>NC_064635.1:134539079-135164079 GCF_023864275.1 Schistocerca cancellata
GAAGTGATCGTTCCTGCAGTCAGCACTAGAAAGGTAACTGTCCATGTGTCATGCCACCAAGTCTGTGGGCGAAATTGGCGGTACCACTACCAGACAAGATCTTCTAGCTCAACTATCACCAGATCTCACTAAGGAACAACAAAAGAAGCTACTTGCCATTCTTCAAGAGTTCTTTGAATGCATCAATCCACAGGTGAAGAACAAATAAGACAAATTGATGGTGAAGCACCAGATTAGCACTATAGACCATCAACCAATAAGCCAGAGAGCATACCATGTGTCAGCAATGGAACGTCGAATAATTCGCGACGAAGTAGAGAAAATGATGATGAATGATATCATTCAGCCCTTGCCAGAGCCCATGTCATCACCAGTGGTTCTCGTCAGGAAGAAGGATGGCAGTTGGCGCTTTTATGTTGATTACAGTAAGCTTAATAAGATAGCTAAAAAGAATGTTTCCCCTCTTCCACGAATTGACGATACACTAGGTTGTCAGAAGGGGGTTAATTTTTTCTCAACCATGGACATGTACTTGAGATACCGGCAAATCGAAGCAGATGAGGCTGATCGTGAGAAAACTGCATTCATCGCCCCCGAGGGCCTGTATGAGTTTAAGGTAATGCCATTTGGTTTGTGTAATGCACCAGCAACTTTTGAACGGATGATGGATAATCTTCAAAGTCACCTGAAGTGGATGATGTGGCTTTGTTATTTAGATGACATCATAGCATTCTCAGAGACATTTTATGAACACGTAAAAAGACTGAGGGCCATTCTTAAGTGTCTCCAATAACGCAGACTGAAAATTAATCCAAGAAAGTGTCTCTTTGGAGCAAAGAAATCAAAATACTTGGACACCTTGTGTCAAATGAAGGTGTGTGGCCAGACCCAGAAAAAGTGAGATCTATAACGGAATTTCCTATTCCTAAAAGTATTAGAGATGTGAGAAGCTTCCTCGGATTATGTTCTTATTACTGTCGTTTTATCAAACACTTTTGTATCAAAGCCAGGCCACTCCAAGAGTTGTTAAAAGCTGATGCTAAACTTATCTGATGTCGTGCTCAACAAGATTCTTTTGATGTGCTGCGAAAAGCTCTGACGACTGACCCTGTACTTGGTCTGTATGATGAGAGAGCACCTACAGAACTACACACAGATGGCAGTGGTTATGGGATCGGTGCTGTTCTGGTGCAAATTTTGGATGAAGAAGAGAAGGTTATAGCCTATGCTTCTATTGACACTTACAAAAGCCGAGAGAAACTACTCAACTACAGAAAGAGAATGTCTTGCTGTGATCTGGGCCATGTGCAAATTTTGACAGTATGTCTATAGAAGGCCATTCACAGTTGTTACAGACCACCATTCACTTTGTTGGTTGACAGGTCTTAGGGATCTAACAGGACAACTCGCCAGGTGGGCACTATGTCTTCAAGACAATACCATAGTGTACAAAAGTGAAAGAAAACACTAAGATGCCGACTGTCTCTCAAGAAACCCTGTGCAAGACCATCAAGACTTTGATGAAGATAGTGACTGTCTCGCTGCACTCCAGGATCTCTCTGCTGAACAGGAGGACACCAAGATATCTCAAATTATGCTTGCCTTAAATCGGTCAGAGGATGTGAAAGGACAATTTAAGGTAGTTAATGGCTTACTTTGCAAGAAAAACTTTGATCTGTTTGGAAAGAGGTGGCTACCAGTGATTCCTAAACACATGCGCTTAGATGTTCTGCAGAAATTCCATGAGACACCTGAAGCTGAACATTTAGGATTTATTAAGACATATGATAGGATCTGATCTTTCTGAACAGGTTTATTTAGGAGTGTCTGTCACAATGTGTCGCACTGTTGAGAGTGCCAGAGGAGAAAGGCAGTTCCTCAGAAACCACCTGGCCAACTCATACCAATTCCACTAGCCGAAATGCCTATCCAGTGTGCTGGGATTGAGCTCCTCAGACGGTTTATAATGTCTGCTAATGGCAATAGATGTATTATTGTTTGCACGGATTATCTGACACGCTATGCCATTACAAAAGCCATGAAAACAGCCAAAGCATTGGAAGTAGCCAAATTCATCGTGCCCCAAGGTCATTAATTACAGATTGAGGGAAACTTTTTCAATCGAATCTAGTGACAGAGATGAACTCTTGGTGCAACATTACTCATCACACGACAGCAGCCTACCATTCGCAAACTAACAGGCTTACTGAACGCCTTAATAAGACCTTGGCCGACATGCTATCAATGTCCGTGAATGTTGAGCAGAGCAACTGGGATGAGGCGCTACCTTTCGTGATGTTTGCCTACAACACCGCCAAACAAGACACCACAGGATTTATGCCATTTTTCCTGGTGCACGGGTGTGAGGCAACTACGACGACGGACACTGTGTTTCCATTACATCCTGATGACATGGATGACGACTACATCGGCCAAGTGTTAACCAGAGATGAGGAAGCTCGGCAGATAGCTCGACTCTGCACGCTGCAGGCTTAAGAAAACAATCACCGAAGCTATGACGTGAGCCACTGCCCTGTTGTTTACCAGCTTGGTGATCTCGTTTGGATCTACACTCCTGTTCGGAAGGTTGATCCCTCTGAGACGCTCCTCGGGCACTACTTTGGACCTTATAAGGTTGTAAAACAGTTGTCTGATGTTACTTATGAAGTTGAAGATTTCGAACCACACACAAGACAACGAAAGATCAGAGATATGGTCCATGTCCTTCAAATGAAGCCCTGTAACGATCCTGCAACCCAGGGTCAATTCGAAGCTCCAACGACAGGCAACAAGTGGAAAGGTGATGACAAGCGTAGGAGCAAAGGAAGTTCTAAGAAGATCACCGCCAGGGCGAACATCAGTCATCGGGAGTCGGAGAATGCAGGACCGGTGACTCATTCCTGGACTAGGAGGACATAACACCGAGACGCTGTTCTCTTAAGTAGGGAGCAATGTCGCAGAGGAAGCTGAGTAGCACAGTCACCGTGGTGTAGTGGTTATGATAGTAGACTGTTGCGTGGAGGGTCGTTGAGTTCAAAACTCACTTGAAGTGTGAAATTTTAATTTCTATATTCAGTTCGAGTACGTTGCAGAAGTATCCACAAATGTCAATAATCATTGTACTGGAATATTCTATAACAGTATATATACTGTATGTGTTCTGGCTGGAGGCAGTTTTCTCCATGCTCTTGTATGTGCAAGTGCTGAATAAACCTTTGTTAAATGAAGTTAGTGTTCATCATTCATCTAATTACACTTTCTTCTACATGACAATATATATATCTGTAATAATCGAACAATTGACTTTTTGTTAAGCACCAAGTTTGTTGCAAACTACAGTTTGTGTGACTTCAGTACTGGTACATTGCATTTTATTTTTCTTATGCTGTGAGGAAAACTGTTCATGGCACCAATTTAGTTACAACAAGAATTCATGCTTTAATTCCAGTACTGCAAGTAGTAATTATCTCTCATTACATACCTTTCATGCCAATTCATACTCTTTTGTGTTAGCTGTTGGGCTGCCTCCCAGCACGGTTATTCCAAAATCGAGGTATCATATGATACTGCCTTACACTGTACACCTCCATACAATGTCAGTGTACAGGAGGGGGGAGGGGGGGGTGCAATTTTGTAATACCCAAACAAATAGCTCCCAATATCATACCATATCGTTATTGATTTCTGTGAATGTTTTCTTTTCATCATTAGTAATAAGAAATTTGAACCTTGGCACAGAAGACAGCAAGATAGGTTTTTAAAATTATCTCTGTAACAAAAGAGCAATGTCAGTAGAATATTCAATTTTTTTAACAAATTTTGTTTCAATTTCGCTTGAGAGTACTTGTTTTACATCTCACACAAAAAGGACATGTAATTTTTTCTCACACGTCAACAATGTGTGTAGTAAATGCTATGTGCAATAAAAATACAAGAAAATATATATTAAGAATTATCACAGATGCAAGGATATTTTTATTTTTTTATTCATTCACAAGCATGACTTTTGTCTACAATCATAAGAAGAGGCAGTAATTTCTGCAAGACATCTACAACTATGTATGTGCGAATCATCGAGGTTTAGTGGATGGACAGTATGATCAGCAGCCACAGAAAATTAGAGGTAAATTAATGATGTCAGCGTAACTTAATAGTGATTCCTATTAAAAATATATATGTGTAATAATCGAACAACTGACTTTTTGTTAAGCACCAAACTTGCTGCAAAATACAGTTTGTGTGATTTCAGTAGTGGTACATTGGATTGTGTTTTTCTTACACTGTGAGAAAGACTGTTCATGGCACCAATTTAGTTACAACAAGAATTCATGCTTTAATTCCAATACTGAAAGTAGTATTTATCTCCCATTACATAAATTTCATGCTGATTTATACTCTTTGTGTTAGCTGTTGGGCTGCCTCCCAGCACAGTTATTCCAAACTCGACCAACAGACCTCACACAGAGTTTTTCATTAGCAACTGTCAACATGGACCCGCAATTTCAAATCCACAGCATCATGACAAATTATCACACATTACAAAATCCCATTTTGTAATGGGGACTGTAGCCACAGCGGGAAAAGCCACAGTCTATGACAAAGATTGCACTGAAAGTAGCCGTGATCGAACAAGAAACATTACAACTCAATGCACTTATTCAGCTTGCACTATGCGACTTCACTACCAATTGTTTCCAAAGTGTAATCTCAAACTGATTTGTAGTTAAATAACTCTGTATGTTTCTTCCCACCAACTCCCATCATAGCCTCTCAGAAGCTGCTCTCATTTCTGTAATGACATTATTTCAATATTTTACTTTCTGTATAACAAACTGTTCACCATTATTTTGGCATTCACACATTTTCTTCCACATGCAGTCTTTATTGACCAACTACAATGAAACTTTTTTTCAATTTGGATCATCAGTCTTACCACTGGTTCACTGAAGCGAACCGTTTCCTCTCTAGTGCCAACTTCTTCTCATCTCTAAGTAGCACTTACAGCCATATCCTCCATTATTTGTTGTACATACTCTTTGTCTTCGATATAATCTTTGCCCTCTATGTCTCCATCTAGTGCCCATGCCCTATCATCCCGTCCCTTATTCTGGTAAGTGTTTTCCTTTCCTCGCCAATTCTGCAGAAGACTGCCTTATTTCTCATCTTGTCAGTCAGCATCCGCCCGTAACAACACATCTTAAATGCTTCAATTCTCTTCTCTTCTGATTTACTCACAGCATAAAACTCAGAACAATTCCAAGCTCCACATGCAGATTCTCAGAAATGTCTTCCACAAATTCTGTCCTGTGTTTAATTTTAACAGGCGTCTTTTAGCTAGGAATGCTCTCTTTGCTTCTCCTAGTCTGCTTTTTGTATCCTCTATGCTTTGCCTATCATGTGTTTTTCTTCTGTTGTAGCGAAATTCTTTCACTCCCTGTATTATGTGGTCCTCAATTTTTATGTTGTTTGTCATTAATCGCTTTAATTAAATTAACTATTGGCTGGCCATTCTTGTCTCACACATGCAACATCAATAAATTTTCATAGCAGCAACTCATCAGGTTTCAAGACAGACACACTTCATCAACTCCCCCCCCCCCCCCCCCCCCCCTTCAACAAAAGAGCTTCAAGCTCTGGCTCCGAGGGACCATTCAGTGAGGGCTGGCTGCCGAGTCATTCTCCATTAGAGTCATTCGGATAAGGTACAGAGGGACACGGGGTCAGCACACCATGCTCCCAGCAGTTGTCAGCTTCCCAAATCTCAGAGCTGTAACTTCTTATTCGAGAAGCTCCTCAACTGGCATCACGACGCTGAGCACACCTCTTTACATTCCTCCCACTGAGCACAAATCCCTGGCAATATGGGAAATTAAACCTTGGTCCTCTGCACAGCTGTCAGAATATTATATCCTCTCAGCTCTGGAGATTGACCTCCACACAAGAGTCATTAATAACTTGAAGCATGGCACTATGAGTGAGCATCACTTTGTACTAAAATTAGTAAAAAGGAATGCGAGCCTGAATATTCAGTTCTGATCTATACAACATGTGTGTCCAGATACAGACTAAAGTATTAGGATCAGGGAGGAGGGATGTTGCAGCCTACACAGAGCACAGAATGCGATAAACTGAGAGGATGTCAGAAGCATTCGACACTTGACACACGGCGAGATGTGGGGCAATGCACACGGTAGCAAACTCGTTTCATTGAATGATTTCCCTGAGGATCAATAAAGGTAACTCGACAGCTGCGATGACGGCAAGTGGCTCGCTCACCTGGAGAGTGGAGCGCGGCCCGCTGCCGAAGAGTGTGTAGCCCGTCTGCTGTAGCTCCTGGCCTTCACGGCCACGGAACAGGTCAGCCCCGTTGAAGTGCCAACTGATGGTCGCATTGGGGATGCTGTGCGCCAGACACGTCAGGTTGACGGCGTGCTGCTCCCAGCCCCACACCTCCTTCTGTGGGGTGTCTGCGAACGACGGTTTGAACTCCACCATCAGATGGCCGTTCTTCTTTACCTCACCACCCTTTGAGCAGGAACAGAGAATGGTGTACTGTTCAGTCATTTCTTTACTTCGACGTATGCTAGAGTCACGAGTATAAACAAAAACAGAATCGATCAAAGTGCAAGGCGTCTCGAGAAATCGGCCCTTAACATACTACGCAGAAAAATGGAAATGACAACTGAACTAAACATCAGAAAATACATAAATTTTTCATATCCCTCTTAACGTTGTACAAGTGGGATAATAAATACAGAAAGGTAAACCCATGAACAGGCTTCTGTCCTGATGCAGGCAGAGTGCAGCCTTTCATTCAACAGGGCACTAGGAGTTGGAGGGTGACAAGCTCATCACCCTGGCAGCGTTTTGCTCCTGAAAAAGACAGGAGGCCGAGCAGACCTGGGATCATCCTGGAATGAGGAAATATCCCGGGACCTCCGAGGACAGAGTTTAGAGCTCCACCTACTAGACTACAGTGGCCACTTGCAAGGGAGGCCCTGCTTAGCACATCAACAACCAGAGAAAAGCAAAAGAAGACATAAAAGAGATAACAAAGTTTACACATGGCTTCTGCAATCCTGGTTGATTGGAAGAAGGCAGTGTCAAAGATAGGCAGTGTGGTGGACATAAGGAAACATGATAGGAAATGTGTGCCACCACTGCTCAGTGAACTGGAGTCTCCGATGAAACCCATTAAAAAAAAAAAAAAAAAAAAAAAAAAAAAAAAAAAAAAAAAAAAAAAAAGTTGAAGTACCACAGTAAGATATGCAGGACTACATTACATAAAGACTTGAAAATGAAACGTTTTACCCATGTTTGTGAATGATAACAACATGTTGCAGCAAGTGGGTTTCAAGTTCACCCATAAAGGTAAGGGGTTATTGGGATCTGTACAAATTAGAAGATCTGAATTTCAACTACATGGCTTACCTCGAGTGGATCGTACTGTCCTAGTGCAGACAGTTAGGAAATGTAATGTGGAAATGAATCATTGTGATTTTATTCAAATTTAAACAGCAACACACTCGTTAAATGTATCAATTTGCAGCACTGTAGGCCAAGGACAATAATTACAAATGTGTCTATTAAAATTAGTGCTTACTATCCACGACATCATGGTACTGTTACGGAATCTACAATGAATATTCCAGAATATAAAGATGTCAGAAACCATGTTATATGAGGAACAAACGGAAGCAAAAATGGCAAAACAACAATAGAAACATTTTTACAATAAAGCAGATAACTGATATTCTGAGTTTAACGGATATACTGATTTAGGATTTACTGACTCTGTAAAAGCATTTCATAAGGTTAATAGGGACAAGTTTTAGAATGTTATGAAGAAAGGATCTATTAAATGTTTCACAACACTTAGGCAAGAACACAACCCACAGTAACTTCACTCCCATAATAACTTCACCTATCCAGCCCAAAACCATATTCAATTTTTTTTCTTCATCTTCTGTCACTGTCATACTACAGTTGCCAATTTTAGTTGTAATTTTACTCACATAATCAGTTTCAATTGTTACAAATCACTGTCCAGTTTGAGTGGGAATAGAGATAAATATTTCAATCAGGAACACTACTACATAGCAGCGTAATGAATTAAGAATTAATACAAGAATATATGGCATTGCAAATATACAGCACACAGACAGACAATGACGTGTTCAGAAATAATTTTTGAAAAGTGATACAGGAGGCCTCTCTCTTTCTCTGTAAATAAAATTTGGACAGTCTACTACAACAAGAGTGAAGTCAGACAAGGATACAGCATTTTAACCGCCCTTTTTAATATACATTCATACACACAATATAATTGAGAAAATGCAAACCCACAGTAACTTCAGTTATCCGGCCCAAAACCATACTGAATTTTCTTTCTTTATCTTCTGTCACTAGGACACTGTATGTGTATTCCAGTATGTTTCAGAATGAAAGTCTACAGCCAACTTTAAACATATAGTGCATTTCCCCTCCTTTTCAGTATTTCTACGAATCAGTTCCAGCTAAAGGAAACCCCACTGAACAGTACAAAACAGATAAAAATAGTGTACTCACTAAGAAGTCAACTTACCTTATTAGTTGCTATGCACTCATACAAACCGTCATCAGATCGCAGGACATTAGAAATTATAAGTTTGCCAATTCTCGTCCTGCCATCCGGGCTATCGACACCGTCAACTGTGATCCTGTCCTCGGTCGGTTGGATGCCATTAATGTAGCGGTTAGGATTACTCAGCTTCCTAACACAAAGAGAACAAAAACATAACATGAGTGCAGGAAATTAGTTCAGTTAAAGAAAAAAGACAATAAGGTAAATTCCCATCCTCCTCAAGGGAATTAATTGTCACATAATAACTGTTGGCTGTAATTACATACTTTAGTATGTTTAATCATTAGGTCGAATGTGAGTACAAATGAGGTAACATACTTGCATTCGCAAGACATCGAGTTCAAATTTATCAGCCATCTGGTTGAATAACTGTTTTCTTGCACAGTGTCAGTAAATGATT
The DNA here is from genome assembly GCF_023864275.1 of Schistocerca cancellata. Lineage (NCBI taxonomy): Eukaryota > Metazoa > Arthropoda > Insecta > Orthoptera > Acrididae > Schistocerca > Schistocerca cancellata. The sequence continues at coordinate 134,548,103 of NC_064635.1, forward strand.
TTGCTACTGCCTCTCAAAAGTAAGATATCTAATAAGAGCTCTGTAAGCCATATGTGTGTTTCTCGATTTCTTCCAGTATATTAATGCATTTAACATTGGAAGTAAAGGGATAAATGCATTTAAAAAAAGGCAGAACTCAGAAAATGTATAATACAAGTACCTTTATTGCACAACTTGACTAAAAGAAGTGGTAAACTGACAGGTCATGCCCCGAAGCATCAAGCTGTCGTCTATTACGTATTGGTGGGGAGTGCGAGCATTAAAAATTGTGTAGGAAGACCAAGACTTGGCTGCAGTAAGGACATTCTAGGTTCAGGCGAATGCAAGTTGTAGTAACTGTTGGAGACTAGCACAGTCTAGACAAAACAGAAAACATCATCGAGCCAATCTCCGGACCGAAGTTCACAGCACTTATGCCACAGAAGACACACCAAAGAAGGATGTTATGACAATAAAATATGATGTCCTCATTCACAGTCTATCAGAGAATACACCCCGCAAAAACTACATCAAAATGGAGAAATAAAGTCCCGTTCACAGAGTACTGAAATCTTGGTAAAAAGCAATTCCCAAATATCAAACAATGTCAATTCAGGGACTGAAGAACAATCAGCACTAGGATAGATGGCCACTCACCATAAAGAGGCAGCACTGAGCAGAGACACGCACATTAGAAAGAAGACTGTTGGTTGTTTTTTAGCAACTGGACAAAGTCCCTCAACAAATTAAAACCACACACAAACTTCCAGACTCGTGGCCACTGTCACCCACGGGTGCTGTGGCCCCACTGAGGTGAGTAGCGGTCTCAACTGAAGAGGGTAGTGGGGGAACATAAGAGGTGTGGCGTGAGGAGCACAAGATGCTGCAGGCTACCTGTGGGAGTGTGGTATTCCACCCAAGCCTCTTCTGTACACCACAACCCAAACCAATCAAGATTGCTACTTACCCCAGTCAGACCACAGCAATACCAATCTGTATTATTAAAATGCTATGGCAGAATACAGAGGCAATAAAACTTCAGATTTTCAATATTTTGACAATTACAGGCTGAATTTAAAATACCATCGTAATCTACTCCTTAAGAGTTATAATCTAATGTCAAAAGTTTAACACAAAAATACAAGTATTACTGTTAGAAACAGCATATTTTTCTTGGGGCAACACAGCTGGCAGTGTGCAAATACGTGGACTTCACCCATTATTTGAGAATGATAGCACGTCGAGACTTCCAGCAAAGTTTTCACATAATTTGAAACCTTTATGAAACTTTTTGTCACTGATAACTTCCACAAAATGATAAAAAAGTTTATTATTCGCTACATTTTTGCTGTTTGTGCAGTCAAACTTCAGCATTAGCCGAGACATTTTAATTTATTACTTTTTTATTATCAACTGTATTTGCAACACAGTTTGCATACATATACCACTGAAAGTACCTGCAAAATTATGTCACTGTACGACACATAGTTCAAGATATATAACATCATCAACTTCCAACAAACTTTAAGTGTAATATCAAATATTTCCCAAACTTTTTCTCGCTTACATGCTTAAAGGCAACATTTAATACATCAACTCATTTGTAAAGTAATCAAATGTTTGAAGCTATTTCACATGCTGGAGTTTGAGTCTTTAAAGAATTGGAGATTTACTGATCTATCCTAATTCCTGCTGATAATACCCAGACATCTTGTGTGTATTGCACCTAACATTTAATCAAATTTATACTATGTTTTATACACTCTTCAATAGCACGATTCATATACTTTGTTAAGTGTGTGAACGTAAAGTCTCACAGTAATGTATGAAACAAAACAATATATGTTACAAACAGGATGTCAGCGTGCCAACAATTGTGACTGTTTCCCTGCTCTAGCATTAGGAATTTTTTACCCTATTGCTAATCTGCAAGGTGTACTTGTACCTGCACTTGGGTGTGGAAATGAGAGCTACTCACCTAAATGTAACAGCAGGTAGAGGGGAACCAGTGGCATGACACTCGAGGACAGCTTCCGAGTCTTTGCCCGACGCTACGGATATGTTATCGAAACGGCCAATTCGCGGTCGCACAACGACAGTCACTTCGACGGTGGCAGTGGCAGTCCCAGCAGCATTCTTGGCTGTGCAACTGTAATTGGCTGCATCCTCTGGCCGCACCTGTCAAATTGTAAAATAATTATTTCTCACACACATACGCATGCGTGTGCGCCTGTGCCCGCACATGGCACCATCAGGATGCAACATATATGTGCAGAGGAGTGTGTGTGTGTGTGTGTGTGTGTGTGTGTGTGTGTGTGTGTGTGTGTGTGTGTGTGTGTGTGTGTGTGCGTGCGCGCGTCTGTGAGCGCGCGCACGTGCGCATACCTGCTGGCTTGAGAAAGGATTTCTTTCTGAAAGCCAGCAAGTTTTCATCCTGAACATCCTGTTTTCTGTGTGTCCGCTGACGACTCAACGCTTCCATTGTACAGTGTGTGGTTTGCTTTACACTCATACCACAAATATGATTTATGAGACATGCAGAGATTGGCGGTTGACTCTCAACATGGGCAAAAGTAACATACAAGATATGATCAAATAGTAACAGGAATCTTTTTATTTAGAGGGCTTTATACATCCAATTTTCAAAATTTTTTAAAACCTTGTTAGTACACATATTCCGTATTATGAAGGATTGCTACTCACCATATAGTGAAGATGCTGAGCTGGAGATGGTGTAACAAAAAGACTGTCAAACAAGTAAGCTTTCAGACAAAAAGCCTTCCTCCAAATTAGACAAAAAACACACACATGATCACTGTCTCTGGGTGCTGAGGCCAGACTCATAATATTGTCATTATTCCATTCTGATGTATGTTTGCATTTTCAGCAGTTTTGAATGCAGTATAACCCCACTTCCACGTTCACGGAATTAACATTTTGCCGCCGTTTACGACATTTTTTATCACTTCTGTCAAATTTCCTATGTCCACAATGTTAATTCGCACCCGATTTTGCATCAACATATTTATAATTTTCTCGTGATTTAAGCATTACAAAAAAGTGTTTGTGGAGAAAAAAATGATTCTGGCATGATGTTGACCAACCAGTAGTGTTTATAAATAGTACTTTGTTAAGTCTCTTTACACCAGGGTACTATACTCAGTAGATTTGAACCAGTAAACGTGTAACAGTTGCAACAATTCATGCCGTGTCTCCCACCGCTGCCAAGCTCTACTTGGCATTGTGGCTGATGGAAGTAACTAGTTTGTTCAAATAAAGATATTATGACCAATCACAACAACCATTTTGAAACCGTCTCTACTGTGCAAACACATTTTCGTGATTGTTGTGATCATCGTTGTCAAATTATATTTAGCGTGTTTCGTTGTTTGGACACTTGTAGCGCTAGTTGACACCATCATTCACTTACGTATTGCTCAAATGTTTTTACTTTTTAGTATAAACACAGCACTTGTTACACAAGTTTTTCATGCTGAGCAAAACGTGTTTCGAGAATTTATTTATAGTCAAAGTGTAGTATTTTTTTTATTATTTTATTTATTTATTTATTTATTTATTTTTTTGCACAAACAATGTGAATGATAGTTTGCGAGAGTGTGGCTTTCTACATAACTGAGTAGGCACAGTACCTGATGACCTCAAAAATATGACTACAGGAAAGAGGCAGAACAACACATGCAAACACCACAGAAAATACTTTTCTATGTATTTGCCATTGGCAACGAGAAAAAATTCTTGAAACCCACCATGCTAAGGATGAGAAAATACGTAAGTAGTGGAGTATTTCAGTATTTAAATAATGAATGACAGCTGCAGGCTACATAATTTTTACAGCTTAAAATGTTATTTCCCATATTTTACATTTTCCTGGATTTTACACCATTTTTTTGAAGTTCCTTCCAAAGTGTAAATGCAGGGTTTCACTGCATTCAGTTTACTGTTGCAAGAGGTTATACACGTTTTAAAGTGTTCAGCGAATTTTTACTTCTGAAAAAGAACTTGCATTAAATTTTGCTTGGAATCAAATGTTGCACCACATTCAAAATGGCTTTTGGGGATATACTATGAGTAAAACAAGAGTTTACAAGAGTTAAAAAACTTTCAAAGAGGGTCAAGAAGACAAAAAGAATGACCACCCTGGACACTCTAGCACATCAATTATTGATGACAAGTACAAGAAGTAAGGAAAATGGTTCTGAAAATCATCAAATCACCATCTGAGAAGTTGCTGACGATATCAGCATATCCTTTGGCTCAAGTCAAGCAATTTCTGGGATGTTTTGGGTGTGAAATCCGTAGCAGCAAATTTTGTTAAGAAAATATTGAATTTTGTCCAAAAAAGTCATCGCACAGACATCGCTCAGAAACTGCTGAATGAAGTTGACAATGATCCAGAACCACTAAGTAAGGTTATAACGAGTGGCAAAATCTGGGGTATAAGGATGATATGTTGAAACCAAGGCCAAATCATCTCGACGAAAACTGCTGGCAGAAGAAACTTCTCACTGTTTTCTTCAGTTTCAATGGGATAGTACATCAGGAGTTCCTGCCTTATGGTCGTACGGTCAATAAGGAATACTACCTGGACGTTACTCGCTGTTTGTGTAAAGAAATCCGAAGAAAACGAGCAGAAGTGTGGCAAAACCACTTGCGAAAATTGCATCATGGTAATGTACCCACTCGTGTCTCACTGCTTGTCCTTGATGTTTTGGCAAAAAAAATAAAACTGTTATGTTGCCTCCACCACTGTATTCACCGGATATGGCCCTCTGCGATTTCTTTCTATTCCCAGGCTGAAGAGAACTTTGGAAGGAGGTTGTTTTGCCACCAATGATGAGATTAAAACAGAATCACTGACATAGATGAACACCATACCAAAAAGTGAGTTATAGAAGTGCTTCCGAGACTGGAAAAAGCACTGGCACATGTGTATTATATCTGAGGGGGTTACTTTGAAGGGAACAAATGTGATGTTCACGAATAAAATGAAGATTGTTTATGAGAAACAAAATTTTTCTCGTTACTCTTTAATCACACTTTGCATTATGCATAATCAGGCAGAATGACTCAGTACTGTATTGTTACACAATTGCAGAGCAGTCACTGGAACAACGCACCTGTATTAAAAATCTGGAAGTATGCATATGGAGCAGTTTGAAGTGGAATAACTGTAGAAAATTAATTGTAGGAAATGCAGTTCCTAGACTGAGATCCATTGGAAGAAATCTCAAGAATTGCAGTCCAACCATGAATAAAGTAGGTCACAAAACCTTTTTTCCACAAACACTTGGGCCTGTACCAGATGAAACTGTGAGGGAAAAGGAAGAAGACCCAAAGCAGACCAGAATGTTTTATCACGGGTTCATCTACGAAATGCAATGCTATGTGAGAGTCAGTGTGCATTACAGTGTGGCTTGCTGTTAAAACCCTGGGAGTGTAAATCCATAGAAGAGTCAATCAATATATTTCATCCTCCTATATAAGACCACGAAAGTAACATTAGAGAGATTCGACCTCACACGGAGGCTACCAACAATCATTCTTGCTGTGGACCCTTTGCGACTGGAACAGGAAGGGGAGGATGTGACACTGCTACACAATTTACTCTCCACTAAGCATCATATGGAGTCTTCTGGATCAAAGATATACTTGAAGTCACAGCATGAACATTACTATTAATGATGATGTAAGGAAATAAGAACTACTCTCAATAAAGAGCATCATAAATTCTCTCTCTCTTTCTGTATGTTTGGACATGTGCATGCACACAAATGTTTCTAATGGGAACATACAGTGTAACTCTGTGCACCGCCTGTACACACCTCACGAATCCTGAGCTCCCCCAGCAACACGTCAGCAGACACGCGATCCCCGTCCTTGGTTAGGTCACGAGCCGTGTCCACGCGGATCCAAGTGTAGCGCGGAACGGGCTTCCCTGAAGCTGCGCACTTGGCCGTGAAGTCGGTGCCTTCGACTGCTTCCAGCTTTGGTGGCAAAGCACCCGACATTTGAGGTGGTGTGTGGACCTGCAGAAAAATACAGTAGTAGGAAATTAGAAGTTCAGTACCCTGTTATGTCTTTTATCTTAGGGGTGTCAGTACCACAGAATTGCATTTCAATGTGACAAGACACAACAAAGTAAAACTTCTTTTCAGTTCCCCTACTATCCCACTATTTCCAGTCATTGCCATACATTCCGCTGCTAGTGGGTTTATTCATGTTACATTAAGAAATACAGCAATGAGTCACTTTTTATACTGCTTTATTTATATCGAGACACATTTCAGTCTTTGACCCATCTTCAATTCCCGTAACACATTATTTCTTCGATATCATGTTTTTATTCACTACAGCTTTTATTCTTGAACTTGTAGCTCCCCTGGCGCACTGACAAGTGCAGGATTTGTTATGTGACTAATTTATGAGTTTCTTAATATCGGAGAAAGTAAATAGCAGTCACTGGAGAGTATGTTGAACGGCTGTAACTGAATTTAACAAAAGATATTTTTCATGTAATGGTCAAACACTTGCTACTAGGAACCTTTGGCAGAAGAAAGTCCTACCCATGAACAAAAAAGAAATCATTATTCCTTGAAAAGAAACCTCGTAATGTGATGTAAAAAAAGTCTGCTGTTCTCTGAGTTTCGAGAGGCACAGATTTCACATTTTACTGTATGAAATTTAGCAGCAACAGCGATATGCAGTTCGGAGTATTTGACAGGAACCAACTACACTAACAGCTAACTCGATGTATTGTAGTTAATAGCATGAAGGACACATCACATACAAATGTGAACAGTTGTGTGTGTATGTATGTGTGTGTGTGTGTCTGGGACTTGAAAACAGATTTTCCACTTATCACAAGTGGTCACCTTAACCACTTTGGCTATCCCTGTGTGCCTTCAGATCGACCCAAACTTCCACATGTCATATACCATCAAAAATGTGTGGAACTATGGTACAGGAGCGTGTACTGTGTGACATACAGAAGTTTTTGTCAGTCTGGAAGGCACGCACGGATAGCCAAAGGTGATAAGTGGGAAATTCAGGTTTGAGTCCTAGTCCGGTGCAAATTTTCGTATGTCACCAATAGGTAGTATACCTACATGTAATACGGCAGATACCAAGATATTCACACTCAGTGAATTTATTTTGAACTAATTAAGTACAGCTGTTGTTTGTCAGCAATGACTGTTCTTTCAGGTATGCAAGTAAATATTACACACCAACGGTGGCAAAAGAAAATAACACCATTCGTCAAGTTTCATACCAACCAATGACATACAACAGAAAAATAAATAAATACCAAGATCAAATGACAGAATTGCACATAATGACTTATTTGACTTTCAAAGATGATGGGAAAATGAATCTGAAGCCAACCATTCTCACATAACAGATTCAGAGGCAAGACAAGTTCAGTCTTTACCTTTATATATTTCCACAAGCACCTGACAAACAATAATATCTCAGTACACATCTAACTTCTTTCTTTGCATCAGCATTGGGCAACACTGACACTTGTCGATACAAAGCAAGGTCTCTTACCTCGACACGTATGGGGCGGAGTGCCATCTCCCCAGTCGCTATGACGATGGCGCGGCACGTGTAAGTGCCATCGTCCATCTCGGTCACATTCAGGATGGTGAGGCCGTCCTGTTCGACCACGTAGCGGTCGCCTGTCTCCACGATGTGGCCGTCGCGCATCCAGTTGACTATGGCAGGTGGGTTGGCCGAGACCCTGCAGCGGATCTTGAAAGTCTCATTCACTGTCGGATACTGCTCCTCTGGCGCATCATCCCAGGTGATAGGCACTGCAAGGCAGAGGTGTAAATGCTTACTTTCCTGTAGATGGAAAATCTAGAGTACGACTTGACGAGTTGCATGTCCCAGCACACTCACGCAAATCAGTTTCTTGCCTGCAGTATGACAGAATTTCCGATTACACTGTTGCTAACTGAGTGAGGTTAAGTAAATATTCCTTTATAAACAATATCTAAAGAATTTTTAACCATTAGACTTTGGAAATTTTTATTTGTTACTTTCTGTGTCAAACGAGCAGGGGTCAGAACAACACGGCTCCGTACATTTCAATGAGAGTGGGTCACTGTCATGTCATTTTGAACTTCCTCTGAATACATTGCTTTTGTGACTGACAATATTTTATTCTACAGTATTTTTCAAACTACAGAATACTGTATTAGTGTAGATTATATTGTGGAACTAGTCTCACAGATGTGAAATACTTACTGCCAAAAATAAGAAGTTTTTCAAAGAAATGTAGTTTATTATGGAGTTTCATTATCCTAGTATCAATCTGTTCACTTTTGATGTAATATCAATCTGTTCATTTTACAATTTTTCTAATCATTTGCTTTGAGTCTGTTCATTTATGTTTTCAAGAAATCAAAGAAGAATTTATCTTAAAAGTTTTTTCTGGGATAACATTTTAAAATAATCATATTTAAATTCAAAATTTTTGGTACGACAATTGTCTTAAAAAAACAAACATTTACATGTTTTAAACATGTATGATCTTTGTTCCATCTCTGGTCATCATATATTGCTTGAAAAGTACCAGCTGTGCATTAGATTTGGAACTCTTTGCCTTTACAAATGTATGCTTGTGTCTGTGTATGTGCGGGTGTGTGTGTGTGTGTGTGTGTGTGTGTGTGTGTGTGTGTGTGTGTGTGCGCGCGCGCGCGAGTGTATACCTGTCCTTTTCCCCCCCTAAGGTAAGTCTTTCCGCTCGAAGGATTGGAATGACTCCTTACCCTCTCCCTTAAAACCCACATCCTTTCGTCTTTCCCTCTCCTTCCCTCTTTCCTGATGAAGCAACCGTTGGTTGCGAAAGCTTGAATTTTGTGTGTATGTTTGTGTGTCTATCAACCTGCCAGAGCTTTCGTTTGGTAAGTCACATCATCCTTGTTTTTAGATATATGTTTCCCACGTGGAATGTTTCCCTCTATTATATATATATATATATATATATATATATATATATAATAGAGGGAAACGTTCCACGTGGGAAAAATATATTTAAAAAGAAAGATGATGAGACTTACCAAACAAAAGCGCTGGCAGGTCGATAGACACACAGACAAACACGAACATACACACAAAATCTAGCTTTCGCAACCAATGGTTGCCTCATCAGGAAAGAGGGAAGGAGAGGGAAAGACAAAAGGATTTGGGTTTTAAGGGAGAGGGTAAGGAGTCATTCCAATCCCGGGAGCGGAAAGACTTACCTTAGGGGGAAAAAAGGAGGGAAAAAAGGACAGGTATACACTCGCACACACACACATATCCATCCTCATATACACAGACACAAGCAGACATTTGTAAAGGCAAAGAGTTTGGGCAGAGATGTCAGTCGGGGCGGATGTACAAAGGCAAAGATGATGTTGAAAGACAGGTGAGGTACGAGCGGCGGCAAATTGAAATTAGAAATTAGCGGAGATTGAGGCCTGGCGGATAGCGAGAAGAGAGGATATGCTGAAGGGCAAGTTCCCATCTCCGGAGTTCTGACAGGTTGGTGTTAGTGGGAAGTATCCAGATAACCCGGACGGTGTAGCACTGTGCCAAGATGTGCTGGCCGTGCACCAAGGCATGTTTAGCCACAGGGTGATCCTCATTACCAACAAACACTGTCTGCCTGTGTCCATTCATGCGAATGGACAGTTTGTTGCTGGTCATTCCCACATAGAACGCTTCACAGTGTAGGCAGGTCAGTTGGTAAATCACGTGGGTGCTATCACACGTGGCTCTGCCTTTGATCGTGTACACCTTCCGGGTTACAGGACTGGAGTAGGTGGTGGTGGGAGGGTGCATGGGACAGGTTTTACACCGGGGGCGGTTACAGGGGTAGGAGCCAGAGGGTAGGGAAGGTGGTCTGGGGATTTCATAGGGATGAACTAAAAGGTTGCGAAGGTTAGGTGGACGGCGGAAAGACACTCTTGGTGGAGTGGGGAGGATTTCATGAAGGATGGATCTCATTTCAGTACAACAAACAACAGTACCTCCATTATGACAGCTGCCACCCGTTCCACATCAAACGGTCCCTTCCCTACAGCCTAGGTCTTCGTGGCAAACGAATCTGCTCCAGTCCGGAATCCTTGAACCACTACACCAACAACCTGAAAACAGCTTTTGCATCCCGTAACTACCCTCCCGACCTGGTACACAAGCAAATAACCAGAGCCACTTCCTCATCTCCTCAAACCCGGAACCTTCCACAGAAGAACCCCAAAAGTGCCCCACTTGTGACAGGATACTTTCCGGGACTGGATCAGATTCTGAATGTGGCTCTCCAGCAGGGATACGACTTCCTCAAATCCTGCCCTGAAATGAGATCCATCCTTCATGAAATCCTCCCCACTCCACCAAGAGTGTCTTTCCGCCGTCCACCTAACCTTCGCAACCTTTTAGTTCATCCCTATGAAATCCCCAGACCACCTTCCCTACCCTCTGGCTCCTACCCCTGTAACCGCCCCCGGTGTAAAACCTGTCCCATGCACCCTCCCACCACCACCTACTCCAGTCCTGTAACCCGGAAGGTGTACACGATCAAAGGCAGAGCCACGTGTGAAAGCACCCACGTGATTTACCAACTGACCTGCCTACACTGTGAAGCGTTCTATGTGGGAATGACCAGCAACAAACTGTCCATTCGCATGAATGGACACAGGCAGACAGTGTTTGTTGGTAATGAGGATCACCCTGTGGCTAAACATGCCTTGGTGCACGGCCAGCACATCTTGGCACAGTGCTACACCGTCCGGGTTATCTGGATACTTCCCACTAACACCAACCTGTCAGAACTCCGGAGATGGGAACTTGCCCTTCAGCATATCCTCTCTTCTCGCTATCCGCCAGGCCTCAATCTCCGCTAATTTCTAATTTCAATTTGCCGCCGCTCGTACCTCACCTGTCTTTCAACATCATCTTTGCCTTTGTACATCCGCCCCGACTGACATCTCTGCCCAAACTCTTTGCCTTTACAAATGTCTGCTTATATATATATATATATATAGTTATAATAGAAGGAAACATTCCATGAAGGAAAAATATACCTAAAAACAAAGATGATGTGACTTACCAAATGAAAGTGCTGGCAGGTCGACAGACACACAAACGAACACAAACATACACACAAAATTCAAGCTTTCGCAACAAACTGTTGCCTCATCAGGAAAGAGGGAAGGAGAGGGAAAGACGAAAGGATGTGGGTTTTAAGGGAGAGGGTAAGGAGTCATTCCAGTCCCGGGAGCGGAAAGACTTACCTTATGGGGAAAAAAGGATGGGTATACACTCGCACACACACACATATCCATCCACACATATACAGACACAAGCAGACATTTAAATATGTCTGCTTGTGTCTGTATATGTGTGGATGGATATGTGTGTGTGTGCGAGTGTATACCCATCCTTTTTTCCCATAAGGTAACTCTTTCCGCTCCCGGGACTGGAATGACTCCTTACCCTCTCCCTTAAAACCCACATCCTTTCGTCTTTCCCTCTCCTTCCCTCTTTCCTGATGAGGCAACAGTTTGTTGCGAAAGCTTGAATTTTGTGTGTATGTTTGTGTTCCTTTGTGTGTCTGTCGACCTGCCAGCACTTTCATTTGGTAAGTCACATCATCTTTGTTTTTAGGTATGTCGATAGACACACAAACAAACACACACATACATACAAAATTCAAGCTTTCGCAACAAACGGTTGCTTTGTCAGGAAAGAGGGAAGGAGAGGGAAAGACGAAAGGATGTCGGTTTTAAGGGAGAGGGTAAGGAGTCATTCCAACCCCGGGAGCGGAAAGACTTACCTTAGGGGGAAAAAAGGACAGGTATACACTCGCACACACACACATATCCATCCGCATATACACAGACACAAGCAGACATTTGTAAAGGCAAAGAGTTTGGGCAGAGATGTCAGTCGAGGCGGAAGTACAGAGGCAAAGATGATGTTGAAAGACAGGTGAGGTATGAGCGGTGGCAAATTGAAATTAGAAATTAGCCGAGATTGAGGCCTGGTGGATAGCGAGAAGAGAGGATATGCTGAAGGGCAAGTTCCCATCTCCGGAGTTCTGACAGGTTGGTGTTAGTAGGAAGTATCCAGATAACCCGGACGGTGTAACACTGCGCCAAGATGTGCTGGTCGTGCACCAAGGCATGTTTAGCCACAGGGTGATCCTCATTACCAACAAACACTGTCTGCCTGTGTCCATTCCTGCGAATGGACAGTTTGTTGCTGGTCATTCCCACATAGAAGGCTTCACAGTGTAGGCAGGTCAGTTGGTAAATCACGTGGGTGCTTTCACACGTGGCTCTGCCTTTGATCGTGTACACCTTCCGGGTTACAGGACTGTAGTAGGTGGTGGTGGGAGGGTGCATGGGACAGGTTTTACACTGGGGGCGGTTACAAGGGTAGGAGCCAGAGGGTAGGGAAGGTGGTTTGGGGAACTAAGAGGTTACGAAGGTTAGGTGGACGGCGGAAAGACACTCTAGGTGGAGTGGGGAGGATTTCATGAAGGATGGATCTCATTTCAGGGCAGGATTTGAGGAAGTCGTATCCCTGCTGGAGAGCCACATTCAGAATCTGATCCAGTCCCGGAAAGTATCCTGTCACAAGTGGGGCACTTTTGGGGTTCTTCTGTGGAAGGTTCCGGGTTATTTGCTTCTGTACCAGGTCGGGAGGGTAGTTACGGGATGCGAAAGCTGTTTTCAGGTTGTTGGTGTAATAGTTCAAGGATTCCGGACTGGAGCAGATTCGTTTGCCACGAAGACCTAGGCTGTAGGGAAGGGACCGTTTGATGTGCAATGGGTGGCAGCTGTCATAGTGGAGGTACTGTTGCTTGTTGGTGGGTTTGATGTGGACGGACGTGTGAAGCGGCCATTGGACAGGTGGAGGTCAACGTCAAGGAAAGTGGCATGGGATTTAGAGTAGGACCAGGTGAATCTGATGGAACCAAAGGAGTTGAGGTTGGAGAGGAAATTCTGGAGTTCTTCTTCACTGTGAGTCCAGATCATGAAAATGTCATCAATGAATCTGTACCAAACTTTGGGTTGGCAGGCCTGGGTAACCAAGAAGGCTTCCTCTAAGCGACCCATGAATACGTTGGCGTACGAGGGGGCCATCCTGGTACCCATGGCTGTTCCCTTTAATTGTTGGTATGTCTGGCCTTCGAAAGTGAAGAAGTTGTGGGTCAGGATGAAGCTGGCTAAGGTAATGAGGAAAGAGGTTTTAGGTAGGGTGGTAGGTGATCGGCGTGAAAGGAAGTGCTCCATCGCAGCGAGGCCCTGGACATGTGGAATATTTGTGTATAAGGAAGTGGCATCAATGGTTACAAGGATGGTTTCCGGGGGTAACAGACTGGGTAGGGATTCCAGGCGTTCGAGAAAGTGGTTGGTGTCTTTGATGAAGGATGGGAGACTGCATGTGATGGGTTGAAGGTGTTGATCTATGTAGGCAGAGATGCGTTCTGTGGGGGCTTGGTAACCAGCTACAATGGGACGGCCGGGATGATTGGGTTTGTGAATTTTAGGAAGAAGGTAGAAGGTAGGGGTGCGGGGTGTTGGTGGGGTCAGGAGGTTGATGGAGTCAGGTGAAAGGTTTTGTAGGGGGCCTAAGGTTCTGAGGATTCCTTGAAGCTCCGCCTGGACATCAGGAATGGGATTACCTTGGCAAACTTTTGTAAGTAGTGTTGTCTGAAAGCTGACGCAGTCCCTCAGCCACATACTCCTGACAATCAAGTACCACAGTCGTGGAACCCTTGTCCGCCGGAAGAATGACGATGGATCGGTCAGCCTTCAGATCACGGATAGCCGGGGCTTCAGCAGTGGTGATGTTGGGAGTAGGATTAAGGTTTTTTAAGAAGGACTGAGAGGCAAGGCTGGAAGTCAGAAATTCCTGGAAGGTTAGGAGAGGGTGATTTTGAGGAAGAGGAGGTGGGTCCCACTGTGACGGAGGACGGAACTGTTCCAGGCAGGGTTCAATTTGGATAGGTCTTCGTGGCAAATGAATCTGCTCCAGTTCGGAATCCTTGAACTATTACACCAACAACCTGAAAACAGCTTTCGCATCCCGTAACTACCCTCCCGACCTGGTACAGAAGCAAATAACCCGGAACCTTCCACAGAAGAACCCCAAAAGTGCCCCACTTGTGACAGGATACTTTCCGGGACTGGATCAGATTCTGAATGTGGCTCTCCAGCAGGGATACGACTTCCTCAAATCCTGCCCTGAAATGAGATCCATCCTTCATGAAATCCTCCCCACTCCACCTAGAGTGTCTTTCTGCCGTCCACCTAACCTTCGTAACCTCTTAGTTCCCCAAACCACCTTCCCTACCCTCTGGCTCCTACCCTTGTAACCGCCCCCAGTGTAAAACCTGTCCCATGCACCCTCCCACCACCACCTACTACAGTCCTGTAACCCGGAAGGTGTACACGATCAAAGGCAGAGCCACGTGTGAAAGCACCCACGTGATTTACCAACTGACCTGCCTACACTGTGAAGCCTTCTATGTGGGAATGACCAGCAACAAACTGTCCATTCGCAGGAATGGACACAGGCAGACAGTGTTTGTTGGTAATGAGGATCACCCTGTGGCTAAACATGCCTTGGTGCACGGCCAGCACATCTTGGCACAGTGTTACACAGTCCGGGTTATCTGGATACTTCCCACTAACACCAACCTGTCAGAACTCCGGAGATGGGAACTTGCCGTTCAGCATATCCTCTCTTCTCGCTATCCACCAGGCCTCAATCTCCGCTAATTTCTAATTTCAATTTGCCACCGCTCATACCTCACCTGTCTTTCAACATCATCTTTGCCTCTGTACTTCCGCCTCGACTGACATCTCTGCCCAAACTCTTTGCCTTTACAAATGTCTGCTTGTGTCTGTGTATATGCGGATGGATATGTGTGTGTGTGCGAGTGTATACCTGTCCTTTTTTCCCCCTAAGGTAAGTCTTTCCGCTCCCGGGATTGGAATGAGTCCTTACCCTCTCCCTTAAAACCCACATCCTTTCGTCTTTCCCTCTCCTTCCCTCTTTCCTGACGAAGCAACCGTTTGTTGCGAAAGCTTGAATTTTGTGTGTATGTGTGTGTTTGTTTGTGTGTCTATCGACCTGCCAGCGCTTTTGTTTGGTAAGTCTCATCATCTTTCTTTTTAGATATATTTTTTTCCACGTGGAATGTTTCCCTCTATTATATATATATATATATATATATATATATATATATATATATATATATATATATATATATATATATATAGTGTCTGTATATGTGTGGATGGATATGTGTGTATGTGCGAGTGTGTACCCGTCCTTTTTTCCCCCTAAGGTAAGTCTTTCCGCTCCCGGGACTGGAATGACTCCTTACCCTCTCCCTTAAAACCCACATCCTTTCGTCTTTCCCTCTCCTTCCCTCTTTCCTGACGAGGCGGCCGTTGGTTGCGAGGGCTGGGGTTTTGTGTGTGTGTTTGTGTTTGTTTGTGTGTCTATCGACCTGCCAGCGCTTTTGTTGGGTAAGTCTCATCATCTTTCTTTTTAGATGTATATATATATATATATATATGCCTCACTTTACACGTGAAATAATCATAATACCTCTTATGGTTTCGAAGAAAAAAAAATTATTCTACACTAGTAAAATTTAACTTTTTTTGTACATCGGGCACAACCCCAAAAGTCGGTGGACAGGCAAGATGCTGCACCATGATAATGCACAGCCTCATATTTCAAGTGTAGTTACTGAATATCCTGCAAAAATCAATATGAAGTACATCCCTCACGCTCCCTAAAGTCTGAATGCGGCTTTTTTCTATTCGCTAACCTGAAATAACACTTTCGTGTGAACCATTCTCTATCAGCAGAAGCTGTAGTAAAGGCTGCGGACAAGATTACAAAGAACGTTTCAACAAACTGTTTCCAGCATGACTCTGCACACTGGCAGAAACGCTGGGTCAAGTACACTGCATTTAAAAAATACTTTACTAAACACTCCTCATATAGGGCATAACAGAACGAAAAATGTTTCAGTAAACATAGGCCTGCAAACAAGCTGTTTGGGAGATAATTGCGAATGTGTTTTCATAGCTGTTTGGGAGATAATTGCAGTAAATATTTAATTGAAAAGTAAATTTTTCAATGAAGACACCATTTAATTGGACTCAAATTGCATTTGTGGGCACCAGTAGCAAAAAGCTGATATCCTAAGGCAGACCACGATCAATAATGTTTAACCAATAACCACAGAAACAGAGCAAGGTAGCAGTTAACTCCTTAATGTTTACTGTGAAGTGTATTCACACCTGATAGTAATAAAAGTGTTTCTCCACAATCCTTGCCTTTACATATGGGACCAACTCACTACCTAACTACTACAGAAGTATTTGGTAACAATATCCCCACAATTTCACTGTGAAAAACACACTTCCGGGAAACCACAGAGCACAATAATTTAAATTCTTCTCACATGTTCCATCAGGTCAAATTGTCAATTCCTCATGAAATTTTAGGGAGGAGACACCATTTTCATGAAATTCACTATATATCATTTTTATTATTGGATACAGTACAGAAATATGTTTACCAACCCATTAAAATACAAAGAGGAAAGTTAGAGCATCTAACTTCACAACACATCTTCAACATATGCAGAGTGGAGGATTCCATGTCTCGCTACAATGGAATCCACTGTATTCTACAGAAATTTGATTTGTATTGTTCCTCTAAGCAGATTTCTCAGAGAAGGAAGAGGATTTTTTTTTTAATATGTTAAATGGTGTGTCCTACTTTTTAGGAATGCTCGACAACTGCCGATTCGATGGGTTGGCAGAAACTCATAACTATCACATTCAATCTCACGGCAATAGGCTACGACTGATGACAGAAGACACTACTCACTGATGGTGCGCACGTGGACGGACTTGGAGAGTCGCTCAGTATTGCTGTAGAGGGCGCTGCACGTATAGGTTCCTGTGTCTGCCTCGCGCAGCTCAGGGATCATCAGCGTCAGAACCTTCTCTCCGGGTGGTGGCAGCCAGTCAACGAAGATGTGTGGCTTCAGGAGGCTGCAACGAAAAAGAGTTATACATTGTAATGTACTAATTTATAATAATAAAAGAATGAAAACTAGTATTACGAGCTTGAAATTAGGGAATATTAGTACTGTTCTCTCACAAAACAAATGGATTGTTCTAAAGAATGCAAGAAAATAAATAGGATAACCTATAGCATAATAAACTATGTACAATTGGTGTGAAATATAACGATTAATTGAGCATATTCGTAAGTAAACTGTCACTTTGGAGAATGGTGCTGCCTTTCCAGCTTCAGCTGAATATTTGCTTGATTAAAATGGTGTTTATCAAAACACATACATTTTACATCTATGAATACTGAGTCCTATTTATAGTAGATTATTACCTGGCATGCAGCTTTATGTCGAACTTTCTATTTGCTATGTAACTAATGGAGCCTTTTGGCTCCCGAAACCAGACCTTCTTAGTTTTATGTTAAACAGGAACTTATTGATTATCTTACTGCCAGAGTAGGTAACTCCATTCTGAGTACTGCGAAAGGGGCAAAATCTACACAAAAATTGTTGTTGTCTCTTGCATTTTGACTGTGTATATTAAAGTTCATCTGTAACAGACTTTATTATCAGCAACAAAAGCCAGTAGAGAGTAAATGTACTGGGTACTGATAGCTAGAATTGCTAGATCCTTAAAAGGACAGCTGCGGGGTGTATGATTACATACACAATATTTTTACTGTTTGCTTCTGCTGAGCAAACTCTTTATATTTCTTTAGGTGCTGTGTCCCAGAGGACAGCTCCATAAAACAACAAGAAGTGAAAATATGTGCAATGTGAACACTGAACCATCTTTAGGTTAATACAACAAGAGATACTTGTAAGGGCATACCACATCAAACTGAGCTTCATTAGTTAATTTGTATGTTTCTTCCATCTTAACTTGTTATCCAACTGGACTCTAAGGAATTTTTCACTGGCCTGTATCCATAAAGATGAATCTGTTCAATTTCAGTGAATCCCATCTGATATTTTGATATGCACAAGAAGTCTGTTGAACTTTTTTCTTTTTTTCATATTTCAACATACATATGGAGTGTACCCACACATGGAAGTGAAGGATGAACAATAAGTAGTTTGAACAAGAAGAGAATAGAAGCTTTTGAAATGTGGTGCTACAGAAGAATGCTGAAGATTAGATGGGTAGATCACATAACTAATGACGAGGTACTGAATAGAATTGGGGAGAAGAGAAATTTGTGGCACAACTTGAGTAGAAGAAGGGATCGGTTGGTAGGACATGTATGGAGGCATGAAGGGATCACCAATTTAGTATTGGAGGGCAGTGTGGAGGATAAAAATCAGATTCAGAAGGATGTCGGTTGCAGTAGGTACTGGGAGATGAAGAAGCTTGCACAGGATTAAGTAGCATGGAGGGCTGCATCAAAACAGTCTCTGGACTGGACTGAAGACCACAACAACAACAACAACAACATGGATATGAGAAGTTAACCTTTTTTGTTTAGAAGGCTTCTGATGTTTCAATGAAAGACATTAAAAGCATTTTCTTTAATGTTCTTGGCTATGTTCAAGAGCTGCAGTATTCTGTTATACTACTAGATGTTTGAACTGTAACTATATTTATTCAACAGCTCTATCTTTGAGATGAATTTAGTCTGAAAGAGGCCTTAT
Source organism: Schistocerca cancellata (assembly GCF_023864275.1). NCBI lineage: Eukaryota > Metazoa > Arthropoda > Insecta > Orthoptera > Acrididae > Schistocerca > Schistocerca cancellata. Next base: position 134,566,842 of record NC_064635.1, read on the forward strand.
GAACACATTGGATGTCACTGAAATACAATGGATACCGCTTTGGACACAACAGATGCTTCTGGTAATTAGCCACATAAAATTCCCTTTACCAGAAGCATTCACATGCAAACCCAGCTATGTATACTGTGACTAAGTGAGGGACATTGTATCAATCTCACCCAAGTGTGAACATCCCCCTACCCTGTGGAATTTTTGGGAAGAAGACAGCTCAAACCCCCTTCTGCCATCCAGATTTAGGTCTTCCACAGTTTCCTTAATTGCTGAAGGCAAAGCCTCTGATGGTTCCAGCAAAAGGAGATGGCTGATTTCCTGCCCCCATTCGAGCTTGTGCTCCATCTCCAATGACCTCATTGTCAACATCATATTAAACTCTTAATTTTCCTTCCTTGAGTGATTTTACAAGTTCTGTATTAACACCTTCAACAGAGTGCTTCATACAAAGCTTATCATAACTCTTCAAACTATGATACGGTCTTCACACTAATGTCAGGAGTGTTTTCAGCGACATGCCTGATGTGCAATTAATGCTACAGTCTCCACTGTTACTTGGACTCTCTTTTATTACTGTCTGATACTCTTTCAGTGATTCTTCCGGAAAGTGTCTAAGTCACTGAGCACTCTGCGCATTTGTTTATTGTGACAGTCAAAATATTCGGTTAAAATGTCTGTTCTTCTAAACCAAATTTGTTGATACAATGTTTAGGAGTGAGAATCGTCCAACGACAATTAGGCTACTTTACATAATTTAGATGTACCGTATGTTTTTCGCTTCAGTACTTTGCGTCACGAAATTTGTGAGAGAAAATGAAAATTATTCGAAAGATAACATTATTTACGAGAAAGAGTTAAAATTATTTACTAAATATTACGTCCACATTAGTAAAAGAGGGTTATTTGATCTAATTTATCGATTCGTTATCTTTTCACGGCAAATGCAAATGTTTACTGCCACAAAAATGGAAGTTAGTCCACAGCCACTACACAATCGGGCCAAATCCTAATAACTGTCAATTAGATGACAGACAATTAATAGTTCTCTGAAATACTGAAACTGCACAAAACTGATAATTGCACAAATTTACTGATTTTCCGAAAAAGCGTATTAAATATTATTATAACTTAGCTGTGGTATACAATGATGTTGCGATGTATTTTATCAGTATTAAAGTAACATCTTCTAGATACAGATATGATACTATTTTTGTAGTCATAAATGCACTAAAATTAAACTTCTGCAACTAGGAAATTGTAAACGGAAACGTCTACACTATTATCTAAGTGGTCTGTAAGACACTGATGAGACACTTCTCAAGTGCAACAATCACTTGAGATAGTCTAGGTTTCAGTATGTACTAGACTGTGGTTTCAGAATGAAGTTATCTAATTCGTTGCAAAGATATTCAATAAGTAGATGCCTAATTTAAAATTCTGGTAATTTCCAAGAAGCACTGACTATCGAACGCGGGGGCTCCGAACGATACTTAAAATCGAACGGCGAAATACATCGAACGCACGTGTGTCGCGCCGGAGATGTGGAAAGTGTTTAGTGCGCTGCCAATGGAACATCGTGTAACGTATAGCGTTGTGAATAGGAATGAGTGCAGCCGTTTGCAGTCTCGAATCCTGGTACTCCTACCTGTCGAAACTTAATTTCTCCACTGTGGAGTGTAAAATCATGTTTTGATTTTTGTTTGCCAAATGGCGATATCAGGAAAGACGTGAACTGTCATGGACATAGCTGTGTGAAACTAAGTAAGAAAGGCGCAGATTCTGATTTCCCATTTCAACTGTACCATGCGCGGTGCCGGAAAGAGACATCGATAAGGAAAAACACATGTTTCGACAATTGTAAGTTGACTGTCGAAAAGAGCATTATTTTAATTTCGTGATGGGTAAGAGACTATACCTTACAAGCGAACGCTTTCGAAAATGAGTAATCGACAAACATTTGTTTGAGACTACTACGGATTCTATCGAGAAGTCTGCTATGTAGGTAGTCACGAATGACTGTGTCCCTGTCGGCATTATAAGGGAATCCTGGAAGTGCTTCACAGTTCGAGTATATTCGAGGCCAAGAGAACTTTACTGTCTCTCATAAACCACTTAATCTCGCCAGGGACCGAAGTTATAACAGGCGGCTTTAAGTCCTGAAACAACTTGAATAAAGAAGAACTCTAAGACGATTTGTAAATCATTCTGTGGAATTTGTCTCTTCGGACGCTTCCTCTGTCGCACACAGAAATCTGCCAAATCATCAATTAAAAGTGAGTGCCGAACGGGAGACAGGGCCGAAGTGTACCTCTTCCTGTACCTGTGCTTCCACAGTCTGCGGTTACGAGAGAAAATTCAATTTCCTGGGACTCTTTCAATATTTCCCAGAGACGTATCCTAAGTGTAATCGAGTTACGGGAAACAAGGACGTGTCTGACGAGTAAAGTAAGTGAAATGACTAGTTTTCTTTGTAATTAACGGTAACTTATTAAACGTTCTTATTTCGTCGTCGCTCACGTCACCACAAAATATAGTATTGATATCCGCCGCCACGAGAATCGCCACGACAATGTAGATCTTTCTGTAACGGCGCGTTCGTTAGGCAACACTTCTTGGAAATTACCAAAATTTTTGTTACGTGCAAGGCAAGATATGACGTCAGCGGCAGAAATATACCCAACGGGAAGTACCATTGGTTGTGACATATGAAGCACCTTTTCTCTTCATAATCTTTGCATACGCTACGAGATAAATAGCCAACGATCTATATAGATTATATACCTCTTTGTGAAAAGTCAAATATTTGTGACAAGAAAGAATACGAATGTCATTGCTCCTCATTTCACTCGCAGCAGTGTAAGCCTGCCTAACTATATATTCGAAAAAAAAAAGGAACAGCCAAATATTTATTTCGTGCTTAGTTTTGGAATGAGACGGAAATGTAAACACCTGATATTGCACAATGTACTTGAATTACACTCATAAGAAAGTTACAGCATATGTTAACAACGCTAAAACGACGCGAACTTAACACCCTGAAGTCTGCAATGCACGATTTTATATTCTGCAATCCACGATTTTATATACGCTAGGCTTTTATTATTATTATGTTTTCGGCTGCCGTCTTCTCTATCTTGCTTTTCCTCAAAGGATTGAGTTATAACTGACATTTTATGATAAAGGTGACGTGTTTGTGATACATCTTCAATGTGCCGTTGTCTTGAAATGGCATACTGCAAGTTATTGCCAAAATTAATGGTGTCTGCTGTTCAAGTCCTAGAGTATGTACATCTACAGAGTGAGCATAGTCTACTGCGCTTGTTCTCAACATCAAACCGGAGCAGTCACGTGATCTTGGAACGACGCTACTTGCCTACAATTTGCGTTAATAGCGAAACTTGAATATTACACACATTCATCTTGTTTTATATGCATTTCCGAAAGTTTGAGTTTTAGTAACAGCTATGGTGCAGTCCTCCCCCCATGAACCATGGACCTTGCCGTTGGTGGGGAGGCTTGCGTGCCTCAGTGATACAGATAGCCGTGCCGTAGGTGCAACCACAACGGAGGGGTATCTGTTGAGAGGCCAGACAAACGTGTGGATCCTGAAGAGGGGCAGCAGCCTTTTCAGTAGTTGCAGGGGCAACAGTCTGGATGATTGACTGATCTCGCCTTGTAACACTAACCAAAACGGCCTTGCTGTTGTGGTACTGCGAACGGCTGAAAGCAAGGGGAAACTACAGCCGTAATTTTTCCCGAGGGCATGCAGCTTTACTGTATGGTTAAATGATGATGGCGTCCTCTTGGGTAAAATATTCCGGAGGTGAAATAGTCCCCCATTCGGATCTCCGGGCGGGGACTCCTCAAAAGGACGTCGTTATCAGGAGAAAGAAAACTGGCATTCTACGGATCGGAGCGTGGAATGTCAGATCCCTTAATCGGGCAGGTAGGTTAGAAAATTTAAAAAGGGAAATGGATAGGTTAAAGTTAGATATAGTGGGAATTAGTGAAGTTCGGTGGCAGGAGGAACAAGACTTTTGGTCAGGTGAATACTGGAATTCGACAGTAGGAAAAGGGAGAGAAGGAAACATAGTAGGTGAATATGGATTGGGGCTAAGAAATGAAAGAGGAAGCCGTCTGGTAGAATTTTGCACAGAACATAACTTAATCATAGCTAACACTTGGTTCAAGAATCATAAAAGAGGGTTGTATACATGGAAGAATCCTGGAGACACTAAAAGGTATCAGATAGATTATATAATGGTAAGACTGAGATTTAGGAAGCAGGTTTTAAATTGTAGGACATTTCCATTGGCAGATGTGGACTCTGACCACAATCTATTGGTTATGAACTGTAGATTAAAACTGAAGAAATTGCAAAAAGGTGGGAATTTAAGGAGATGGGACCTGGATAAACTGACTAAACCAGAGGTTGTACAGAGTTTCAGGGACAGCATAAGGGAACAATTGACAGGAATGGGGGAAAGAAATACAGTAGAAGACGAATGGGTAGCTCTGAGGGATGAAATAGTGAAGGCAGCAGAGGATCAAATAGGTAAAAAGACGAGGGCTAGTAGAAATCCTTGGGTAACAGAAGAAATATTGAATTTAATTGATGAAAGGAGAAAATATACAAATGCAGTAAATGAAGCAGGCAAAAAGGAATACAAAGTCCCAAAAATGAAATCGACAGGAAGTGCAAAATGGCTAAGCAGGCATGGCTAGAGGACAAATGTAAGAATGTAGAGGCTTATCTCACTGGGGGTAAGATAGATACAGCCTACAGGAAAATTAAAGAGACCTTTGGAGAAAAGAGAGCCACTTGTATGAATATCAAGAGCTCAGATGGAAACCCAGCTCTAAGCAAAGAGGGGAAAGCAGAAAGGTAGAAGGTCTATACAAAGGCGATGTACTTGAGGACAATATTATGGAAATGGAAGAGGATGTAGATGAAGATGAAATGGGAGATACGATACTGCGTGAAGAGTTTGACAGAGCATTGAAAGACCTGAGTCGAAACAAGGCCCCGGGAGTAGACAACATTCCATTAGAACTACTGACGGCCTTGGGAGAGCCAGTCCTGACAAAACTCTACCATCTGGTGAGCAAGATGTACGAGACAGGCGAAATACCCTCAGACTTCAAGAAGAATATAATAATTCCAATCCCAAAGAAAGCAGGTGTTGGCAGATGTGAAAATTACCGAACTATCTGTTTAATAAGCCACAGCTGCCAAATACTAACGCGAATTATTTACAGACGAATGGAAAAACTGGTAGAAGCCGACCTCGGGGAAGATCAGTTTGGATCCCGTAGAAATATTGGAACACGTGAGGCAATACTGACTTTACGACTTATCTTAGAAGAAAGGTTAAGGAAAGGAAAACCTACGTTTCTAGGATTTGTAGACTTAGAGAAAGCTTTTGACAATGTTGACTGGAATACTCTCTTTCAAATTCTGAAGGTGGCAGGGGTAAAATACAGGGAGCGAAAGGCTATTTACAATTTGTACAGAAAGCAGATGGCAGTTATAAGAGTCGAGGGACAGGAAAGGGAAGCAGTGGTTGGGAAGGGAGTGAGACAGTGTTGTAGCCTCTCCCCGATGTTATTCAATCTGTATATTGAGCAAGCAGTAAAGGAAACAAAAGAAAAATTAGGAGTAGGTTTTAAAATCCAGGGAGAAGAAATAAAAACTTTGAGGTTCGCCGATGACATTGTAATTCTATCAGAGACAGCAAAGGACTTGGAAGAGCAGTTGAACGGAATGGATAGTGTCTTGAAGGGAGGATATAAGATGAACATCAACAAAAGTAAAACGAGGATAATGGAATGTAGTCGAATTAAGTCGGGTGATGCTAGGGAGTTAGATTAGGAAATGAAACACTTAAAGTAGTAAAGGAGTTTAGCTATTTGGGGAGCAAAATAACTGATGATGGTCGAAGTAGAGAAGACATAAAATGTAGACTGGCAATGCAAGGAAAGCGTTTCTGAAGAAGAGAAATTTGTTAACATCGAGTGTAGATTTAAGTGTCAAGAAGTCGTTTCTGAAAGTATTTGTATGGAGTGTAGCCATGTATGGAAGTGAAACATGGACGATAAATAGTTTGGAGCCGGCCGGTGTGGCCGTGCGGTTAAAGGCGCTTCAGTCTGGAACCGCGTGACCGCTCCGGTCGCAGGTTCGAACCCTGTCTCGAGCATGGATGTATGTGATGTCCTTAAGTTAGTTAGGTTTAAGTAGTTCTAAGTTCTAGGGGACTGATGACCACAGATGTTAAGTCCCATAGTGCTCAGAGCCATTTGAACCATTTGAATAGTTTGGACAAGAAGAGAATAGAAGCTCTCGAAATGTGGCGCTACAGAAGAATGTTGAAGATTAGATGGGTAGATCACGTAACTAATGATGAGGTATTGAATAGGATTGGGGAGAAGAGAAGTTTGTGGCACAACTTGACTAGAAGAAGCGATCGGTTGGTAGCACATGTCCTGAGGCATCAAGGGATCACAGATTTAGCATTGGAGGGCAGCGTGGAGGGTAAAAATCGTAGAGGGAGACCAAGAGATGAATACACTAAGCAGATTCAGAAGGATGTAGGGTTGTAGTAGGTACTGGGACATGAAAGAGCTTGCACAGGATAGATTAGCATGGAGAGCTGCATCAAACCAGTCTCAGGACTGAAGACCACAAAAACAACAACATGGTGCAGTATTGTTGCTGCTGCGGATGTAAAGAGAAGTATGTGAAACGAGGACGTTACTTTTCATAGGTATGCACAACCAATGTATAACTGTAAATGCCATATTGACATAAGGCATTTTATACATTGAAAAATGTCGAGACGCGGTATTGTGAAGTCTTGTACTGTAGAGATAATTTCTGCTAGTTTATGGTCATTTGTTTACGAGACAAGTGCTACATAAATCTGCAAGTGAGTCTGAGTAAACTGCCAGTCAATGTATACATACTGGTACACGTCCATGCACAAATAATTTTGAAAATTTGTGGTAAGCTCCTGTGGGACCACACTGCACACATGCCCGAGGGAGGATTCGAACCTCCGACGGTGGGAGCCGCGCGGACCGTGGGAAGGTGCCCACAGACCGAGCGGCTACCCCGCGCGGGGTACACAGATAAAATTTATGCATAACAGTCTGACAAATTTCCTCGAATTCAAGCAGGTTCTCAAGCCTTGTGTGTATCTAAGTATCTTTGCGTGTGACGGTTTCCTATTGTGTCAGTGTAACGCAACTAATTAGAGCAGATTCGACAACATGATTCAGTGCAACAGAAACCTTATAAAATTATTGTCGGCTGGCACTTCTTTTATTATTCCAGAATTCGTGCACTGATCTTGTATTATTTATTTTTGTGCATAGTGTATGGTTTTATCTTTCTGTTGAGATGTCGAAAAAATGTTATAGTTATTTTACTTGTCTACAAAAAGCAGAAACGTAGAAAGAAAAACCGAAAATAATAATGACAAGCATGTGGTGTAAATCGCTTACCATATTTACTGTAACAGTTTCATAGTTCCAAATGCATTGTTTTTTCGCGACACTTCGGCGCCGTCTAAAGTATCATTGTAACGTAATTAACAGAGAGTCGACAATATGAATAAGTGCAACAGAAAAAGTAAAAAAAAAAATTGAAACTAAAAAAATGTTGGCGGTCACTGCATATCTCGTCACCGAAAAAACGCAAATAAAGTGGAATCGGAGCTATGATTCTGTGGCGAAAATGTTGTCTGTAATGCTTATAGAAAGTTTCATGGTACTCTGAAGGTGATCTGCCTGTAGCAGCGAAGTATATCGCTCAAAATGCAAGTGCTATACGGGCTAAAATGCGCCTCCCCAGAATCAAATGACTCGAACTGCAGGCAGTGGCGGATACATATGGAGGGCGCCCCCCCCCCCCCGCCCACCATTGCCACCTGCGCTGCCTCCTGACACGGATTGTCCTATTCAGTAATTAACCAATTTACCATGAAGAATAGGCGCACAGAATTCATCATTTAAGGAAGAGAACCATAACTGTAACTTTTTTATATCATAAATGGCATTGTCTTCTGTATGTGTACAATGTTTAAATAAAACTTTCATAAGCTTTGCATGTGACTTGATTATTTTTTATTACGGTAAAAGTAAAGGTAGCTCAAGATATCTTCAGCGCTCCCTCCTTGAGGTTTTTCTGTATCCGCCACTCGCCAATGGCTGCATGAGATGTTGCGGACAGAATTCTCTGGGCATCCGAACGCTTACTCCTTAGATATCTATCTATGATATCAGGTCTAAGAAGGTACACCACTACGGTCTAATAGTCTCTGGCCCTAAACGGAAGTTGTGTAATTCTTTCGTTAACGTACAGTGACGAGAAAAAGTATTTTGACACCTGCTTAATAGCTCGTTTGCGCGTCTTCGGAACGAAATTTAACACTGATTCTTTGTATCATAGATCCGACAGTTTGTAGGTAGGTTTGTTGAGGTATGTGCCATTAGATGCGTACGCACAGGTCACGTAATAAGCGTAAATAACGGGCCGCTGATTTATGTAAGCGGTGATGGCGCCCGATAATGACCCACATGCATTCCATAGGACTTACATCAGACGAATTTGGTCGCCGAGACATCAACGTTGACTTCACTACAATGTTCCTCTAACCACTGTAGCACAGTTCTGGCTCCAAGACACGGACAATTATGCAGCTGAAAGATGACATCGCCGTCGGTGAATAAATACCGCTGGAGAATGCCTCCCGTAGCACTATGCTGCTCGCACCAGCCTGTGTCCGTCGCACGCTGCACGTTTCGAGTCGCCTTCACCTCGATGGCGACGTTTGTGGAGACGACTATCGACCTAGTGCAACAGATATGTGATTCACCCGAAGAACCGACGTGTTTCCATTGAGCGACGGCCGACTCTGACGGCGCGTGTCCATTAGAGATGGGGGATCCGCTCTTGAACTAATTCATAGAGTTCAATCTTTCAAAGGAGTGAACAATCAGTGATTCAGAAAAAAAGAACGGTAGCTCCAAACGTTTCCCACGGCAGAGAGAGAGAGAGAGAGAGAGAGAGAGAGAGACGGAGCATATCAGCAGCGCCTCTGCTGGTCAGAGCACAGTGCACGCCACATAACACAGCCAGCGCAGGCCTCTGCCCTGCTTCTACCTTGGCTGCCTGCATTGTGCAGTGCCCCATTGGATTTTGTGTTTCACATATGCCGTGCCGTCTCTGTGCGTCGTCTGCCGCTTGCAGTGTCTGGCGCAGCTTAACTTCGCATCGCACTCTGTCGGCGATCGTTTCAGTCGCACGTCCTGCCCTCTGGGCAGTTGATGCGAGCAACCTAGCGGATAACATAGGAACTACTTGCAACAACCTGCTCGCAAGGGAACGGACGATTTGTCTCGGAGCGGGTGAGTTCACCGCTCCCCCCACCCTCGGAACTCGCCCGCTCAACGCTCACCCCACCGTCTCGACTCTAGCCAGAGCGTTGAGCAAAGCGACTCAGGTGTCACTCTGGTCTCTGCGGTCTTAGCTCACGCAGTAATACAGCTCGTGGCTCGACCTGCTCGACTCAGCACCTCTGCATCGGAGTTCGTCTCTACTGAATATTGTTCTTCATAGTAATACCGCTATGTATATTACATTATTATGTTATGTATACATCATTTGTTTTTATTTTATTTTTATTTGTTTAAACTGATCAGATTAAGTTCCTGACGACTCCTCTTACTATAGGATTTTTATTATGGACACTCGAATTTACGCTTTAATTACGAGCGAACCGATAAACGTATCGCAAAATGTGATACACCAATATTTTCCTTGTTTTATTCTGCGTAAGGCTATATGCAGCACTTTCGTTTTACAGTCAAATTTATATATTTTTTTCTTATTCTGGTACGGATTTTGCGATTTTAGGCGTCTTCGGAAGGAAACGTTCACTTTAAAAATATATGGCTTGTGATGTATTTGTATGAGGTTAATGAAATTTTAATACATTATAGCCAAATATATTGTTAATGTAAATCTCAAGTTACAACATTTTCCGATCACCCAGAAAACCACGATAGTGCAAAATAAATCAATAATCAAAAACTTTGTCATATCGTGGAAATTTCAATAAACAATACAAAATTCTTACTCATTATCTGTGTTACTTCAAAATAGGATCAAATAAGATCAAAATACAGGTATAGTACTGGAATAAACCAAGTTTAAAGGGCAATGTGCCTTCCATTTATTTTCTATTGTAAATGAGTGGTGAGTCATGAAAAAGAGCTAATTCATTTCAGGGAGTGAACAGTTCTGATCCAATCTCTGAAAAGAACAGTTTTGCCCATCTCTAGTATCCATTGCAAATATAACTGGCGATGTCGTTAGGTCAACATGTGAACACGTAAGGGTAATCCGCTGCGGAGCTCCACATCCAACAACGTACAATGAACGGTGTACTCCGAAACACGTGTGTGTACCAGCATTGTGCTCTTTCGGGAGAGATGCCGCTGATCACCATCTATATTCTATCCTATTTTACAGAACAGACACCCCTCCGAACCCCACGTTCCGCGAACGGTCATGGACGTCCAACTATTTAGCGCCCAGTTGTAGCATCGCTGTCCTTCTACCTCTTTCCGTAAATGCTCACTATCACGTGAACGTTCGACCGGCCTCGCCGATTTCGACATACTCGCTCACAGGCTCTGCACAATAGGTCTAATAATCTGTCCTTTGACAAAGTCGCTTATCTCAATGGATTTCCCCATTTGCAGCGCACATCTTCGCTAGGCCGTCTCTGTTGCGCTTTGTGCCCGCAATGTCACCAAGGCGGCGTCCATCCTCGCGGTGGGGCAGTGGTCATAATGTTTTGGCTTATCGGTATATAATGCATGGCAAGCAGCGGTGGTTGTTACAAAGCTATAGGACGAGTAATAATGTACAGTAAATACTACCCACTGTTTATGGGCGTAAAAATATTGTCGTTGAAACATACTATTGTAATCAAGACAATATTAGGCTAGTACGTAATAGCAGATAAACAGAAGCTGTATAGCAAAACTGACGAGGCAGCTTCCTTACTAATTTTATCAATTAAATCATAGCATAACCGTGAATATTCAGCAGCATAGCCACTGAAATGCAGTTCCTACGATTTTGTAGTATTTCGTTAATGTGTATTCTGACTCGGTCCACAATAATGACGATTCTCTTTCTTGATGGAATCTAACAGAGAAAAATGAATAAAGGAATGACTTACCAGGGGACACGCAGTTCTATTGCATTGTTTAATGCAGCGCAGTGGGGCGGCCATGATAACACTGAATGGGGGGTGCGGGTAAGCGAGCTTTTCAAAAAGAAAAAAAAAATAATAATATGAACTCATAAACTGATTCATTTACTGAAAGTAAAGCAAAACGAAATACTTCTGACGTAATAAAAAATTACAATTCACATTCTCTCTGATATAACGTGCTTATAAACAGGGCTGTTATCATTACTGCGCAGTGCATTAAATAGTTGACTTTTCAATACTAAATTAAAAATAAGTTTTCTAATTATTAGTGACTCCCTCGGACCTGCCATGGAGAGCAAAGTTTTTCGAAGGAGGCTTCAGTATTAGAGATAGACAGTCTGAGTTCTTTTTCTATGTTTAGCTGAAATTAAAATTGGATTCAAAGCAGCCAACGCAGAAAATCCGGTTTCGCAAAGGTAGGACGTTGAAAATGGTGATACTGTAGGAAATGCTCTTGTTTTTATTGCAGAAAACTCATCAATCCACCCTGCCAAAACTTCAAAAAGCTATTTATTACTAAGCTGTCTTTTGACTTCGCCACTTGCCGTGAAGTCTACGAAGAAATCTTCTTCGGCAGTAGAGATGCCTTGGGGAGTATTTTCGCGCGTTCCGTGTAGGACAGGGAGGAACAGAGGGCCACCGATTCCGGTTTTATCATTGTAGCTAAACGGTGTTGCGAAATAGCTATGAATTTACTTGGTCTTCGTAATTTATATGTTTTGTAGTTTTGGCGTCAAAATGCTCAAAACAGAGAAGGGGGCGGGGCGGGGCGGCATGTAAATTATGACTGAAAATTGGATCGCGAATACTGAGAGGCTGAGATACGCTGGTTTAATGTTAATGGCACCCTCTTGGGAAAAATATCCAGGGAGTAAAACAGTCCCCCAATCGGATCTCTAGGCTGGGGTTACCCAGCGGGGTATTGTCACCAGGCAAAACGTTTTCTGTAGATACTTGCCGAAATTGTAACATTGTGCAGAAGTTGGTTGGTCTGGAGATTAAAGGGACCAATTGCAAGGTTATCTGTCTGTGAACAAGTCAAACGTGGGCAATTCAGTTCTCATAAGAAGAAAATAGAAGCTTTTGGAAAGCAGTGCTACAGAAAGATGGCAAAGATTAGAAGAAGAAAAATTAGGTAGCTAGGAGTGTGGAATGCTAAAATCCCTAATCAGGTGTTGGTGGACCCACGTGAGAGCCAAGTTAAAGCACACCTAACGTCGCAACAGAGGTATGGATACACGCTGCAGCCGAGCAAAGAACTAGTTGTTGCTCAATCAAGGAATGTGAAGGATGGGTGATAAGTACACGAATAGATGCAACTTGTTGAGTTTGCGAGTGCAGACAGCGTAACTAAACAGACGTTAGTAGTTCAGAAGTTAAAGGCAGCTGTGCAGAGAACCCCTAATACACGAGGAGTATGTGCCGGAAACCATGGACCAGTGCAATACCTAGGAATCGAGAGGGAGACTACATATGCAGGACAAATGAGAAAGTTATAGAGATGCTGCATTGTTGAGACATTCTGTACATATATGCACATAATCTGAATAAACCACGAGTCATACTTCTGATATAATGCATTAGCTAAAACTGCAACAAAATCACTTCGTAGCCCTCATATAGCAACTTTTGCAGTTCATTAAACTTGACATCACGTGTAATGGTGGTGTTATGGTATGGGAGTAATTCTCGCACTTAAGAAACGCTAAATGCGCAAAAGTATGAGCACATTATGCAGGAGACGATGTTTGCTTGTTATCAGCACGATAACGCACCCTGTCACCCTGTGAGGTAATCGAATATGGAATGGTTTACTCACAGTCCCGACCTGAACCCTTGGGGATGAATGGGCCGCTATTCCTCCACATCCAGACACCTCATTACAAGTATCCCTAGTCGAGTTCCAGGCATTATAAAAGTGAAGGGTGGCCACACCCCATATTAATGTACACTAACAGCTGTATGGGTCATTTTGATCAGTTGTAGTGTGTGTGTGTGTGTGTGTGTGTGTGTGTGTGTGTGTGTGTGTGTGTAGCGCGCACGCGCACATATAATACAGGGTGATTCAAAAAGAATACCACAACTTTAAAAATGTGTATTTAATGAAAGAAACATAATATAACCTTCTGTTATACATCATTACAAGGAGTATTTAAAAAGGTTTTTTTTCACTCAAAAACAAGTTCAGAGATGTTCAATATGGCCCCCTCCAGACACTCGAGCAATATCAACCCGATACTCCAACTCGTTCCACACTCTCTGTAGCATGTCAGGCGTAACAGTTTGGATAGCTGCTGTTATTTCTCGTTTCAAATCATCAATGATGGCTGGGAGCGGTGGCCGAAACACCATATCCTTAACATACCCCCATAAGAAAAAATCGCAGGGGGTACGATCAGGGCTTCTTGGAGGCCAGTGATGAAGTGCTCTGTCACGGGCTGCCTGGCGGCCGACCCATCGCCTCGGGTAGTTGACGTTCAGGTTTCATAACTAACCTTTTTCGTAGGATTCTCCATACAGTTGATTGTGGAATTTGCAGCTCTCTGCTAGCTCTGTGAGTCGATTTTCCTGGGCTGCGAACAAATGCTTGCTGGATGCGTGCTACATTTTCATCACTCGTTCTCGGCCGTCCAGAACTTTTCCCTTTGCACAAACACCCATTCTCTGTAAACTGTTTATACCAACGTTTAATACACCACCTATCAGGAGGTTTAACACCATACTTCGTTCGAAATGCACGCTGAACAACTGTCGTCGATTCACTTCTGCCGTACTCAATAACACAAAAAGCTTTCTGTTGAGCGGTCGCCATCTTAGCATCAACTGACGCTGACGCCTAGTCAACAGCGCCTCAAGCGAACAAATGTACAACTAAATGAAACTTTATAGCTCCCTTAATTCGCCGACAGATAGTGCTTAGCTCTGCCTTTTGTCGTTGCAGAGTTTTAAATTCCTAAAGTTGTGGTATTCTTTTTGAATCACCCTGTATATATGTGACAAATGTATGCGGGCGAATGATAAGGTTTTGTGGGCGTACAACAGCCCTACGCGGGCGAAAGTGCAGGCTCAGGCACAGGATTGATTAAGAGAAAGATAACTGCCACGTCATCACAGAGCAACTGCTTGCCATTGGTGGACTGGGAGGTACTCACGTGGGGTTCTTGAAGGGCACCTCGCGGCCGTTGGGGTCGGTCCAGCGCAGCTGCGAGATGAGGTTCTTGTTGGTGACGTTGGGCTTGCACGTGAGCAGCATGCTGCGCCCGATCGGCTTGGTCTGGTTCTCGCTGTTGGGCAAGATCTCCAGCCCCGCGCTCTGGGCCCAGGCACCTGCAACACCCGGATACAGACGGAGCTTTAGATCCCATAGCCGTGACACACACTTCTATGATTTAACGTAGATGAGCAGGAAAGGCAATCGTTTAATGTTCGAATACAATATTAGCGGTGTGCCGCTTGACGCAGTCACGCCGCGCCGGTTAAACATCTCTGTGTGAAGTTGTAAAGGGATGTGAATAGAAAGCGCATGTAAAGATAGTAGAGAGAAGGCGAACGGTCGGTTTTTTTTTTTTTTTTTTTTTAGACAATTCACGTAAAGTGGAGCTCATTTCTAAACTGGAACGTGTGTAGAACTCTAGTGCGACATATTCTTGGACCCTGCGTGAGTGTTTGTGATCACTACCAAAGGAAGACATCAAAGCAATTCACAGGCCTTCCGTTAGATCTGTTACCCGCAGATTCGATTAACACGCGACTATTACGGAAATGCTCTGTGAACTCAGACGGGAATTCCTGGAGGGAGTCGTTCGACTGTCTTTTCACGAAATACTTGGTGGAAAATTTACTACTGAGAAAATATAGAGGACCAACAACTGAAGCTGACTGCGGAACGATTCTACTGCCGCCAATGTACATTTCGTGTGGACCGCAAGAAGAGGTAAGAGAAATCAAGAGTTCATACGGAGTAAACACACAGTCGTCTTTTCCCGAGTCAAACAGCAATGAGATTGCCTAGAAGTGGTACAAAGTACCCTGAGCAGTGCACGGTATGGTCGCTTACAAAGCACCGGGTGGCTAGAATTAAACTGACAGTGTTCCGAGTGCTGCAGTGGGAGCTTTAACACCGCAGGATGCTGAAACGTCGTAGGTATGTTCATCATTTGGTGCGGTCGCAGAGTACGCTGAAAAAATAATAGTTCCACTTTCTGCCACCAGGTCAAAATATGGCTTGTAAGCAGTCAGAATGTGGTGTGAGTAAAGAAAAGGAAGAGTGATTGAGAGAGAGAGGGAGGGACGATTGATCACACACAAGATAACTGTGGTATGCGAGATATGTGATGATGGTGGCAGCATAATGCTCGCACAGCCTTCTTCAAATACACGTTATCTAAATTTACGCAACAGGGTTTCACGAAAACTACATCGTCTCTCTTCCAAGGATTCCAATTGAAGTTCCGTCAGCCTCCCCGTTACTCTTTGGTAGGGGCTATACGGGACAGTTACAGTCCTCTAGGAATGCCTCTGATTTCGTTGAATGTCTGTTGTTATGCCTACTTGAGACGGATTCATATCTCTGACACAATCCTCTAGAATCGAATGAAACAACAAGTTTAAAATTCCATTCACTGTTTATTTATCTCCACGACGTGTTTCGGGCATGGGTGTGTGTGTTTGTCCTGAGGATAATTTAGGTTAAGTAGTGTGTAAGCTTCGGGACTGATGACCTTAGCAGTTAAGTCCCATAAGATTTCACACACATTTGAACATTTTTTGACGCGCGTTTCGAAGGTTTAAGCCTCCATCATCAGATGGACTTACGTTTGTTAGTATAACATGTGTGTGTGTTGTGTTATGATTTTGGGGGAACTTGTGGCACTGTCTCCAGTGGTCCCAGGTTCCCTTCACTGTCGTAGTTTCCAGACGCCATCTTTATGTACAAGATATGACAGCTTACATGTGATGCGTCACGACAGTGAAAGGAACCTGTGACCACTGGAGACAGACCACTGGTCCCAGGTTCCTTTCACTGTCGTAGTTGCCAGACGCCATCTTTGTTTACAAGATATGACAGCTTACATGTGATGCGTCACGACAGTGAAAGGAACCTGTGACCACTGGAGACAGACCACTGGTCCCAGGTTCCTTTCACTGTCGTAGTTTTCAGACGCCATCTTTGTGTACAAGATATGACAGCTTACATGTGATGCGTCACGACAGTGAAAGGAACCTGTGACCACTGGAGACAGACCACTGGTCCCAGGTTCCTTTCACTGTCGTAGTTGCCAGACGCCATCTTTGTTTACAAGATATGACAGCTTACATGTGATGCGTCACGACAGTGAAAGGAACCTGTGACCACTGGAGACAGACCACTGGTCCCAGGTTCCTTTCACTGTCGTAGTTGCCAGACGCCATCTTTGTTTACAAGATATGACAGCTTACATGTGATGCGTCACGACAGTGAAAGGAACCTGTGACCACTGGAGACAGACCACTGGTCCCAGGTTCCTTTCACTGTCGTAGTTTCCAGACGCCATCTTTGTTTACAAGATATGACAGCTTACATGTGATGCGTCACGACAGTGAAAGGAACCTGTGACCACTGGAGACAGACCACTGGTCCCAGGTTCCTTTCACTGTCGTAGTTTTCAGACGCCATCTTTGTGTACAAGATATGACAGCTTACATGTGATGCGTCACGACAGTGAAAGGAACCTGTGACCACTGGAGACAGACCACTGGTCCCAGGTTCCTTTCACTGTCGTAGTTTCCAGACGCCATCTTTGTGTACAAGATATGACAGCTTACATGTGATGCGTCACGACAGTGAAAGGAACCTGTGACCACTGGAGACAGTGCCGCAAGTTTTCCCAAAATCGTAACACAACACACACATCTGTCACACTAACAAATGTAAATCTATCTGATGATAGGGGTTTAAATCTTCCAAATGCGTCATGGAGGTAAACAGTGACTGGTAAGTGTAAACTTGTTGTTTCATTCGACATCAATAACAGTCGCGGTAAAGCCTAACCTACAATGTTCGCATTTAAAATTAATCCTCTGGATTTTTGTCGCATTGGCGTCTTTTAGGTGATTCCCTTTGCAGATCCACCGCACTTTCCCAGAACCCTTTCAGCTAAACCAATCCAAGTCTTCCATCGTTTGCCTTAGTGCTGATTTTGCGTGATCGCCCCATGTCACATCACTTCTTTATTGTTGTCTTCAGTCAGAAGACTGGTTTGACGCATTTGTCCCTGGTATTCTATTATGTGCAAGCGTCTCCAAATAACTATCGCAGTCTACATCCCTCTGAATCATCTTACTCTATCCATGACTTGGCCTCCCTCAACAACTTTTAACCCCCCCCCCTTTCCCTCTAGTACTAAATTGGAGATCTTTTGATGACTCTGAATGTGCCCTGGTCTCCCCAGTTCTATTCAATACATCCTCATTGATTACATGGTCTACCCATCTAGTCTTCATCACTGTTCTGTAGCAACACATTTCAAAATCTTCTATTCTCTTCTTGTCTGAACTATTTATCGTCCACGTCCTACTTACATACAAGACTACACTCCAGACAAATTCATTCCATTACCCTTGTTTTGCAGTTATTGATGATGTTCTTATATCCTCCTTTCAAGTGCTCTTCCAAATCTTTTGCCGTCTCTGACAGAATTACAATGTTGCCGACAAATTTCAAAGTTTTGTATTTTATCTCCCCTTCTCCTAATTTATCTTTGGTTTTCTTTCTGGCCGCTCAGTGTACAGACTGAATAACATTTGGGGTACGCTACAACCCTGTGTCACCCCATTCTCGACCAGTGCTTCCCTTTTATGACCCTCGACTGTTATAAACCTGTCTGGTTTCAGTACAAGTTGTAAATAACCATTCGCTTCCGGTATTTTAGTCCTTCAGAATTACAAGGCGTGCATTCCCTCCATCCCCCATGAACCTTGCCGTGCCAGTGTGTGTGTGTGTGTGGGGGGGGGGGGGGGCGGCGGCGACGATTTCATCATGTCTCAGCGTATCGTAGGAATAACAACAACGGTCAGGTATCGGTTGAGAGGCCAGACAAACGTCTGGTTCCTGAAGTGTGTGTCTATACCCATGATGTGTTTGAAGAACCAGCGTCCTTGAAAACGCTCTGTCTTACGAAATGACCCTTGGTGGTGCGGATTCGGGGGTTATACGGTACTGGCTGGGGGTCGTTTACTCCTGGGTAGATGATGTTAGTGGAGGAGGTGGCGATGATGATGTAAGTGTATGTTTGCGTATGAATTCATATGACTATCGCCTGAACTGGCGATGGATGGTAGTGATTGGTGCTCTCTGGTCAGGGTTGTCATCCCTTCCCAGAGAGTTGATGAGTTGGTGTGGTGATGCGTTGAATGATTCATAGAATTTTAAATATTTTTGTATTATGAGATGATAGAATGAGGGCTGTCCTAACATTGCTCTTATCTCCTCATTGCTCGAGAACCACGGAGCATCCGCAACGATTCGGAAGGCTTTGTTTTGGATAATTTCCAACTGTTTGAGGTTGGTGTCTGCCGCCATGCTCCACGCTTCTGATCCGCAGAGTATGGCTGGCAGGATGATTGTTTTCCAGATTTTGAGTTTGGCAGGTACTGTGAGTCCCCTGGATATAACTGAAAGAGCCGGGCGGAGCCCTTGTTTCTGGTCTCTCTGATGTGATGGGTGAATGTCAGATTTTTATCCAGTTTTAGCCCTAGGTAGGTAACTACTTCTTTCCAGGGTAGTACCTGGTCGTTGTGCGTGATGTTCACTATGGGGCGTTTGATTTTGTGGCTGAATAAGATAGTCTGGCATTTGTCTGCGTTGATCTTTATTTTCCACAGATTGCACCACTTTGTCACTTTGTCTAGGTGGCGTTGTAGGCGGTAGGCTAGATAGTTGATGTTTCTGCCACTGTGGTATAATGCAGTGTCATCTGCCGCCCGGCTCCTTCGGCAGATCGTTGGTGTATAGTAGATATAGGAGGGGGCCAAGCATAGATCCCTGTGGGACACCCGCTTCTATTTGTTTTAGCTCGCTGTTTGCGCTATCTACTGTAGAGTAGAATTTCCTTTCTACCAGGAACGAGTGGACTATTTTAAGCAGGTGAAGTGGGCAATTCATCTTCGACAGTTTGTATAGCAGACCGCCATGCCAAACCCGGTCGAACGCTTTTTCAATGCCCAGGAAAATGGCAGCTGTGCTATTACCCTGGCTCTTCTCTGTGCAGATGTGCTCCACCAGACGAATGGCTGGTTGTGTTGTGCTATGCGCACCACGAAATCCACATTGTTCAGGGATAAGGATATTGTTGGCAGATAGGAATTGTAGTAGGGAGTTTTGGATGAGGATTTCAAGTAAGTGTGGCAGGAGCCTTTTCAGTAGTTTTAGGGGCAACATTCTGGGTGATTGTAACATCAAAGAACATACCCTTGTTGTGCTGGTACTGCGTGCGACTGAAGGCATGGGGGAGCTACAGGCTTTATTTTTCCCGAAGCTCTACTTCATCGTTAAATGGTAATGGCATCCTCTTGGGCAAAACATTTCGTAGGTAAAAAATAGACCCCTATTCCCATCTCCGGAGGAAGTCGTCGAGAGGAAAAACATAATATTGGCAATATACCGATTGGAGTGGAATGTTAGATCCCTTAATCGGGCAGGTAGGCTAGAAAATTTAATACGAGATACAGTGAAGTCTGGTGGCAGGATGACACTTCTTAGTACGACACCACTAATTATGTAATCGCATACTACAGAGGTTTCTTTCTCTTTATTAAAGGCATTTTCTTACATCTGTCCAGATTACATAAAGAGCTGCCCCCTTAATTATACCAAGTGGAGAGTTCGTCCAACTCTTTATGCAATTCCCTAAGATCGCCCAACTTGCATGTAGGCAACAGCACCATCAGCGAACTATCTGACACTGCTGCTGACGCTGTCTCATAAATCAGGGATGGCCAAGAACTCGGCTGAAGTGGGATTCTGGTGTCCATGTGCCAGTCTCTCTTGCGCAGGTGCACACTTCCCCCTTAACCGCGCCACGTTGCGTCAATGGCAAGAGGGGGGGGGGGGGGGCGATCTGAAGTGGTACGGCATGCAGCTTTGTTTTATATTTCGTCTTTCCCAACAACATAGATCACAAACTAGACAAATTTTTAGCATTATTTAACTATTTTTGGCGCGCTGGAGAGATAATAAAATTTATATGTTGCCGCATGGACAACCGCAAGCAGTTTTGCTGACTTTCAGCCAGGCTGCCACAATATCGTTACTAAATATTTAGCTTCATAATCGAAGGAAAGGCTTTCATCACGCACATATATGATCGAAGTATTGATATCACGTTTCCAACCTCTTTATGGAGTCGTGGAAACACTTCCCAAGAAAACAACATGGAACTCTTGGGCAGTGTTGACGTAAAATATATTTATCACAAACAGGATACAAGTAGTAAAACTGAGACTGCGGAATAAAGCCATTACAATGGTAAGTTCCAGACTAAATTTCTTTGAAGAAGAAAAAAAAAACTCAATTTATTTCTCTACATAGTCTCCTTCAACGGCAATAGTATTTTCGTAAGATAAGGTTGCCATCAATTGAAACGTTGTGTTTTACTACATTTTGTCCTTTTGGAGGTGAACTTTCGTTTCTTTGTGAGTCATTCTCCCTCCTACGTCTTGCGAAAACGGATGAATCTTTGGTAACACCTTGCGGCTCCTTCTTCATATCGTGTTACAAACGTCAAAATGACAGATACAGAAATAATTGGTCGGGGGCTAGAAGATCGACTAAAATCGCTCAACAGTGGAAATATCACTGGATCTGGAGGCATACCTGCGCAGTTCTGCGAGAGAACTTGCTGTTATTCCGGCGGCAGTGTTCCGAAGGTCAGTGGAGAGTCGAATCGTCCCTACTGAGCGAAAAAGCGCAGGTCATTCCCGTTTTCAAGAAGCGTCGACGATCAGTCACACAAAACGGTAGTTCTATATCGCTAACGTCAGTGTGTTGTAGAATTTTGGAACACGTTTTACTCTCGTGTATTACGACATTTCTACAGATAGAAAATTTCCTCTGCAGGAATCAAGGTGGATTCTGGAAATAACGATCGAGTGAAATCTAGCTCGGCCTTATCGTCCTACACACCCGGTAAGCAATAACTACCGGCGTTCTAGATGGTGCCATGTTCCTTGACTTTCGGAAGGAATTACAATTTGTGAGTGTCGTCTAATGAACAAAATACGAGCCTAATTGGGTTGAAAGATTGCTAGCAAATAATATTCGGCACGTCATTTTTAACGTAAAAGTATCTTCAGGTGTAAAAGTAAGTTTGGGGGGGACCCTAAGAGAGTGGTACACGACCAATTATGTTTGCAATAAATACACTGAAGAGCCAAAGAAACTGGTACACCTGCCTAATATCGTGTAGGGCCACCTCGAGCTCGCACAAGTGCCGCAACACAACATGGATTCGACTAATATCTGAAGTAGTGCTGTAGGGAACTGACAGCATGAATCTCGCAGGGCTGTCCAGGCGGGGGTAGATCTCTTCTGAACAGCACGTTGCAAGGCAACCCAGATATGTTCAATAATGTTCTTCTCTGGGGAGTTTGGTGGCGAGCGGAAGCGTTTAAGCTCAGAAGTGAGTTCCTGGAGCCATTCTGTAGCAATTCTGGACGTGTGGGGTGTCGCATTATCCCGCTGGAATTGTCCAAGTCCGTCGGAATGCACAATGGACATGAATGGATGCAGGTGATCAGACAGGATGCTTAGCTACGTGTCAGCTGTTAAGAGTCGTATCTTGACTTACCGGGGGTCCCATATCACTCCAACTGCACACGCCCCACACCATTACAGACTCTCCACCAACTTGAACAGTCTCCTGCTGACATGCAGGGTCTATGGATTCATGAGGCTGCTCATCCCTCTGCTCGATACAATTTGAAACGAGACTCGTCCAACGAGGCAACATGTTTCCAGTCATCAACAGTCCAATGTCGGTGCTGACGGGCCCAGGGTACTCGTAAAGCCTTGTGTCGTGCAGTCATCGAGGATACACGAGTGGGCCTTCGGTTCCGAAAGCCCATATCAATGATGTTTCGTTGAATGCTTCACATGCTGACACTTGTTGACGGCCCAGCATCCAAATCTGCAGCAATTTGCCGAAGGGTTGCACTTCCGTCATGTCGAACGATTCTCTTCAGTCGTTGTTGGTCCCGTTCTTGCAGGATGTTTTCCCGGTCGTAGCGAAGGGAGAACCGATAGAGGTACTGGAAGTACCCTCCGCCACACACCGTCAGGTGACTTGCGAAGTGTGGATGTAGATGTAGATTTGATCTGATTTTTTACCAGACTGCTGATATTCACAGTACAGTCGTCAAGTGGAGGTACAGGAAAATCCCCACTTCATCGCTACCTCGGAGATGCTGTATCCCACCACTCGTGCGCCGACTATAACACCACGTTCCTTTCATGCCCCTCGACTCTTATAACTGCCATCTGGTTTCTGTACAAATTGTAAATAGCTTTTCGCTCCCTGTATTTTACCCCTGCCACCTTTAGAATTTGAAAGAGAGTGAAAAGCTTTCTCTAAGTCTACAAATGCCAGAAATGTAGGTTTGCCTTTCCTTAATCTAGCTTGTAAGATAAGTCGTAGGGTCAGTATTGCCTCACGTGTTCCAACACTTCTGCGGAATCCAAACTGATCTTCGCCGAGATCGGCTTCTACCAGTTTTTCCATTCGCATGTAAAGAATTCGTGTTAGTATTTTGCAGCCGTGACTTATTAAACTGATAGTTCGGTAATTTTCACATCTGTCAACACCTGCTTTCTTTCGGATTGGAATTATTATATTCAAGTCTGAGGGTATTTCGCCTGTCTCATACATCTTGCTCACCAGATGGTAGAGTTTTGTCAGGACAAGCTCTCCCAAGGCCGTCAGTAGTTCTAATGGAATGTTGTCTACTCCCGGGGCCTTGTTTCGACTCAGGTCTTTCAGTGCTCTGTCAAACTCTTCACGCAGTATCGTATCTCCCATTTCATCTTCATCTACATCCTCTTCCATTTCCATAATATTGTCCTCAAGTACATCGCCTCTATATACTCCTTCCACCTTTCTGCTTTCCCTTCTTTGCTTATAACTGGGTTTCCATCTGAGCTCTTGATATTCATACAAGTGGCTCTCTTTTCTCCAAAGTCCTCATTTCCCTGTAGGCAGTATCTATCTTACCCCTTGTGAGATAAGCCTCTACATCCTTACATTTGTCCTACGTATATCTTGCCAAAACCTTGAAGATAAAATTAGAGAGACACGAGCTCACATGGAGGCTTAGTAGCAATCGTTTCCGCGGGATATACACCACTGGGAGAGTGAAGGGAGACGTGACGGTGTCTCGTAAGGAATCCTTCGCTGACCTGCGGTGTATACATGCAAATGTACAAGCAGATGCACTTTGGTGAGTGTCTAAGCACGTATGTTACACAGTTCCCCAATTCCCTTAATACGCTATCTGATCTAAAGCATCTGGACGCCTATTAGTAGACGGCCCTTCGTCTTTACGCCGCCCTGAACTCTGCTGGGGAGACTTGCAATGAGGCGTCTGCTTGTCTGTAGAGGAACGGCAATCCATTCTTCTTCGAGAGCCGAAGCTAGAGAAGGTACTGGCATTGGACGCTGGAGTGAACTCGACGTTCTAACTCATCTCAAAGGTGTTCCACTGGCAAAAGTAGGCTTCCGCGGCCGCTGTCACAGTCAACAAAATTCTTCAAGGTATGTGACCGACGTTTCGGCCATTTTCAACAGTGACTGGCAGACTACCCTTACCTTCCATCGCAGTTATTATTCAGCTGCTGCGTAGTTGAAACAATTCCGCCACCAACCACACACTATTGTAAACTAACACAGCTGGGGCGATAAATGAAAGTTAAATAGTTCCTTCACTAATAAAGTGTTTGCGCTTTAAACTAAGCTCCGTCCGAACAGGTCTCGGGAGCACCTAACGGTACTGACCGATCACTTTGTCATTCTCAGCCTACAGGCGTCACTGGATATGACGGGGCTGGGTGGCGTGTAGCCAGCACACCGCTCTTCCGGCTGGGGTCCGTTTCCGTGACCGGAGCCGCTAATTCTCGATCAAGCAGCTCCTCAACTTGCCTCACGATGGTTGAGTGCACCCCGCATGCTAACAGCGCAGACCGGAAGGTCACCCACCCAAGACAAATGGTTCAAATGGCTCTGAGCACTATGGGACTCAACATCTGAGGTCATAAGTCCCCTAGAACTTAGAACTACTTAAACCTAACCTAAGGACATCACACACACCCGTGCCCGAGTCCACCCAAGACAGCGACAGCGCTTATCTTCGCTGATCTGACGGGAACCGGCGTTACCACTGCGGCAAGGTCGTTGGCGTGTTTCTGTCTTACATGTGTTAACCGTGTACTCTTAATTTCTCTCTTTAGCTCGTACATGACACTAACCCACATACCCTAACAGCAGCTCCTGAGTACTGTTGGTGGTAAGTATCCCTTCTATTGCACTGCTACTGGATGATGCGTGATTCACTCTCTCCAAATCACTCGTTTCCAGTCCTCCATTGTCCTCTGGCGTCGCTCATTGAACCAACCCAGCCGCGCGGGATTTGCCGAGCCGTCTCAGGCGCTGCAGTCATGGACTGAGCGGCTGGTCCTGGCGGAGGTTCGAGTCCTCCTTCGGGCATGGTGTGTGTGTGTTTGTCCTTCGGATAATTTAGGATAAGTAGTGTGTAAGCTTAGGGAATGATGACCTTAACAGTAAAGTCCCATAAGATTTCACACGCATTTGAACATTTGAACCATCCCAAACCTCGATTTGCACCGAAAAGAAACCATCAGACCTGTTACAGATTTTGATGAGTCTTAGATATTTTGACGAGAAACCTTTCCTGAGCACCTGGCTACCGGCTTTTCATGCGACTTGTTGTGTTGTAGGGCGGGTAACCACAGCAAAACTTCGACATTTTTTCATAGAAAATGAATGATTTTTATTAAATTGCGACCGGTTTCGCACCACTTGTCGGTACATCCTCAGGCAATCTGTACAAAAGACGGTATTAAATTACGTTATCAAGTATGATCCCGAACCTTTCACAAATTGTAATGAGTCTGCCTTGTCATTTAATATTCGTTTACATAGTTGAGCCAAACGTACGGAGAAGTTCGATTATACCGACCCGTTTTTGGTTAGTCATTGGTCGCGTGCGAAGTTCATTGAGAAGTATTGGGGAGCGTTTCAGCAAAATCGGAAGGAACGTCGCGAGCTATCGCATTCTGTATTGTATAACAGTTTCAGCCAGTCAGTCAGGCTGTGTCCGCTGCCGCGTGGTTTCTCTCAACCTGCACGGTATGTTCTGATATGTTTAAATGGCCCTAATTTCGCTGTTTGTTCATGCTAATGTTCCGCTTTTCGTCGTTCGTGTTTAGGGGAGTTTTATCAGCATCGTATTTTGTTTTTATTTTATAGGTCATTGCCGCTCCCATGATTTAAAAAAAAATTTAAAAAGATTTTTAAATTTTAACTACCGCTTTCACCAGATGACAGTAAATTGGACGTGAATGGTGGGGAGTGGCTACAGTGCAATGTTCAACGTTACTATACTATAAATAGCGTATGTGAGTACTTTCTTGTTTCATTCAAAAAACTGGCTATTTAAAAGTTTAATTTACACCTCAGAATTGGGGGGATCGAATAGTTTATACGAGCTGTTATTATATTATTTTTTGTACAGATTGGCTGAAGATGCACCGATAAGTCGTGCGAAACCGGTCGCAGATTTAATAAAAATCATTCATACAGCCAGTACGGAATTTTCTTTAAAAAATTTTCATGTGACTGCCTGTAGGTTCCAAGAAAATCGATATTGAAATTTTATGCGTACGCCCTATACCTGTAGCATTTGCCATGTTTCGACCTAGACAACGCAGTGCAGCGGTAAGGTTCATGGTTACCACGCTGGCTGTGTGGTTTCAAATTCTCACCGTGTACTTCTTCTTTTTACAGTTTCATCGCACAGAATACATTTACTATCATGTAAAATTATACAAAAATAGCCATTTTCGCCGTAATAATTTCATTAATGTATCAACTATTACAGCAAACTTTCTTCAAATCTGTTCCGTTTGTTGCAGAATATATTGAAGAATCATCTTACTCGGTATCGGACTAGATCAGAATTCCGGATGCTATCCGCTTATTTGTCTAAAACCTCCATTGTCCCATACTAGCAATCACAGTATCAGTATTGATACACTCAGGCAACTATTTACTTTGAGCAATATTTTGGCCAACAAGTAGTAAGTTGTATTATTGTAACACAGCTATGAAACCGTCCGATTGTCGCGTCACTTACACACTCATTGTCAGAACAGTGTAGTAGTTGATGTTTTGTCAGACAAACTGCAATAGTTTTTGTCATATTAGTGGTATTATTGCTGCAGTACTGTGAAACGCAATGCCGAAATGTGCCTGAAAGTTCCGTGACTGTTATTCCAAGGAATGGAATTTCATTAAGAAAGGTCGTTTTGATTACGAAGCAGATTGTTCCGTATGTAACTGTTTTATTAGTATAAGTCATGGTGGACGTTCCGACATAGTTGATCACATCAGGTCAAAGAAACACATTAATAGATACAGTGCACCGAGCTGCAGTAAAACTCTACAAAATTATTTTGTGAAACTCAGTCAAGTGAAGAGACGAAAGTTCGAGCAGCCGAGCTTACATTAGCCTACCACACGGTAAAACAT
This sequence comes from Schistocerca cancellata, assembly GCF_023864275.1. Taxonomy (NCBI): domain Eukaryota; kingdom Metazoa; phylum Arthropoda; class Insecta; order Orthoptera; family Acrididae; genus Schistocerca; species Schistocerca cancellata. Next base: position 134,593,918 of record NC_064635.1, read on the forward strand.
CACCAAACTTATAGATCTAGTGGCTGTGCTAATAAGCTTAACAGCATTATGTTTGATGATTCTTCCATTGCAAAAAAGTTTAGTTCAGGAAGAACTAAAGTGTCAGCCTTATTGAAAGGAGTTATTGCTCCCCAGAGTGTAAAGGAAAGCCTTGAATACATCAAAAAGTCTTCTTTCTACGGGATATCCACTGATGTCAGTAATCATAAGGCCACTAAAATATTTCCGTTTGTTGTTCAGTTTTTCGATATTAATCAGGGAATTCAGACCAAACTTTTGAAGATGAGCTCCCTACCTAATGAAACATCTGACGAAATTTCAAGATTTTGTATGAATACTATCGAAATGTTTGATCTTGAGAAAAATAAATGTGCGGCATTTTGTGGAAACAACACCAACACAAACTTTGGTTTTACCAAATTAAAGGCAACATTGCATGAAAACATGGAAGGCATAGGGTGCCCTGCACATGTTTTACACAATAGCGTGCAGACATCTGCTGACAGTTTAAGCTGTGATGTTGAAACTATCGTCATGAAGGTATACTCACACTTTTACATATATACTGTTAGAACAGAGAGGCTTAAGGAGTTCTGTGATTATGTGGGAAATGAATATATGAATGTAATGTGTCACCGAAAACTCGCTGGTTATCACTGTTTCCAGCAGTTGAAAGAGTAATCCGCCTGTTTGAACCGTTAAAAGATTTTTTCCTAAATGTAGACGAAGTCCCCAAAATATTGGTTCAGTTTTTCAGTAACCCTTTAAATGAAGTCTACTTATGGTTCATTCACAGTCAGCACTGTGTAGCACGGGATAAAGGAAATTGAGGGAAGCACGAAAAGTGTAATAGAGGTAAATGATGTTTTGAAAAATACTCTGGAAACTGTTAGTAAGAGGAGAGAACAGCAGTTCTGTTCTTTTAATGTTAAATCTGTCCTTAAAAGAGCAGAAGTATCAGAAGCAGCGGAAAGGAGCTTTAGAGAAGAAGTTAACAAGTTGTATGACACTTGTGTAGAATATCTCAGCAAGTGGAGCGCCTCATATTTACCCTCATCGCCGGTGTTTGATTGGATGTTACTGAAGAGAGTGCCAAAATGGGAAAGTGTTGAAAAGACAGTTTCTTATTTGAAGAGTAAAGAGATTGAAATCGATGATTCCATTCTCTTTGATCAGTTCGGCATACTGACAAATTTTGTTGAAGAAAGTCTTCACAAGTGGAATGATGAAGAAAAAACACCACTGGAATGTCATGAGAAGTGGGTGAGTTTTTTTAAAAGCTGTGACTGTCTTCAGCATTACTCTGAGTTGGTAATAATTGAAAGGTATTTATTTGCAATCCCAGCCCATAATGCCAATGTGGAAAGAATATTTTCGTTCGTGAATATCCAGTGGACTGAGGAAAGAAACAGAATGGAGGTGGACTCTCTTGAAGCAATCCTGCAGATCCTGCACAACTACAAAATGGATTGTGCCGAGTTTTATCACTGTGTCTCAAAGAACAAAGACATGATCAAGAAGACTGGAGGGAGTGAAAAATACCCTTTTCTCCACGGACAGTCACTTCCATCTACAAGTGCTCAGTAATATTAAAGCTCATGTTAATATTAATTGATTAAAAGTTGAATGGCTGTAAAATTTTGTAAAATCGTAATACATTTCTTTATTACTGTATACGTTTATTAAATATTAATTATACAGATAATCTAGATTATATCTACCTTTTGTATCCTCTTATTAGTTATAATAATCGGGTTAACAAAATGTGTCAACAAAACATTAATATTTAAAATTAAGAAACCTGGGTACATGTGGAGTGAGGTGTCCATTGGCACCCGGGTGAATGTGTCCCGGTTTTTACCGAAAATAATTTGGCCACCCTACACCAGATGCTACGAGAGGCGGATGCGCAGAATAAAATCAGGCGGGGAGCATTGTGTGGTCAGTAGAGGGAGCGGTAACAGCAGAATGCCTCAGTCAGGAGCGCTCAGCAACTTCAAACGCATGCTAGCCATTGCGTGTCACCAGAGTAACAACCCTATCAGGGACATTTGGCCCATCTAAAGCTGCCCAAGTCAAGTGTCGGTGATGTAACTGTGAAGTGGAAACGCGAAGGGACAACCGCAGCTAACCCAAGACCGCGTAGAACTCGTGCACTGACAGACACAGGTCGTCGATAATTGCGGAGGGTGGTTGTAAAAGTCGCTTGAAAGGATTGACTGTTCAGTTGCAAAATGCTACCAGCAGTCCATTTAGTACAGTGACCGTGCGCAGGGACTTAAAAGGTATTGGGTACAGTGGTTGAGCGGCTCCTCGAAGCCAGACATTTTTATACTCGTAAGGGGACAATCTGGCAGCGGACTACTAGATTCGGCGTCGCGTCTTTCAGCTCGAGGTGTTCCGGCGCGGCTGCCTCGTCTTCGGCAAGTGTGTGACGTTGGGCAGTCACAGCTGTGTTTGGCGCGTTTCGCGCCGGATGCTGTTCATTTGCAGCGCGGCACGCAGGGACCCAGTGCAGCACACGAGCACGTCCCACGGGTATCCCCGCACCCGACACGCAAGCCGACCCACATACACCCCAGTGTAGATTTCCCTGCGGCTACGCGCAACTCGGCGGCGTGTTGCACCCACTGCCTTACATTTCCGCCCATTTCGTTAAAAGTTAAGATCGACTCACGCTGGATGTCACTGAGCCGAACGGAACGTCATAAAGTTCCACAATGCAATTCACATGGCGGCACTCACACAGACCGTCAACCGAACGGAAAGGGACGTTAACGTCAAGGATGATGTTACCGGAAAACATAAGCTCCCCACGCTGGAGCTGCATTTACTGCAAATACTATACCGTGTACTCATACCTAACACGGCCTCTGAAAGTCAGAGTTTGATTGTGAACAGCTGGATATACTGAAAAAAAAATAATGGTAATAATACTAAACCTTTTCAGTGAAGTTACCGCTTCCAGTAGTTTACTGGTAATGGTGGAATCGATCAGCAGTGAATATCCTCGCCTCGCCTATTCAATCAAATATCGACTCGGAACAGCAACTGAGCAGAATTGATAGTGTTTTCCAACAAGGTTATAACACGAACAAAAATAAACGTAAAACGACAACGGTAACGGAAAGTAGTCGAGTTGATCAGATTATGTCGAGAGAATTAAATTAGGAAATAAGACACAACAAGAATTAGCTGAGTTTTGCTGTTTTGGCAATAAAATACGAGTAGGGACGATATAAAGTGTAGACTGCCTATAAACATTAAAAGCATTTCTGAAAAAGGCGAATTTGTTAACATCTAATATGAATGTAAGTGTCAGTAACTCATTTCTGAAGGTACTTTTTCGGGGGTGAAGCCTTGTACGGAAGTGAAACGTGTATTCAGACGAGAATGGGTTCTGAAGTGTGGTTCTAAGAACAATGCGGAAGATTAGGCCGGCCGGGGTGGCCGAGCGGTTCTAGGCACTACAGTTTGGAACCGCGCCACCGTTACGGTCGCAGGTTCGAATCCTGCCTCGGGCATGGATGTGTGTGATGTCCTTAGGTTAGTTAGGTTTAAGTAGTTCTAAGTTCTAGGGGACTGATGACCTCAGCAGCTAAGTCCCATAGTGCTCAGAGCAATTTGAACCATTTTTTTCGGAAGATTAGATGTGTAAACCGCGTAACAAATAAGGAGATACTGATCAAAATTGGGGAAAAATTGTGCATCAGCATGACTAAAAGAAAGGGCAGGTTAACCAGACACATCCTGAGACATCAAGGAAAGGTCACTTTGGTAATGGAAGGTACTGCGACTGCGACGAAAATATATATATTACTGATCCTCTACAGTTGTTCCTTCATTTCGCTACACTACTTCGGCGTAGCGAATTCTCTACATTGAGCAGCATGACGCTCGAACACGCTCACGGAGGTAGTGACATTACTCAACACATCATTTATACGAGGGTTGGAACTTGAATAGTGGATTGGATTGGATTTTTTGGGGGAGGAGACCAGACAGCGAGGTCATCGGTCTCATCGGATTAGGGAAGGAAGTCGGTCCTGCCTTTTCAAAGGAACCATCCCGGCATTTGCCTAGATCGATTTAGGGAAATCACGGAAAACCTAAATCAGGATGGCCGGACGCGGGATTGAACCGTCGTCCTCCCGAATGCGAGTCCAGTGTGCTAGCCACTGCGCCACCTCGCTCTGTCTTTAATAGTGGCAACAATTTGTTTACAGCTCGTACAAAATAGATACGTCTTTCAAAGTTTTACTGGCCTTCAAAGTAGTCATCAGCATTGTGTATAACTCGTTGCCAACGATGTGGAAGTCGTAGGATACTCTTAGCAGTGCCAGTTGTGTTGACAGTTCGAGCGGCGCTGTCTATTGCCCGACGAATTTGTAGCCGTTCTTGAAGCTAACGCCGCGAAGTGTTTTCTTCAGTTGAGAAATCGAGTTGAACTTACGAGGAATTAAGTCAGGGGAGTGCTATAGGTGGTATAACACTTGGCAGCCCCATCAGTCAAACAAGTCAGTAACAGCTTTTACTGTACGTGCTTGAGCATTGTCCTGTAAAATGATGGCCAGGTCCTGTAAAAAGTGTCATCACTTGTATGCTGGTCATTTATGGAACACTATCTACGACCAGCTTAGAGGCAGAAGTCTCTGCTGTATATCTAGCAAATGTGACGTGACAGAGAAAAAGTGATTTTACCAGTGAATTCCGCATTCCAAAATAACGTAAATCCATCCGTTTACAAATCAGATGCAGAATATAAATTCAAATCGAGAGTCCTTATCGACTTGCAACAAACTTCACACACAATTTCAAATCTTTTCGAAACTTCTTCTTGCTGACCCCCCTCCCCCCGCCCACCTCCCCCAAAATGATGAAAGAAGTTGATCGCTTACTACATCTTCGACGTTCGTGCGGTAAAATTTACTTATGTTTTAAAGTATTACTTCTTTACTGCTAACTCTATTCGCAACACACTTTGCAGACAGTATCTACATATAACATTGGACATACATGTCCAAAACTGTCAGTTGCCGTGCACGTAATTCCGGAGACAAGACACCATAAGCATTGAGATGGGTGTAAAACTGGCTTTTGCTTAAAACGGAGATCAAATTACAGAGAGTACGTATACTATCCAGTGTGCGATGGTTCAAATGGCTCTGAGCACTATGGGACTCAACTTCTGTGGTCATAAGTCCCCTAGAACTTAGAACTACTTAAACCTAACTAACCTAAGGACATCACACACATCCATGCCCGAGGCAGGATTCGAACCTGCGACCGTAGCAGTCGCGCGGTTCCGGACTGTGTAAGACGTGTATATTTCTATTGTTTATTGTCAAATCACAATTTATGTAAGATCTTTATATTTTATTAATAGGATTAAGTAGGAATAATTAATATTTGTCATGTTGGAAATAATTGTGGTAGCAGGGAATATCTGCACCAAAGTATTGTTGATATAATTTTAAAAAGGGCGGGAGAAACCGCGTACGGATACATTTTAAGAAAAGAGCGGGAAAGACCGCGCATTGATACATTTTGTAATGGTAGCAGGGATTGTCTGCACCAGAAAGCATTGTTGGCAGGTGAGACCGCACTTTAGCGTTCGTAGGAAGTCAGTAGTAAGCGAGAAGTGAAGCGAGTCGGTAGCAGGTCTGAAGCGAGACGTTGAGAGGAGCGGTGTGCCTGCCAGCCACTAGCTATAATTTACAAGAGATTATAAACGGATGTACAGAGACATCAGCTAACTATTATAATAAGAGGAACTAATATTATTGAATTAATTTTTTTGAGAAACTCAAGACTACTGAAGGTACGTTTGCGCACTGCTAGTTCTAAGATTATTGTGAAAAGTAAGTCCCATTTGAACGTTTGTAAAATCATTTCATTCAGAATATAATTAACTTTTGCCAGCAATATTGCATTTCTAATTATAATCCACCCCAAAAACCATCAACGTAAAACTTTGCAAAATTTTATTGTTGTCAAGAAAAAGTTTAACTATGAATTACGTAATTTCAGTGAAATTAATTAAAGACTAACGTCAGCTTTGCTATTAAAGAATAACGTCAGCTTTGGTAATAAATACAGCCACTTATTATGAAAGCCCACCAGCAGCTAATAGAGCATAGTAAAACAAGAGTAAGCATATTCATGTCGCAGTTCGATGTAGCAGTCAGATGGCGATCCAGTAACAGTAAAATAGGTAAGGAACAGTTTTGGGTTATTGCAGATAACGACTGAGGGCCACGACGACGACACATTCTGTTTCGTCGAAATAATCAGAAAATCACTTTTAATACGCAGCAATGAAATTTGTATGCGAAGATAGAAGAAGAGAATAAATTTCAAAGGGAAGATTTCATTTGTTATTATTAAGCAAGAGATAGAAATCCTAAGGAAAGGTTTCATAGTTTATTGTAAAAGGGAAGGTTATCATTAACAAAACAGGTATAGACGGGAAGGTTTCAGCTGAAGAGCCTAGAACCGCTCGGCCACCGTGGCAGGCACGAATCATACGTTTGAAGCTGTTTTAAACACGGGAGTTCGTTTCTTCAAAGAATCGGGTGGGAGGGGGGGGGGGTGAGTTACGGTACTTCCTAATATCTTAAGTTATATTCTATAGTAACGTGGTTTTCTCTTTCAAAACAGCATTTCGTATAATTTTGTTTGGTATCTACTTCGTCAATCGTGAGTTGTTTTGCTGCCAAAATAGCCAGTTTCTTCTGCTACTTTCTGTGAATCATTTCAAATTCTAGTTACCTCCCCTTAACGTGCTTCTATTCGAATACATTCTGCTGCCCCTGTTTCGCTTCTGCTGATGTTCATTTATAATGCCGTTTCCGAGACACTGTCGTTGGTCGTGCGCAATGCAGTGCACGACTGTCGTTTAGCTGTCGCGTTTCGAATCGCACTTTCTCACCTTGCCGGTGCTCTCTGACGACATCTGGCAACGGCAGGCCTAAATGCCATCGCCAAAAACCCATTTGATGCGTTGCGCTCCGATATTTACATGGAAGGGACGTGAAAAATGGGGTGGAAAAAAATAATAAATAGTCGACACGCCGCGCGGGGGCGGGAGCGTGCGTGACACGTAGCTCGAATATTTTTTTCCCCCTGCCCCTGTATGAGGACCAGGACAGGGGTGGGCCGGGTGCTAAAAATATGAAGCGAAAATGACGGCAGTACATGAGCGACGAGACTGCTGGCTGCGTGTTCATGAAAAGGGAAGGGGGAGGGCGAACGGCCGGCGCGGTCGTGTAGCAATCACGGGGGATGGCAAGGGGCATGTGGAGGGGGGGGGGGGAATCGATCGCGCGCTAATTGGCAGGCGGCGCTATCGCTGACGCCGCCGTGTCTAGCTTAGGCACCGCGCTCTAGGACAGCTTAGCCGCCCTCAGCTGTCCGGGCGATTGAGGACGCAATCTGCTAGCCGATCAGCGAGCCGCGATGGGGGCTCCTCTTGCTGGTACTGCGCTGCGTCCGTACTAGGAAACGGCGTCCAGCCATCCAGCATCAACATACAGTATCTGATCAAAAGTACCCTGACATTAATATGGGATGCGTCGGTCCTTCACCTTTACAAGGGTCCTGAACTCTGCTGGCGACACTTTCAATGAAGCGTCTGAATGTCTGTCGAGGTATGGCAGCCTATTCCTCCTCAACAGGTAGTGTTCCTTGAGTTCAGGTCGACACCTTGGGGAGGCCAGTCCATTTCAGGAAGTCTTCGCTGGTCCATTATGGACCGTGGGACTACGGCTGGCACGTATTTCTTGATGCAATAATTTACCTACAGTGTGTAAACTTTTAGATGGCAGACTTCTCCCTAGTCCTGACTCGGTAGAAGTCGGTAAACGTCGGGAGACTTCGGAAGGCACGCAGTTTCGACTGCTGCCAACATTACGTAGCTTACTGTGTTGTACAAGGTAGCCATTGTCGTCTGCTTCGTTATTGTTTTGCGCTGTACTGTTCTGCGTCTTTTTATTGTGCAGTTGTGCTAAACATTATCAAAATGAGTGAAGAGGCAGTTGCTGGCCCATCTCGGGAGTCGCCAACAACACCTACCGGTAGGACTACGGTTAGAAGGAAACCAGTATTACGTAGCGATGCTCGCAAAATTATATTGCGTGTGATTGAATGCTGCGAAAGGGAAAGGGAGCAGAAAAAATTGCTTCACCCCATTTACAAATCTTCAGTGAGAGCTGCTACATACACGGGACAAAGCATGCTTAGCATTGGAAGATTCAAACAGTTTTCCAAGAATCATCCTGGCGTATCACCACAAACGCCTGGCAAGAAAAGGTGATTTTCCATTTCAGATATTTTGTTCGCGATCGCTTTGAAGGAGCCCCCTATTTCGACCGAATTAACTTATATTTCATTTTTCCTTGCTACTGTATTGCTTTGTATGGAAATACCACTGGTTACTGTATTATTTCGAAACACATTCATATTACAGTACATTTCCAAATTCAAAAAAATACATGCAGTGCAGAAGGCATTTTATTATAAATCTTTCTCTCTCTTTTATCTTAGGAAAAGAAGTAGAGAAATCGAAGTAATGATCGATGATTTCAACCAGCGTGTCATTCGCGACACGATATCGGAATTTTATTCAGTGCGGATGATTGTGCCGAGCCTGCGAACACTGCTTCCAGTTTTGCTGAGAAAAGTACTTTTGTGTATGGGATTCATATGGAGTAAGGTGGAAAACAAGAGGACTCTGTTGTTAGAACGTCCAGACATTGTGCACTGGCGATCTCGTTTCATTGTTGACATGAAGAACTTCAGGGAAGCAGGCAGAGAAATATTTTATCTCGATGAATCGTGGATCGATAATAACTTAACGTGTAACAAATGTTGGCAGAGGAAGGGTGACTTACCTGAAGAGAGTGTCGTTGGTATCACTACATGGGGGAGCGCATACTAGACACACACACACACACACACACACACATATATATATATATATATATATATATATATATATATATATATAGAGAGAGAGAGAGAGAGAGAGAGAGAGATTTTAATGTACATGACGATTTCAGTTTCGTTTACGAACAACATTTAAAGCGAGTTTTACTTCCAAGCCTTTCGTCTGCTTTCGTGTAAGCATGACGCGCAATTTGTAGTGCCAGCACTGCAACTGGTGGGCGTGCCTTGTCGTCGTCCCCCCCCTTCCCAAGGCTCGTCACCCCTCGCCAGCCAATGCTTGCTTCCTCCTCTCCCCTCACAACTCTGTCGTCTTACAGTTAACACACTGTACAGCCGTATGTATTGTAGAAACTTATTTTATGAACTTCTTATGTTCTACCAGTTTCGGCATTACATTGATGCCATCTTCAGGCCCCACATGACGACTATGACGTGTGGGGCCTGAAGATAGTATCAATGTAATGCCGAAACTGGTAGCACATAAGTTCATAAAATAAATTTATACAATACATACGGCTGTTGGTAAATTATTGCATCAAGGAATTTCAGGAAACGTGCACAAACCACTACCTCACACATGCTGCTTTATGACAGGGTGGACTGCCACACTGACACGAACAATCGTCGTCTCTACCCTGAACACAATGCGGTAAAATGTCTTCACATCCTTCCGGATTTAGTTCAAAATGGCTCTGAGCACTATGCGACTTAACTTCTGGGGTCATCAGTCGCCTATAACTTAGAACTACTTAAACCCAGCGGTCGCTCGGCTCCAGACTGAAGCGCCTAGAAGCGCACGGCCACTCCTGCCGGCCCGGATTTAGTGTTTGGTTAAGCGTAATAAGGGGTCCACATACTAACCACGAGAAACACTCCCATACCGTAACACCGCCTCGGGCTGCGCACTTCACTGCTGGCACTACACGCGACAGCGCGTAATGCTCTCCAAGAATTCGTCAAACACGCACCATTCCATCGGACTGCCACAGGGTATAGCGTGATTCATCACTTGTAATCACTCTTTTCCAGCCATACGCTGTCCAGTGGCATTGATCTTTGCAGCCCTGGCTAGGGAAATGTGTAGATTACGAGGAGCTGCTCGATCGGTGTTAACTCCCTACGCTCAGTCACTGCTGATACCACTTTGGGATTCTCGAGTCATTCCTTCCACTGATTTCGTTCTATTTTTTCGTAACCACTCTCCTGTCTGTCTGTACGTGGCCTGCCTGGTGCTTGTTAAGCTGTAGTTGTCGCTTCGCATTTCCGCTTCACAGTCACATCACCAGCAGCTAACCTGGGCAGTTTCCCAAGGGTTAAAATGCCGCCGATGCTTCGCTACTGAGGTGTCATCGCTGACCTCAGCTCACCGACTCATTCTGCGCGGCTACCGCTTCTCTACGACAACACGGTTATCTCCGGTTCCTTTTTGTACTGGAGGGTCCGTCCGCCTCTCGTGACGTCTGGTTCTCAATCCCGCAGGATATTAGTCGCTAGTCTCGCGAAAAATCTGGGCCAAAACTAGATTTACACGAGCGACTTCTCGTTGTGGGTGCGCTCACGTACTTGGGTGTAAATCAGCACTCAACCGCCTCGTGAGTGGGGAAGTTTATTCGCCCGACGACCAGTACGTCGTGTACCGTTGGCGACCGTAATCGGCGGCAAAGTTTGCTGGTGCCAAGAGCTTAGGGACTGGGCCAACGAAAAGCGGCATTGCGTGCTGTTCTCGGATGAGAGCACATTCATCCTGAGTAGTCTTTCAGAACGTACTCTCGTATGGCGAGAGATGGGAATACGTCACGCACCCAGCAACACTGGCGAACATGACCTTTTCGGTGGCCCAGTTGTTTCGGTGTGTGGAGGCGTAATATTGCACGGGTTTACTGACTTGCAAATCTTCTAACACGATACACTCACAGGTCAACGTTTTTTAAATGTGCCACTGTACTCCCTCCCTAAGTGCGTCTTTTCAGGGGTGCATTCGGCCCTGACTTCATTCTTATGGATGACAATGCGTGGCCGCACCGATCGGCACGTGTGGTGGATCTGTTGGAGTGGCCCCGTCTCCCGACTTAATGGCTCTGAGCACTATGGGACTTAACTGCTGTGGTCATCAGTCCCCTAGAACTTAGAACTACTTAAACCTAACTAACCTAAGGACATCACACACATCCATGCCCGAGGCAGGATTCGAACCTGCGACCGTAGCGGTCGAGCGGTTCCCGACTGTAGCGCCTAGAACCGCTCGGCCACTTCGGCCGGCTCTCCCGACTTAAAGCTCGTCGGGCACGTGTCGGATGCCTTGGGGAGGCGTCCACAAACAGCAACGACCATCCACCAGTTGTCAACCAAACTGGCGGACAAATGAAGCGCCCTACGCGTGTTCGGCAATTTTATTCCGAGGAAAAACGGGAAGCCCACTGAAGTACCCCGTGTCAATTGAACTGCGGCAGCCCTCTATTGCCGTAGCGAGTTTGAGTTTAGTCTACCCGTCAGGCCTAAGGGTTTGGAGACATAAAACCTCCACTACTGAGTAGAAATTGAAATAAGAACACCGTGAATTCATTGTCCCAGGAAGGGGAAACTTTATTGACACATTCCTGGGGTCAGATACATCACATGATCACACTGACAGAACCACAGGCACATAGACACAGGCAACAGAGCATGCACAATGTCGGCACTAGTACAGTGTATATCCACCTTTCGCAGCAATGCAGGCTGCTATTCTCCCATGGAGACGATCGTAGAGATGCTGGGTGTAGTCCTGTGGAACGGCTTGCCATGCCATTCCCACCTGGCGCCTCAGTTGGACCAGCGTTCGTGCTGGACGTGCAGACCGCGTGAGACGACGCTTCATCCAGTCCAAAACATGCTCAATGGGGGACAGATCCGGAGATCTTGCTTGCCAGGGTAGTTGACTTACACCTTCTAGAGCACGTTGGGTGGCACGGGATACATGCGGACGTGCATTGTCCTGTTGGAACAGCAAGTTCCCTTGCCGGTCTAGGAATGGTAGAACGATGGGTTCGATGACGGTTTGGATGTACCGTGCACTATTCAGTGTCCCCTCGACGATCACCAGTGGTGTACGGCCAGTGTAGGAGATCGCTCCCCACACCATGATGCCGGGTGTTGGCCCTGTGTGCCTCGGTCGTATGCAGTCCTGATTGTGGCGCTCACCTGCACGGCGCCAAACACGCATACGACCATCATTGGCACCAAGGCAGAAGCGACTCTCATCGCTGAAGACGACACGTCTCCATTCGTCACTCCATTCACGCCTGTCGCGACACCACTGGAGGCGGGCTGCACGATGTTGGGGCGTGAGCGGAAGACGGCCTAACGGTGTGCGGGACCGTAGCCCAGCTTCATGGAGACGGTTGCGAATGGTCCTCGCCGATACCCCAGGAGCAACAGTGTCCCTAATTTGCTGGGAAGTGGCGGTGCGGTCCCCTACTGCACTGCGTAGGATCCTACGGTCTTGGCGTGCATCCGTGCGTCGCTGCGGTCCGGTCCCAGGTCGACGGGCACGTGCACCTTCCGCCGACCACTGGCGACAACATCGATGTACTGTGGAGACCTCACGCCCCACGTGTTGAGCAATTCGGCGGTACGTCCACCCGGCCTCCCGCATGCCCACTATACGCCCTCGCTCAAAGTCCGTCAACTGCACATACGGTTCACGTCCACGCTGTCGCGGCATGCTACCAGTGTTAAAGACTGCGATGGAGCTCCGTATGCCACGGCAAACTGGCTGACACTGACGACGGCGGTGCACAAATGCTGCGCAGCTAGCGCCATTCGACGGCCAACACCGCGGTTCCTGGTGTGTCCGCTGTGCCGTGCGTGTGATCATTGCTTGTACAGCCCTCTCGCAGTGTCCGGAGCAAGTATGGTGGGTCTGAAACACCGGTGTCAATGTGTTCTTTTTTCCATTTCCAGGAGTGTAGCTGTCAACTCCGGTTATCAATTCTTCGTTTGAAGTGAACCTTCATCCACCAAGAAGGACTTCCAATTTTGGGAAGAGATGGAAACCTGACGGAGCCATATCAGGCGAATAAGGCGGCTGTGTCAACAATTCCTACCTTAGTTCGTGTAATTTTGCCGTGGCGGCGGCACATAGGTACGGGTGCGCATTATCTTGATGGAAGATGACTTTCTTCCTTGCTAAACCTGGCCTTTTTTCGCGTATCTTTTGTTGCAATTTGTTCAACAGTTTAGCATAGTATCCTCCAGAAATTGTTTGCCCAATGTAGAGATAATGTACAAACAGAACTCCCTTCTCATCCCAGAACACTGATGCCATTACCCTTCCCGCCGAAGTAATTGTCTTTGTTTTTTTTTTTTTTGTGGCGGAGAATCAGCATGTTTCAACTGCTTTGATGTTGTTTTGTCTCTGGTTTGTAGCAGTGGGACCAAGTTACATCTGTGGCCACAAGCCAGCGCAAAGACCTTGTTCGTTTCTCCTAAAATGGGTCAAACATTGTTCCGATATGTCCATTCTCGTGGGTTTTTGATACAGCGTCAAGAGTCGCGGTACTCATCTTGCAGATAATTTTTTTCATTTCTAATTCTTCAATTAGAATGTGACACACCCTTTCAGATGACATCTGACAAGCGCGAGCAATTTCACGCAGTTTCAATCGGCGATCCTCCGTGACCATTTCGTGGACTTTTTGCAATGATTTCTGGAGTAGCGACAAATCTTAGCCGACCACTGCGCTTATCATATAAGCTCTCCCGACCAAATTTAAATTCATTTGCCCTCTTGGCAACAGCTGAATATGAAGGACCGGAGTCCCACAGTGTATTCTGGAAACGGCACGAATGTCCTTTGCTTTGATACCTTTCTTTATGAAGTACTTAACCACGGCTCGAATCTCGATTTTTTCCATCTTTGCAAATCACTACGCGGGAACAACAGAGCCAAGTCACCGGCACTGACGTGACACGTCTTTACAGGCAGTAGTAGTGTCGTACCTGTTCTTCTCGCTGATTATTTCCTTCAGTTACCTTTTGTACCATACTGTAGCAGTTCTTTGTATGTACGGTCCAAGTTTCATCGAGCTACGTTACTTGGAAATGACACACCGTGCAAAAGTTATTTTCGTCCTTACGTTCTGCATACGAGTGTAGCTTTTCTTCGTTAGCACTAGTGACATAGGAGGCTAGTTCTAGAAGACACCATTTACTTTGTGTGTGTGTGTGTGTGTGTGTGTGTGTGTGCGAGAGAGAGAGAGAGAGAGAGAGAGAGAGAGAGAGACCGGGGGGGGGGGGGTAACGCTCCAGCTCGGCGCCGCCTTGTTTGCGCTGCCGCGAGAGCGACGTGCGACGCAGTTCGCGAAAAACCGCCGGCAATTAGGCAGGCCCGGCGTGGCGCGGTTTTAATTACAGCACGGAGCGGTGGAGGGGCGGGGGGAGACAGCCGCTTCCGCGCCCGCTCGATTAGCGCTAATTGGCGGCCGTCTCGGCTGGCCGCCGCCAGAGGCGCTGCCGTCACCCGCGCCCGCCCAAGCTGACGCCCGATGACGGGACACTGCGGCCGAAACGCCACGTGAATTATTAAAAGCGGAAAAAGGAAGGCGGGTGGAGAGATCGCGGGTTCCAATGAATGTGCGACACTGTCCATTAATAAAGACACGCCCCATGCCGCAGATCGGACTCGTTTGGACCGGATTGCGGAATACTAAATCACGAACTGAGCACTACTACTCTCCAGTGTGGCAGGAAATTCTTCAAAACGGTTACCAGGCTTAAGTCTACAGATTTCAGCTGCCTGTCCGCCTCCGCGGCTGAGTGGCTGCCGGAACGATTAGTTCGGCGCGTTCGTTCAGCGGACTGGCAACCTTCTGCAATAATTATAGTAAAAAACTGAGTGAAGTTCTCATCGATGGAACTTGAGAGATGTCATCCGACATCCGCATAGAAAGAGAAAGAAAACCGACATCCGCATAGAAAGAGAAAGAAAAAAGTAAGTGGTCAGCGTGTCTGACAGTGAGTGCTGTACGGGGAGGGACAGGTTCGAATCCACGTAGCGTCCCGGAATTTCCTTGCTAGGAGGACTGGGCCGGGGCACTGGAGGGAGGAATGGCGGCTCCAAGGCCTGGGAAGCTGACACATGCCGTGAGAGTTGAGCTCTGACTCCGAGACCCTACCAGACCGCGCCCAAACGACGCCACTGGCACAGGATCACACGGCACCCGGTCTTTACTCAATAGATGAACAGTACCAGTAATTTTTAATTTTATTTGAGCAGTTTTCTACAAATATGATATGATGTTGAAGTAAAGTGTAACGTATGGGGACTACTGTGTCGTTAAAATTACACAGACTAGGCATACTATCTCAGGGAAACGCAAATCCCTTTTGTGAAAATATTTATTACATACAGGGTTGTTCATAAATACCTCCGGGTTTTTAGAAGACAACTGCACGAAAACTTTAAGACATACAGAATCAGTCATTCAGCCCCCAACTCATTGTCACTACCTCTTTGTGCCTCTCTAACTGCCACTCTTACAGTTAATATCTCATTATTTCCTCCGTACTGCAGCTGTCTCTTCTCATTGTCACTATCGCTCTCTTCCCCCTTGTCATTGCCATATAATCTGTCTCATTATCAGTAACTATCGGCCCCATCCACTTTCTCGTTCTCTTTATTCCTCTCCCACGGACAATGTCTCCTTCACTCTTTTCCTAGCACTGTTATATCACTGCCAACTACGTTCCACACCGACTCTTTCTCGCACACTTCCACTCTCTCCCTAGCTCTTTCTATACCACAACCACTGTCTACTATATTCCAATATTTATTAGTTTTCCGTCTAATGCCACTTGCCACTGCCTCCTCCTTTCTCAGCATGTTCGCACGCCAAAGTTTTTGGGAATATTTTTAAATGTGCTGAGGAAGGTAGAATGCAGTTGACACCCACCTTTTCAGTCTGAGTCTTTTAACTAAACAGAGATATATTCGCATTTTCTAGGCTCCGATAGGAGTATTTTTCCGCCGGTCCCCTTCTGCAGCAGGGAATGTAACACATGTGAAAAGAAATGTATTGGTCAGTATTTAGATAGTTTACTTGCGTGAAATTGAGATAACGCAAAATAAATTTACACTTCAGACAGGATTTTACGTGCAAAAAAGTTTTGTGTGTTCTTCAGTACTATAACATGGGGTTTACAGATAATAACGGAAATACTTTACAGCATATTTTCTCGTGCCACGTAACTTTATAAAATACGTTTTCGCCTCACATAGGATTTTACGCGCGCGTTTTAAGTGTACAAGTAGGGTAACTTTGAACCTCTCTATCTCGAAAGCAGATAAAGATGTGGAGAAAATTTCCAAGACTATTCGAGATCTGGATCTTTGGAATACAATTACAGCCATTTGCTGCGCATAGCGGTCACGGAACCGTTGCTGGATTTCTCGGTAAAGGATGAATTTTATAACGGGGTGATGGCTCTCTAGATAAATATCTAGAGAATATATAGTTAAAATTTGACACGTTTTTCAAATGCAAAAACAACCAACCGATTTGCCCCATTTGCCTAAGCAGGAGGAAGCGTGTAATTTCACACTTTGACCCTGTACTGTGGGGCAGTCACACTAAGACGATGCTTTTGGTGGCATACAAATGGTCCCTAGCGAAGGGCTATCGAGAACACATGAATCTACCTTTTTACCAACGGAACCCGAGCTAAGAGTATCGGAAAATCCAGTTTTTATGCGCGGAGTTTTGGAACATTTCAGGTAAGCATGCTGTCGCCTGTATATAGATACGTGCGTGCAGTTCCATGAGGTGTCTAAAATGATTTATCCGAGAAGGCGCAACGGCCGCCGCCCGGTTTTGGGATTCTGCTCGTTTGCTCGCCTATTTCTAAGCGCCGACGAATTCCCTACGACAATAGGGAGTACAGCATCCGCTTCGCTAATCCGTGTGAGTAGCGTTCGTCCGTGTCACTCGCTATGCAAGCGGCTAAAGGCCTGGCCAGACAGAATCCGGCCTGCCGCAGCGACGGACGGCGCAGCGGGGGGCCGGACCCGTCAGCGGCCAGGGACGCCACACAGGCGACGGCCGGCCGCAGCGACTCTTGATGCGTCAGCTGGTACACTGTGGAAGGGGCCGAAATCCATTATTAAGCTTGCTTGCATAGCGCGATTGTCTTGTGTTAGACGATTTGGAATCTTCACGCGGGACACGTTATCTTTGTGCGAGTTCTCTCTCTCTCTCTCTCTCTCTCTTTTGAATTGCAGAAATGAGAAGCTTGCACTAGCAATACGAAATGGCACCAAGAAGAGATGTTGGGTGCACGACATTGATAGCATGAAAGAAAGCTTAGGAGAATACCATCGTCTGTGTATTGATCTGAAGTCTGACGAAGATAGGTTTTTCAAATCTTTTCGTACATCGCGAAAATGTTTCGAGGAAATGCATCGGCTGATAAAAAGGTAGCACCGAGAACTGCACAACGAACCGGAGAAAGCCAGTTGATACAAGGCACAGACAAGCCGTTTCTTTAAGGTACGTTTTACCGTTTGTGGCCTCTTTGTGCTTGAAATAGAAGTCATATAAATTATTCCATTTCAGTTTTGCTGTATCATATGAAAGATTCGGCGGAAGAAAGTGCTATCCCACAACGTAGTTACGAGTGGAGTGATAAATTTATTTGCAGTGTTTACGAATACAGCAAACGATAGTAACATCTAGTTCCGTATGTCCCGCTAGAGAGAACTTTCTACTTAATAAATTGTTTTCTTTCATTGTATTCATACAACTGTCATTGAATTTAAACATATCTTTGGTCGTTAACTTATCCATTCGTTCTATCGGCATAACAAATTTTAATCTTTTCCAGATACTTGACTACAGGCGACAGTCACCAGACCATTGCTTTTACTTTTCGGATAGGACGTTCAACAGTCTCAGATATTGTGAAATAAATGTGCCAGGCAATATGGACTGTTCTACAGCCCAAGTATTTACATACTTCTACAACAGAGATGTGGAAGAAATCTGAAGGAGGATTTCTAGAACTTTGGGGGTTTCCAAACTGCCTTGGAAACATAGATGGAAAGCGTATCAGGTTAAAATGCCCGAAGGATAGTGGATCCCAGTTCTTCTGTTACGAACAGTTCTTTTAGCTAGTTCTCCTGGCGATCGTTGATCCATACTACGGAGTTTACAGTAGTTGATATTGGAAGTTATGGACGTCACAGCGACAACACTATTTCTGAGAATTCAGCTTACTATCATGAGTATATCGAGGGCAAAAGTATTCTACCTCCAAATCGCGTGTATCAGACAAAAAGTTGTATTCTCTCACCTCCTCTGTAAGTCTTTCTGTGTCCATGATGCATGCACTACGAGCTGCAAGACAAAAACCGCCTCAAACCGCTGCTTCCAGTGTGACAGCAGAGCGGTTGAATGCGCCAACAGAGGCAAGCAGCCGCTCCGGCTTGCGGCGAATCTGTAATCTGTGACAACCCGGCGGCGGCCGGTGCGGCAGGCCGTATGCCGGTGCGTCAGAGCCGCACTCTGTATGACCGCCGCCATACAGTAACGAGCGATTCAACAGTGCGGCCTGCCGGCTGCGGCTCAAGGCCACTGGCCGGACGGCCAGGCCGCATTCTGTCTGGCCAGGCCTTAACAGCTGACTCACCGAGTGATGGGCAACAGCCGTGGGCGAAGGAACATGGGCTACACAGCGTCGTCACACCGTAAAGGCACTACTGGGACCGACAAGTGTTCAGACGCATTTACAAATACAATTTCTTTTTAGCTGTCGATTTCCATGTTTTCTATGGAGAAGGAGTGTGCTGCATACCTGCGATTCACCAAGTGTGACCACAGTATAACGAACATTAAACTGATAATCGAATATATAATGTTACTGAAGATCGTTGTTTTAGCTGTGCAACTATATCTTTACGAAAAGACTAGCTGATGAAATAACGGTCACTTTCAGTCAGCTGCTAAAATTGCACTGGCCCTGGGACATAGTTTTAACAGAACAAATTTAAAAAAAAAATATGTTGAGGAGCGTGACAACACACTACAATTGCAATTAACAAGAAAGCTTCTATCCAGCTACACCGTCGTCTTTCGTGAGTAATAGGATGATAGGAGAAAGGAAGAGTAAAGTGTAGTGCACACCGCAAAACCACAAACTCTGTATGATCTAAGAGGCCAAACTGAACAGTCTTGGCATGCTATTCCATTAGAAATAAACAAACATCGCCCTGTTCTAAGCCCTTGTCAACGATGCGTGGCGGTGAAAGGTCGTCATTTTGAGCATCTACTACTTTAAGGTACCCCTTACTATATATCAAAACAGAAACTATGTATTTGTAGCTGCTTTAATTAGAGAGGTATTCAAGTTTTCGTGCCAAGTCCAGTCTGGCAGAAAAGAAAGAACAGAATTCTACAGAACCTTGTGGAAACTATTTGAAACGAATACAATTCCACGAAACATCCTAAAGGAACCAAACGTCAGTTTCCCACAACTTTACGTTCGGAGAAATAATTCGTCTATCTGTACACATATAAATAATCGGCCGGCCGCTGGTGGCCGAGCGGTTCCAGGCGCTTCAGTTTGGAACCGCGTGACCGGGCATGGATGTGTTTGATGTCCTTAGGTTAGTTAGGTTTAAGTACTTCTAAGTTCTAGGGGACTGATGACCTGAGATGTTAAGACCCATAGTGCTCAGAGCCATTTGAATCATAAATAATCAACCGCCTACACATGCATAAATATCCATTGGCATTAATGGCGGCCGGTGTGGCCGAGCGACACTAGGCGCTTCAGTCTGGAACCGCGCGATCGCTACGGTCGCAGGTTCGAATCCTGCCTCGGGCATGGATGTGGGTAATGTCCTTATGTTAGTTAGGTTTAAGTAGTTCTAAGTTCTAGGGTACTGATAGATGTTAAGTCCCATGGTGCTCAGAGCCATTTGAACCATTTTTTTTGCATTAACAAGTAACCGGCAATAAGCAAATTACTACAAAGCTGGCTGAATAACGAACTGCTGTACATATCTCTCCGTGGCAAAGTGAGACGTGGTCAAGTCCGTCAGCTGGAGCGGCAATTACAGCGGAGAAATACGAGGCGCCACTAATTGGAAGCAGAGCGCACACCGCAACAAACAAGATCTCGTTACACCCAGGCTGCGGCCGGCGTCTCTACAGAACCCGAGTTCACACGTGCTCTAATACACGGCTTCTCGGCTAAACCGATTGAAGTACTGTAGATCCCTTTGCTAACACCGCCAAGTACTTACTACCTTTACAAATAAGTGACTCATTTTGTCTTGAACTCCAGATATTAAAACACGAGGGCAGTTCGAAAGTAGGCTTAAGCGTGTTGAAAATATATACACTTTATTTCAAACAAATAAAAGGTGATTATATGAGGTGCATTCAAGTTCTAAGGCCTCCGATTTTTTTTTCTCCGGACTGGAAAGAGATAGAAACATGCGCATTGTTTTAAAATGAGGCTGCGTTCATTGTTAATACGTCCCAGAGATGGCAGCACCGTACGGCAGATGGAATTTTACCCCCAGCGGCGAGAATGAGAACTGTTTTAAATACTTAAAATGGCGACGTTTTCCTTATTTGAACAGCGTGCAATCATTCGTTTTCTGAATTTGCGTGGTGTGAAACCAATTGAAATCGATCGACAGTTGAAGGAGACATGTGGTGATGGAGTTATGGATGTGTCGAAAGTGCGTTCGTGGGTGCGACAGTTTAATGAAGGCAGAACATCGTGTGACAACAAACCGAAACAACCTCGGGCTCGCACAAGCCGGTCTGACGACACGATCGAGAAAGTGGAGAGAATTGTTTTGGGGGATCGCCGAATGACTGTTGAACAGATCGCCTCCAGAGTTGGCATTTCTGTGGACTCTGTGCACACAATCCTGCATGACGATCTGCAAATGCGAAAAGTGTAATCCAGGTGGGTGCCACGAATGCTGACGGACGACCACACGGCTGCCCGTGTGGCATGTTGCCAAGCAATGTTGACGCGCAATGACAGCAGGAATGGGACTTTCTTTTCGTCGGTTGTGACAATGGATGAGACGTGGATGCCATTTTTCAATCCAGAAACAAAGCGCCAGTCAGCTCAATGGAAGCACACAGATTCATCGCCACCAAAAAAATTTCGGGTAACCGCCAGTGCTGAAAAAATTATGGTGTCCATGTTCTGGGACAGCGAGGGCGTAATCCTTACCCATTGCATTCCAAAGGGCACTACGGTAACAGGTGCATCCTACGAAAATGTTTTGAAGAACAAATTCCTTTCTGGACTGCAACAAAAACGTCCGGGAAGGGCTGCGCGTGTGCTGTTTCACCAAGACAACGCATCCGCACATCGAGCTAACGTTACGCAACAGTTTCTTCGTGATAACAATTTTGAAGTGATTCCTGATGCTGCCTACTCACCTGACCTGGCTCCTAGTGACTTTGGCTTTTTCCAACAATGAAAGACACTCTCCGTGGCCGCACATTCACCAGCCGTGCTGCTATTGCCTCAGCGATTTTCCAGTGGTCAAAACAGACTCCTAAAGAAGCCTTCGCCGCTGCCATGGAATCATGGCGTCAGCGTTGTGAAAAATGTGTTCGTCTGCAGGGCGATTACGTCGAGAAGTAACGCCAGTTTCATCGATTTCGGGTGAGTAGTTAATTAGAAAAAAAATCAGAGGCGTTAGAACTTGAATGCACCTCGTAATTAATGTTAAACTTTCAAAACGCTGTAGAAATAACACCACTGGTCAGAATGACATCAAATTACAACAGAATATTATCGCAAAATGCGGGAAACGTATGGCAGAAGAAAAAATAGTGTGAAAATTGATAAATAGATGGCGCTGTATGTTTCAGAATACGTAAATGAAAACACTTGTCATGCACACGACCCAATTAATTTGGTATAAACACGCCGAGTACACGGCTTTTCCCCGTTTCGCATCTGAACATTCGCCATGACTGTCTCAATGCAGGATCGCATTCTGCTTGTAAAGCTGTATCACAAGAATGATGACTGTGCACACGTCGCTCTGCAGGAGTTCCAGAAACTGAAGGGTTTCAAAAAAGGCGTTGGTCCGATGACTGCCTTGGATCTGGAGAAAGTGATTCGGAAATTCGAAAAGACGGGTTCTTTTGGTGTGCAACCTGGTAGAGGGAGGAAACGAATTGATTCGAAGTCAGTGGAAGCAGTGGCCACAGCAATGCAGGAGGAGACGAGTGGTGGTGTGCACGGAGAACTGCCCGGACATTGGACATACCCGTGAGCACGGTACGTAAAATCCTACGAAACATCCTTCTTCGCTGTCCATTCAAAATTTCCCATGTGCACGAGTTGCATCCTGCTGACCTGCCAGCAAGATTTTGTGAACAGACGAAGCCCACTTCCATCTGACAGGAATGTCGAAGATGGCCAACGGAAAATCCACACGCAAATCAACCAGTACCACTTCATCCTGAAAAGGTTACTGTGTGGTGCGGGTTTACGGCATCATTTAACATAGGGCCATATTTCTTCGAAGAAACAAGTGCTTCCGGTCCTGGTACCTGTGCCGTCACTGGTAAGCGCTAAGAGTGTCTTTTGCGCAACCACGTCATTCCAGCTCTCCAACAGCGTGGATGTGTGGGCGAGACCGATTTTATGCAAGATGGCGCAACTCCGCCCATAGCAAATCCAGTTAAGCAGCTGCTGAAGCGCTATTTCGGAAATGCTAGAATTATCAGCTGCCATTTCCCTACAGCCTGGCCGTCCCGATCACCTGATCTTAATCCGCGTGACTTCTGGCTGTGGGGCTGTCTGAAAAATGTGTTCAGTGTTCCGATTGCAAACTTAGCTGCATTGAAGGTACGCAATGCGCAACACGTTCTGAATGTGACCCCGGAAACACTTCGATCAGTTGTGGAACATGCTGTTTCTCGATTTCAACTTGTTACAGAAAACTGTGGACAGCATATCGAACATGTTTTGCGACAGTCACGCGGAAATTAATAATCCGATCTGATTTCGAGTCATGCTTTTTATGCCGTTTTGGCCTCGGGACAATTCGAAACCTATTTTTCTCATCCGATGTGATATAACCTGCCGTAGTGGACGGGCTTACGCAACTAGCAGTATCACGCCTGTACACCCACGCACACTGAGTAGTACAGTTTAACGTCAAACGTACACCTCAGGCAGGAATCATTTGTCATTTTGTAGCCGACCACTATTAAATTACCATGGTTACAGCGCCATCTATTGCTACATTTTGTAACTACTTATCTTCTGCCGCACGTTTTCCCCCTCCTCCTATAATATTCCGTTGCAATTTGACGTCATTATGACCAGTGGTGTTATTTCTGCAGCTGTTTGAAAGTTTAACTTTAATTATAATCACCCTGTACTTTTCAACACAGTTTCCTTTTACCGCGGTACACTTTTTCCAACGTCCCAAACCTCTCCAAATGTAGGAAGTGCGAAACTCTCTAAAATACGCTCCTGTCTCGACAGCGAATTTCTCATTTGAGCAAAACTTCTTTATCTACAAGCCGTTTATTAATGTTTGGGAACAATCCATCACCAGTGCTAATGCTGGTATGTACGTAGGGAGCTCAGAAAGTAAGTTACACACGCAGTCCTATATTAAGACCACTGTGCAGGACGAGTAACACCACTCCTGATGTGGTCCTTGCCTCTCCCAACCTCCTTGGGCGCATCACCGCTGATGTCCTTGACCTCATCGGCAGTGACCATGCTCCTGTTCTCCTCACTATCTCTAATGGTCGCCATCCCCGCAACGCTCCTCGCCCTGACGTCCCTCCTAAACTTGTCCATGATTACTCCCGTGCCAACTGGGATGCCTACCGGGACTCCATTCACACCCAGGTTGACGGCCACGACCTTACCCTCCAATCTCCTGATGACATCTCTCGCACTGCTGCCTTCCTGCACCAGACCTTGTCTGACGCCGTCGCCACCCATATCCCCACCAAAGCCATCCACCCTCACCGCCCCGCCCTGCCTCCACAGGCCGTCCTTCTCCTTCGAGAGTCACGCCGCCTCTACCGCTCTTTTCTCCGCACTCGTGACCGGGATACACTGACCCGCCACCGGTAATTACAACGACACATCGGCAACATGCTTACTGCGAAGAAACGCCGTGCCTGGCGCCAGACATGTACATAACTCAGCACCACGCTCCCCATAAACTCTTCCAAGTATTGGTCTGCTTGCCACCGCCTTACTGGGAACCGCCCCACCCCCCAGTACCCTCTCCTCCTTAATGACTGTCCCTTTCCTGACAACCTCAGTAGGGCCAACCACTTTGCCTCCCACCTCTCTGATGTTTTTTCCATCCCAGATGATCCCCACTTTGATTATTCCCTCTTCCCTGATATCATGGACCGTACGAACACCTCTGTTCCTCCCCTTGCTCCTAGCTTCCAGTACTTGGGCCACACCCCACCATCTGCACTTAACACTCCCATCACTACACAGGACATCAGCCTCACACTCTGCACTAAACGCAACACTGCTCCCGGCCAAGACTGCGTTACCTACCGCCACCTCAAACACTGCCCTTCCTCCTTCCTTTCAGATATGCCCCAAACCCCCCCCCCCCCCCCCAGTACACCTCTTGCAATATGCTGATGACACCGCATTCCTCGCCCTCGCTCCCACCCTCCACCGGTCCCAACGCCTTCTCCAGAATCACCTTGACCTTTTTGCTGCATGGTGTAACCAGTGGCTCCTAAACTCAACCCTTCCAAGACCCAGGCCATCATCGTAGGTCGTACCACTCGCTCCTTCCAGCTCCTGGATTTCTCCCTTACTGTCTGTGCCCGTCCTGTCCGCCTCACCCCCACTCTCACCTACCTTGGCCTCACCATTGACCATCACCTCACCTGGATACCTCATCTCCGCTCCATCCAATCCAAAGCCCACAACCGACTCCTCAAACTCCTCTCTGGCCGGACATGGGGGTTGCACCCCTCTACCATCCTCCACACCTACAAATCCTTAATCCGTCCCATCCTCTGTTATGCCAGTTCTGCCTGGATATCTGCCCCCCCCCCAAATTCTATAAGTCCCTCCAGATCCTTGAGCGTGATGCCCTCCGCCTCGCCTTCCGTATACGCCTCCCGTCCCCCACGCGGATATGATCTCATTCCTTTCCCCCATCTGGTCCTATTCCTCGAACATATCCGCATCCTCTACACCTCCCGCCGTCTTGAACCCCCTCACCCCCTGGTTGCTCCTCTCCTCTCTGATCCCCACCTCCTGCCACGTCTTCACCGTTGTGTCCCCCCCACTCTCCATCTCTACACCCTACATCTCCTTGCCCAAGGCGGCTTCCATCAACTCCCCCTCCTGGATGATGCCCTCTCTCCCTCCATTTATCCTTCCTATCAACTCTGATCCTCACCCCCCCCTCCTTTCCTCCGTCCTTTCCCTGGGCTCCCTCTTCCTCCCCCCTTCCATCCTGTGTTTTCTCCCCACCTACCCTCTCCCTTTCTCCCCCCTCCCCTGCGTCCTTTTAGACTCCCCTCCTCTGCCTTCCCCACTCCCAGGCACGTCTGCTCAGCACCGCCCCTCTTATGTATCCTCATCTTCCATTGGCTCCTTTCCCCCCTCCCCCTTCACTTTTCCTCTCCTTCCCCACGTTTTCCCGTCATCTGACCAGTTTGCCCCCACCTGCTCTCGGGTGTGGTATGTCATATTTGTGCCAATTTTTTAGTGCAGTGTTTAAGTGAGTATTCAGTGTTGTGCGTCTTTCCACAGTGTTGCGAACAGAAATCATGCTGTCGCTGGGTGTGCTTTTTATATCTCTTGCGAACAGAACCCAGACTGTCGCCGTGTTTTTTTAATTGTCTGTCTATTATTATTTCTGCTTCCTGTGTATTTTATTAGCATCATCGACCCTGTGTTTTATGTTTTACGCTCCAGAATTTTCTGCCATTTTTACCTTTACGTCACCGATTTTATCGCCAACTGTTATTATTTTTATTATCTTCATCTTTTTATAATAAATTCTGTAGGCTGAAGAGCGGCGTAATAAGCTGCTGCCAGCCCGCCCCCTTTAGGGGGAATCGTAACTAAAAAAAACAACAGATGCACCACGGTGTGCGAATGAAACCACACGCGGGAGAATACGATTCTTGTGGGCAATACTTCTGAGTTGTACACAGAGTCAACGAGAATGTCTGGCGGTATACGGCCCTTATGGTGCCAACAATTCTGACCAAGGCCGTAGAGACGTGGATGATGCTCAGCGGGAAGTCCGCGTCCTGAACAAGAGACTTCCATCTTTCCTGCAAACTAATAGCTTTTCTGCAAGCTAATAGAACATTTCTGGCGTTCAAACGCACGTGAAATTTGAAAAGTGTACCAGAAAATGGTGGTAGGACGTAAGTAATTATTTAATTTGGTATCGAAGACAGTATAATAGTTTAAGGAAATGGGGGTGACATGGAAAACTACTCAACAGAACAATAGGTTAAGTGCCGACAAAGGGCCGAACATTAGGTTATGCAACAAGTTTGCCCCATGTAATTACTTCTTATAAGACCTGCATCTTTCCAAACAGCAGGGAATGATGAGCAAGAGAAATTCAACCCCCACAAATTGAATTTTTTATAAATAAACGCCGGCCGTTGTGGCCGAGCGATTCTAGGCGCTTCAGTCTGGAACCGCTACAGTCGTCGGTTCGAATCCTGCCTCGGGCATGTATGTATGTGATGTCCTTACGTTAGTTAGGTTTAAGTAGTTCTAAGTTCTTGAGGACTGGTGACCTCAGATGTTAAGTCCCATAGTGCTCAGTGCCATTTGAACAATATATCCCTGAATTTGCTGTTATGAGATCCTTCCTCTCCACCAAAGAGCCACCAATTTCCATATACACTCCTGGAAATGGAAAAAAGAACACATTGACACCGGTGTGTCAGACCCACCATACTTGCTCCGGACACTGCGAGAGGGCTGTACAAGCAATGATCACACGCACGGCGCAGCGGACACACCAGGAACCGCGGTGTTGGCCGTCGAATGGCGCTAGCTGCGCAGCATTTGTGCACCGCCGCCGTCAGTGTCAGCCAGTTTGCCGTGGCATACGGAGCTCCATCGCAGTCTTTAACACTGGTAGCATGCCGCGACAGCGTGGACGTGAACCGTATGTGCAGTTGACGGACTTTGAGCGAGGGCGTATAGTGGGCATGCGGGAGGCCGGGTGGACGTACCGCCGAATTGCTCAACACGTGGGGCGTGAGGTCTCCACAGTACATCGATGTTGTCGCCAGTGGTCGGCGGAAGGTGCACGTGCCCGTCGACCTGGGACCGGACCGCAGCGACGCACGGATGCACGCCAAGACCGTAGGATCCTACGCAGTGCCGTAGGGGACCGCACCGCCACTTCCCAGCAAATTAGGGACACTGTTGCTCCTGGGGTATCGGCGAGGACCATTCGCAACCGTCTCCATGAAGCTGGGCTACGGTCCCGCACACCGTTAGGCCGTCTTCCGCTCACGCCCCAACATCGTGCAGCCCGCCTCCAGTGGTGTCGCGACAGGCGTGAATGGAGGGACGAATGGAGACGTGTCGTCTTCAGCGATGAGAGTCGCTTCTGCCTTGGTGCCAATGATGGTCGTATGCGTGTTTGGCGCCGTGCAGGTGAGCGCCACAATCAGGACTGCATACGACCGAGGCACACAGGGCCAACACCCGGCATCATGGTGTGGGGAGCGATCTCCTACACTGGCCGTACACCACTGGTGATCGTCGAGGGGACACTGAATAGTGCACGGTACATCCAAACCGTCATCGAACCCATCGTTCTACCATTCCTAGACCGGCAAGGGAACTTGCTGTTCTAACAGGACAATGCACGTCCGCATGTATCCCGTGCCACGCAACGTGCTCTAGAAGGTGTAAGTCAACTACCCTGGCCAGCAAGATCTCCGGATCTGTCCCCCATTGAGCATGTTTGGGACTGGATGAAGCGTCGTCTCACGCGGTCTGCACGTCCAGCACGAACGCTGGTCCAGCTGAGGCGCCAGGTGGAAATGGCATGGCAAGCCGTTCCACAGGACTACACCCAGCATCTCTACGATCGTCTCCATGGGAGAATAGCAGCCTGCATTGCTGCGAAAGGTGGATATACACTGTACTAGTGCCGACATTGTGCATGCTCTGTTGCCTGTGTCTATGTGCCTGTGGTTCTGTCAGTGTGATCATGTGATGTATCTGACCCCAGGAATGTGTCAATAAAGTTTCCCCTTCCTGGGACAATGAATTCACGGTGTTCTTATTTCAATTTCCAGGAGTGTATTCCATACACTGCCTTGAACCCCATAAACGGTTTAAATAAACAATATTTCACACATTGTCTAAATTGTTTAAACAATATTCCATACACTGCAATCGATTTCTGCACAAATTCTTTGACTAAATAAATAAACTATATTCCATACACTGCCATAAATAAACATTATTCTATACTTTGTCTAAATTGTTTAATTCCATACACTGCAATCGAATTCCCACCAAATGACCGATCAACTGAGTCTTTTTGTCGGCAATTTCCGGGAGGGAGGCTGCAAGTGGAGGGGGTTTACCACATGGGGAGAGGTTAATTAATTGATTAATTTAATTAAGTAGTCAATCAAACTGATAAGAATGTGAGGGGCTATTTCAGTAACTCAGACCTGAAAGTGTACCTGTAGCAGCGAGGGGGGAGGTTTCCCTGAGGGAGGATGGGGGGGGGGCTAATAGGTTCAAGACATGTCAGTCAAAAGGAAGGATCCTTTTAGCAGAACAAAAGGTTAAGGACCTGTTAATCATAGGATAATAACAGGTTATTGACCTGTCAGTGAAAGGAGAACAATAGGTTTTCCCCTGAGTGCGTACCTCCCCCTGATGTAGGCAACCCACACTAACAAAAATACGCCAAAAACGGCTTTGTCCCCTTACTAGCAGCTCTCGAATGGCTACGTGACCAGAAGCAGATTTATATCGTCCAGGAATTAAACGATTGGTAGAAGCCCCAGCCTTTGTCTACAGACACTTTGAGAGTAGACTACATGGAAAAATAACGCCAGGTATGTTCTGGCATAACCACGAGCGCCGGAAAGAGGAAGAACGCAAGACCAGAGAAGGCGGTGCGGCGACGTCAGCCAGTAGCCGGCTGACAAGGAGCGCCCCCTGCAAGAAGAGAATACAAGCGCCGCCCCTGCCAGCATCAGCACGGCCTAGGACAGAGTGCTACGATATCAGTTATTAGTGACCCATATCCTTTGCTTGTTCGGACTTCGTTGATAGCGAAGAACATTACTGTTTGCATGTCGCCCATCGCTTGCGACACTTGTTCTAAATACAAAGTTAAATATTCTCAATCTTCTTGATTGAAATAAAACTATTAATGTTATTTGCTTGAACTCTTGTATAGCATTCCGAGAACGCAGCATCTTTTAGGCACTCTATACGAGACACGTGGGCAGGACCCCACAATGTATCTGGGACACTTTGAACTGCGGTACAGTTACTTGTCCTTCCGTAAGAATGTGTATGTTTGTCCTTCCGTAAGAATGTGTATGTTTAAGTCCCCTCCTATAAGCGAGACAATATTGGACTATCTTATGACGTTTCATCCGCTGGTATGAGGTATTAAGAATTATTCAAAGGATCTGCTCTGTTCAGTGAGTGTAAGTTTTATTTTGATTTTAGAGGTGTGGGAGTATGGGTGGCCAAAACTGGATAACTGCTGCTTCCGCAGAAGTCAGTGTACATTGTGCGGAGGTGGCACATGTGTCTCGATCGTTAAGTGAAAATGGTCGTTACGCCGCAACAATGCCCGCCATGTCTCGTATCGAATTCGAAACTTTTAACTGTCGTACAGACCCAGCCATTTCCCAGACAGCAGTACAACGTTATCGGTCCACTCATTTTTGTGGAGGACACTTGGTGCCATCAACTGCCTCGAAATGATCGAGCATTACGTGGTCCCTCAATTACAGCAAGACGGGAAACGGACCCCATTATCTACCAACAGGGCGGCGCTGCACCGCACTGGGCTCTCAACAGTGCGAGAACAATTGAACCAGATACTGAACGGCGGCGGTGGACCCACCCCTTGTAGCCCCGACCTACTGCCTGCAGATCTTTTTCTATGTGGGGCTACGTCAAGTCAACAGTACATGCACAAAGACCACAAACCAGCTCGACCCACAGGGGCAGGTTACGCCGGCGTTTCCGCAGATCAGAGCATATGGACTATCAGACCAATTGAGTGATTGGATTGAAGAGTTCCTAGATAACAGGACGCAGCATGTCATTCTCAATGGAGAGAAGTCCTCCGAAGTACGAGTGATTTCAGGTGTGCCGCAGGGGAGTGTCATAGGACCGTTGCTATTCACAATATACATAAATGACCTGGTGGATGACATCGGAAGTTCACTGAGGCTTTTTGCAGATGATGCTGTGGTGTATCGAGAGGTTGTAACAATGGAAAATTGTACTGAAATGCAGGAGGATCTGCAACGAATTGACGCATGGTGCAGGGAATGGCAACTGAATCTCAATGTAGACAAGTGTAATGTGCTGCGAATACACAGAAAGATAGATCCTTTATCATTTAGCTACAAAATAGCAGGTCGGCAACTGGAAGCAGTTAATACCATAAATTATCTGGGAGTACGCATTAGGAGTGATTTAAAATGGAATGATCATATAATGTTGAGCGTCGGTAAAGCAGATGCCAGACTGAGATTCATTGGAAGAATCCTAAGGAAATGCAATCCGAAAACAAAGGAAGTAGGTTACAGTACGCTTGTTCGCCCACTGCTTGAATACTGCTCAGCAGTGTGGGATCCGTACCAGATAGGGTTGATAGAAGATCCAACGGAGAGCAGCGCGCTTCGTTACAGGATCATTTAGTAATCGCGAAAGCGTTACGGAGATGATAGATAAACTCCAGTGGAAGACTCTGCAGGAGAGACGCTCAGTAGCTCGGTACGGGCTTTTGTCAAAGTTTCGAGAACATACCTTCACCGAAGAGTCAAGCAGTATATTGCTCCCTCCTACGTATATCTCGCGAAGAGACCATGAGGATAAAATCAGAGAGATTAGAGCCCACACAGAGGCATACCGACAATCCTTCTTTCCACGAACAATACGAGACTGGAATAGAAGGGAGAACCGATAGAGGTACTGAAGGTACCCTCCGCCACACACCGTCAGGTGGCTTGCGGAGTATGGATGTAGATGTAGATGTAGACCGAAGTGAGCGCCTTTTGCTAACAGCACGACATCGCCGGCAGCGCCTCTGCTGGGCTCGAGACGATAGCAATTGGACACTAGATGACTAAATACCCGTGGCCTGGTCAGATGAGTCCCAGATTCAGTTGGTAAGAGCTGATGGTAGGGTTCGAGTGTGGCGCAGACCCCTCGAAGCCATGGACCCAGCTGGTGGCGGCTCCATAATACTGTGGGATGTGATTACATGGAATGGCCTGCCGGGTCCTCTGATCTAACTGAACCGATCTTTGACTTGAAATGGTTACGTTCGACTGCTTGGAGATCATTTGCAGACATTACTTTCCCAAGTAGCGATGAAATTTTTATGAATGACTATGCGCAATGTCAGCAGGCCAAAAATTTTCCGGATTGGTCTGCCCACCCAGATCGCCCGGCACGAATCACATCGGAAATTTACGGAACATAATCGAGGTGTCAGCTGGTGCACAAATTCCTGCACGGGCAACACTCCCGCAATTATGGACGGCTATAGAGGCGGCATGGTTCGGTATTTTTCTGCAGGGGACTTTCAGCGACTTCTTCAGCTCACGCTACGTCTAGTTGCTGCATTAATGCCGGACAGAAAGAGGTCCAACACGATGATCCCATGACTTTTGTCAGCTCAGTGCACGTATAGTTCTACTGCTGTTATATGTGAAGAAGTAGTAATAACAGGGTTATAATCATAGTTCACGTGAAACAGTGCAACTATACGTACACTGAGCTGACAAAACTCATGGGATCATCGTGTTGGACCTCTTTCTGCCCGGCATTACTGCAGCAACTAGACGTAGCGTGAGCTGAAGAAGTATCTTTTCCTGGCTTCACTAGTACTCCGCCAGTTGGGACTGTAGGCGCCAGGGGCAATTCCCGGTAGCCAGGAAGGATGCAGACGATGGGCCTGTCTTTCCCCATTCCTCTAAATGGGTTGCGGTTGGAGCCCACGTGGTGGGCTGAAGTGCTTTGTCATTTCCATGATGGCCGGCGTTACCCAACACGACACAGCACATTACAGCGAATGCTACTGGCGTGCCTAGTCTCTGTTCTGGAGGCTGATTGGCTGAAAGGTACGCGGTGTGTTGTCGGAGCTCGCGAAATCAGCATTCGGCAAGGCAAGTTGAGGGCCGGCCAGTTTGACTGAGCGGTTCTAGGCGCTTCAGTCCGGAACCACGCGGCTGCTACGGTCGCAGGATCGAATCCTGCCTCAGGCATTGATGTGTGTGATGTCCTTAGGTTAGTTAGGTTTAAGTAGTTGTAAGTTCTAGTAGACTGATGACCTCAGATGTTAAGTAACATAGTGCTCAGAGCCATTTGAACCATTTGAGCAAGTTGAGGTGGCAAGTCGTGGGACCTCCGGGCCATAGTTTTGCTTTTTAGACCGGTTGTAATTTCGGACGCTGGGGACTGGTGGTCCTTCCTGGTCAAAGGGGTCATTTCTCCAGCTTAGAAATAGTATAGGACATTCCAAAGTGCATACCCTATGGAAGCGTCGAATTTTGTTTAGGCATTGTGCCGGCCGCGCCATAGCTGAGTAGTAAGACGGGTCTTATATCACAACATGGGGCCGTTAGATGCAGGCAGCGTTCACTGAACTAAAGCAAACGAATTCCATTGGTATCCGTAGAAATTTGCGTGTAAACTCTCCTGACGTATTGACGTTTTAATCGTTTCTCTGTTACTGTGCAGATTATCGGTGAAAGCTGCTCTGAGCCAGTGGGGGCTGTGTATGAACTTTTGGCGGTGTATATATTCCATTCCTGACAGTAACCAGAGAGCTGCAGACATTGTAATTGTTAGCCGCGCGGGATTAGCCGAGCGGTCTCAGGCGCTGCAGTCATGTACTGAGCGGCCGGTCCCGGCGGAGGTTCGAGTCCTCCCTCGGGCATGGGTGTGTGTGTTTGTCCTTAGGATAGTTTAGGTTAAGTAGTGTGTAAGCTTAGCGACTGATGACCTTATCAAGTTAAGTCCCATAAGATTTCACACGCATTTGAACATTTTTTGTAATTGTTAACTTTCGATCTGTGAGAAATTTTAACACTGTCCTGCGCCTCAAAGCGACGCTGGCGACCTGTATTTAATTTTGATAGGTGCTAAATTAATCCAAGTCTGCCCATAAACGTTTTGGAACAAACCTGGGGAGTGGTACGACACTTGTCTCGCGCGAA
This sequence comes from Schistocerca cancellata, assembly GCF_023864275.1. Classification (NCBI taxonomy): domain Eukaryota; kingdom Metazoa; phylum Arthropoda; class Insecta; order Orthoptera; family Acrididae; genus Schistocerca; species Schistocerca cancellata. Next base: position 134,627,322 of record NC_064635.1, read on the forward strand.
GTAAATTGCTAGAATGAGTATGGGTATGTTCAAAAGAAAAGACACACTTGTTTTTCTCTTGGTAATCTCAGTCTTTGTGATTGTTTCGTGACCCCCTTTCTCTCTGATAATTTCGTGTTGCATCTAAGATGGCGCCACACCAAAATGTCCGTCATGTTGGTAACATAGCCTCACAGGCTTTCTCCCCCTCTCCCAACTCGTACTACATAAGACTTTATAAATTTCTGTCTATCCACTTGTTTCTGTTTTAGGGGGGCGGTCCCACAGCTGTGAACCATTGTGTAGACTGTCTCTGATTTAGTTTGGTAACAGACTCAACAGTTCAAATCTGGTAACTACTCGAAAAGTGAGCAAGACGTTATACCACAGACGCTTGCAGCACCATATTATCCCATCCATTTCTTATTGTAATTAGTGTGTGAATCATTTCGTTAAGGACAGCTTTTCCCCTTCAGCCTTTTCCAGGGAAGAGAGCGGAAGGCTTCTTATCGAGCCGTCAAGACACGTTACACCGGAAGGAGTCAAAAAATTTGTCTGGCAAATAGGAAAGAAATGAGGCAGGGGGAAGGGCATTCGCGAGATAGGGAGGGTGATCGGATGAATGGGGGGGGGGGGGGAAGGACGCGGAAGGGGCAGAGGGCAAGGCGCCGCTCATCAATCTCCCGGCGGATTTTCTCTGATCTCCCGCCCTCTCCAATCTAACGCCAATCTCTCCACAGTTGCGCCCGGCAGTCTCCATGTTAGACGGAGGGCGCATCGCTGGATGAAACCCACGTCTCGCCTTCAATTTTTTAGAAAAGGATCAAAACCAATAAAACGGCTCTCGCAAAGTGTTATACACGTGTCCAGGAATGAACTCATGCGTTTATTCGCCGTGTCCGGGATATCAACCAATACGTAACTGAACAATAATTACAATAATCCATACTAATATTATAAACACGAAAGTAACTCCGTTACGTTTTCGCAACTAAACCACTGAACCGATTTTGATGAAATTTGGTATAGAGATAGCTTGAACGCTGGGGAAGAACATAGGTTAGTTTAAGAAGTGTGTACTTCAAGATTTTTATTGATTTGAAGAATAATACGCGTGTAAAAGAAAAATATTTACTCTTTCAAAAAGCTACTTAGTCTTTGAATTTTGAATTTCCATTGTATCACATTTGTGAAAAGGATCTTATCTTAAAACTATAAAAGCGAAAATAACGTTTATGTTATGTTTTCACGACTGAACCGCTGAACCGATTTTGGTGAAATCTGGACTGAAAATAGCTTGAACGACGAGGAATAACATGGGCTATTTTAGGAACAAAAACAAAACCTAGCCCTGGTACGTGAATGGGATGAGGACGCGATTCTTGGTGTTTACTGCTTATTCTGTGCAATGCGAATACAGTGTTTACTCAAGGGCGTGGTTTCTGAAATTTTGAAAGGAACGGCTAAACCATTTCTTGCAGCTGGGCACTTTTTACGTCAAAATATTGTGGAGATACAACAGTAAGTCTGACTCAGCACATAGTTCTCAGAGAGCTCGAGCTACGAAAGTTGCTCCAAACCACAAAATAGCGGAGAAATCTTTTAGTCATCCTAGGCGGAAGTTTTAGTAGCGGAAGGCATTATAATGCACTGAAAATGGAGGGAAAAAACGATTTGTACATGTGCTCTGGCGGCAAAGACTCACTACCAGCACTAGGTGAGTTTTTACTGCACTTCTGTACGAAAGTAATGAATATTATCAAATATAATTAGTAAATGTAATACATCCTCTCAGATTCGACAAACGGCTAAACAACAGAAAAACATTCGTTGTGTACCTATATATCGGCACTGAATACCTTTACAGGGTGTTACAAAAAGGTACGGCCAAACTTTCAGGAAACATTCCTCACACACAAAGAAAGAAAATATGTTATGTGGACATGCGTCCGGAAACGCTTACTTTCCTTGTTACTGCTCATTTTATTACTACTCTTCAAATCACATTAATCATGGAATGGAAACACACAGCAACAGAACGTACCAGCGTGACATCAAACACTTTGTTACAGGAAATGTCCAAAATGTCCTCCGTTAGCGAGGATACATGGATCCACCCTCCGTCGCATGGAATCCCTGATGCGCTGATGCAGCCCTGGAGAATGGCGTATTGTATCACAGCCGTCCACAATACGAGCACGAAGAGTCTCTACATTTCGTACCGGGGTTGCGTAGACAAGAGCTTTCTAATGCCCCCATAACTGAAAGTCAAGAGGGTTGAGGTCAGGAGAGCGTGGAGGCCATGGAATTGGTCCGCCTCTACCAATCCATCGGTCACCGAATCTGTTGTTGAGAAGCGTACGAACACTTCGACTGAAATGTGCAGGATCTCCATCGTGCATGAACCACCTGTTGTGTCGTACTTGTAAAGGCGCATGTTCTAGCAGCACAGGTAGAGTATCCCGTATGAAATCATGATAACGTGTTCCATTGAGCGTAGGTGGAAGAACATGGGGCCCAATCAAGACGACATCACCAACTATGCCTGTCCAAACGTTCACAAAAAAATCTGTGTTGATGACGTGATTGCACAATTGCGTGCGGATTCTCGTCAGCCCACACATGTTGATTGTGAAAATTTACAATTTGATCACGTTGGAATGAAGCCTCATCCGTAAAGAGAACATTTGCACTGAAATGAGGATTGACACATTGTTGGATGAACCATTCGCAGAAGTGTACCCGTGGAGGCCAATCAGCTGCTGATAGTGTCTGCACACGCTGTTCATGGTACGGAAACAACTGGTTCTCCCGTAGCACTCTCCATACAGTGACGTGGTCAACGTTACAGCAGCAACTTCTCTGACGCTGACATTAGGGTTATCGTCAACTGCACGAAGAATTGCCTCGTCCATTGCAGGTGTCCTCGTCGTTCCAGTTCTTCCCCGGTCGCGAGTCATAGGCTGGAATGTTCCGTGCTCCCTAAGACGCCGATCAATTGCTACGAACGACTTCCCGTCGGGACACCTTCGTTCTGGAAATCTGCCTCGATACAAACGTACCGCGCCACGGCTATTGCCCCGTGCTAATCCATACATCAAATGGGCATCTGCCAACCCCGCTTCTGTAAACATTGCACTGACTGCAAAACCACGTTCGTAATGAACACTAACCTGTTGAGGCTACGTACTGATGTGCTTGATGCTAGTACTGTAGAGCAATGAGTCGCATGTCAACACAAGCACCGAAGTCAACATTACCTTCCTTCAATTGCGCCAACTGGTGGTGAATCGAGGAAGTACAGTACATACTGACGAAACTAAAATGAGCTCTAGCATGGAAATTAAGCGTTTCCGGACACATGTCCGCATAACATATTTTCTTTATTTGTGTGTGAGGAATGTTTCCTGAAAGTTTGTGCGTACCTTTTTGTAATACCCTGTATACATACAAACATATCGACACCACTACACAGAGCTATTCAAAAAGGAACACACTTCAAAACACAGAAACACAATTCTGACGTTCTTGGAAAGAGAAGTGTTTAAATTTTTATGCATTCAATGTGAGCACCATGAGCTACACGACAAATATCAAAGCTGTGTCTCATTTCTTGCCTCGCACGAAGCAACTGGTCTCTCGTTACCGAATTCACAGGTACAACAATAAGACGTCACAGACTTTCGAGAGTGTCAGGCATAGGGAGGGATAAAAACACTGTCTTTTGCGTACCGCCAGAGTTAAAAGTGACAAGGTGTGAGCTCTGGTAAGATGGGAGACCACCGGCAGTGAAATTCATTTTCCGCTCCTCCTCTTCCCGTCCAGCGTCCTGGAACGGTGTCATTCAGGTAACGTCGAAAGTGCTTTCAGGAATTCTCAACGTACAATGTCACAAACTTCCATCCAACCGGTTGCAAACAGAATTAAAAATTCTTTAACCAGTTTTCAACGCCAACCACATGTAAGGTAACAGTTTCTTCTGAAGAAGGCGCCCTTAGCTGGCGTTAAAAACTAGTTGAAGAATTTTAAATTCTGTTTGCAACCGGTTGGCTGGAAGTTTGTAACACTGTAATTAATTACGGTTGCTGAGCACAGCCATGTTCAAAACATCAATTCTCTACGCAAAAGATCGCTTTTTTATCCTCCCTATGCCTGACACTCTTGCAAGTCTGCGGCATCGCATTGCTGAAGCTGTGAGTTCGATAACGAGAGACCAGCTGCTTCGTGTTTGGCCCGAAATGAGACACCGTTTTGATGTTTGTCGTGTAATACATCGTGCTCATACTGAATGCATAAAAATCTGGACTTTTCTCTTTCCAGGAAAGTCGGAATTGTGTTACTATCTTTTGTAGTTTGGAAGCAATAAATGTTTGAAATCTGTTCCTGCTTATCGAATAGTCCTGTACGCACAAATATTTATAAATTACTAGCTTACTTAGTCAATACCAGTTATAACAAAACTGTTAACATGAGAGCGCAGCCACGGGTAACGGCTAGTAATGACAATAACACGAAGAAGAAACTGAAAAGCGGGAGGTCAAAATTTTAGCCATGGAGATAATTTCGTGTGGCTAAACTGGATGCTGCTTCGGAGACTAGCATATGCCTAACCTACCCCAGCAATTCTACCTGGTGTTGTGTCCCAGGTATAAACTACCAAATGCAAAGCCGGGATTAATTACAACTTAGAAGATTTATGCTAAAAAAGGGTGAAACCTACTACGTCCGAACACGCCTTGGAAGGCCCAAAGGTACCGACCAGCCGCCGTGTCATCCTCAGCCCACAGGCGTCACTGTATGCGGATATGGAGGGGCATGTGGTCAGCAGACCGTTCTTCCGGCCGTATGCTAGTTTACGAGACCGGAGCCGCTACGTCTCAATCAAATAGCTCCTCAGTTTGCCTCACAAGGGCTGAGTGCACCCCGCTTGCTAACAGCGTTCGGCAGACCGGATGGTCACCCATCCAAGTGCTAACCCAGCCCGACAGCGCTTAACTTCGGTTATTTGACGGTAACCGATGTTACCACTGCGGTAAGGCAGTTGGCAAGGTGAATCACAAGTCAGCGTAATCACTCGTGTCCACGTCCGTTAAATAACACCGTCGCGACTGAGAGGGGACCTGCACCGTACACCATAAGGCCCACCAGACGACTCCATTTCCGGGCCGCGACGACGCCACTTAATCACGTAGGGCTGCATCCTGATTGGCTCCGTCGGCTCCAGCGGTATGGCTGCTACATCTCTTGAGGCGCCCCGCCCCCACTGTGAGCACTTTTTGAGTAAGCCGCGCAGCTGCCACTGGAGCGTTGGCACACGGTGCTCCAGACTTCGAAAGGTCCAACGATCGTCGGAGCTACTGACCGCCACGAATCTACTGTTTTTCTCAAATGTTTCATTATCTCTCCGACCTACTGTACACTCAGAATATTTACAGTCAAACACCAGGCGAGCTAACAGTGGGACATACGTCCCAATTCGAAAATTTTGGGAGGAGTTTCCATTTCCGGTATTTACCTGACAACCAAAGAGAACCTCCTGAAAACTCTTGGTCAGAACCTGAGGATTCCAGTTATCACGTCTCAGACAAAAATAAAGGGAAGACGGAAGGCAAATGGGCTTCAAAAATTCGATTTTTAGAGTTTAGCATATTTGAAATGCGTGGTCTTTCCTGCACGAAAAAGTTTTTGTTTTATATAAATAAGACTTTTTTTTCGCGAGATGTATTGCTTTTCCTGATGCACTTTGCAATCTGACATTTGAATGCCACGCCTTCCTTTTTGTGCCATGCAGAGATAATGCATTCTTTTACTCCTTGCAGATTATTTCTTGCTTCTATTGTGTTATCGCCAATCTTTTCCTACCCTGTATCTACTATCGATATACTTGTCTGTTAGCACTCACAACTTAACGCAAAGGCTGCTGCTCTCGATCGTTAAGTGCAGGCCGTCGGCCACTGCATTGTCCTCGTGAGAGGTAATGCCTGGAACTTGGTATCCTCGGCCTTGGCCATAAGAAGAAATGTAGGGAAATTAGAAAACGTGGAAAAAGCTGTATGGGCTATCTTTTTCCATAAGCTTTCCACAAATGAAAATCCAGTGCACGATCTTTGCCCGAATAATCCTGACACTTGGAGCAAGTACAGGAGAAGTGCCAGATAAGACCACAAACATTCTTTACCTGTAATGAATGGAATGAAACCCATATTTAGAGACCTTTGTAAAGATACCGTGTTGAAGAAATGTCTTCATGGAAAAACCCAAAATTTAAAAGAATGTGTGAATTCTGTCATTTGGAACCGGTTACCAAAAACTGTATTTGTTCTGCTTACAACCCGCAAATTTGGTGTTTATGATACTATTTTATGCTTTATTGATAGTGTAATTAGAAAACTGCATGTTTTGGAATTATTGGGCATAAAACCTAATTGAAATACTGCAAAATCGTTGGTGCAAATACACTCCTGGAAATTGAAATAAGAACACCGTGAATTCATTGTCCCAGGAAGGGGAAACTTTATTGACACATTCCTGGGGTCAGATACATCACATGATCACACTGACAGAACCACAGGCACATAGACACAGGCAACAGAGCATGCACAATGTCGGCACTAGTACAGTGTATATCCACCTTTCGCAGCAATGCAGGCTGCTATTCTCCCATGGAGACGATCGTAGAGATGCTGGATGTAGTCCTGTGGAACGGCTTGCCATGCCATTTCCACCTGGCGCCTCAGTTGGACCAGCGTTCGTGCTGGACGTGCAGACCGCGTGAGACGACGCTTCATCCAGTCCCAAACATGCTCAATGGGGGACAGATCCGGAGATCTTGCTGGCCAGGGTAGTTGACTTACACCTTCTAGAGCACGTTGGGTGGCACGGGATACATGCGGACGTGCATTGTCCTGTTGGAACAGCAAGTTCCCTTGCCGGTCTAGGAATGGTAGAACGATGGGTTCGATGACGGTTTGGATGTACCGTCCACTATTCAGTGTCCCCTCGACGATCACCAGTGGTGTACGGCCAGTGTAGGAGATCGCTCCCCACACCATGATGCCGAGTGTTGGCCCTGTGTGCCTCGGTCGTATGCAGTCCTGATTGTGGCGCTCACCTGCACGGCGCCAAACACGCATACGACCCTCATTGGCACCAAGGCAGAAGCGACTCTCATCGCTGAAGACGACACGTCTCCATTCGTCCCTCCATTCACGCCTGTCGCGACACCACTGGAGGCGGGCTGCACGATGTTGGGGCGTGAGCGGAAGACGGCCTAACGGTGTGCGGGACCGTAGCCCAGCTTCATGGAGACGGTTGCGAATGGTCCTCGCCGATACCCCAGGAGCAACAGTGTCCCTAATTTGCTGGGAAGTGGCGGTGCGGTCCCCTACGGCACTGTGTAGGATCCTACGGTCTTGGCGGGCACCCGTGCGTCGCTGCGGTCCGGTCCCAGGTCGACGGGCACGTGCACCTTCCGCCAACCACTGGCGACAACATCGATGTACTGTGGAGACCTCACGCCCCACGTGTTGAGCAATTCGGCGGTACGTCCACCCGGCCTCCCGCATGCCCACTATACGCCCTCGCTCAAAGTCCGTCAACTGCACATACGGTTCACGTCCACGCTGTCGCGGCATGCTACCAGTGTTAAAGACTGCGATGGAGCTCCGTATGCCACGGCAAACTGGCTGACACTGACGGCGGCGGTGCACAAATGCTGCCATTCGACGGCCAACACCGCGGTTCCTGGTGTGTCCGCTGTGCCGTGCGTGTGATCATTGCTTGTACAGCCCTCTCGCAGTGTCCGGAGCAAGTATGGTGGGTCTGACACACCGGTGTCAATGTGTTCTTTTTTCCATTTCCAGGAGTGTAGATAGACAATCCGCAAAGCAGATATTGCTAATTTAAAATGCACAAAAGAAGCCAGACAGATGAGAGACCAAGAGAAGAAAAGAAGATCAGTATGATTCAGATGATGCTGAGTATGGTACACGAAAATGTTTGTGGTAAGTAATTCTCATCAATAGCTATACTAGAATTGCAATATCAAACTTTAAATGGACTTTTCTCGAAACTACATTTTTTTTTTTTTTTTTTACTTTCAGGTACCATTATTTGATAAAAGTAATATTAAACTTTAAATGGACTTTTCTTGAAACTACATTGTTTTTTACTTTCAGGTACCATTATCTGATAAAATAATGGGGTTATAAACATGAAATTTGGCCAATTTGTACTGCAGATGGTAATAAGTTATTACAATTGAGAACCACCACACAATCAGAAACTGTTTTATAATAATTAATGTAAAGTTAAATTTTACTAGTGAAAGGGTAAATTTTTTCCTTCAAAACCGTAAGAGGTATTATATTCATTTTATTTGTAAATTGAGGCATATAGGTTATAATATATGCAGTAAAACTTTCATTTATAATTCTTTTGAAAAATGTACCTATTCAAAGGGTAAAATAGCATTGGCAGAATAGGGATAAAACTGCCTTCCGTCTCCCCTTAAAGCTTAGTGCGTGTTTGTGTTTGAGCGTGTTTAAGAGTACAAAGCCGCTGACTTTCTCTGTAATCTCATCAGAGGTGTCCAGGCATTCATCAGCGATGAGCAAATGACTAGACGTCACCACCCCGCCTGTATAAAAAGAATTGGGGTGGGGGAGGGGGTGCGCCGAGTATTAATTTGTCAGTAGAGAAGCAGTTAGAGCAGAATGGATCGGTTAGGAGAGGTCAGTGGCTTCGAACGTGGATCACTCACTGGATGACATCAGGGACATTTCAATCCTTCTGAGGCAGCCCACGTCGACTGTTGACGACGTAACCGTGGAGAGCAAATGCGAAGGAACATCCACAGTTAAACCGAGACGAGGCAGTCCTGATGTATGGACGGACGGGACTGTTGTAAAACTGAACTGTTGGTTGTCAAAAATCGCGTGAAACCGGAGGAACGAGTTACTCGTGACTTCCAAACTGCCACCAGCAGTCCAACTAGCACACTGTGCGTAGGGAGGCAAAAATAGTGCGAGCAGCTCCCCGTAACCCACCATTTCTGTAGTCGATGCTGAGCGACGCTTGAGGCGGTGGGCGACGCCGCGGGACAAGGGATGATTGCAAACGAGTGATCTGCAGTGCTGAATCGCGCTATATCCTCCGGCAATCCGATGGAAGCATCTGGGTTCGGCCAATGCCTGGAAAACCATCACGTGTAGTCTGAACAGTGAAGCACAGAGGAGATGCTATTACGATGTGGGGGTGTTTTCGGTGGTTAGGCTGTGGCAGTTAATAAAATGCTACATTCGGGAAGATATGAATACATTTTGCAGCACTGTGTATCGTGTACGGTGGAGGAACAGCTCGGAGACAATGAGTGATATTAGCAAAGTGACAAAGTACGCCGTCATAAACCAGCTACTTGTGAGGCAATAGTTTGCGGAAAACATACCTGAAATACGCTGGTCCGCCATGATTTCCGACCTGGACCATATGGGACACGTTTAGAATGAACTAGAACGTCGACCTCGCTCGCGATCCCAGTGTCCAACATGAGTACCCTTCTCTCTTGTGGCTCCTTAGGAAGAACGAGCTATCATTCCAACACTTCATTGGCAGAGTTCAAGCCGTCATAAAGGCGAAGGGTCGACATACCCCAAATCAGTGGCCACTAACAGGTGTCCAACTAGGGAACCCATACAATCAAGTAGTGTACCGGCATCGTACTCTTATTTGCCCGCGGCTCTACCAGACTCATATGGCTCTCTGCAGTAGTACTGCTGGTGGAGACACTTCACATGGGACGGTATTTTTACACATGACGCGACTGCAACATTGGGAAAATTTAATAAATTGATGCCACTGCAAAAACCTACGTGGCAAACTGTTGGTTAGTACGGTGCTGACATGGAGATGGAACATACGAACCGCCCACCAGTATAGCACCATCTGTCTTTTAGCATTCCATCAAAATGTGAGCACGTATGCACATAGAATTAAATAATTTCCATCAAACGCTTTTTATCAATGCCACCAAACCATCCGTTTCGTAATTCAAGCTTGCAAAACGCTGAGACGAATTATTTTCAAAATAATCGAAAACTGGTAGAAGTCGACCTTGGGGAAGATCAGTTTGGTTTCTGGAGAAACTTAGGAACACGGGAGGCGATACTGACCCTGCTAGTATCTTAGAAGTTAGTTAACGAAAGCTTTTGAAAATTTGGGCTGGGGCCACTCTTCGAAATTCTGAAGGCACCACAGATAAACTACAGGGACGGAAGGGTTACTTATAACATGTGCAGAAATCAGACAGCAGACGTTAACCGTCTTGGGAAGGGAAGAAGTGGTTGAGAAGGGGATGAAGCACGGTTGTAGCCTAGGCTGAATGTTATTCAATCTGTAGACTGATCAAGCAGAATAGGAAACCAGACAGAAATTTGTGAAAGAGAATTAAATTTCAGTGAGAAGAAACAAAAACTTGTGGTTTGCAGATGACTGTGTAGCTCTATCAGACGTGGAAAAGGACTTGGAAGAAAAGTTGAGCGGAAAGGATAGCGTCCCGAAAAGAGATTATAAGATGAAGACTGATGAAAGTAAATCCAGGGTAATAGAGTCGTCCAAATCGTGTGATGCAGATTATACAAAATTAGCAAATGAGTCACAGAATGTAGTCTATGAGTTTTGATATTCAGGCAGCAAAAGAACTTTTTTGATGGCGACTAGAGGGGATATGAAATGCAGGCTGGCAACAGTAAGAAAAGCATTTCTGAAAAAGAGTAAGTTTCCTTCACACGTCGAATATAAATTTAAGTGTTAGCCTTGTACAGAAGTGAAACTTGGACGATAAGCAGTTCAGATAATCAGAGACTAGCTTTCGAACTTCAGTGCTATGGGAAAGTGCTGAAGGTTAGATCGGTAGTGTGGGTGACCAATGAGATGATACTGAGTAGAATCGGGGAGAAAGGAAATATTATGGCGCAAACCTGATTAAAAGAAGGGATCGAAAGGTAGGCATGTGCTGAAGCATAAGGAAATCGCCGATTTAGTAATGGAGGGATGAGTGTGGGGTAAAAATTGTCCAGACCAAGAATACAAAAAGCAGATTAAAATGCTTGTAGGTTCTTGTAGTTGGGGAGAGATGAAGAGGTTTGCACAGGATAAACGCCGGCCGAAGTGGCCGTGCGGTTAAAGGCGCTGCAGTCTGGAACCGCAAGACCGCTAAGGTCGCAGGTTCGAATCCTGCCTCGGGCATGGATGTTTGTGATGTTCTTAGGTTGGTTAGGTTTAACTAGTTCTAAGTTCTAGGGGACTAATGACCTCAGAGGTTGAGTCCCATAGTGCTCAGAGCCATTTGAACCACAGGATAAACTAACGTCGGGAGTTGCATCAAATTAAGACTTTCGACAGAAGATTGCAACAAAATAGTATGTTAACGTTCTCTCTGACTTAAAGTTTGAGCTCTCCCGCATTTTGGTGCCTGACTAGTCCGCCTGCATAAGACCCCCGCCTCCGTCGTGAAAGCTTTTCCGCTGAGGGCAGGCACCTGTATCACATCGTTTAGTGTTCTCCGCAACTCCATATTTCTTCCAGCTATATGGCAGAAACGACTCAATATTTCTTGCGACGACGCTATGGCATGAGCGTAAAACGTGTCGTAAAATGCAGTATACTTTTTTTCCCCTCTCTTTTCAGACGCACGTTGCTGTCGGATTATGTGGAAGCTGTTACTGATTTAACTGACTCCGAGACGATACTGAAGGAGTGGACAGCGGCTGTTGCTCTGAAAGCAGAAATGAAGAAGAAACTGAGACGGATCAAAAGACGTTGCAAGCTATTCTCGTTATTTAAACTGACGCTCGTTAACAAGTAACAGAGTCTACAGTATGTTACATACAGTATTAACCACAGTAATGTACACCAGAGTCCCACTAACAATTTTTATTATTTATTTGTTGGACATCTCTGTCTAGCACATCAGGTTTCGGCGTCTAAGACTCTCTCGAATACCATGTGGTCACTCACTGTCATTACTTCTGCAGGAACAACGACTGAAAGATTGGCATGATCCTGATATATATCGTAACTTCTTATATTCTTTATGAATTTGGCGTGCGAATAATATTTTAACACCAGCAAATGAAATATAGACAGCATTCCTAGGCTTAATCAACTCTTTTCGTTCTCACAGTTGAGTAGTCGTCAGAATGGATTAACTCATTTCCCTGAAGAACTCAACCACGAAGATGACGTCCATACAGAATGTATTGACTATGGTAAAAGTTACTACACAGCTGATGAATGTTTGCCCTCAACCACATAAAGTACAGTTGAGTGTGTCGTTCTCGGAAGAAGTTGTAATGATAAAGCAATACGTCCTGTTACAGTCCAGTTGGTGACATCACTGAGACTCTCATTCTATCGGTGAAATGTGTGGCAACGTGCATAAAATCCGAGAAGTAAGCGAGGCAACCATCGGTAGATTCATCTCTAGTTGAGGATATGGTTCCTTCGATAAATGAACTTATCAGTGGTTTGTGTCGCCGTAATTCTGGTCAGAGCTTTACTCATCGGACTAAACATAACATTTTTGCTCCCTTAGGCTTACATAACGCAGAAGGTGTGACTGGAAGCAGTACGCTAAATTTAGATTTACGGTCTATCGATTTCTGGACTGCATTGTTTCGTTTCGCAAGCAGTAAGGTTGAGCTGCATCCCGTTGCAGCTTCCCTAAGATTTCATACAGTTACTACGAGGAAAAGGTAGAAAGTAGATAAACTGGCTCCTTTTCAGGAAAGTGTGAAACGCTTTTACATATTACTTTAGCGATTTTAAGGTGACGCCTGTCTGAATAAATGCAAATTATGTTTCAACAGACGCGTTCGCCCTGATTTTTTGGGGCAGCTTCAGTGGAACTATGTGTTGATGTTCTTTTACATTTTTGTAGCTGTTATGCTGTTGAAGCTATTTCTCTGGTTACAGCACACAAAAAATAAAAAAAAAAAATAAAAAAGTTCAAATGGCTCTGAGCACTATAGGACTTAATATCTGAGGTCATCATTCCCCTAGATCTTTAAACCTAACTAACCTAATGACATCACACACATCCATGCCCGAGGTAGGATTCGAACTTGCGACCGTAGCGGTCGCGCGGTTCCAGACTGAAGTGCCCAGAACCGCTCGGGCACAACGGCCGGCTACAGCACCAACAGTTCGTGTCAACACAGCATACTAATTGCACACATTCCTTCCCACCGTGTTGTTACATTCGCCACAACAATCAGTTCATTAGTCATGCGGGTAATGCTTACGACCTACCGTTTGGCAGTTCTCACAGATAAACTTAAAAAAATTAACAGGAGAACTGTCGAGTGTAAGTCATAAAAGCTTCATTTATCACCTCGAAAAAATAAAATTACGTAATTAAATATTTGTTTGCTTGCAGGTGCATGTCTTCAGTGTAGCTGCCTAGTGTGCAGTGACCAAAACGGAAGGGTGGAAGAGCGTTCTGCTAGTTGTCGGCCTGGAGCTGGGTTCGGTGGTTTGCCGCGGGCTACCAGAGCACGTCGAACGATTAAGATGGTGCAATAAGACAGATGGCATCCACGACTTGTCTTTATCCTTCCGACAAGCTTAAGCCATCCTCACACGGGACGTGTTTCTCAGACGTGGTGTGCGTCGCGGTTGCTGCACGCCCTGGAACGACCTCTCTACACCCCACGTGACTTTGGAATGGAAGATTTTTGGATGCAACTCACTATCAACCAAAAAGATATTTACCGGATGGTAAAATTATGACGCGCAGTCCATACTATCAAGAGAGAGGTATATTTCTATACATAAAGTTTCTTAATGGCAAAAATCTCCAGTGTGTAACTTGTGTTCATCTTCTGACAAAGACTTGCTGTCACGTTAAGATATCTGGCAGCTGGGGACACATTCTAGTCGTAGGCCTATGCAACAAGAATTGCAGCAGATACATTACTTATACTAAATAACACCAAGTATTACAGATCATACTTCTACTAAATTAATAAGAAAACCCAAGAATCTTTCAGAAAATACAAGGCGAAAAAAAATTGATGTTAGCAAGACGCAAACTTGCTACCTTTCCCTTTACATTTCACGTCGCTATCGATTCTACCATTTTAACATCACACTGTCGTCTAAGTTATGTAACATAAAGTTATTACGAATGTCTAAAGACTGTAACCGCAGATGTCGTTATATGATACTTAACTATAACAAAAATGTTCGTCTAAGGGCGTATATGCAATCCAGCGCTACTCCGATGCGGGTGTATAAGCACCAACATATAGCTAAGAGGTTAGGATGGCCTTCGAATGTAAATTTTTTTATTGACTCTAATACCCTAAACAACGCTATTTTCGAAAATCATTATTGTGACGTACCACTGAAACTGTATACTTTTCATAGCATGTAACTTATAATATGTATAGCATCAATTACGACAATCCTTTAACTACCGATATGTAGTTTCCCATCATTTTCCTATAACAATTCGTACCTAGAATGACGCGAGAGATCCTCAATGCGTTGGGGCTTTGAAACAGCTTGTACTCATACACCAATATAAAAGCTATCAAATACGGAGTTCAACTCGATATGTATTAATCCAATACGGCATCATCTAGGTTCTATCTGTGACGTAAAACCGATCCGCCTCCGCATTGGCCACGTTCCTCTCTACGGGGGCAAAAATCGGACGTGGCAGTTTCTTGCTTTCACGCTTCCCAATGTGGTGGAACGTGGAATCCCACGCTGTAAAGTCACCAGTTCCTCACCCACGAACGATTTCACGTCCAGTGAGAGAACGCCTCACACGAGGCAAGTTAGCTATAGTTCACGTGGACCTGTGTGAGTCTTGTGACGTTACTTGCAGCTACTTCACGATGAAGCACTATTTCGTCACGTAAAACATAAAATACGTTCTGCGATGCTTTGGTACTGGGCTACGTAAAGTATAACCAATAAAAAAAAGGAACGCTGTGTACGTCGCAAGAAAACTGCGAACGGCATACTGTGTCCGTTGTTTTCAGCTGAAGGCCATATTTCGTGGTTCTTATACACTGAAGAGCCAAAGAAACTGACCTGCGCCCGCAAAACGATGTGGCATGGATTCGAGTAATGTCTGAAGTAGTGCTGGAGGGAACTAACACCATGGATCCCGCAAGGCTGTCCACAAATCCATAAGAGGAGGAGGGGGTGGTCACCTCTTCTCAACAGCACGTTGCAAGGCATTCCAGATATGCTCAATAACGTTCATGTCTGGGGAGTTTGGTGGCCAGCGGAAGTGTTCCCAGAAGAGTGTTTCTGGAGCCAGTCTGTACCACTTCTGTACGTGTGGGCTGTCGCATTGTCCTGCTGGAATTGCCCGTCAGAATCCACAATGGATACAAAGGGATGCAGGTGATCAGACAGGACTTACGTACGTTTGATCTGTCAGAGTCTTATCTAGATGTATCAGGGATCCCACATCGCTCCAGCTGCACACGGCCCGCACAATTACAGTACCTCCACCAGCCTGAACAGTCCCCTGGTGACATGCAGGGTCCATGGATTCATGAGGTTGTCTCCCTACCCGTACACGTCCATCCGCTCGAAACAATTTGAAACGAGACTCGTCTGAGAAGGCAACATGTTTCCAGTCATCAAAAGTCCTATGTTGGTTTCGACGGGCCCAGGCGAGGCTTTGTGTCCTGCAGTTATAAAGGGTGGAAGAGTGGGCCCTCGGCTCCGAAAGCCCATATCGATGATGCTTCGTTGAATGCTTAGCACGCTGACACTTGCTGATGGCCCAACATTGAAATCTGCACAGGAATTTGCAACGAAGGGTTGCATTTCTGTCCCGTTGAACGATTCTCTTCAGTCGTTATTGCAGGACCTTCTTCCGGCCGCAGCGATGTAGATCTGATGTTTAGTATTCACGGTACACTCGTCAAATGATGGTACGGCAAAATCCCCACTTCATCGCTACCTCGGACATGTTGTGTCCCACCGGTCGTGCACAGACTATAACGGCACGTTCAAACTCACTTAAATTTTGATAATCTGCCATTATAGCAACAGTAACCGATCTAATAACTGCGCCAGACACTTGTCTTATATAGGCGCTGCCGACCGCAGCGCCGTATTCTACCTGTTCACATATCTCTGCATTTGAATAAGCATGCCTATAGCAGTTTCTTTGCCGCTTCAGTGTATATCCTACTGACTTTCAAGATGATTCACCGCTTCCATATATTAAGGAGAATCTAATGAGATGCTGATTGGATACGCAAACAAAGAAAACGAAATGAGGTGACGCCAGACAGGTTTGCGACACGCCTAACGTAGAGGTAACGCGGTTACTACACCATAACTGAGCAAGACTAGTAGGAAAACTACCCTAGTCTTTGCTTACTTATGGTAGCCCATGGTAGTTTTATAACCATAGAGAGGGGAGGTGTCACGTGACGCGGTAACGTATCGTTGACCAAGAGGCCCGAACTAATTGTCTGTTAAAAAATTAGTCCAATTATTTTTTTTAACGAAACCTCGTATATTCTCCGGTGAGCATACGGACGTTTGGTCTGTGACACGAACCAGCACTATCCAAATGGTGGGCCTACGCCTTGTCTCGCTAACGCGGAGCCCACGAAGACAGACCGGAGGCGTAGAGAACGCTGCTTGCGCCGGTGGAAGGCACCCGCCGCCAGGCACCGCGCGGAGCGCAGGCGGACGACACGGCCGCCGCTACGCGTGGCGCCGCTGCAGAGGAGTCGGAATTAAATTTGCCGTCCGCGCCGCGGGCTGAAAGGCGTACAAATTATATAAGCAGGCAGCGGCGGCACTTCAAAGGGCCCCAATTAGCGAACGGCCGCCGGCGAATTTATTACGGAAACTGCCGGTGCGCCCAGTAATTTATCCAGTCGCATTTAGCGAGGCACAAATTGGATTTCACGCAGGTGTGGTGCGGAATTGACGATTCCGGGAGAGTGGGGTAGGAAGTAGGGGGGTAATGAAACACTACAGTAAGAGGCGAGAGGAAGCTGCTGTCTGCACCAACCATAGCGAACCACTTCCGAAGCGTCCGCACTCAACTACAAAACCCATTAGTCACCCCGCGTAAAGGACTTGCACATCACTGAAAGCTTTCAGAATATACCTTTACTCCCGTAAAGCTGTCTTCGATTCGAACGTTGATATCAATACCAATTTGCGATACTAGCCGAGGTCGTATTGGAGGTGACTTCAGAACAGAGGGGCCCTTGGAAGCTCCATGTGTCATGTCAGTTCGCTGAGGGCGCTTTTGCACAGTGAGGAGACAAAAGTCATGGCGTAGTTCCTAATATCGTTGTCGTACCTCCTTTTGCAGCGCCTCGACCTGGCAGGAACTCAACACGTCGTTGGGGGTTCTCCGCAGAAATATTGAGCCATGCTGCTTCTGTAACCGTCCATAATTCCGTTAGTGTTGCCGATGCAGGATTTTGCGCACGAACTGACTTCTCGATTATGTTGCATAAATCTTCGATGGCATTCATGACGGGCGATCTAGGTGGCCAAATCATTCGTTCTAATTGTGCAGAACGTGTTTCAAAACAATCGCCAACCTTGTGGCTCGATGACACGGCGTAATGTCATCCACAAAAATGCCATCGTTGTTTGGGAACCTGAAGTGCATGAACGGCTGCAAATGGTCTCCAAACGGCCAAACATAACCGTATCCATCCATTCAATAATCGGTTCAGTTGGACCAGAGAACCTACCCCATACCATGTAAACACGGCCACACCGTTATGGCGCCACCACCAGCTTGCACAGTGCCTTGTTGACAACCTGGCTCTACGGCTTCGTGGGATCTGCGCCACACTGGCTCTTACAAACTGAAATTAGACTCAACTCACCACATCACTGTTTCGAGTCGTCTAGGGGCTAGCCAACGTGATCAGGAGCCGAGGACAGGCGTTTCAGGCGATGTCGTGCTGTTAGCAAAGGCACTTGCGTCGATCGTCACCTGCCATAGTCAAATTTCACCGACCTGACCCACATTACACATTTGTCATATACAGGGTGTTTCAAAAATGACCGCTATATTTGAAACGGCAATAAAAACTAAACGAGCAGCGAAAGAAATACACCGTTTGTTGCAATATGCTTGGGACAACAGTACATTTTCAGGCAGACAAACTTTCGAAATTACAGTAGTTACAATTTTCAACAACAGATGGCGCTGCGGTCTGGGAAAACTCTATAGTACGATATTTTCCACATATCCACCATGCGTAGCAATAATATGGCGTAGTCTCTGAATGAAATTATCCGAAACCTTTGACAACGTGTCTGGCGGAATGGCTTCACATGCAGATGAGATGTACTGCTTCAGCTGTTCAATTGTTTCTGGATTCTAGCGGTACACCTGGTCTTTCAAGTGTCCCCACAGAAAGAAGTCACAGGGGTTCATGTCTGGCGAATAGGGAGGCCAATCCACGCCGCCTCCTGTATGTTTCGGATAGCCCAAAGCAATCACACGATCATCGAAATATTCATTCAGGAAATTAAAGACGTCGGCCGTGCGATGTGGCCGGGCACCATCTTGCATAAACCACGAGGTGTTCGCAGTGTCGTCTAAGGCAGTTTGTACCGCCACAAATTCACGAAGAATGTCCAGATAGAGTGATGCAGTAATCGTTTCGGATCTGAAAAATGGGCCAATGATTCCTTAGGAAGAAATGGCGGCCCAGACCAGTACTTTTTGAGGATGCAGGGACGATGGGACTGCAACATGGGGCTTTTCGGTTCCCCATATGCGCCAGTTCTGTTTATTGACGAAGCCGTCCAGGTAAAAATAAGCTTCGTCAGTAAACCAAATGCTGCCCACATGCATATCGCCGTCATCAATCCTGCGCACTATATCGTTAGCGAATGTCTCTCGTGCAGCAATGGTAGCGGCGCTGAGGGGTTGCCGCGTTTGAATTTTGTACGGATAGAGGTGTAAACTCTGGCGCATGAGACGATACGTGGACGTTGGCGTCATTTGGACCGCAGCTGCAACACGGCGAACGGAAACCCGAGGCCGCTGTCGGATCACCTGCTGCACTAGCTGCGCGTTGCCCTCTGTGGTTGCCGTACGCGGTCGCCCTACCTTTCCAGCACGTTCATCCGTCACGTTCCCAGTCCGTTGAAATTTTTCAAACAGATCCTTTATTGTATCGCTTTTCGGTCCTTTGGTTACATTAAACCTCCGTGGAAAACTTCGTCTTGTTGCAACAACACTGTGTTCTAGGCGGTGGAATTCCAACAACAGAAAAATCCTCTGTTCTAAGGAATAAACCATGTTGTCTACAGCACACTTGCACGTTGTGAACAGCACACGCTTACAGCAGAAAGACGACGTACAGAATGGCGCACCCACAGACTGCGTTGTCTTCTATATCTTTCACATCACTTGCAGCGCCATCTGTTGTTGAAAATTGTAACTACTGTAATTTCGAAAGTTTGTCCGCCTGAAAATGTACTGTTGTCCCTAGTATATTGCAACAAACGGTGTATTTCTATCGCTGCTCGTTTAGTTTTTATTGCCGTTTCAAATATACCGGTCATTTTTGAAACACCCTGTATATCACATTGATTTCTGCGGTTATTTCGCGCAGTGTCGCTTATCTGTTAGCACCGACAGCTCTTCGCAAACGCCGCTGCTCTCGGTCGTTAAGTTAACGCCGTCGGCCACTGTGTTGTCCGTGGTGAGAGGTAATGCCTGGAATTTGGCACACTCCTGACACTATGGATTTCGGAATACGGAATTCCCTAAGGATTTCCGAAACGGAGTGTCCGATGCGTCTAGTTGCAACTACGACACTTCGCTGAAAGTCTGTTAACTCCCGTCGTGCGGCCACAGTCACGTCACATGAATCAGCAGAGCACAAATAGCAGCTCCGCCAATGCACTGCTCTTTCATACCTTGTGTACTCGATACTACCACCACCTGTGTATGTGCGTATCGCTGTCCCATGACTTTTGTTACCTCAATGTATGTCGCAACGTTAGAAAGTTGTTGAGGAAGTCAGGAAGGCCCATCGACACTTCGTGCAAGGATTATCAGTTGCGTGAAACATAAATTTGAACATACTCGTCATATAGAGGGGGAAAGACACTTTACTGTATTATTGCACAGTTTCTGAACGGTCACACCCATCAAATATCTGGGAATCTACGTAGGGAGCGAATTACAGTCTGGGATCCTTGCCGGTTGCATTCTTAGAGGAAACAGACAAGCTTCAAAGAAGAGCAAAGCAATTTGTCTGTCGTTTAGTAAGCGAGTCAGCGCGATGGATATGCTCCGCCAACTCCACTGGCAAACGGTACGAGAGAGGTGAGTGCGTCAGTGTTAAAGATCCGAGAGCGTAATTTTCTAGAAGCGCTAACCAATACTTTGCTTCGTCCGGCGTGTATAGTAAGGAAATGTCGTGACGGTAATATCGGAGAGATTCGAGTCGAGCTCATATGGAAGCTTATTACGAACCACTCACTCCCATCTTGTGCACGGGACATACCATAAGATACTAAAATGTAGACTTTCACGTCCGGAAATATCATGTCCATTATAATTATCCGGGCTGTTATGCCGTGGTCAGTTGATGAATTCTGTGTCGATTCCCAAAGTTTCCTCTCCGACTGCGGGAGACAGTCAGTAGCGAGCCAGTGGGTGTGTTGGACCTTCAATTGAGCCACGGACCCCCTTGAAGATGTCTCCCGCAGTCGGAGACGAAACGTTGGGAATCGACACAGAATTCATCAACCGACCACGGCATGAGAGCCCGGATAATTATAATGGACATACCATAAGATGTCTGGCGGAATATAGATATAAATGTAGATGCTATGCAATCGTGTTCCTCCGACTATGGAGATGACTTATACGCTAAAGCTTTCGTAAATGTCCCTTTACCAAAGGGACAAAACAAATTCATAAAGACAGCCCACACAAAATCTGGTTACAGATTCATATTCCCTGGACCAAATGCTTTAATTTGGTAAACATGTGTGTCGCATTAGATACGTTTTTATTTTGGTAATATTGCGAGACATATTTTTGTGCTTTTCGTATTTTGTTATTTCGGTGGATCAGTGGCTGAGCGCCAGTAAAGTACAAGGGTTCACGGTTCGCTCCCCAGTGGCCCTACGACTTCTTCCATCACTTATCCGAACTTCACCTATTCTTTGAGTATTCATGAAGCCATCACTACTATAATATGAAAGTCTGCTAGATCACTTTCCGATGGTCTGGACTCGAAGCTTCACAGATCCATCCACCAACCCCAAATTACAGACTGGTCTTTTGACTATCCCCTGTGAGACTGGCTGTCCCTCTAACGTTTTCTTCGATATGGATGCTCTACCGACATCGCCAGTTACACTTGCAGCACGAATCATAGAGCTGTTTCTGATTTAGACTACAACTGGCTGTCCATTTTGGTAGCTTCACGTAGCTCTTCTCTGTGAGAATTGCATCCCTTACGGAACCTGTCAGTGCTGCTTCATCTCTGTTTAAAATGAGTCGATGAAGATTAGGGTTTAACGTTCCTGGGTAAGGAAATCCGTTGTGTCCCTTCAGAGGAGTCATCCATTTCTGACAATCACGAATAATCTAAATATGGAAGGATCGACGGGTTTGGATCCACTGCTGTCGCGAATACGAGCGCCGTGGCGTGCCTTACCAATGTGGAACCTGCAGACTGGCCTTCTGCGTACTTGCAGGTTCTCAAGGTCAGCTGAAGGCTAACTGAAAGAGACTGTGGCCTCCCGATACCTCAATCCCTGAGCTCGGTGTCACTGCAGTTCCAATCCACATGTTGTTGTTGTTGTTGTGGTCTTCAGTCCTGAGACTGGTTTGATGCAGCTCTCCATGCTAATCTATCCTGTGGAAGCTCTTTCATCTCCCAGTACCTACTACAACCTACATCCTTCTGAATCTGCTTAGTGTATTCATCTATTGGTCTCCCTCCACGATTTTTACCCTCCACGCTGCCCTCCAATGCTAAATCTGTGATCCCTTGATGCCTCAGGACATGTCCTACCAACCGATCCCTTCTTCTAGTCAAGTTGTGCCACAAACTTCTCTTCTCCCCAATCCTATTCAATACCTCATCATTAGTTACATGATCTACCCATCTAATCTTCAACATTCTTCTGTAGCACCACATTTCGAAAGCTTCTATTCTCTTCTTGTCCAAACTATTTATTGTCCATGTTTCACTTCCATACGTGGCTACACTCCATACAAATACTTTCAGAAACGACTTCCTGACACTTAAATCTATACTCGATGTTAACAAATTTCTCTTCTTCAGAAATGCTTTCCTTGCCATTGCCAATCTACATTTTATATCCTCTCTATTTCGACCATCATCAGTTATTTTGCTTCCCAAACAGCAAAACTCCTTTACTACTTTAATTGTCTCATTTCCTAATCTAATTCCCTCAGCATCACCCGACTTAATTCGACTACATTCCATTATCCTCGTTTTACTTTTGTTGATGTTCATCTTATATCCTCCTTTCAAGACACTGTCCATTCCGTTCAACTGCTCTTCCAAGTCCTTTGCTGTCTCTGACAGAATTACAATGTCATCGGCGAACCTCAAAGCTTTTATTTCTTCTCCCTGGATTTTAATACCTGCTCTAACCCACATAACTGACTAATTAGGCCATTTTAGGCTCTATCGAGTCTTCTGAAACAAGGCACACCTTCACACGTGACGCGGCACTTGTACTGTATAGAGTTTATTGTAGCACTTTTACACACCTTAACTTTCTCAGGCTATACTGAAAGAAGGGAAGTCTATGTACCAGGTGCGCTAAGCGAATATGCCGTGCGGAATGTGCGAAAGCCGTGCCTCCTGGCACGGTCGCCAAAGCGGTGGCGCGCTGGACGAGCTCCAGAGCCGTGTTCCTTTTCCGGCAGCACGCCCTCAATTAACTGCAGAGTCGTCGGACTGTGACGCTAATGGCGGAGAGGGCTTTCAGCGAAACACGCGGCGTCGACTCGGCGGCGAGTAGTTATCCGTGTCGGCGGGGCCGGGCAGCTCCGCGGCGCGGCGCCACTCGCCCCTCTCCGACGAGGCTCCGGCCGTGCGTCTGCCGCTACCCGCAGGTGGCAGCTGCGATCCTGGGAACACTCGCCCAGAAAACGGGAAACTGCCCGAGCAGAATTCCACGCCGGTCACGGGAACACACATTCGAACGCTTGTAAACTTTCCGCACTGGAAAATTGGATCGACAAGCCCTGACTTCAGACACCACCATCTACAATAGCGAGGGCAGCTGTCCGGCCACACGATTTCGCGAGCTCCACTTAAGTTCCACGAAATGATTTAACAATTGAGACTCCAACCAGAATCAAATGTATAATGTACGCATTTTCACTGGTCATATCCCGTCTACATCCGCAAGAGCTGTCAGGCGACTCCCCGATGTCGTGAGCGCCCTAAACACTCCACGAAACTATTTAACATATGGGATTACCGAGACAATCAGAATCAGGAGCAGAATGTAGATATTTTCATTGGACCCTTCCTGTTCCCTATTTTAGCGCTTCTGCAAGAACTCACAGAACTCTGCAAACACAGGCCGTCACTCACCCCTGAGATCAACCTCTTCAGCTCCAACCACCACCCCCTATGAGGCGTTTGGGGAAAAACTGGCCCGTCATCTTCAGCCGAACAAAATCCCTTCCCCCTGCAATCCGACAGTGGCCCAAGCGACCACTACAGTGAACAGGACCAACTCCCAGGCATGGCCATGAGCCAACGCGATAACGAAAGTGGAATGGATGACTATGTAAGACATGCTAGCGTATCGAGGATGGGTGCAGCCTGGAAACCGTACTGCATAGTCAAGTGTGGAACAGATCTTTATCCAGCAATGAAGGCGAAATGGCTAATGATTTACTTTCTGGATAAGTATGGATGAGGATAATCTTTGCTGTATAGTGTGTAACAGGGTATAAGTGGAGATACTTTTATACGTGATAACTTGATATGTACACACAT
This sequence comes from Schistocerca cancellata, assembly GCF_023864275.1. Lineage (NCBI taxonomy): Eukaryota > Metazoa > Arthropoda > Insecta > Orthoptera > Acrididae > Schistocerca > Schistocerca cancellata. The sequence continues at coordinate 134,651,342 of NC_064635.1, forward strand.
CAGTGTGTTTGTTGTTTTTCACCGCATCGAACAGCCTTTCGGCAAATACGTCACATAATTTACCACCTGATGGTTTTTGCACAGTAGCAACTGCACGAGTACGTGGATTACGCCTGTCAGTATAGGCTAACCGTCTTGCGTCCATGTGTACACACTTAAACACCTGACCTGCTGCCCAGGTGAAAAGAAGCATTAATGGCTTGCTCTTGCCACATATACACTCCTGAAAATGGAAAAAAGAACACATTGACACCGGTGTGTCAGACCCACCATACTTGCTCCGGACACTGCGAGAGGGCTGTACAAGCAATGATCACACGCACGGCACAGCGGACACACCAGGAATCGCGGTGTTGGCCGTCGAATGGCGCTAGCTGCGCAGCATTTGTGCACCGCCGCCGTCAGTGTCAGCCAGTTTGCCGTGGCATACGGAGCTCCATCGCAGTCTTTAACACTGGTAGCATGCCGCGACAGCGTGGACGTGAACCGTATGTGCCGTTGACGGACTTTGAGCGAGGGCGTATAGTGGGCATGCGGGAGGCCGGGTGGACGTACCGCCGAATTGCTCAACACGTGGGGCGTGACGTCTCCACAGTACATCGATGTTGTCGCCAGTGGTCGGCGGAAGGTGCACGTGCCCTTCGACCTGGGACCGGACCGGACCGCAGCGACGCACGGATGCACGCCAAGACCGTAGGATCCTACGCAGTGCCGTAGGGGACCGCACCGCCACTTCCCAGCAAATTAGGGACACTGTTGCTCCTGGGGTATCGGCGAGGACCATTCGCAACCGTCTCCATGAAGCTGGGCTACGGTCCCGCACCCCGTTAGGCCGTCTTCCGCTCACGCCCCAACATCGTGCAGTCCGCCTCCAGTGGTGTCGCGACAGGCGTGAATGGAGGGACGAATGGAGACGTGTCGTCTTCAGCGATGAGAGTCGATTCTGCCTTGGTGCCAATGATGGTCGTATGCGTGTTTGGCGCCGTGCAGGTGAGCGCCACAATCAGGACTGCATACGACCGAGGCACACAGGGCCAACACTCGGCATCATGGTGTGGGGAGCGATCTCCTACACTGGCCGTACACCACTTGTGATCGTCGAGGGGACACTGAATAGTGCACGGTACATCCAAACCGTCATCGAACCCATCGTTCTACCATTCCTAGACCGGCAAGGGAACTTGCTGTTCCAACAGGACAATGCACGTCCGCATGTATCCCGTGCCACCCAACGTGCTCTAGAAGGTGTAAGTCAACTACCCTGGCCAGCAAGATCTCCGGATCTGTCCCCCATTGAGCATGTTTGGGACTGGATGAAGCGTCGTCTCACGCGGTCTGCACGTCCAGCACGAACGCTGGTCCAACTGAGGCGCCAGGTGGAAATGGCATGGCAAGCCGTTCCACAGGACTACATCCAGCATCTCTACGATCGTCTCCATGGGAGAATAGCAGCCTGCATTGCTGCGAAAGGTGGATATACACTGTACTAGTGCCGACATTGTGCATGCTCTGTTGCCTGTGTCTATGTGCCTGTGGTTCTGTCAGTGTGATCATGTGATGTATCTGACCCCAGGAATGTGTCAATAAAGTTTCCCCTTCCTGGGACAATGAATTCACGGTGTTCTTATTTCAATTTCCAGGAGTGTACTTGTAGGTACTAACCAACCTGAAAACGTACGACCTGTAGTAGCTTTAATTATCAGTCTGGAAAAGACGTAAATATTGAAGCAATGTTGTTCAGCTCACCATCCTCAGTCACCAGTAGAAATGTCTGCATTTATAGCAGTTACACTCTGTATAAGCAGATGTACGCAATTACATAGACGCGACGGAAAAGGCAGGTAGACAGTGGTGCGCCCAACAATACAGGGTACAGAAGTGTCACCATGCTGAGTCGTGGTTATGCATACAGCATCATGAGGGAGGTGCTCGTGTGTCGTTGGGACCGAAAAGAGGGATCTTTCTGGACTGAATTTCGCGTTATTGTATGGACCTGTCATCTGCTGTGACGATACGAGGCGCCAGGGCGCGCACAAAACCATCACTTTGGCTCGCGTAGTGGATATTTTGTATAGCAAAAAGCAAAGCTCCTCCATCTGGCTAAGATGCGGCAATCAGGACCGACTGACCGCCAGTTCATCCCCTGACAATGCCGTAGCATTGGTCGGATTAGCGCACTCCTCTCTCGGCTTTCTCTGTTTCGAAACCGGCACTTCTCGTTCTAGTAGATCCTTAGTTGACCTTGCGAGCTGAGACAAGCCTCCTAGTTCTCAAATAAATAAATAAATAAATCCCGTCTGCATAGCAGTCGCACATATTGACCGCTAAGCTACGGAGTCAGAAAGGTAATCTGGACAGCAGGAGTACTGTTTCTGACACGTTGCGGCCGCTGGCTGCGGCCTACCTCAGTGACGTAATCTTTCAACATGATAACGCAAGACCGCACTTTCTGTTGTCCTGACCTACCTCGAAACGGAGTGGTTGCAACTGCGGCACGTATCAGCACGTTCTCCAGAGCTCTCACCTGTTGCCTAGGGACTGCCATTCACCAGCCACTCTGGCACAGACCTGGAGCAGTACGGAATGACGCAGCCGTATCTCTCAGCCGAGCTAAGTTCTTCGGTTCACTGCATAGCCACGTTAGAGTAACTGTTGCTGCCAGACGCGACAGCTCCGTGTACCCCCAATAACATACAGATTTTACTCTGTATTCATCCTTCTATGCCGTATACTCACAGTAAGCGAATCTCTGTTATTTGCTTCCCTCTTCTTAATGCACTTCTGGCGGCCAGCCGCGCGTTGTTGGTGGGACTCTGGGCATGAAAGGGTAAACGCGGGAATTTCTAAACTTTTCCTCTGGCCGAATACTTTGAGAATCTTGGTACTGTAATGGAACACGTTGTTTACTTTAAAGGGAAATAAAATTTTAAAAAACGAGAAAAAAAATTTTTATTCAGTGATCACTTCAATTTAAAATCATTATTAATAACAAAGTTATCATAATAAAATTATAAAAAACAAGTTCCAAAACAACCGACGTTTTATCAATATTTTTCGGGGAGCACTACCGCACCACAGAAGGCAGTTTGGAATACCCTGGGTTAATGTAACGTCGTGCACGTTTGATGATCAAATACTTGTGATTGGCATTGTTCCCACGAGAGGACCGTAGCTTGAACCAAGCGCACAGTCTACTGGTATGTGCGTCAGGCCGCAGATGAACCACACACTCAGGCAGCCACCGCGCGGAGATATGATAGCGCCCGCAACTCGTCACCGTTTTAAGTGCCACAAATTCCGCGGTGTCACCTTCCTGCAAAACGCGGCGCTGGGAAGTCGTCATCCTGCCTAAGCGCTCAACTGCGTTCCGCTTCGCCAGCTTCCTGGAAACACAGCCAGAGTTTTTCTGCACAACGCAGACTGTCAGACAACCGACTCCACACGTCGTGGGAGGCAGCAAAACGTACGTACGTGTGCAGCAAATCACACTCACGAGGAACGTTGTCGTGTGGGAAGTATGCAATAGTCTCTCTCAATGTATCACACACACACACACACACACACACACACACACACACACACGCACGCACGCACACGCACACATATATAGAATTAGGATCATCGAGGCATCGATTTGCTAAGCTTCAGGTTATGAAGCAGACAGTTGCCATGGCAGCGTGAAAAGTTATCGGCCTGACAACGAACACATGTGCTTTTTTATTTCGCGAGAAACGTACTCCGTTGTGCTTATTCTTTCATCAAAATACTAGTAGCTCGTCGGTTTACTTTTCATTTTCATGTTTGTAAGTAATCCGAAATCACCGTGTTTATAGGTTTACCCACTCCTGCTATTTTGCTGCATTCAAACACACGAAATCTCTTCTTTGTCTTCCTAGTTGCAGGGTGTCCACATGAAATCGGCCTGATTTCCAACTGCATTTTTTTAAAAGTGAAGATAAACTGTGAGACAGATTCTTGCGATTTGTGGGATCGTGAAACTTTTGGTAGTTTTCTTTTTCAAACGATTCCTTTTGTTTAGTTTTTGGTGCCAAATAATTACAACAAATAACTACACCTCAAGAGTGAGCCCCAATGCGTGGTATGGTTTGCAGAAACGAAACAAACCACTGCTGTACAAAGAAGTTTTGAAGTGAATTTCAAAGGGAACCAGCGGCAGAAGTTAAAAAGACTGAGATACGTTCCTCGCCAATGATAGTGTAAACAATCAGGTTCTGACGGATAACGCACATGTGATGAAAATGGTTGTAGGCGAATACCTTCTACATTTTTATAAATCTCAGCTGATGCACGAATATTTCTTAATGAACACACTGACGAATTGGCAAAGGCGTTTCAACGACAGAAACACAAGAATACCACAGCCCTATTTTATAGCACGGGCGAAAAACAAATATCGGTAAGGGTGCATGTGCTCTAGTGCTATCAGAACGGAGAGGTATGCTGCTACCCGGAAGTGAATACGGATAAAACCTTGGTTCAATCGTCGTCAGTGGGTCTCTTTTCACTGGACTAATAAGAACCATATTAAATGACAGCAATCTCCAGATCACCTGGTCAGAGTCGGGCATATCCACATTACAACGATAAATCTATCGACGACGTAATCGATGCATTTTTCCCGAGGCTTAGGAAAGATCCACCCTTTCAACTGAAGCAACTAGGTGTATACTTCCCATCTATTATACCCAAAATTATTATTAATCAGAAACAGATTCCTCGAGACAAGACATTACTCAAATGTTCAAATGTGTCTGAATTCCTGTGGGACCAAACTGCTGAGGTCATCGCTCCCTAGACTTACACACTACTTAAACTAACTTATGGTAAGAACAACAAGCACACTCATGCCCGAGGGAGCACTCGAACCTACGGCGGGAGGGACCGCGCAATCAATGACACGATGCGTGTAACCGCGCGGCCAGGACATTACTAAAATTTATCAAACATCAGAAGCTTTTTCTGTACGCTCAATATGCTACTCAATGAAGTATAAACATAATTAGAAATTAAATATATTTGATGATGCAATGTGAAATGGTGAGATAATTTAGTGATATTTTATGTGTTCTGTATACGTGTTGAACAACCCTTCAATGGCGACATTTTTCGAAGCCGCCATCTTGGACGCAACTCGCAGTATTCTAGTGGAAAGAGATCACGAAAGATATAAAACATATAGAAAATTACACGAGGAGTGTAGCTTCATTTATTCTCGAATTACGACTGATATTTCTGACTTTGGAGAGGTGACGTGAAAGCTGATGTCATTAATACAAGCCGGATGCACTGACATCGTCCTGATATCAGGAAAGAGGTGCAATCGTGTTACCGCAGGGGATTTCAGGCCACGCCGCCCAGACAGATCACCCATCACTCACAGTGCTGTGGGCGCACTAGCCGCGAAATTCCGTGCAGCTGGCTCTCTGCTCCGTGCAGCTGGCTCCGCTGCAGACGAACCGAAAGCTGGACGGTCAGAAACGGCTACGGATCAAACGATATCAACCGCTGTACTCGCATGACTGACACATCACACAACTCTCTTTCCATTTGAGTATTACGAGTTGCATTCAGTAAATGGAATTACACCATTAATAAATATAGACTTCGATCAGAAATCGGTAGCTAAGGTAGAATATTCAAAATTTCCAGGTGTATGCATTGACGAGGGGCTGAACTGGAAAAAACACACTGAAGATCTGCTGAAACGTTTGAGTTCAGCTACTTATGCTATTAGGGTCACTGCAAATTTTGGCGATGTACATCTCAGGAAATTAGTTTACCACGCCTATTTTCATTCTCTTCTTTCGTATGGTATCATATTCAGGGGTAACTCATCATTGAGTAAAAGAGTGTTCATTGCACAAAAGCGTGTAATCAGAATAATTGCTGGAGCTCATCCAAGATCATCCAGGAGACACTTATTTAAAGAGCTAGAAATCTTCACTGTAGCCTCACTATATATATATATATATATATATATATATATATATATATATATATATAAACTTACTAAATTTGTTATTAACAATCCGAACGAATTGAAAAGTAAAAGCACTGTACATGGCTACAACACTAGGAGAAAAGATGATCTTCACTACTCAAGGTTAAATCTGACTGTGGCTCAGAAGGGGGTAAATTATGCTGCCAGAAAAGTCTTTGGTTACATACCTAATAGCATCAAAAGTCTGTCAGATAGCCATATAGCATTTAATAGGAAATTAAAGGAATTTCTGAATGGCAACTCCTTTTACTCATTAGATGAATTTTTGGATATAGTAAGTGGGTATTTTATCCAACCCCCACCCCAAAAAATAATAAGTGTCATGTAATATTTTGTGTAATGTAATATCTTGGATAGACACCTTCTGTTACCCTGACACGTTCCACATCATTACGAAGTGTCGTATTCATGATCTATGGAACAAGTACTAATCTAATCTAATCTAATGACGGTCTCCAAAATGGCAGCCAAGCTGGTAACATCGTGTCAAATTGCACGCATCTCATTTAACTGGCCGATAAATTTATTTTAATCAGACTGTTCTTGTTTTATAAAGGTGGTTTCACATCTACGGGTGAACCTGTATACAGGGTGTTACAAAAAGGTACGGCCAAACTTTCAGGAAACATTCCTCACACACAAAGAAAGAAAATATGTTATCTGGACATGTGTCCGAAAACGCTTACTTTCCATGTTAGAGCTCATTTTATTACTTCTCTTCAAATCAAATTAATCATGGAATGGAAACACAGCGACAGAACGTACCGGCGTGACTTCAAACACTTTGTTACAGGAAATGTTCAAAATGTCCTCCGTTAGCGAGGATACATGGATCCACCCTCCGTCGCATGGAATCCCTGATGCGCTGATGCAGCCCTGGAGAATGGCGTATTGTATCACAGCCGTCCCCAATACCAGCACGAAGAGTCTCTACATTTGGTACCGTGGTTGCGTAGACAAGAACTTTCAAATGCCCCCATAAATGAAAGTCAACAGGGTTGAGGTCAGGAGTGCGTGGAGGCCATGGAATTTGTCCGCCTCTACCAATCCATCGGTCACCGAATCTATTGTTGAGAAGCGTACGAACACTTCGAGTGAAATGTGCAGGAGCTCCTGTCGGGACACCTTCGTTCTGGAAATCTGTCTCGATACAAACGTATCGCGCCACGACTATTGCCCCGTGCTAATCCATACATCAAACGGGCATCTGCTAACTCCGCATTTGTAAACATTGCACTGACTGCAAAACCACGTTCGTGATGAACACTAACCTGTTGAGGCTACGTACTGATGTGCTTGATGCTAGTACTGTAGAGCAATGAGTCGCATGTCAACACAAGCACCGAAGTCAACATTACCTTCCTTCAATTGGGCCAACTGGCGGTGAATCGAGGAAGTACAGTACATACTGACGAAACTAAAATGTGCTCTAACATGGAAATTATGCGTTTCCGGACACATGTGCACATAACATCTTTTCTTTATTTGTGTGTGAGGAATGTTTCCTGAAAGTGTGGCCGTGTCTTTTTGTAACAGCCTGTGTAGACTGGCAGAAAAAAAATTACAACACAAAAAAAATTAATGTAGAGTAGTGAAATTTTGGGAATACATTTGCCTAGATAACATATTTAAGTGACTAACATTGCAAGATCACAAGCTAATGTAAGCGCGAGATAAGTCATTGCAAATGTGAAATGCTGGTACATTAATAGCCGTGGTAACCGCCGTAATGTTGAGCGCAAGCGTGCACACGAGCACGTATTGTGTTGTACAGATGCCGGATGTCAGTTTGTGGGCTGGAGTTCCAGGGCTGTTGCACGTGGTCCGTCAATGCAGGAGCGGTTAATGCTGGTTGTGGATGACGCTGTAGTTGTCTTCCGATGGTGTCCTACATGTGCTCGACTGGAGACAGATGTGGTGATGGAGCTGGCCGAGGCAACATGTCGACACTCTGTTGAGCATGTTGGGTTAAAACAACAGTATGTGGGCCAGCGTTATCCTGTCGGAAAACACCCCCTATAACGCTGCTCATGTATGGCAGCATAACAGATCGATTCACCAGGCCTGACGTACGAATTTTCAGTGAGAATGGATTGGATAACAACGGGAGTGCTGCTGCCGTCATACGAAGTCGCACCCCAGACCGTGATTCCAGGTGCAGGTCCAGTGTGCCTAGCACGCGAGACTGGTTGCACGCCCTAAACTGGCCCCCTTTTAAACAAAATCCGGCTATCACTGGCACCGAGGGAAGACCAGCTTTCATCAGAAAACACAACAGACCTCCACCTTTCCTTCCAATAAGCTGCTTGTCATCACTGACGTCGCAAATAGTGGTGGTTTTGGGCCTGTGGAATGCGCGACACACGGCAGCTGGCTAGAAGCTATCCTTGAAGTGAACGAATTGTAAGGACTTGGTGCGTCACTGCTGCTCAAATTTGCTGCTGCAGATGCAATACGATGCGCCTTAGCCGAACGCCGAACTCGATGCTCTTCCTTCTCAGTAGCAGCACGTGACCGTCGGGAGTCCGGTCTTCTTGCGACCGTACATTTCCGTGGAAACCGCCGCCAGCAATCACATACGGTGGCGACATTGCTGCCAAGTCTTCCAGCAATATCGCAAAAGAAATCCTGCTGCTCGACCTCGTTCAAACTCAGTGAGGTGTTGATAATGGCAGGCCGGAGTGGCCGTACGATTCAAGGCGCTGCAGTCTGGAACTGAGCGTCCGCAACGGTCGCAGGTCCGAATCCCGCCTCGGGCATGGATGTGTGTGATGTCCTTAGGTTAGTTAGGTTTAAGTAGTTCTAAGTTCTAGGCGACTGATGACCTCAGAAGTTGTCGCATAGTGCTCAGAGCCATTTTGTTGATAATGACTCAGCACGTCCAATCTCAAATGTAACTAACGTTCACGACCCGTTACACGTGTATTTAAAGCAAATCTGATCATCATCCTGATAGCGGCGCCGCTTGCGCCACACTTAGGCGACTGGCGCCAAATTTGGAGAGACATCATCTTTCAGATGTATAAACACGCCTACCAACATTCGTTTACGTTGCACAACTCCTTCTTGATGCTGCTATTTTTTTGTCAGTGGATTCCATATTAATACTGTGTATTAAATTTTGTTCAGTGAAGTGTTGTGTACGAAGCACAATTGTTTCGTCTTCGCCATTGAAGCCTTCAGCTGTCCTCACAGGGGACGTGTTTCTCTACGCACGCCATACATGGTTTCCGTCGTGGTTGGTGCACGCATATAAACTTTCTGGTGCATCACACGGAAAACAACGTGCTCCTCCAGTGACCTGCGACCGCACCGCTCTCCAGCGGCAGTTGGTTGTATCTGACTCGCGAATCACACAGTTTGTTTACGAAATCGGATCGACATAAAACTGCTACGGTAGCACTATTAAAACGCACATTTCCTTCCTTGTTCATATCTTAGTCATGTTATTCTGTCTGTAAAACACATAAATAAACAATCCAAAAGCATGAACATGTTATAAAGCGAAAAGAAAATTTTCATGTCAGGTAAGTAGGACATCAGCTTGTAAAAGTTGCACTACAAACAGTGCGATACAAATTTACAATAATCTTCCACGTAAGATTAAAATCATTGCATGATTCTCATTTTCAGTAACACTCTGGAGTTCAAACGGTTCAAATGGCTCTGCGCACTATGGGACTTAACTTCTGAGGTCATCAGCCCCCTAGAACTACTTGAATCTAACTAACCTAAGGATATCACACACATCCATGCCCGAGGCAGTATTCGAACCTGCGACCGTAGCGGTCGCGCGGTCCCAGACTGTAGCGCCTAGAACCGCTTGGCCACCCCGGCCGGCCACAGAACCCTAGCGCAAATAGTGCAAGCTCTATTGCAGGAAAAAAGCTCTATACTTCAGGTGTGTGTGTTTGTGTGTGTGTGTGTGTGTGTCTGTCTAAAATAAATAAAGACTGAAGTGCAATAAAATCATAGATACAGAAACCAGTCTTGCAGATCGATGGTCCATGTTAAGTGCCATGTCTACAAAATCGAACGAACAGCTTAGAAACAGAGCTCTTAGATTTACATAACACCGAATATTACACAGAACATACGTCTATCAATTTAATGAGAAATGCCTAGAAACTTACAGAAAACACTGCGGCCGCCAAAAAATATTTGAATATAGTCAGACGCGAAACAAACAGGCTTGATGTAAGTTTCACCTCTATCTAGTGCAGTACGCTGAATTTCCGTAACGACCGACCATATATTTTTTGATATCATCCGGTGAACGCTTTAATCTCCAATATATTATTAACTGGCACTTAATAACAACAAATCGTCCCAATAACGACGCGCTTTAGAAAGATCCTCATTGCGCTAGCACTCTGAAAAAGCACTTATTCATGGGACAATAGTTACAATATAACCCAACAAATACGGGCTTCAATTAAAAACGGTGAATTCCAACATTGTATCTCCCAAGTTATGCTTATGACGAAAAGAGTGTTCTTGAATTTTACTGGCCACGTTGCTCTCCACGATACAAAAATCCGACTTGCAACAGACCGCTGTGGAACGAGAAATTACACGTCGTGACGTTATTAAATTCGATTAACTCCTGGTGCACGACCCGTTTCTTGTCCCGTGTGAGGATAACTTTTCGACAAGTATCGACCGGACACACTAGAAGTTTGCTCTATCCTTCACCTCTTCCTGAACCTGCTGCTAAACGTCCATTTTACAATGTTATCCAACGTTCGCTAACTTTTAAGTTCCGCGCCACCATTCCTTCGGAGCTCTTTGCTGCAGGCATTATATTCCGACAACGGCAAGAACATCTCATTCTTACAGTTATCACTGGTTTCCCTTCCTGTCCTATTCCCGGAAAAACTTCTTAATTAGGTAACTTGACAGTCCATTTCACTTTCACCATTTATTTATTTATTTATTTATCTCAAATATAAGGCTACATGCCAAAGAAGGCAGATGGGTGTGTTGTTTCACATACAAGATTATTTAGAAGAAGACTGCGCGGAAGCTACATGACATACAGAAAAAAGATGCACATCAGTGGACAGAGCGTCTCTCCAAATTTTTAACTCACATTACAGGTGCCCAATACGACCACCAACTCTTGTGACGCAAACGCCGATACACTGAAATTATCTCTGATATCGCTTCATTGATGCCTGCGAAGGCGCAGCGACTGCAGCCCGCTTTGGAAATCTGTTCGTTCGGTTGCCTATGTGGAGGCGCGATCTAATTCGATGTGACAGCACGGAGCGGACGATTTGAACAGTGGAAATGTCAGACGTCAACTGTTGTTTTTTAACAAAACGTTATTGCTATTGTGTCCTCGGTACTCTGTTTGATGTCTCTCGACATGCTAACCGTGGACAAGGTCTTCTAAATACTCGTTAGTGGAAGACGTATGGTTTTTGCGCCAAGCAGCGCCTCTATCTGGAGTTTCAAAATTTAAAGGATGTGAGAAGTGGTTTCTGTTGACTTTAGTCCAGCTTTGTAAAATCTTAACCCTCTGTATCTGGCCTTGTATTATAACAAATAAAACATACTACCTCAGTATTAATGCCGAGTGGAACATAAATTATCTTCCTACCATTTTGTCGAAAACTGACATTTTTTATACGGTGGCTGCGTCCAAAATACAAGTTGATTGCTGCAAAGAAAATGACAGCAACCAACCACTGTTAATAATTTTATTTATGGACACAAATGACGCTGTTACCTGTTTCGAACCCACACCATCATCTTCACACAGCTTTTCACGTTTAGATTAATTTTGTTGTTGTTTACATTAGTTGCTGAAAAAAGAAAAACAACTAATGTAAACAACAACAAATGTAATGTAACCGTGAATATCTATATGAAGACCTTCGTTGTTCTTTTGGCACTTAGAACCACGCAGCTTCCTGCTATGACACTTACAACCTTCTTAATACACTATTTACCTTCTAATTTGTCTCGTTATTTTATTTCGGTGATGCGATGAGCAGCGTACCTCTACGATAACTGAATACTTCCTGAATTTTTTGGTACAAATTAGTTATGTACGAACATGTCAGATTTAACAGCTACAACCTTTTCAATGTCCAGTCTTGATTAATCTGCATATTCTGATACTCCTAGAGGTAAAACGAAACTTCGACGGTCTACCCCAGAGGTCACCGAACTTTTTCCACAGAGGGCCCGATAACTGAAAAAAAAAAAAAGTGCGCGGGTCGCTTCATCGTTCTGTACAATATTTGCAAGCCAGATCGAAAACATGAATAAATAAGTTTGGCATTCCTTAACCATGGGTGAGCGGCACACAATGCACAGAAAACAAGGAAAACTAAGATACGAGTATTTGTTTACTAAAGAAGTTATCAAAGAAAGCGACGTTAGCTAAACGATCCGGCAGACCGAATGTGCACATACAAACTAAGCAGCAAAAGACGTTATTGATATTAGTGAAACTGACAATTGGCTTTCAAGATATCAATGTTTGATGGGGTTTTGCTCTATCCAATGAAGAGAATTCCTTTCAAACGTCCGTGTTTTTCTCTCAACTAGTCATTTGCCTACAAATCAAACTCCGACTGTAGTGGCACATTATACACTACTGGCCATTAAAATTGCTACACCAAGAAGAAATGCAGATGATAAACGGGTATTCATTGGACAAATATATTCTTCTAGAACTGACATGTGATTACATTTTCACGCAATTTGGGTGCATAGATCCTGAGAAATCAGTACCCAGAACAACCATCTCTGACCGTAATAACGGCCTTGATACGCCTGGGCATTGAGTCAAACACAGCTTGGATGGCGTGTACAGCTGCCCATGCAGCTTCAACACGATACCACAGTTCATCAAGAGTAGTGACTGGAGTATTGTGACGAGCCAGTTGCTCGCCCACCATTGACCAGACGTTTTCAATTGGTGAGAGATCTGGAGAATGTGCTGGCCAGAGCAGCAGTCGAACATTTTCTGTATCCAGAAAGGCCCGTACAGGACCTGCAACATGCGGTTGTGCATTATCCGGCTGAAATGTAGGATTTCGCAGGGATCGAATGAGGGGTAGAGCCAAGGGTCGCAACACATCTGAAATGTAACATCCACTGTTCAAAGTGCCGTCAATGCGAACAAGAGGTGACCGAGACGTGTAACCAATGGCACCCCATACCATCACGCCGGGTGATACGCCAGTATGGCGATGACGAATACACGCTTCCAAAGTGCGTTCACCGCGATGTCACCAAACACGGATGCGACCATCATGATGCTGTAAACAGAACCTAGATTCACCCGAAAAAAAAAAATGACGTTTTGCCATTCGTGCACCCAGGTTCGTCGTCCAGTACACCATCGCAGGCGCTCCTGTCTGTGATGTAGCGTCAAGGGTAACCGCAGCCATGGTCTCCGAGCTGATGTCCATGCTGCTGCAAACGTCGTCGAACTGTTCGTGCAGATGGTTGTTGTCTTGCAAACGTGCCAATCTGTTGACTCGGGGATCGAGACGTGGCTGCTAGTGATACGAGGCCGTTGGGATCCAGCACGGCGTTCCGTATTACCCTCCTGAACCCACCGATTCCATATTCTGCTAACAGTCATTGGATCTCGACCAACGCAAGCAGCAATGTCGCAATACGATAAACCGCAGTCGCGATAGGCTACAATCCGACCTTTATCAAACTCGGAAACGTGATGGTACACATTTCTCCTCCTTACACGAGGCGTCACAACAACGTTTCACCAGGCAACGCCGGTCAACTGCTGTTTGTGTATGAGAAATCGGTTGGAAACTTTCCTCGTGTCAGCACGTTGTGGGTGTCGCCACCGGTGCCAACCTGTGTGAAAGCTCTGAAAAGCTAATCATTTGCGTATCACAGAATCTTCTTCCTGTCGGTTAAATTTCACATCTGTAGCACGTCATCTTCGTGGTGTAGCAATTTTAATGGCCAGTAGTGTAAATGTTACAACTAAACAGATTCCGGAACAGAAGGGCAGTCTCAATTATGTGTGTTCGTTTCGTGTTAATACTAGACGAGGGCCCGTCTACAATGTTGCTAATGGTGATCTGACTGAGTCTGCACGCAGCGTGATGTGAGATCACGTCACTCGATACTTAGTGTACAAAGATATGCAGGTCCATACGTCGGGATCCCGGCAACGACTTGCTGCCGTAAGAACGGAGGTTCTCGTGGCCGATGGCCATGTGGTTGCCCGAAGGTTTATGAAATGCACTCACAAATTTCAAAAACGGTTGTACAACGCCTGTACAATTTACTAGGAAGACATGAAAATTCATGCCGGACCGCGACTCGAAACCGATTTTGCGCTTTAAGCCGGCGGTCGGCTTGACCGCCTGAACCTTCCGTGCACGCCTCCACGGCCCACCCAAACTACAGTGTGTCATCCAAATACACAGGAACTGTAAAATACAGACCCTGTCCTACTGTATTCCACGTCTAAGGAAAGCAATCTGACGAGCAAACCGGTGTGTCTCCCTGGGCGGGAATCACACGATCTGTATGTGGGCACTCTGGGACGTACACATCAAGAAACAGGGAAGTTTTGAGTCGGTCCTGGAGACGTACTGGAACGCCTAATGCGGGAAATCCGGGTTCGAGTCCCGATCCAGCACCGCTGTACAATCGTATTCGCAATTTGCGAATGCGTTTATCCGAAGGAGAATTGCATCGTCCTATAACAGACACAGCAGAATACAGCGACTGCCCTAATGAATTCGTATTGTCGAACCTCCAATGTCTGGTTTAACAACCGATACTACAATACACGGAAGTGGTCACGCGAAGGCGGGCTGTAAGCTGTGACGTCACCATCAACTCTCTCGTACGCTGCACTGCATTGAAGCTTGTAGGCACACGGAGCACACATGTTTAACATATGTAGGTATGAGTACAACCGAGATTTCCCATGTTTTAATGCAGTATTATTATCGATTTTTTTTGCCTCGTCAAAACATATATCACTGTTTACTATCATTTCATCATATTTTTCAAATCCTGTTATTGACTTTCAGTTTTCAAAACACTAAAACAATTAAACCTGAGGAACATTAAAATGACTGAGTCTTCTTTTAGTAGTGTCTTCGCTAGGAAAAGAATGTTTAAGTACGTTCCTGACAAAGAATAATGCTTTATACGATGGCAACGTGAAGTTGCAGCCTTTGCAATATCTTTAGAGGACGAGTTAGTACACAGTCCTTTCATAACCATTTGTTGTTGACAGTCAGAAAAAGAGTCCTGAACACTTTTCAAACATATTTTGATTTCTGTAACTCGGCGCTAAATTGACAAAGATGGTCACGTAGATTGGCATTACTTTGCCTAAGGTCTTATATTTCTTTTTCCATAATTTCTGATTGCTGGCGTACGCAAGCATTGCCGCATTGACTGCAGGGTTTGTTTTCGCGGTTAAATTTTTGTCCAGCAGTAATTTCTTCAGTATTTATCTAAAATATCTTCTACTTCTTTGCGGTAGCTTTGTTTTTGTGGCCGAATATTGTTTTGTCTTGATTAGGTTCGTTAGTACGCCCTAAATCAGCACCAGAGGATGTTCCATTTACAACTGGAAGAGCATGGGTCTTCCACCTTGCATTTGGAAGTAACATTCGACAGTTCACTTTTAAAATACCTTTCGCAATCCGAATTAGTAAAACGTATTGAGCAGACACGAGCATTGTCAACTGAAACGAATCTGCACGTTTACAAGCATTTATCCATTTTCGTTTCGTGTCATTGTTTTTAGGAAATACACTCCTGGAAATGGAAAAAAGAACACATTGACACCGGTGTGTCAGAACCACCATACTTGCTCCGGACACTGCGAGAGGGCTGTACAAGCAATGATCACACGCACGGCACAGCGGACACACCAGGAACCGCGGTGTTGGCCGTCGAATGGCGCTAGCTGCGCAGCATTTGTGCACCGCCGCCGTCAGTGTCAGCCAGTTTGCCGTGGCATACGGAGCTCCATCGCAGTCTTTAACACTGGTAGCATGCCGCGACAGCGTGGACGTGAACCGTATGTGCAGTTGACGGACTTTGAGTGAGGGCGTATAGTAGGCATGCGGGAGGCCGGGTGGACGTACCGCCGAATTGCTCAACACGTGGGGCGTGAGGTCTCCACAGTACATCGATGTTGTCGCCAGTGGTCGGCGGAAGGTGCACGTGCCCGTCGACCTGGGACCGGACCGCAGCGACGCACGGATGCACGCCAAGACCGTAGGATCCTACGCAGTGCCGCAGGGGACCGCACTGCCACTTCCCAGCAAATTAGGGACACTGTTGCTCCTGGGGTATCGGCGAGGACCATTCGCAACCGTCTCCATGAAGCTGGGCTACGGTCCTGCACACCGTTAGGCCGTCTTCCGCTCACGCCCCAACATCGTGCAGCCCGCCTCCAGTGGTGTCGCGACAGGCGTGAATGGAGGGACGAATGGAGACGTGTCGTCTTCAGCGATGAGAGTCGCTTCTGCCTTGGTGCCAATGATGGTCGTATGCGTGTTTGGCGTCGTGCAGGTGAGCGCCACAATCAGGACTGCATACGACCGAGGCACACAGGGCCAACACCCGGCATCATGGTGTGGGGAGCGATCTCCTACACTGGCCGTACACCACTGGTGATCGTCGAGGGGACACTGAATAGTGCACGGTACATCCAAACCGTCATCGAACCCATCGTTCTACCATTCCTAGACCGGCAAGGGAACTTGCTGTTCCAACAGGACAATGCATGTCCGCATGTATCCCGTGCCACCCAACGTGCTCTAGAAGGTGTAAGTCAACTACCCTGGCCAGCAAGATCTCCGGATCTGTCCCCCATTGAGCATGTTTGGGACTGGATGAAGCGTCGTCTCACGCGGTCTGCACGTCCAGCACGAACGCTGGTCCAACTGAGGCGCCAGGTGGAAATGGCATGGCAAGCCGTTCCACAGGACTACATCCAGCATCTCTACGATCGTCTCCATGGGAGAATAGCAGCCTGCATTGCTGCGAAAGGTGGATATACACTGTACTAGTGCCGACATTGTGCATGCTCTGTTGCCTGTGTCTATGTGCCTGTGGTTCTGTCAGTGTGATCATGTGATGTATCTGACCCCAGGAATGTGTCAATAAAGTTTCCCCTTCCTGGGACAATGAATTCACGGTGTTCTTATTTCAATTTCCAGGAGTGTATATGAAACTTGTTTCCTAACTTTCTAACTTGACTGTTGTAATTAGTAAAACTGGCGATCGCGCAGCATGCCATTATTCTTGACGTAAAAACTGACTGTAAGAAAATCCCTCACCACAATGATAAGTAAAGCGTACCTCTGTACACAATCGCCAGTCACTAAAAAACTCACACTGCCGTTAACAACCTTGTTTTCGCTCTTAAACGCAAGTACTAAACAATATAGCAATTGCGAGCTGCCGGCCGGGGTTGCCGAGCGGTTCTAGGCGCTAGTCTGGAACCGCGCGACCGCTACGGTCGCAGGTTCGAATCCTGCCTCGGGCATGGATGTGTATGATGTTGTTAGGTTAATTAGGTTTAAGTAGTCCTAAGTCTTAGTGGACTGATGGCCTCAGAATGAAGTCCCATAGTGCTCAGCGCCATTTGAGCCAATTGCGAGCTACTGAGCAGTAGTTGGGTTCACACTGACGTCAGCGGCGCGGCATGCTACTGCGCGCACACCTCGTGACCCCTACCATGTATTCTACTACCCGTGGGCTTATCTGTTGCACTTGGTCCTTGTACCAGCAGCAGCAGTGCAGATACGTCTCGTGTTCTATACGTTTAATCAAGCAAATTTTAGTGCCGTCGGCGGGGCATGAGGAAATGACGCCGCGTGCCGGATCCTCCGCGAGGGTCATAGTTTGGTGACCCCTGCGCTATCCGACGACAGGTGTGACTTTTCTGGCTGTCTTGTGGTTTTCGTGCAGTCTTCTTCAGAAATGACGGAGGTACTTGTAAATAATGCTGCACTACGTGGCAAATAATGAAAAAAAAAACGTAAAGAAAATGAAAATGATACAAGAATGGAAAGGTTAGCATAGCTTTGATTCTGGTTACGAGCTGAAACTGCTTGTCCCGCCCTCGGGGTGACAGCGTCGAGCGACACGAAAATTACAGCGCAGAGATGGGCCCTCGGCGCCGTTATGGCCTCGCGTGTGGAATCGCTCGCGAACTGCGTAGCGCGCGAGATCCTGTAAACACGCGCCTCTGTTAACGAGCGGACAGTAAACACCCGCGACATCATAGCACACTGCCCCCGCCCCCACCGCCACACCCACCCCCGCCGCACGAAACGCCGGCGATGCGCTTTTTTTCGCGCAATTATCGCCCGCAATGGCAAATTTCCCTCGCTCTGGCTTTTCGAACCGTCCGGCCTATCGGCTCTTTTGTCGGAATGAAAAATCCGGACCGGCTCGTCGCGTCACGTCGGAATGCTTTAGTCCGGCGAGTGGTCCGCGCACTCGACACACAACGGGCCTCCCAGCTGCTGCAGCGTCCGGCGACACTTCAAAACACAACACAATTGGACGACACGCCGTAACCGCGCCGCCATTGTGACGACATGTGCAAAAAATGGCTCTGAGCAGTATGGGACGTAACATCTGAGGTCATCAGTCCCCTAGAACATAGAACTACTTAAACCTAACTAACCTAAGGACATCACACACATCCATGCCCCAGGCAGTATTCGAACCTGCTACAGTAGCGGTCGCGCGGTTCCTGACTGTAGCGCCTAGAACCGCTCGGCCACTACGGCCGGGACAACATGTGCAGACACGGGGAGCTTCCGCAGCGGTGACACCCTGTTAGCCGCTATCTACAACTACACTCAGCAAACCACGTTACGGACTGTGGTACCTTGTAATGGTACTTGTATTACGTAACCATACGGCACCTCATCTCAACCTCTCGATACCAGCAGTATTCTACTGTGTTTCTGTAAAATAGTTAACATATTTCTGTGACAACATTCAGATTTAATTTCATTAATGTAGAGGTACTTCGATACGTCGATATGTATATATTGCCATGATATTATTCTTATGTATATTCTTTCTTTTGTCACTATGAACTTTGACGCACTTGAAACTCTGATTTTTGGGAGCGTAAGCGGTAATGAGGGAGTCAAGCTCTGGTCTTCATGTTAAAAAGACGCAAATTGTAGTCAGTTTATGAAATGTGAACTTTAACAGTGACGAAGATATTTTCAAGTATGTTTTATATTGTGAAGTGATGTTTTGCAACGAGTTACGCGATATTGCAACAAAAGTAATAAAAAAGAAGTGTAACTTAAATTCGGAGTGCTGATTACTTTTTTACATCACCATTGTCCTAACTTGCAAAAGTTTAATCTTCAAGAATGGTTTATGAAACACATCTATAAAACTTTTCAATATCGCAGAATAATACCTAGGCCTCTTTGCATCCGAGCTTGGAATCATCACTACCTAGGTTTTCGACGACTGAGCCATGAGTTCACAACGAGACCAGCGTGGGAAAGACGAAAAGGAGAGTGCCTAGTTTCTCCATTATTTCAAGAAATGGCTTTATTAACTGTGCTCTAATGACACCTGCCACATAATATAACTTTGTTGTTGCCCGAAAATACAATATTTAGCACTGTGAGCAACACTACAATCATAATTAATTTTTGACCTTTGTTGTGGTAGGGTTGTTAGAACCTCTGAAACCACTAGCATCTCCCTCGCAAACCCTCCCCCCCCCTCCCTCCGCCCACCACGAGTATTGGTGGAAAGAACGACTGCCGGTGACCTCAAATTTATCTCATTTTCCCGGCCTGGTCATTTCTCGAGATGTATGTGAAAGCGATTAATACGAGGGATGATCCCTGAAACGGGTGCGGTGAATGGGTGTGCCACGTACCGCCGCCTGAGAAAAGCACTTGCTAGAGTCTGCAGGTCCCCGCAGCGCTGTTTTTCGAGACGGACGTAAGCTCCGCTCTCGGGCCTTTCACTGCTGGACAGTGCGCGTAGCCGCGTGCGGTCGGGCCGTTCCACACAGCGGTGTCCCCCGTTCAAATGGCTCTGAGCACTGTGGGACTTGAAACTTCCTGGCAGATTAAAACTGTGTGCCGGACCGAGACTCGAACTCGGGACCTTTGCCTTTCGCGGTCAAGTTTGGAAGGTAGGAGACGAGGTACTGGCAGAAGTAAAGCTGTGAGGACAGGGCGTGAGTCGTGGTTGGGTAGCTCAGTTGGTAGAGCACTTGCCCGCGAAAGGCAAAGGTCCCGAGTTCGAGTCTCGGTCCGGCACACAGTTTTAATATGCCAGGAAGTTTCATATCAGCGCACACTCCGCTGTGGACTGAAATTTTTCATTCTACAAACTATGGGACTTAACATCTGAGGTCATCAGTCCCCTAGAACTTAGTACTACTTAAACCTAACTAACCTAAGGAATAGAGATGGGGGATCCGCTCTTGATCTAATTCATAGAGTTGAATTTTTCAAAGGAGTGAACAATCAGTGATTCAGAAAAAAAGAACGGTAGCTCCAAACGTTTCCCATGGTAGAGAGAGAGAGAGAGAGAGAGAGAGAGAGAGAGAGAGAGAGAGAGAGACAGAGCATATCAGCAGCGCCTCTGCTGGTCACAGCACAGTGCACGCCACACAACACAGCCAGCGCCGGCCTCTGCCCTGCTTCTACCTTGGCTGCCTGCATTGTGCAGTGCCCCATTGGATTTTGTGTTTCACATATGCCGTGCCGTCTCTGTGCGTCGTCTGCCGCGTGCAGTGTCTGGCGCAGCTTAACTTCACATCTCACTCTGTCGGCGATCGTTTCAGTCGCACGTCCTGCCCTCTGGGCAGTTGATGCGAGCAACAGGACAGAGAGCCACCTAGCGGATAACATAGGAACTACTTGCAACAACCTGCTCGCAAGGGAACGGACGATTTGTCTCGGAGCCGGTGAGTTCACCGCTCCCCCCACCCTTGGAACTCGCCCGCTCAACGCTCACCCCACTGTCTCGACTCTAGCCAGAGCGTTGAGCAAAGCGACTCAGGTGTCACTCTGGTCTCTGCGGTCTCAGCTCACGCAGTAATACAGCTCGCGGCTCGACCTGCTCGACTCAGCGCCTCTGCATCGGAGTTCGTCCCTACTGGATATTGTTCTTCGTAGTAATACCGCTATGTATATTACATTATTATGTTATGTATACATCAATTGTTTTTATTTTATTTTTATTTGTTTAAACTGATTAGATTAGGTTCCTGATGGCTCCTCTTACTATAGGATTTTTATTATGGACACTCGAATTTACGCTTTAATTACGAGCGAGCCGATAAACGTATCGCAAAATGTGATACACCAATATTTTCCTTGTTTTATTCTGCGTAAGGCTATATGCAGCACTTTCGTTTTACAGTCAAATTTATATTTTTTTTCTTATTCTGGTACGGATTTTGCGATTTTAGGCGTCTTTGGAAGGAAACGTTCACTTTAAAAATGTATGGCTTGCGATGTATTTGTATGAGGTAAATGAAATTTTAATACATTATAGCCAAATATATTGTTAATGTAAATCTCAAGTTACAACATTTTCCGATCACCCAAAAAACCACGATAGTGCAAAATAAATCAATAATCAAAAACTTTGTCATATCGTGGAAATTTCAATAAACAATACAAAATTCTTACTCATTATCTGTGTTACTTCAAAATAGGATCAAATAAGATCAAAATAAGGTATAGTACTGGAATAAACCAAGTTTAAAGGGCAATGTGCCTTCCATTTATTTTCTATTGTAAATGAGTGGTGAGTCATGAAAAAGAGCTAATTCATTTCAGGGAGTGAACAGTTCTGATCCAATCACTGAAAAGAACAGTTTTGCACATCTCTACTAAGGACATCACACACATCCATGCCCGAGACAGGATTCGAACCTGCGACCGTAGCGGTCGGGCGGTTCCAGACAGAAGCGCCTAGAACCGCTCGGCCACCACGGCCAGCGGTGTCCCCCATGACGACGCTGCGTGGCCTCAGACACGGCATCCGATTTGTGAACAACCTAAAATTAAAGGCTTTTAAGACATTCTGGCTCAATACCCCTCCCCCCTTTTTCAGAGAATTATCCCTGAAGTTCATGACGCTTAATTGACTCAATTGGCGGGATCGATAGATTGTTGAATATAGAATATTTTATATGGGGTCCGCAAGCGCATTTTTTCCGAGAAATCGAGGAAAGAAACTTTTGCGATTGCCGCTTATGAACCATACGGTAAGAGCTGTTGAATGAAAGCGCCGTTAACGTAACGACCAAGGCAACAAAAGTCGCCATTCGTGCAATCATGTCGGATCTTCCACCACCAGTGGGAAAATCTCCTCTAATAAAGTTTCGCCGATGGAGTCTCCTTTTGGCTGGAGTACTTTATGGGACTTCAACACGAAGACTGCTTTCCAAGAAAGAAGCTGCATTTCGAGAAACAGAAAAAAAGCACGAAGACTGCTTTCCAAGAAAGAAGCTGCATTTCGAGAAACAGAAAAAAAGAAGGCAATTCGTGACGACGCTAAGTTAACGGGAGCAAAGGCTGTACTAAGTAAAACTCAAATAGCACAATTGCCCCGGGCTGCTGCTGTGGAACCAGAGCCATAAATAATAATTTGTTATAGAATTACATGTCGTGTCACACATTGCTCTATGTGGGTTTAAGTAGTTTTTTTAGTATTAAAAGGCTTCTGGCTGTAGAGAGGAGGACTTGTGTTCGATTCCCAGTTGCATCCTGCAGGGTTATTTCAGTTGATTTTTTGTTTCGTTTCGAAATTGTTAGGCATAGGAGAGTTAATAAGGCAAGCAAAGCGATAAGGATAATATCCAGATAGGCCAACAAATTTTTCAAACGACTTGGATTAGTAAAGAATTACAAATTTAATCCTGGTCGCTTTACAGTGACTCTTTCACTCTGTGACATCAATCCCCTTCGAACAACTAGAAATTGGAAATTTGTGGTAAGTTCTATCGGACCAAACTGTTGAGGTCATCGTTCCCTAGGCTTACACACTACTTAATCTAACCAACACAAAATGGTTCAAATGGCTCTGAGCACTATGGGACTTAACTACTGTGGTCATCAGTCCCCTAGAACTTAGAACTACTTAAACCTAACTAACCTAAGGACATCACACACATCCATGCCCGAGGCAGGATTCGAACCTGCGACCGTAGCAGTCCCGCCGTTCCGGGCTGAGCGCCTTAACCGCGAGACCACCGCGGCCGGCTAAACCAACACACACACACACACACACACACACACACACACACACACACACACACACACATGCCCAACGGAGTACTCGAACTAGGTACACTCCTGGAAATGGAAAAAAGAACACATTGACACCGGTGTGTCAGACCCACCATACTTGCTCCGGACACTGCGAGAGGGCTGTACAAGCAATGATCACACGCACGGCACAGCGGACACACCAGGAACCGCGGTGTTGGCCGTCGAATGGCGCTAGCTGCGCAGCATTTGTGCACCGCCGCCGTCAGTGTCAAACAGTTTGCCGTGGCATACGGAGCTCCATCGCAGTCTTTAACACTGGTAGCATGCCGCGACAGCGTGGACGTGAACCGTATGTGCAGTTGACGGACTTTGAGCGAGGGCGTATAGTGGGCATGCGGGAGGCCGGGTGGACGTACCGCCGAATTGCTCAACACGTGGGGCGTGAGGTCTCCACAGTACATCGATGTTGTCGCCAGTGGTCGGCGGAAGGTGCACGTGCCCGTCGACCTGGGACCGGACCGCAGCGACGCACGGATGCACGCCAAGACCGTAGGATCCTACGCAGTGCCGTAGGGGACCGCACCGCCACTTCCCAGCAAATTAGGGACACTGTTGCTCCTGGGGTATCGGCGAGGACCATTCGCAACCGTCTCCATGAAGCTGGGCTACGGTCCTGCACACCGTTAGGCCGTCTTCCGCTCACGCCCCAACACCGTGCAGCCCGCCTCCAGTGGTGTCGCGACAGGCGTGAATGGAGGGACGAATGGAGACGTGTCGTCTTCAGCGATGAGAGTCGCTTCTGCCTTGGTGCCAATGATGGTCGTATGCGTGTTTGGCGCCGTGCAGGTGAGCGCCACAATCAAGACTGCATACGACCGAGGCACACAGGGCCAACACCCGGCATCATGGTGTGGGGAGCGATCTCCTACACTGGCCGTACACCACTGGTGATCGTCGAGGGGACACTGAATAGTGCACGGTACATCCAAACCGTCATCGAACCCATCGTTCTACCATTCCTAGACCGGCAAGGGAACTTGCTGTTCCAACAGGACAATGCACGTCCGCATGTATCCCGTGCCACCCGACGTGCTCTAGAAGGTGTAAGTCAACTACCCTGGCCAGCAAGATCTCCGGATCTGTCCCCCATTGAGCATGTTTGGGATTGGATGAAGCGTCGTCTCACGCGGTCTGCACGTCCAGCACGAACGCCGGTCCAACTGAGGCACCAGGTGGAAATGGCATGTCAAGCCGTTCCACAGGACTACATCCAGCATCTCTACGATCGTCTCCATGGGAGAATAGCAGCCTGCATTGCTGCGAAAGGTGGATATACACTGTACTAGTGCCGACATTGTGCATGCTCTGTTGCCTGTGTCTATGTGCCTGTGGTTCTGTCAGTGTGATCATGTGATGTATCTGACCCCAGGAATGTGTCAATAAAGTTTCCCCTTCCTGGGACAATGAATTCACGGTGTTCTTATTTCAATTTCCAGGAGTGTATATGGTACTTGTCACAAAAACAAGCGAAGCGAACACATTGGTTGAACAAACAAGAACTAACGAATGTTATCATTGGGCATGTACACCATCCCTTCTGTAGATTCCGAGGCAAACAAACTTCGTTTACAATTTAAAATATTTCTTTTTCGCGAATTTATTTGCATCCATATCAAGCACACGATAACACGGTCTGAAAAAATCGATGCCGAGAGTTAATCACGAATTATGCACTGAATCGTTATTGCATCCACTCGGTTGTGCAGTTCCCACTGTGGTTTCAGAAAAACAGCTAATTTTGAAGGCTGGGAATAAAGTTTTAAGTTGGCGATAAAAATAAAAACTAAAAGGCTGTCACACAGATGTGAAGTTTGGCGGTATTACTCCTGCAGTGGAAGTCGTTTTATCCTAGTTATCTATAAACATGCAATGATACATGAAGCTGTCGTTATCTATAAACATGCAATGATACATGAAGCTGTTATTTTGTTAGCCGGCCGTGGTGGTCAAGCTGTTCAAGGCGCTACAGTCTGGAACCGCGCGGCCGCTACGGTCGCAGGTTCGAATCATGCCTTGGGCATGGATGTGTGTGATGTCCTTAGGTTAGTTAGGTTTAAGTAGTTCTAAGTTCTAAGGGACTGATGACCTTAGAAGTTAAGTCCCATAGTGCTCAGAGCCATTTGAACATTTTTTTTTTTTTTTTCGTTATTTTGTTCAGTCCCAGCCCGCAATATCAGAGAAAACGTTATCTGCAACGTCTGATTTTCAAGCGTTCTCAAGATGTGTTTTGTTAACTGTATTCTATTTCTCGGATTTAAAGCAAATGAAGTAAACATTCTCCAACGTGTCGGTTAAACGATTCATCTCTTGTATAACTTGAGGACCAAACTAATTATTAGTTACTTATAAACCCAAGAAAACTTTACGCAACAATTTTATCGACACTTGGATGGAACATTGCGCCGTTTACGAATGCATTTTTGTACGTACACTACCAACTGCGAAGAAGGTTACTTTTTCTCCCTTATGCGTTATCGTTCGCCGAATCCGCGTCTTCGCAGCAATCTGACTAGGAACTTTTTAGCATACAACGAGGCTTCAGATTTAATTCTTTACTGATGCCAGTCGTTTGAGAAATTTTCTTGCGTACTTTTCTATTATTTCTTACTGATTAACATACGTCATTAAACCTCCTATACCTATCAATTTAGAAACAGAAAAAAATACAACTAAAAGAAAATCCGCAAAGCCAACCGGCAATCGAACACAGCTCTTCTGCTCCGCAGCCACATACCTTGGTCGCTACACCAGGGGCGCTTTCGTTGAACATCTCTTTAATTTATGGCTATATAAGCGGCAATCGAACAAGTTCATTTCCTCGATTTCTAGGAAATTATGCATTTGCGGACTCCATATAATAATACATGAATTGTATTTGCAGTTGCGAATACGGGCTATCATCAGTTGTATAATGGAATGACGACAGTAAAAGCTTGTGACGGACCGGGGCTCGAATTCGGATTTCCCACACACCGCGACCGGTCGGCTATCCGAAGACGACTGACGGCCATCAATCATGTGTCTACATGCTGTGCTGGAACGTCCAGTATGTATACTCTCGTCTCCCCCATCCAGCACAAATTTGCAGTGTCGTCAATCCATATACAGCTGATGGTGGTCGATATTCGTAACTGCGAATACATTTCATGCATTTCGTAACGTCTATTTTCGCTGCAGTGCCTGTTCCTTCGGACTTTGCATCGTAATTCCGAATAATACAAGCACCGCAATTTCGTACGATCCATATTAAATGGTCAAGTTTTCAATATTCTATCGATCCCATCAATTCTTAGTCCGTTATGCGTTATGAACTTTAGGGGGATACTGAGCCGCAATATCCTAAAGTCTTTTGTTGTAGGCTGTGCAAAAGCGATCTGTCGAATACGAGCCAAGTCGGTTGCCCGTGTCGAAGGCCTTCCGCTTGTCAGGTGTTGTCGTGGCTGGTAGTTCTACACTTACTCTTATTCTCACTAAGGCGTTCTTAAAACAAAGTGTACTTTGAATAACTTTCATTGTTGAAGTTCCTAAAACTAGATAATATCACAAAGTCGCATATTTCGATTTTTTTGTGTGTGTGCTATAAATCGAAACAAGACCCAACACAAAGTCCCACATCACTCTGTTTACACTACTAACGCGAATCCTTACGATTTTTGTTATTCCTGCATATGACGCATCTCCTTACAGGTCTGTTGTTTTACTGACGATCCACTGTGATTCGAAAGCGCCTTTCTCGAAGTCGAACGGATTCTTCTCGTCTGACTGACGACCTCCTGATGCTTCTTGGTGATATCTCTCTAAAGCCTAAGGAACGAGGCTGAGACGAAATTCGGTGACTGAAGTATTCATTCCTGTATGCACCTTGTAAACGACGCGGGAAATTAGCACACGAGTGAAAAAGAGTTTTTTTGTACCATTTCAGTCTCTTGCGAACACATTCCGCTGAGATAAGTCTCATGTCGTATTTATCCACTACACCGATAGACTCGTTGATAATTCAACATATATCTGGGTTTACATTTATCGATATAAGTTTAGCGTTCCATTTTGACAGCTGATTTCATTGCGTCTGCAAGGTATGTTGCGAACATACATACATCTCTTTTGTCATGCCACTTCAAAGCCATGATAGCGTCCGTTGACCTAAATTCTATCTCACCCCTTGCAGTTTGGTTTCAAGTTTTGCTGTACGATTACCTGTTCCTGTGAACTGTACCTACTGCGTTAGTTCTTCTCTCATGCAAGAGAGATGGACGTGTGTGCTACTTGTCCGCACATAGTGTCTGTTTTCTGTTCCACTGGAGACATAATGAATGTTTTAATAATGCGCTATAATTCGATGGCGATAAGGACTACTGCACTATGATCTGTTGGAGGTAGGGAAAGGGGAGAGGTTTTTTAATTTTTTGCGAACACAACTGGAGTATTTGCGCCATCTTGGAGCTATATTACTTCGCTTCGGTTGGCTGGAGATAAGCATGGGGAGAAAAAGATGGATTTTTTTTTTGTTTCCCATTAGCACAAATGAGCTATTTCCGCCATCTTGAACAATTTAAAAATCTATTTTACTGATTGGTTGACTGACTGATGATGTGAAGAGTTTAAGGTCATCGACATCATCCATGACCTTAATGGTCTCGTGACAGTCATGTGATATTGGTCAAGTCCAAGATCAAAGGCCATTTGCCCCTGA
Organism: Schistocerca cancellata; assembly: GCF_023864275.1. Classification (NCBI taxonomy): domain Eukaryota; kingdom Metazoa; phylum Arthropoda; class Insecta; order Orthoptera; family Acrididae; genus Schistocerca; species Schistocerca cancellata. The sequence goes on from NC_064635.1 coordinate 134,679,375, forward strand.
ACGTAGAGAACCGACAGGTCAGTTGTACCAAGAACGCCCACTCACATCCTGCTTGCGCTTACTAAGAATACACCGGAACATACAGGGTGTTTCAAAAATGACCAGTATATTTGAAACGGCAATAAAAACTAAACGAGCAGCGATAGAAATACACCATTTGTTGCAATATGCTTGGGACAACAGTACATTTTCAGGCAGACAAACTTTCGAAATTACAGTAGTTACAATTTTCAACAATAGATGGCGCTGCGGTCTGGGAAACTCTATAGTACGATATTTTCCACATATCCACCATGCGTAGCAATAATATGGCGTAGTCTCTGAATGAAATTACCCGAAACCTTTGACAACGTGTCTGGCGGAATGGCTTCACATGCAGATGAGATGTACTGCTTCAGCTGTTCAATTGTTTCTGGATTCTGGCGGTACACCTGGTCTTTCAAGTGTCCCCACAGAAAGAAGTCACAGGGGTTCATGTCTGGCGAATAGGGAGGCCAATCCACGCCGCCTCCTGTATGTTTCGGATAGCCCAAAGCAATCACACGATCATCTAAATATTCATTCAGGAAATTAAAGACGTCGGCCGTGCGATGTGGCCGGGCACCATCTTGCATAAACCACGAGGTGTTCGCAGTGTCGTCTAAGGCAGTTTGTACCGCCACAAATTCACGAAGAATGTCCAGATAGCGTGATGCAGTACTCGTTTCGGATCTGAAAAATGGGCCAATGATTCCTTTGGAAGAAATGGCGGCCCAGACCAGTACTTTTTGAGGATGCAGGGACGATGGGACTGCAACATGGGGCTTTTCGGGAATTCCAACACCAGAAAAATCCTCTGTTCTAAGGAATAAACCATGTTGTCTACAGCACACTTGCACGTTGTGAACAGCACACGCTTACAGCAGAAAGACGACGTACAGAATGGCGCACCCACAGACTGCGTTGTCTTCTATATCTTTCACATCACTTGCAGCGCCATCTGTTGTTGAAAATTGTAACTACTGTAATTTCGAAAGTTTGTCCGCCTGAAAATGTACTGTTGTCCCAACCATTTTGCAACAAACGGTGTATTTCTATCGCTGCTCGTTTAGTTTTTATTGCCGTTTCAAATATACCGGTCATTTTTGAAACACCCTGTATATATCCGACGTTAGCATTCGCGTCATGCACAGCTCCTGTCGTTAGCACTGGAGGAACGACCTCTGCACGGATACATACGTCTATAGTAGTTGAAAGGTTAGGAAACACCGTGGAAGGGCCCAATACTTCTTCTAATTCTGCATCTTACCCTACAGGCAGAAGACGCGTCCGGTAATGTCACCTTAGGGACAGGTAGTTTCTAGCTACGATTTGTCTACGTGGAATAAGCGTTCCACGATGTACAGTGCTGCAAGATGTTCGAAATTCAGACAAAAACAGGAGTAAGCAATAGGAGAAGACAGGTAATACACAATATGTACAAGAACCACGAGGTAATAATAAGAATGTTAGGCCAAGAACTGTGATCGGATAAAATTGGGAATAACACAGCCGGCCGAAGTTCTAAGTTCTAAGGGACTGATGACCTTAGAAGTTAAGTCCAATAGTGCTCAGAGCCATTTGAACCATTTGGGAATAACACAGGGATACAGACATTTGCCCCCCCCCCCCGCTTCACCTCCCTCCCCCTCCATTCGAGACATAGAAGAAAAAGAAGTCACGGAAATAAAATACAAGTTCGAGAATGAGATTAAAAATCAGGGTAATATGATATCAATGATAAAATTCGCTGATGACATTGCTATCCTCACTGAAAGCGAGGCACAGTTGCAGGGTCTGTCAAATGGAAAGGACTGTCTAATGAGTACTGAATAAGGATTGAGAGTAAATCCAAGAAAGGTGAAAGTAACAAGGAATAGCAGAAATGAGGATACTGATAAACTTAACATCAAAACCGGCAACCAAGAGGTAGGTGGACTGAAAGAATTCTGCTATCTTGGACGCAAAACGACACAGGACGACCGAAGTTAGAAGGACGTAAAAAGCAAACTAGCACAGGCAACAAGAGCATTCCTAGTCAAGATAAATCTGCTAATGTGAAATATCGGCCTTCATTTGAAGCAGAAAAGTCTAAGGTTGTAAATCTGGCGCACGGCATTCTATGGTAGCGAATCATGCACAATGGGAAAAGGGGAACGAAAGAGAATGGAAGCGTTCGAGATGTGTGCTACGGAAGAATGCAGATAAGTAGGTGGACATTTCCCAACAAGTAATTGAGGATGGAGGGCGGAAATGTTACTCTGACATGAAGAGATTACCGTAGGAGAGGAATTCGTGACGGGCCAAATCAAATCAGTCATAAAACTAATGACAAACAAAAAGTGTATAAAGAAAAAATACATGAAATGAATGCGAGAGACTTTCCGAGAGGCCATTCCCAGATATTCGAAAGTTGTTGCTGTTTCCATTGCTTTATCGCCAACATTTTCGCCTAATAATGTGCAATATGTTATACTGATTTACTCCGAATGAAAACTGCCTGTCTCTATTGTCGAACAGCCTTTCTCTCCCGATCTCTAACGTAGCAGCTTCCTACGTCATCGACGATATGGAAAACGGATATTGTGAACACTCCCAGAGTTACCTTTCCATCTGGCTCTTTCGTACCGATATGTGTCGATTTCTCTCTGCTGGAGAGTACAGAATACAGTCTCAAAGCTTGATCGATATTCCGTGAGCTCTTAATTTGCTCGCCGATCGACGTACTGCGGAAATTATCTAAAGCCTTCTGGCCAATCTTGCCATCATAGGCGGAGAAGTAAGATACACCCCACCACACAAGTCTGTGATCGAACGCTTATTGAACATTTCTCACGGTGAAATAATTGCACACATTTTCCACTTGGATATATTCCTGTATAAAAGAGAAACAGTACGACAGTACCTTGATGACAAGATTGGTGGTGAACAAATTGAGCACGTCACATCGGGTAAGTGTTTAGGGGCCATATTAAGAGGCTACGTGAAGTGGTATGATCACGCAAAACCAGTATTTCGGAAGGCGAATGGAAGACTTTTTTTTCCTGGTACAACATTACTTTTGTTTTCTTACTTTGTTTCCTCTTAAATCTTTATTATTACATTCACAAAATTTTAAAGCGGAAGAAACAGTCTAGACTGCAATGACAGCAAAAATTTCGATATTTGTTTTAAGTTCCTATGGGTTCAAATTGCTGAGGTGATCATCACCGGGCTTACACACTACTTAATCGAGTTTACGCTAAGGTCCACACACACACACACACACACACACACACACACACACATGCCCGAGGGAGGACTCGGGCCTCCGGCGGCGGGAACTACGCGAACCGTGTCAAGGCGCCCTGGACCGTGCGGCGCAATGACAGCAGATGCTTTACTGACGCATTTCGCCTTTGAGACATCTTCAGAATTTATTTAGGATCTGCGGGTAACACCATGGTGTGCATCTTTGGTGAAGGCATGCAGCGCCTTCGCCAAAGGTGCACACCAAAGGTCTTGGCTAACAATAGGGCGTTGCCCGCAGTTACTAATCAAATTCTGAAGGTGCCTGAAAACGGCGAAATGCGTCTTTCTTTCTTCTTCTTTTTTTTTTTTTTTTTTTTTTTTTTTTTTTGGCTACAGAGTGGAAGGCTTTAAATCAAACAATTTGTATACCTTAACGTTGTATGTTTCCGTTATGTACTGTTTGATACTACCCACCTCGTAAATTCTGATTCACCACGTTTGGTGCATGACACGAGTGATACAAACTCGATTTGACATTTCTCGCTTTATATCAACTAAAATTGATGACTGTTGATAGTATGTTTGTTTCTAATGTTTCGTTTCCAAGATGGTAGTTTATTTCGTGGAAGCTAGTCGTCTGTTTCCTGACGATCGCCCAATAAACCGACAGAAATAAATAGTAGCAAAAAAATGCAGTTTTTTTTTACTTTTTTAACCTTAAATAAGAAAACTTTCAACCTTTGACGGAAGAACAAATAAATATGTTCCCGATTCAATACCGTCGTGTCAGACTTCATATGTCCACAAGGTCACCGAAGCTTCGGTGCACAGCAATGTTTTGTAATAATTGGAATGTCTTCCCGTCAGCTGGGTGCACTGGACGCAATAAAAAAAAGAAGCTCCCTGGTTTGTGGGCATTGCTAGAGGAACTCTGCTGGTCTACGTGCATGTCTCCCAACATCGGGCGACTGATTGTAGACAGGTATTTTACCGTTTGGAGGAAACAGACAGGTTGTTAGACAAGTGTGGACAAGCACGACGCCCTCCCCTATCTAGTCGTAAGATTAATATACTGCTGTACAGCTAGTGAGTCACAGAGTTCCATGTTAATGGAACGAACTGACCTTCCCTGTACTAGGCTGCACAAAGAGCTGTGGAGGACGCATCACGGCTTACGAGATGTTACACACCTGCAACAAAGGAAAACAGGAGTTCAGTAGGCATAATTTGAAACTTAATACATAATGTAATTTTGAAATAACGTAGAAGGTACGTTTTATAAGACAGTATGGTACGATAATTTTTGATTTCATTATAAACTTCCAGACAATGCTACAGGTTGGCAATAAAACCGCGCACCCAAGTCATGAAACTGTAATAGTGGTGTTGGAAGTATCAATACACCGACAAGTAGAACTAAATTAATAACTGGGCGAAGATGTATAAAGAAATATTACTTGCAAGTAAAAATTAAGTTCCTTTTCTTGAAGATCACTGACCCCCCACCACTTCAGGTTGTGTACAAAACCGGACTGCCACGTATCAAACATCAGGTTTGTTTATAAATAACTCATCTGCCACCAGTCACGATTTTTTTTAGTTTATTTTTCGCACGACGCGTTTCGGGAAATGATTCCCATTTTCAAGTGCGTTTTTTGTGTTTGTTATGACATTTGTATGTGACGTTGTCGATGTGTGACAGTCCGCTACAAGTTTCCTTATGGTCCATTTGTGCAGAGTCACACACACACTAAACATACAAGTTGTGTGTGACGTTTTCACAGTCGCAGGCTTTCAGAACCATTTATAATGGATCAAATCGGAGTATAAAAGATCTCCAAACCATTGTTTTATAAATAAATTAATGTGTTAAATATTTGGCGTTTAGCAGGTAAAACCTGTATGATTCAGGGTGCGAAAGCCTAATTGTGTTGGATTCATGGGTTTCTGCGTCTTAAGCGGTAAGCTGTTTTCTTTTTATTATTTTGTGCGGCTCTAAGCGAGCAAAAGTTTAAAAATGGTTTGCAATTATAAACAACAGTGTGTTCCGCGCATCCGCAGCTGTGGTAACACGTCTTGCAAAAAGAACACCGCGTACAGTTTTAATGGAACGTGGACGGTTTGGTGGCCTGCAGGCCACTCAGCCCCTTTCCCAAGTGACCACCAGCATTCAACGTTCAATGCCGTTTTACCATTGAAGGCTGGGTTTCCCTCCTTCCCCACATCTATGTCTCTAATGACTTGAAGCACTGTGTACACCTGAGGATGTGGCTATACGCCATGACACCGGTCGTGTTCCAGTAAAGATTATCAAACAGATGCACATGATTTTTTAATTACATTTAAAGTTTTTTTTTCTTCCTTTAAATTCTGAACTGCTCTGAATGGGTGAGTATATTCTGAATGCTCCTCAATACACGCTGGTTACTCAGGTATCTAAATGTGTATGATATAGTATATTTCGAACTGTGTCCCATACGAAGATGTAATAATTATGCTGGTCGATAAGCGCTTTCTTTCTCAATACTGGGCGAGTATAGTCAGGGTAACTTGTGCGCCGTGAGTTACATTGCCTCACGATGTACACAGTTAATAACTTTAATACCTGACTTATTGTGTTATATGTCTAAAGTAAGATTATACTCCTTAAGGAGTAAATTATGACAGAATATTAATTTTTTTAAATTCGATCAATAATTATATAAGATGGTCAATAATCATTTTTTTGTGGAACCCGTTAGATAGACACAGAGTTGTAAAACTACTGCTGACTATCGTAAGTAAGCGTATGACTACGGTAGTTTCCCTATTAGCCTTGGCCAGTTACGATCGTGACCGAGTTACACGTGCATTGTGACCACAGATGAAAGTTGGGTGCCCTACCATACCCCAGAGACAAAATAACAGTCAAAGCAATCGAAACACACACCAAAGAAAGAAAAGACAAATACTTCGTCGGGAAAAGTCATGACATTGGTGTTCTGCGATGCGAAGGGATTCTGTTTGTAGATTATCTCCCCATTGGGCACACAATTACTGGAGAATACTACTATGCTAACCTCCTGGACAAATTGCAACAAAAGATACGCGAAAAAAAGGCGAGGTTTAGCAAGGAAGAAAGTCATCTTCCATCAAGACAATGCGCCCCCGCACACATATGCCGTCGCAATGACAAAACTACACGACCTAAGGCACGAATTGTTGCCACACCAGCCTTATTCACCTGATATGGCTCCGTAAGGCTTCCATCTCTTCCCAAAACTGAAAGTCTTTCTTGGAGGGCGAAGATTCACTTCAAACGAAGAATTGATAACCGGAGTTGACAGGTCTTTTGCAGGCCTGGAGGAAACTCATTTCCGAGATGGGATCAAGCCACTGGAACATCGTTGGACCGAGTGCATTAATGTACAACGAGATTACATTGAAAAATAAAAAAAAAGTTTCGGTGATGTAAGTACTTTTTTTCTATTCTGTTCCGAGAACTTTTCAAATCACCCTCGTAGATATCGCTCTGCACGTTCAGAAAGACCACCCAACGTGCTATTCCACGCTATGACGTCAGAAAGACGCGCACGCTGAACGCTTGAATGCACCGTCTGTGTGCGTACGGCATGGGGGATAATTATTTTTGACCCACCAAAACGGGAAACCCCTCAGAATACGGTCGGTTGGAAACCGCAGTCCTGAGTGACGACGATCTGCGAATTATTTCTGGCAAAGCTCGAGCAGCGTAGTACGGGCCTCCGCGGAGGACGAGCTGAAAAGCGGTCACGGGCCGGAGTTTGGTCGCGACAAAGGCGTCGGAAGCGCTGGCCGTTTTTGCCCGGCTGCTGTACCTGGAAACGGCGCGGACACACGCACACGCACACGCACGGGGGAGGCGCTCGGTAGTCGCGGCACGCACCCAGCAGGATATTGAATTGCGAGGCGCATCTGCACGCGCCGCCGTCAGCCGCCGCTACACAACACGCCGCCCGCGCCAACAGCCGTACAGGGGTGCTGTCTGCCCGGTAGCGGCAGAATCGTAGCTTCAGTCCGATTAAGACCTTACCCCTACATAGTACGGACCGCGCATGACAGGTTTCCGTGCAAGTTCACTACCAGGCAGGGCTGTGCTTAGCAACATTACGTTTGGGTTCTTGGCGCATTAGTTACGGTGACACAATGGACGCTGATTGTGAGCACAGAGTGAACCTTAAGTTCTGCATTAAGCTCGGGAAAACTCCTAGTGAAACGTGGACAATGATTAAGCGTTCATATCAGGCGGGGCAGTTCCAAGAAGTGCGTCTTTGAGTGGTACAAAAGGTTTCTTGAAGGCAACAGATACAGTGCACGAAGATCCCAGGGCTGGTCGTTCGGCTAGAGCACATCCGATGCAAACGTAGGGCACGTAAGGCTGTCAGCACACGGACTGTGCTGGCGAACGTCAACGTTGGGCGTGCCGAGTTCAACGTCCTGCTGAACACTCAGAAACGATGAGACTTGTGCATACGATTACGTGGGCCCCAACGTGGTATACGCGGTCACAAGTAACACCGACTCAAAGGAAGGCCTCGGCGCTTGTTGGTGACGTCACGACAGCTAGGCATGGCGACCGCCAGGTCTGTTGCAGGCAGAAACGCCTGGGCGTGCTTATCACTATAAATCTCTTACTTTTGGACAAACTGTTTGGTATTGTTTTGGATTCTACAGTTTCATTTAGATGAAAGATTTTCTTACTATCGTAAAGCTACAAATGAAGATCATAGTTCTGTATTACTGAATACTGTCGAAACAAAATTAGATCAATATGAGAAGTGCTTTGCCCCATTGCAAGCTTCGGAAATTTTACAGTCAAGAAACTATATTTACTCGATCCATTTTGCTATCGAAACTTACCCCAACCCCTTTACAATGACCTCGTTTCTTTTATTTATTTATTTTCGTTTGACATCGTCACTGGAAATGTGAACTAATTTACATGTGTAAATGTCCAACTGTTGTCCGCAGCTCGTGGTCGTGCGGCAGCATTATCGCTTCCCGTGCCCGGGTTCGATTCCCGGTGGGGTCAGGGATTTTCTCTCCCTCGTGATGACTCGGTGTTGTGTGATGTCCTTAGGTTAGTCAGGTTTAAGTAGTTCTAAGTTCTAGGGACTGATGACCACAGATGTTAAGTCCCATAGCGCTCAGAGCCACTTTTTGTCCAACTGTTGCCAGTCATTAGATTACAGTCGTTATCAACGAAAGGAATTCTAAACAGGAAACAAAATAGCTTCATACATCGAAAATACTGCTGAGATTCAACTTTTTTAAACATGCGCATTAGAAAAGATATATATTCCCCTCTTGCAACTGAAAGGAGAAACTTTATAACATAAATAATTTTATTTGGTAAAACAAGTATCTCTCTTCTGTCCCCCATCCCCTCCCCCAACGTGTACAATCGCAAGATATTTCATTAACATTCAGTACTCCTCACCCCATAGTCAACCAAGATACCTAAAGAAGAGCACCAATATGTTCACAGTTTCTTGTACAAGCAACCCAGTACAAACGTAACTTCCTCACATTTACAAATAAGGTAAAGAAGTACGAATTCTGTTGCTGCTGGACCGTGAAGTTGTTTTTGTATGTCAATCCTTAAAACAGGTGGAATTAAGTTCAGGAGCACACTATTTGTTAAGAAGTGTAATGAATTGCACAATTAATTGATTGCAGAAATCTCTCAGAACAATGTGTGATGGTCAACTACCGCCAATAGTTTCACATTATGAGTATGCCTGCAACAGACCTGGCGTTGGCCGTGCCTAGCTGACGTGACGTCACGAACAAGCGCCGAGGCCTTTCTTTGAGTCGGTGTTGTCACAACGCAATCCAGCGGCAGTTGCGGGGAGGTTCTAGTTGGTAAATTACACTGTTTACTAAACGGACGAACGTAAAATTCCCACGTTAGCTCTATTAAAACGCACATTTCCTCCATTCCATTGTCCATATGCTAGTCACGTTGTTCTATACGTAATACACAGAAATAAAAACTTCAATACCCATGTACATTTTTTTAAGACGAAAAGGGAAGTGCCATATCCAATCAATAAGGACAAACAGTGCCATACAAATTAGCAATACTTCTCCACATAAGATAAACATTATTCATCATTCCAACATTTTAGTAAAACCCCACTTGATCACTGCTCCTACCCAGTAGCAGAATCTTGGCAACATGTTAATTACGAAACGTAAAAGAAAAAGAAGCATAATATCTTTATACAAGAAGCTCAAGCTGTCCTGTAGATAAAGCCAATCGAAGAAACTCACTCCTTAAAAAATGGTAAACTTGTTCTTACATAACATCAAACATTATAATATATAAGAATAATATAATTTTCATAATAATATAATAATAATATATATACATATACATACATATTTATAATAACATTATATTATATAATTATATTAAACTGATAATAAAGCATCAGAACCTAATAGAAACGCAAATGTTAGGAAAAAATTCAGACGTTGCGAGAAACGAACCACAGCCCTATCACCCATCAGTGACGTTACTCGCTACGCTAACCCAACAACACATTGTCTTTAGCCAGTCTCAGCATGCTCTGACTTGCTAAAAGCTTTAATCGTAGGTATGTTACTAACTGAATTTTAATTATGACAAATTGTACCAAGAACAATGCTTTTTGGTGGATCCTCTGTGTGTCGTTGCCTTCAAATAGCATACTCTCATAATACGCAGGTTACAACCATTCTTTTTCCACGAATATGATATTTGTCATTATTTTATTGCAACGAATCACACAGTTAACAACAGATTTTCGGGTGATTCTCAATCTGCTGGTGCTCAGAAACGGCATACATACGTACAGGCTTGAACTGAATGCCAATGTGGCACCTCACAGCTCTGTACTGAAAGCAGACGCGCCAGCCGCTGTGGCCGAGCGGTTCTAGGCGCTTCAGTACGGAAGCGCGCGACCGCTACGGTCGCAGGTCCCAATCTTGCCTCGGGCATGGATGTCCTTAGGTTAGTTAGGTGTAAGTAGTTCTAGTTCTAGCGGACTGATGACCTCAGATGTTAAGTCCCATAGTGCTCAGAGCCATTTGAACCATTTTCAAAGCAGACGGCGTGCATGTGACGTAGGTGGAGTTGTGCCGTCTTACTGGTCAACGCTCAGACGCCCGCTCAACTATCTGACATGCCAGATGTTGTTCTGCACGTCCGGCAAGACTCCAGAACGCGCTGTTCCACGCTATGACCTCAGAAACTCGCCGCGCTGAACTCTCACCGTACATTTGCCAACGGCTTAAGACAGTTATTGCAAGAACGGCGTCACGTAAGCGTGCGTGCGATATCAGAAGAAATTAATTTGAATCGTCAAGTGTGCCATAAGACTCTACGTGAAGATTTAGGGAAACGTAAACTTAGTGCAAGACTCGCCCCTCACAAATAAACAGACCAACAGAAAAATGAAAGGCAAAAAATTTCTGGTGAAGTACTGGATGGAACCAGACGTGATCCCACATTTCTTTCAAAAATAACTGCTGAGGATGAAAGCTGGTGCTAACAGTACGACTCTCAGATGAAGCGTCAAATTGCTGAACGGCGGAGTCCCCGACCACTAGCCTCGTAAAAAGTCAAACGACAACCTTCGACAACAAAGACAATGTTGACCGCATTCTTTGGTAATCAAGGATTATTTCACCATGAGTATGTTTCTACAGGTGAAAGAGTCAACCAAACTCTTTACATCGAAGTCTTGAGGCGTTTGCGACAAGCAATTCGACGTCGCTGTCCTAATTTGTGGCATTCGCAGGACTGCTTCTTACTGAATGATAACGCAAGAGCCCATATGCTTTGTCTGTTACCGACTGTCCGGCGAGGCATTCTGTTATTGCCATGTCACATCCGCCATATTCCTCTGAACTCTCCCTTGTGGCTTTTTCTAGTTACCGCGAGTGAAAAGGCTACTGAAAGGTAATCCTCATCAACATACCGGCAGACATCCCGCGGGCTGTGATAAATGAGCTTACAAGCATGGCAGTTTAAAATTCCCGTGCTCCGGAAACATTGGGAACTGTGAATAGATTTCCAAGGGGATTAGTTCGACAGGAGATAGGTCACTGGTTTGCAACCTGTTTTGGACCATTACTCCCCAGTGCAATCAGACATTAGCTAGTATGCCCGCCCTCTTCCCCCACATTATCATCAACTGTAGCATCTAACTAGACTGTAGAATGAAAGACTTTTATCGGAACACTTTTATTTTTAAAATTATGAACGATGGATGATATTTAGTGTGTGTGTGTGTGTGTGTGTGTGTGTGTGTGTGTGTGTGTGTGTGTGTTATACAATGAATGATGAAGGAACTATGGTGCATAGCAAGTGCTACCCGCAATTCCTTCTCAGATCAGAAAGCTAATTATCCACAGCGAGGGTAGACACTTGTTACAAAACGTACTTCGTTGCTGCACTCCTTACTTCTGAACTGGCAGAAACTGGACCAGATTTTTAATGCTTTCTGTCTAACCACTCTAATAATAATAATAATAATAATAATAATAATAATAATAATAATACTGTGTGCAGCATTACAGTAGCCCATACGTAGTTACTGCTGAGTTGTGCTGTCAATTAAATCATTTACCTCACTCGAAGAAGAAGTAATGAAGCAATTTCTGAACTACAACTTGGAGATATTTATCATTTGTTACATGTATGCCTCACTTTTATCATCAGCGATGTATGCATGTAGTGAGTGGGTCATGTGAAGAACCTGTAGTCTCCACAGCATTAATGCTAGTAAAAGAGAAAAAGCAGTAACTGATAACTTATATAAATAATATTAGAGTCTTACAAAATTGTGATAATAGTAATGATCTGTTGGAAACAACTGACAAGAACATAATAGAATCGCTTAGTTTTTACCCCTCAGAAAATTTCATTTTACACCTCATGGGGTAATTACCCCCCAGGTTTGGGACCACTTAGCTAGGATTATTACTTGGTAGGAGCAAATTTCTATTTTTAAAACCTGTCCTGGAACGTTTCTGACAAAGGGATTATTTGAAATAAAGTAATATTTCGTTTCATAGACAAAGTTGTTTTAAAACAAAAAACAATTACGAACCCATTTTTCGAGATTAAGTCGGTGCACTGACAGGCGGAAGGTAAGTAGTGATACGTAACGAAGCTGACAGATATGGACTCCATTTCTGACTATTTTTGTGTAGATGACATGAATTTTAATGGTAAAGATACTTGTCATTATACAGGGGGGTGGACAATATAATATGCACAGCATGCAACATAGTACGTCTTGTTACAAGTTGGCACTACTGTGTACGCATGAATACTACGATGCGGCTGCAGTGTACAGTTGGCGTGTCCAAGTCTTGGAGGTTATCGTTCAGCGTATTATACGCTTTGTTCTGCAACGGTTAACAGAAATGATCGGTGAAATGTGCGATCTCTGTCAGACTTGCAAGAAGAGCAACTCGTCCGTGGGCGGTTAGTGGGAGCATCTAGGACGAAACCGGCTGAACTGTTTAACGACAGTACCCACGATAACAACAGCATACACAAAGCAAGATAAAACATCATCGGCGTCCGCAGCTCGTGGTCGTGCGTTAGCGTTCTCGCTTCCCACGCCCGGGTTCCCGGGTTCGATTCCGGCGGGGTCAGGGATTTTCTCTGCCTCGTGATGACTGGGTGTTGTGTGATGTCCTTAGGTTAGTTAGGTTTAAGTAGTTCTAAGTTCTAGGGGACTGATGACCATAGATGTTAAGTCCCATAGTGCTCAGAGCCACATCATCGGCGAAGAGGAAAAGTGGGCGAAAGCTCAGGTTAACGGACACAGACCGACGACCGTAATCCGTAACTGATGAGGTGTGGTCTCTCAGACCGCGCGAAAATTTTCGAACTCACTCTCCAAAGCCAGTTGTGGTGCAATGCTTCTATACTCCCCTTACCCTCCTTAAATTGCCAAGCCTCCGATGTTTCGTTGTCGGTTGCGTTATCGCCCTGTGTGTTTATTGTTGACACGTGTTACTGATAGGTGTTGGGAGTCTCCTAGACTGCGTCTCGTGAATTACGTACCTGTTTTCTTCAGTACAGTACCGTAGCGTTCAAAACGTGTTGGCACGAATGTGTCATTTTTATCTTTACCGAGTTTGATAAAGTTGTTAGTCGGTCTATGGAGGAAGTTGTCAGTGGTATGGATGAAGAAATAAACGAAAAAGAAGACGATTTTACATCAGCCAGTGATCGCAGTTCCGCTATCGAACAAGAGTATCATTCAGAGGAAGAACTTCAGGAAAGTTGTGATGGCGATCTGTCTGTTTTTCAATGAAATACTTAAAGTGTCTGTTAAAATCGAATGTGTTCTGAGTGGTGATAAGAATGTCAATTGGACAGACTTCCTTTTTGTACCTATCGGGTGGAATTTTTATGCGACAATTTAAACCCTGGAATTTAGTTTTATATAGAAATTTGCTACAGAGAATGTACAATTTTTCAGAATGTAAAATTTAGTACTCTAACATTCTATTTATGCGTACTATTATAAGAACCACACAAAATAATATGCTTTTGTGTGATAAATAATAAAATGCTGCAGGCTTTGTTTAGTGCAATAAAACAAGCTAGAAGCATTTAAACAACACTTAAATAATTGAAAAATAAATGTTATATAGCGTAATTAAAAATTTCAAAAGATATTTGCCTTAAATCCCGATTTTAACATAGGGATCCCTGAGACCCACCTCGAGGTATACGTTACAGAAAATCACCTCGGGAGTTTAAGGGCCACACGACAAAAAACAAGCGCGGCAAAATTAACACTACGGCGGGAACTTCACAAGGCTAACATTGATGGAAGGGCTGCAACTGCAAAACCCCTAATAACGGAAGCCAACGCAAAGCTGCAAGAGATTTGGTACTCCTATCATACAATCTAGACAAATGACAAGAATGTGGTATGGTCCGATGAATCATGGTATACATTGTTTCCTACAAATAGCCGGCATTACGTACGGAGAATCCCAAAAGACGCCTAAAATCCAGCCTGCTTGCTTCCTAGAGTCAAGCATGAGGGAGGTTCCGTTATGATTTGGGCGGAACATTCGGTATTCAGCTGGTCTTATCATTACCCTCACTAGCCGGATTACTGCGAATGAATATCTCGACATCCTCGACAATGAAGTGCTTCCTGATACTAGCATACTGCTAGCAAACAATGGCATACTCCAAGATACCAATGTGCCCATACACACGGCCAAAAAGATACAGGCGTTGTTTGCGGAGCATCGCAATATCATCAAACGTCTTCCTTAGCCAATACAATCGACTGGCCTTATCATCACTGAACCGTTATGGAGTTTAACAGCAGAAGAGTGAAGAGCAGGTTTCCGATTCCAACATCGCTGAAGCAATTGGCGGATGTTTTGATACAACTATTCTGAGACTTAACGAATCTACTCCGCGAAGAACTGCAGCTGTTCTCAAAGCCAATGGGGGTCCAACTGCTTATTAATACATAAATAGTACTTGTATTTCAGGTGTTCATATTATTTTGTCAACCCTCCTGTAAATCAATATCGTTAGAACAAGATTGTCCTCAGATCTAAACCTAGGTTAATGTCGTAGGTTTCGAGATCTCAGGATGTTATTATCCAACTCAGTACAAGCATTTTGTGTATAATACACGTTTTCTAATATATTATGCTTCTTATATTGATACTGTTTCGTTATATGAAATGGATGAAGAAAAACTCCTAAACATAAAACGCTCATTCCGTGTAAATGAAAGGTATTACGGATAGGAAGGAGTGTCATTTCTTATAAAACCATAATAAAACATCTCACACGTATTGTTCAGGTACCGTCAGGATATTAAATGGCCGCGTGTACAGATAAATAGGGCACATAAAAAGGATCCCCTTAACAACTGTAATTGTGTCGCTTCTAAAATGAAAGTGCTGTTGACACGATTTTTCAAATTGTTCAGTACCCTTTCACTTGGCGAAATCTAAAAAGGACAAATACTGCGTTAATATCGCGATGTTCGGGAAAATTAAACTAACTCTGCTACTACACGGGTTGGACAAAAATGGAAACACCGCGAGATGAAATGCATGCTAGAGCCTGAAAGGGGATGCCGGCCAAGCCTGCGGGTTGTGCTGTTGTGTTTCACTACGAACGGCGCCCGTGCTGTGTCCTCAGTACGTCTTGCTTAGAATAGTGTTCCGTGTAGCTGAGAGTGCGCCATGTCGCAGCTGAGTGAGTTCCAACGTGGGCAAACTGTTGGTGGCGGGTGCTTCCGTAACCGAGGTAGCCGAAGTGTTTGGAGTTTCAAGGGGCACCGTATCGAAGATTTACGCCGCCTACAGGGAAAGAGGAAAAGCATCATTCGGTAAGCACAACGCGAACGAAAGTGTCGGCTGAATGATCGTGGCAGACGGCTACAGAAGAGGACTGTGACGAAAAATAAGGGGACGACACCTGCAAAAGTCACTGCAGAACTGAATGTCAGTACGAAAACGACACGAAGGGAGCTCCATAAGCAGGGAATTGCAAGGGGAACTGGAATTCCAAACCGACTCGTCAGTGATGCAAATGCTCCTAATGGGAGAACGTGGTGCCCAAGCCTACGGAACAATGAAAGAAACTCGTCTCGTCATATGAGTCTTGTTTTAGTTTCCAACTTCCGGTCGAGCTAACGCTCCGAGAGTGGAACATGGTGGAGGTTCGGTGACCGTTTGGGCACTCATGTCGTTGTGTTCCAAGTACACCATGGTTACTCTGCAAGGTCACATTGCTGCCAAATGGTGTGTGACCATTTTGGCGAACAGGACCATCCCACGGTGCAGTGTGTGCTAGAGATGGGGGATCCGCTCTTGAACTAATTCATAGAGTTGAATCTTTCAAAGGAGTGAACAATCAGTGATTCAGAAAAAAAGAACGGTAGCTCCAAACGTTTCCCACGGCAGAGAGAGAGAGAGAGAGAGAGAGAGAGAGAGAGAGAGAGAGAGAGAGACGGAGCATATCAGCAGCACCTCTGCTGGTCAGAGCACAGTGCACGCCACACAACACAGCCAGCGCCAGCCTCTGCCCTGCTTCTACCTTGGCTGCCTGCATTGTGCAGTGCCCCATTGGATTTTGTGTTTCACATATGCCGTGCCGTCTCTGTGCGTCGTCTGCCGCTTGCAGTGTCTGGCGCAGCTTAAGTTCGCATCGCACTCTGTCGGCGATCGTTTCAGTCGCACGTCCTGCCCTCTGGGCAGTTGATGCGAGCAACAGGACAGAGAGCCTCCTAGCGGAGAACATAAGAACTACTTGCAACAACCTGCTCACAAGAGAACGGACGATTTGTCTCGGAGCGGGTGACTGGTGGCCGTTCACCGCTCCCCCCACCCTCGGAACTCGCCCGCTCAACGCTCACCCCACCGTTCTCGACTCTAGCCAGAGCGTTGAGCAAAGCGACTCAGGTGTCACTCTGGTCTCTGCGGTCTCAGCTCACGCAGTAATACAGCTCGCGGCTCGACCTGCTCGACTCAGCGCCTTTGCATCGGAGTTCGTCCCTACTGGATATTGTTCTTCGTAGTAATACCGCTATGTATATTACATTATTATGTTATGTATACATCAATTGTTTTTATTTTATTTTTATTTGTTTAAACTGATTAGATTAGGTTCCTGATGACTCCTCTTACTATAAGATTTTTATTATGGACACTCGAATTTACGCTTTAATTACGAGCGAACCGATAAACGTATCGCAAAATGTGATACACCAATATTTTCCTTGTTTTATTCTGTGTAAGGCTATATGCAGCACTTTCGTTTTACAGTCAAATTTATATTTTTTTTTCTTATTCTGGTACGGATTTTGCGATTTTAGGCGTCTTCGGAAGGAAACGTTCACTTTAAAAATATATGGCTTGCGATGTATTTGTATGAGGTTAATTAAATTTTAATACATTATAGCCAAATATATTGTTAATGTAAATCTCAAGTTACAACATTTTTAGATCACCCAGAAAACCACGATACGGCAAAATAAATCAATAATCAAAAACTTTGTCATATCGTGGAAATTTCAATAAACAATACAAAATTCTTACTCATTATCTGTGTTACTTCAAAATAGGATCAAATAAGATCAAAATACAGGCATAGTACTGGAATAAACCAAGTTTAAAGGGCAATGTGCCTTCCATTTATTTTCTATTGTAAATGAGTGGTGAGTCATGAAAAAGAGCTAATTCATTTCAGGGAGTGAACAGTTCTGATCCAATCTCTGAAAAGAACAGTTTTGCCCATCTCTAGTGTGTGCTGCCCAAAGGCGATGCTATGTTCCAAGGCGACAGGGCCGCTGCCCACACAGTTCACTTCGTCCACCCCTGGTTTTTGCGAGTATGAGGATGAACTATCGCACCTCCTCTGGCCACAACAGTCACACCAGATTGCACTATTATAGTGCCTTCACGGTCTACTTGGAGAGACGGGTGTGTGATCGCTATCAACCTATCATCTCTAACTGAACTTGCCACCATTACGCAGGAAGACTGCTGTAACATTCCCTTGGAAAACTACACACGATCTGTATTTATCCATTCCGAGGCAACCGGAAGGTGCTTTGAATGCTAACGGCTTTCCTACATCGTATTAGGCATGATAATGAGTTTGTGGTGTTTCCATATTTTTGAACATCCTTAGTACATGTGTAATACTGACACAATAAGTCGTTCAGTTGCTAAAATAAAAAAAAAACCTGCAACTGTTTTTCAATGTTGCACAGCCCGTAAAGACAAAAACTCGGCCTTTTGCCGTCCATCGCGAGACTCAGATGTTGCTTTTAAGACTCAGCACGGCAGAGATGCGGTATCGCGCATCCTACACGAGTCTATATCATTAAGATAATTTTACGCCAGCCGCCATTACATGGCGAATAGGGATTCCCATTACACAGCTCTATAAATTCGAGGGGACCGTCGAACCGTTGATAGAGTTGCCATTTTATTTCCGGAGATGCGTTCCGCAATCGGAGACGAAATGGCAGCCAATAGTTTTTTCTGTTCATCACGGCCTCTCAGGAAGGTAATATTAAATGCAATAAATAGTATCGATATTTTTTCTTCCAGAAGGAAGTGTATGTAGAGCTCTAAATAGCATAAACTAACAAAAAGAGACAATATTTGTCATTGTCATATGAGGTATCAAACCTGGACACTTTAGATACGATTCTCCTGTAACTTACAGATATTTGGTGGAGATTTACTTTTTTTCTACGAGCGAAAAATTGTTAGTACGTACTATATACACAATAAAGTTCACTACACTTCGAGGCACATCAGTTCATGAACACGGAATTTTTTTTTTTTTTTTAAACTGGAATGCAACCCAGTGCCTGTTTTGTTTAACACACAGTACCGAAAAAACCACCAGGACTGTCTATGAGGAGAGGAGATCGTGATAACTAAAGGCCAGAAAGCAATACAACTGTTTCCCCACACAAACGAAATAAACTCCACAGTTGTCGCTACATCAGATCCGGAACTAGCGACATCAGATTGGTAACTATCAATGAGCCACAAATTAACAATCTTCAATACAGACGTCTTTTGAAGAAGCAGTTAGATTAAATTAAAATGGCTCATTTGCCGGAGACTATGAACATGCATATCGATAGACGTCGCAAAGAATAAAAAGCGAAACGAAATGATATATAGTGTATCATTCCCACTTACGTGTGGAAGCACATGTACGTTCTTTTTTCTTCTCTGCTGTTATTTTATCCTCCTAGCTCCATATAGGAGGGATTGGGGGGGGGGGGGGGCTGTGGGCAGTACAATATTCCGATCTTCAGGCTACACCATATATTATATTTTAAAAATAAAACAAAGACGAGAAAAAGAAAAGGAGGACTCATTTTCTATTTCAAATTGAAGAATCAAAGACGGGCATCTAAAAACATCATAGGAAGGCGACATTCAGCTAAGAAAAAGTATTGAAGGACTGCACTTTCACTTAAAGCCTGAAGAATCTATGCTGGGAGAAATGTATTTCGAGAGGAGAGGATATGTTCCACAGGGGTGAGGGGGTAGGAAAACTATGGAGAGGAAGGTACTTTCGGGGTGGATAGTGGCAAGACACAAGGTGGGAAAGCGGGTGCGGAGGAGAAGGATGGGGTGGATGAAGACGCATTACCCTAAGGACACACACACACACACACACACACACATGCCCGAAGGAGGACTCGAACCTCCGCCGGGACCAGCCGCACAGTCCATGACTGCAGCGCCCGAGACCGCTCGGCTAATTCCGCGCGGCAGGGAGAGGAGAGCCCTGATGTAGAGTGGGATGGGCGGGGAAACGTTAAAATTTGTACGAGAGATAAATACAGTGGCGTACTTCTTCGTCTGGGAGAGGGAGTCGGTTGATGTTGCCTTGTGACAGAATATGGGGAGTATGTAGGTGTAGGGACGGATGGATGTGTTTGTGAAGGCGCGGCAGAGGGGAGGCAATGGGGTTTTGGAATCTAGTCTGCGAATAGTATAGTGGATGCGCAGGTGTTCGATTTGGGTGAGGAGAGGTGGCAATTTGTTGAGATGGTAGAGGATCCATGTGGGGGAAGGTAAACGGATGCGGAAAGCACGACGTGGAGTGTATGGCTTTCGAGGATTTCGAGGGACTGACAAACTTTGGTAAGGCAGAGATATATGTAAGATTTACGTAGCAGAGGATGGGTCTGAACAGGGTTTAGTAAGTGTGGAGAATAATGGAGTGTAAACCTGAAGTTCGGGCTTTAGTAGTGTTAAGTGTCTCGTAGTCTTTCTGTTGGACGGTTAATAGTTCTTCGTTAGTTGTCGGTCCAGAGTTAGTCTAAAATATTTTAGCGCGTTTATGAACTAGATAGGAGGTCATGTAAATGGTAAGGTACAGGTGATGAAGGTGGAGTGTGCGGGTGGTTCGTTCGATAATTATTCCCTGGGTTATGGAGGGGCTGACCTTGAGAAGCCACTCGTTACACGGGAGATGAACTAAATGTTCAAAATGGTCAAGTGTGTGTGAATTCCTAAGGGACTAAACTGCTCAGGTCATCGGTCCCTAGACTCACACACTACTTAACCTAACTTATGCTAAGAACAACACACACACACGCCAATGCCCGAAGGAGGACTCGAACCTCCGGTGGGAGCGTCCGCGCAATCCGTGACAAGGCGCCCTAGGCCACGCGGCGGGGGTGAACTGACTGAGGTGGATCTGGAGGAATCATTCGGATTTCTGGAATGTAGGGTAGATGGCGAGAAATGCGGCGTCACCAGCATACTGAACAAGGTGGACTGGTGGAGGTGCTTTGGACATATCAGCAGAACTGAGGAGAGGAGAGAGGACGGAGCCTTGCGGCACTCCAGCAATGGGGATGGAGGGTACGAGATTTGAGGAAGGATGGGCGATTAGAGAAGAAGTATGCAATAAAGTGGACATAGTTAACTGGAAATGTGTATGTCTGTAGTTTCAAAAGGTGACCGGAATGCCATACACGGTCGGAGAGTTTCTCTAGGTCGAAGGACACTAGAACGCCATATTTTATATACACGGTCTGTTCAAAATATTCCGGAACATTTCGCGCCAATGGTGTGTTGGAATGAAATGCGGTTGGCATCCTTGCACACCCCTGTGTTTAATGTGCAACTTTGGAAGTTTCGTCGTTGTATGTGCGCGTTTTCCGTCGCAGAAACGATCGTTGTAGTTATCTGCTCAACTACCACATCGTTGTTACCGTGTGGGGGAGATTCATCGGTGACAGCAGAGGTAAAATCGTCCCAGTCTGCCTTGTTTAAAGCCCATCTGGGCAAGCGTCCGTGGGCCTGACGCCGGGGCAGTGACAGGAAGATGGGGAAGTGGTCACTACCACACAGGTCGTCACGTGCTCTCCAGTGGATAGATGGGAGAAGTCCTGGGCTGCAAACTGATAAATCGATGGCCGAATATGTGGTAAATACCACACTGAAATGTGTGGGGGAATTTAGGCCTGAAACAGTGTTTCCGTTCACTTACTTTGAGTTATATGCAATTTCGAAAAGGATTTCTTAGCGAGGTTTGGCTGTGTTCACATTTATACTGCAATCGTTAACGCCTCTAGATGTTTCAAATACGCTTCGGGCGCAAAAGGGTGATACATATTCGGTAAATTACAAATAAAAGGTATTAAAAGCACGAATTATTCCTACGGCGCTTATGACGTAACGAGACAGACGGCTATCGCGCCGCTTGGGGGGCCAGTGTCGCACGAGCTGTCAGGCGGTGATAACTTCCACAGTGCGAGGCGTCGCGAAAGCACTGACTGCGAGACGTGACGTAGTGCGGTGTATTGGCCGGCTGCGCTGCTCAGGGCTTACGCGGACGCGCACGAGTTGTTTTCTGCGGAGCGCAGGTGGGGCTCGGCGCGCCTCATTCATATGGCTCTGCGCCGGTCGTAACTCGGCTGCTCCGGTTATGCCGCTGGATTTGTAAAATTGCCAGAGAGAGAGAGAGAGAGAGAGAGAGATGGGGAGGAACGGGAGTAGAGATACGTGGAAAAGCCGACAGCGGGAAATATGATCGCGAAAATTACCGGCGTTTTTCTCTCGCGGCGCCGATTGGAATGGCCGGGAGGACGTCGAGGCGGCGTGCTAACGCTAACCCTGCGGAACGTGGCAAAGTGATACAGGCGGCCGGCCAGCCAACGAGAGAGGGCGTGACGGACGCCCGTTGCCAGCCCGGCCCCGGCCGGTTCATCGGCCCTTCAATTGCGCCTCATTAGCGAGCGCGGCGCCGGCGGCCGGTTTATTTGTCTCGTTTCAGGACGGGCCCTCATCAGAATACCCGCAGCGCCGGCGGGCTGCGAATACGGGCGACCAGGTGCGACAACAGCGCCAACGAACAAGTCGCACGTCATAACACTGCGTACCGTACTTAAATTTAGCGCAACGTGTGTTTTTAAAATGAGGAGGCGCAAGGGAGCATCTACATCTATACGCGTGACCTCTAACATTTCAACACAGCGAAGGATAGCAAATGAATTTTTACTTGCTGTAGAAGGGTGACTGGATAAGTTTGACAAAATTCCATGAAAGATCGTAACATTTTTGTTGCGGTTTCACGGTTGGTAAGCTTCATTATTCCAAAGATCGTATCCACAATTTCAACAATGTACAGTACACCGTTGACAGTTGCCTGAATTGGTCAATGTGTCGAATGCAACAGAAATGGCGAAAACCGTGTTTCGTGCAGTTATTAAAGGTTTCCTATGAAGGGTTGGACTACTGCACAAATCGAAAAAGAACTGGATCAAGTTCACGTAGGCTCTGCACCAAGATTGAAGAGCACTTTCTTTCGTATTTATAAATTTAAACATGGTCGGACAAGCAGAAAAGACGAAGTGCGCTCTGGGCGTCCAATTGAGGTCACCACCAACGAAACCATTGACAAAATCCATCACATGGTAATGCAAAACCGCCGAATAAAAATTCGTGAGATCACATCTCAACTGAGCGAGTGTATAATACCCTGCACCGAGAATTGGATACGAAGAAACTGCGTGCGCGGTGGCTGCAGCGAGTGCTCACAGTCGACCAAATGCGCATCCGGCACAACATTTCAGCACAATGTCTGGCGGTACTTAATCGCAATCCGCAAGACTTATTGCGTCCGTTTACGACTGTTGATTGAATCCATCGTTACATACCAAGGCCAAAACGGCATTCAAATGGACAATTGCTGGCGAAAGTGCACTGAAGAAATCAAAGACCGTTTTGTCAGATGGTAAGGTGATGGTCACTGTGTTTTCAGAATTCCCAAGGAATAATCCTTTTGTACATCACGTGGGAAAAGGCAGAACCATAAGTGGACCCTGTTATGCTTCATTGCTGGATCGTCTGATAAAACACCAAGGCTGGCACGGAAAAGAGTGCTCTTTCACCTGGATAATGCACCATCTCACACATCAGCGAGTCTATGAATTCGGCTTTGAGTTGGTTCCTCATCCACCTTACTCCCAAGTGATTTCTTTCCCCTAACGTGAAACTTATTTTTTGTTGGGAAGAACTTATCATCAAAGAAGGAAGTGACAGTCCCACTCAGCGATCGATTTGCAGAATTTAACAGAATCTATTTTTCCGATGCGACGAAAAAGCTGGAGGATCGGTGGACTAAGTGTATTTCCTCAAAGGAGACTATGTCGAGAAGTAAGGTTCGTTGTTTATGAAACAAACCTTTTTTCTCGTATTTTTACCAGACTTATCAAACCACAGTAGTATGTATAGCGAATACAAGGAAGAACACGTCATTAAACTGTCGATGATTTGGAGGTGGGAAGGGAGCAAATTTAGTGCACAGATCTGCCGTCTGTGTCAGCAACAACGGCTCTAACTCTCATGGGCATCGAATCGAACTGAGCTTGAGTGACAGATATGCCTTCGTCATTCCGGGCTGCTTCAACTCTGTGTCAAAGTTCATCGTTTGTAGCGGCTAGCGAGAGCAGGTGTAACAGTCCCTCGTAAATTCGTGAGTAGACGTTTTCAACGGGTGAGATATTTGAATAATGTGCCGGCCAAGCCAAAACAACAGTCGAACACACTGTGTACGTCGCGACAACACGGTAGACGTGCAGTCTTCCGTTATCCTGCTGAAATATAACAACACGGGCACCTGGAAGATAGGTGACACCCACTGGCCTTAACAAGCCAGAAATGTAACGCCTGCTGTCTAAACCAGTTGTGGTAGTGTTGTGTACCCAAAGGTACCTCGTAGCCTCACAGTCAAAATGTTCAAATGTGTGTGAATTCCTAAGGGACCAAACTGCTAAGGTCATCGGTACCTCGACTTACACACAGCTTAAACTAATTATGGTAAGAACAACACGGACACCCATGCCCTAGGGAGGAGTCGAACCTCCGGCGGGAGGGGCCGCGCAATCCGTGCCGTGGCGCCTCACACCGCGCGGCCACTCCGCGTGTCTGCTTCACAACAGATGCTGGACTTGAATGATGAGGGGGAACGCAATCTCGCAACGTTCGTTCTCTTCGGACACACGAAACACACGATGTCGTCATGCTCTACGTAGAACCGTGCCTTATCTGAACAGACAATTTCGATTCAATTCAGTTTATCGTCACGAACTTTAGACCTGTTATCTGCAAACTCTAATCGGGTCGTACATCCACAATAATCATGATTGTAATTAGTATAGGCCACTACAGTAGACGCTTAGTTCAGGTGACCATATTGACTGCTGTTGATCGCGGCGAAGGCTGATATTTAAATGCCAATACAGTTCAAATGGCTCTGAGCACTATGGGACTTAACAGCTATGGTCATCAGTCCCCTAGAACTTAGAACTACTTAAACCTAACTAACCTAAGGACAGCACACAACACCCAGTCATCACGAGGCAGAGAAAATCCCTGACCCCGCCGGGAATCGAACCCGGGCGTGGGAAGCGAGAACGCAACCGTACGACCACGAGCTGCACCAATACCGTAACAGGACGAGTGGCGACAGGTGGGCTTTTCAGACGAATCAGGTTCTATGCTCCATCGGACAGATGGCTGCTGGCGTGTGCGGCGTGAAAAGTCTCAAAGCAAACACCCTGCAACAATCGTCGGAAGAGTACGGTGGGTGATCTCTTCATTGGACCAACACAAGTATGTTTGTTGGGGACCACGCCCACCCCTAAACGCAGTTTGTTGTTTTTCCCCAGCAGACCGATGCCATCTACCAGCAGGACAATGCAATGTGTCAGAGAAGTCGCAGTATACGTGCTCTACTGGCCACCAAATTCCCTAGATTTAAGCACCTCCTGTGGGAGCACATCGACTGGGCCGTCCTCAACTGAGAAACGTGTCGTAGCTGGCCACGCCTCCAGATCACCTGTGGGTACTTACAGACCCTCACTGACTATCTTCCTGCACCACCGCGCTGAGGTTTTTGAAAGTTGAATAATATTATGCAATATTACTGAAGGTGCAGAGGGCGCTTAGTACGGGCCGCCGCTGCCTGCAGCATCCAACAGGTGTAACACCGGTCAGGGGAGGTCGCTGCGTGGCGCAGGCAGACGCTCAGCCGCCAACAAAACAGAGCAGGACGGCACAGCAGGCTGCCTGTGGCGCGGCGTGGCGCTCTGCCCTTTGCGGACCGGCAGCGGGCGTGTCGCTATTAATTTGGCTGCATTAGCAGCCCAGCTCACTGCTCACGCACACACACATACACACACACAGAGAGCCCACGCTGGGTATTCGCCCCAGCTTACGTGGCCAGCTCCGGAGCGTATCATCTCATCTCACCACATCTGGGCGCTGTTCCAACTCACCGTCTAACACAGCGGGAATGGTCAAGCTACAGTGGAGCAGTTCTACGAAATACGCCCGTACTGCATAATTCCTAATTTACAGTGTTTCCTACACACTGATGTTGTAACTGTGTCACTCCACACAACGTTCCGACTGTGGCACTTCGGTTTCAATTCAAAGTGGTGTAGGCATAATTCCTCATTTAGGGCGGATATGAAGTCCCCTCCAACACCAAAAATGGGTCGACTCCTTGGTCTGTTGTGACATTCAAGTACCTACTGTCTAGCTCACATGGTCTGTTGACTGGCCAGCATTAGCTGTCCTTCGCACCGTCACAAACTAGAACACGCCTCTTTTCTCTTCGCCATCGTTTGTGGCAACAGTAGCGCTGAACGGAGGTTAAGTAATTTCAAAGTGCAATAATCTAGATCTTCGTCTAAACCTTTCCAGAACTTATACACTATGTGATCAAAACTATCCGGTCACCCCAAAAGCATACTGCCTGTCAGGTACTCCATATCAGCGACCTCAATAGTCATTAGACATCGTGAGAGAGCACAATGGGGCATTCTGTAGAACTCACGGACTTCGAACGTGCTCAGGTGATTGGGTATCACTTCTGTGATACGTCTGTACGCGTGGTTTCCACAGTCCTAAACATATTTAGGTCCACTGTTTCCGATGTGGTAGTGAAGTAGAAACGTGAAGCGACACGTACAGCACAAAAGCGTACAGGCCGACCTCGTCTGCTGACTGACTGAGACCGTCGACAGTTGAAGTGGATGGTAATGTGTAATACGCAGGCATCTATCCAGACTATCACAAAGCAATTTCAAACTGCATCAGGATCCACTGCAAGTACTATGATAGTTAGGCGGGAGGTGAGAAAACTTGGATTTCATGGTCGAGTGGCTGCTCGTAAGCCACACATCACGCCGGTAAATGCCAAAGGACGCCTCGCTTGGTGTAAGGAGCGTAAACATTGGACGATTGAACAGGGAAAAACGTTGTGTGGAGTGACGAATCGCGGTACACGATGTGGCGATCCGATGGCAACGTGTGAATGCGGCTAATGTCCGGTGAACGTCATTCTGCCAGGGTGTGTATGGCCAACATTAAAATTCGGAGACGTTGGTGTTATGGTGTGCTGTGTTTTTCTTGGGTCCCACTGCTGAAGAGCAATTCGGGGATGGAGATTGCATCTTTCAACACGATCGAGTACCTGTTCATAATGCACGGTCTGTCCCGGAGTGGTTACACGACAATAACATCCCTGTAATGGACTGCTCTGCACAGAGTCCTGACCCGAATCCTATAGAACACATTTGGGATGCTTTGGAACGCCGACTTAGTGCCAGGCCTCACCGACCAACATCGGTACCTCTGCTCAGTGCAGCAGTCAGTGGAGAATGGGTTGCCATTCCTCAAGAAACCTTCCAGCACCTGACTGAACGTATGCCTGCGAGAGTGGAAGCTGTCATCAAGGCTAAGCCTGGGCCAATACCGTATTGAATTCCAGCATTATTTAACGTTCCTTGAGAGGAGTTCCAACTCGGACTGGACAGAGACGAAAAATGAAATCGGCCACATACGAGGGGTAGTCATAAAGTTTTAATTACGTATCGCCCTGTTGGATTAAAAGCGTTTCTTGTTACAGCTGCCGCGCGGGGCAGCCGCGTGGTCTCGGGCGCCTTGCTACGGTTCGCGCGGCTCCTCCGCCGGAGGTTCGAGTCCTACCTTGGGCATGGGTGTGTGTTCTTAGCGTAAGTCAGTTTAAGTAGTGGGTAAGTCTAGGGACCTATGACCTCACTAGTTTGGTCCCTTAGGAATTCACACACATTTGAACATTCCTTTGCAATAAATAATTGCAAGTGTTCCCGGGCTTTATATGCACCCTGTATGTGTGTGATAAATTGAGAACGAGTGGATCTGTAACGCATCGGAAACGTATCTGGCAATGGAAAGTTACTAACGAGAGAACGGATATTGGTACTCTTGCCACTGTGGTTCGAGATCCTTGCGTTAATTCGCGTCAAGTCGCAAGGGAATCTGGCATGAGCCAGAGTAGTGTTGTTCGTGTTCTGCATCGCCATAAATATCATCCTTACCATATCAGTCTCCACCAAGAATTAACTGGTAAGGACTGTATGCGTCGCATTGAATTCCGCCGATGGGCTCAACTTCAAATTCAGAGGGACGACACATTTATTAATTTGATTTTATCTACTGACGAGGCTACATTCACGAACCACGGAAATGTTGATTTGCATAACACGCATTACTGGGCAACTGAATAATCCATGTTGGTTGCGGCAAGTTGCACACCAAAAACCGTGGTCGGTGAATGTATGGTGTAGGATTTTGGAGGACAGAATTATAGGCGCCTATCTCATCGAAAGAAATATTAATGGTAGGAAGTACACCACATTTCTGCAACAAACATTAGGTCTGTTACTGGAAGAAAAACCTTTCGGAGCAAGGAACAGAATGTGGTACAAACATGATAGGTGTCCGCCTCATTTTTCGCTGATGGTTAGAAATGAGTTGCAGAGGCAATTCCCAAATCGTTAGATTGGACGCGGGGGAAATGTGTCGTGGCCGGCTCGTTCGCCAGACTCGACGCCTCTGGAATTTTTCTTGTGGGGATTCGTAAAAGACACTGTTTATAAAGGCGTTCCAACTACGCCTGCAGTTATCCGAGAGAGAATTGTCAAGAGCATGTGCTTCGATAAGTGCCGAAGTAACAAGGAACCACTCAATCCATGATAAGAAGATTGCAGCACTGCACTGATACCAATGGACATCACTTCGAACACCTTCTGTAAATGGGCGTTCATGCCGCCTTTGTGACCTTCGTTGACGTTCGAAGACCTTACTGTTGCACATTATTGGATTCGTTTCGATAGCCGCTATCAGAAAATAAATACCAAACTACAGCATCGCATTAAAAAAAAAAAAAAAAGTTGACGTTTATATCTCCGACGCGACCGAGCAACAAAAACCCAACGTCATATTATGGCCCTCGTTGTCCCACGCAACTTTTGTCCCACAAACTTTTCAGCTCCTATCACGCGTTCGGAGTTATTCTTGGTGGCAATTGTTAGTGACTCACCCTGTATAAGCTTGACGAAGTATGAAGCAATGTTTAATACGTGTCTGCTAACCGTTTGGCTTTTAAATTCTACCTCTATTTTTACTATAGCATCAGTTTCACGTAACAAATCAATAATTTTCGAATAAAACCTGAATTAATCGTTGACAATTTCAATTTTGCTACAAATACTGTTTATTTTTAAGTAACAAAAAAATGGTTCAAATGGCTCTATGGGACTTAACATCTGTGGTCATCAGTCCCCTAGAACTTAGAACTACTTAAACCTAACTAACCTAAGGACATCACACACATCCATGCCCGAGGCAGGATTCGAACCTGCGACCGTAGCAGTCGCGCGGTTCTGGACTGAGCGCCTAGAACCGCTAGACCACCGCGGCCAGCTTTAAGTAACAGACGGGAGGATAACTACGTATAACAAAAATGTTTTGTAGGCTACACATCTCTTTATACATCCTGACAGTTTCTAGACGGTTCACCAGTTCCAGTTTGTATGGGAATCTAGAGAAGACACTGATTCCACTCGTAACAAACAAAGCAATCGAAATGACACGACGCCTGATGGATCTGCAACACTCCTGTCGTACAGACAAACGCTGTTACGATCGTAACTGACCAGACGGCTACTAAGCAAACTACCGTAATAGTCAATCCTTACTTCCTGGTAAGACCTGACGAAACCACAACCGTCCAGTTAAACTGTGGGTTCTTTGACGGCTTTCGGAGATGGTGGAGTGCAACTACAAGGTATGAAATTTATTACACGAAAGATTTACTTAACTTTATGGACACATTTACTAACTGCTAAGCACTTCCCTGAAGTACGAAATTCTCAATGTTCGAAAGTACAGTTGAGTTCAAGACATGAACAGCACATGAGCCCTAACTATTCGATGCTGCCAGCTTGATCGGAGCTCACCGAACTGGGGGCACAGTGTTCCTCTGCTCGGCACTAGAGAGAGTGTTTCGGTTCCGCCGGCGCCTGCCATTCGTCGAAGAGGATTCCAGCGAGACATCGCTGGCTTCTGTGCTGTCAACGCGAGTTGCCGATTTTGGTGTGGCACCGCGACGTCTGGACGATGTCACACTTACGATAGTCTATGGGCACGGGTTCCCAAACTTTTCCTCTGATGGAACACTGTGATAATTTTGTAATTTGATGGAACACCTTTTTTATTTTGAAGGTTAATATTAAAAAAAAAATACAAAATTTGTTTTATTCAGTGGATACTTCAATTTTAAATTATAACCAATCACACAGAAAACGTAATAAATCTTTTAGAAATCAATTAGTATCGTCACATTATGGGGAAAAAGTCATGTTGTTAACAGTTTTTCGTGGAGCACTTGTTTTCACTTCCCACGGAACACGGTTTGGGAAACCCTTGTCTACGGTAGGTAATGCTAGTTTTACAACTCTGCTCTAGCGTGTGTATCACGCTAATCGTCGTGAACGTAACGCAAAATAATACGTACAGTGTCTCGTTGGATTAAAGACAGGGTTTGCTGGTCCCAATCTTTGCCGCGCTAAATAAATAAACGTGCTGACCTCCATTTACCATTTGGCAACCCTCGCCAGCGCGACTTTTTTCTCTTTCTTTCTTTTCGCTGTCAGAGGGAAGTATTCACTGATGCCCGTCGGATCAGGCGGCTTCAAACTACTAGTTACATTTGCAGAGCGGCACATTGACTTTCTGCCACAGCAGCTGAGCGGCAGACGTCGGCTGAAAATCCGTCACACGGCAAAGCATTCGCCAGCGAGACGAGGGGCGCACGCCAAATGGGGCGTGTTTACGCCGCCGTGCTTTCATGGCTTCCGCCCCGTGTGCACCGGTTCATAGAGCGCGCCCGCGCAAAGAGAAATGTGCCGAAGCCAGATCACAAGCATCGGCTGCGTCCTAATTAGAAAAGCCAGTGCTCGCGGCGGTAAGTACGTGTGTGTGTGTGTGTGTGTGTGCAGTCGTTCTATGCCACGTACGAGGGGCTGGGAGGTACGTTTCGACATAAAGCTGAATGCAATATCGCAATCTGCGGGTCACGAGTCCGTGGAGCTGTCAGTCAAAGACATTCTGGCCTTTCTACCGTAGCAAATGAACCCTCTTTACATACGTGTGTCCAAAACTTTCAGAGAAAACAAAAAGATTTCTGTGCGACGGCACAGTTACTCTAGGCTGCACTAATTAATGCTAGATAATAATAAGAAAACAAGAGGGTGGTATTACATAAGAATGCTGAAGATTAGATGGGGTAACTAATGAAAATTAAGTTAATCGAATGCGTGGGAGGCGGGGGGGGGGAGGAAGGATCACGGCACAACCTGGTTACAAAAAGGGACACACGCTGATTCATCAATAATTACTTAATTTGGTAATGGAGGAAAGTGGGGGGGGGGGGGGAGGAGGGTAAAAACTGTGACGTATGTTCTGGTGGACTGGATCGACGTACGATATATATGATACGAGAAATCTGCAGCTTGACTCAGCTACCTCAACCTACGGGTGTCATGTAACCCACAACGCTTTCAAATACCACCCACAACATTTTCATATTCTCTCGCTCGCTACACGTAAAGTATTTGTTCTACAGAAAAAATTAACAAGCCCTTTCTGTACGAAATTTAAAGTAGCTTGATCATGTACTAGAATACGTTTCTGCTAGAGGCCATAGTTTTCGAATTATTCAAGAAAGACGTATAAAAGTGACGTTCAAACGCTATTTTCTTGAATAACTCTAAAACTGTGGCCTCCACCGAAAATATATACCAGTACAACATCTAACTACATTAAATTTCCTACAAAAAGACCTTGTTCATTTTTTCTATATGTATGCGCGTAGTGAGCGAGAGAATGCAAAAATCTCATGTGTGGTTTTTGAAGGTATGCAAGGACGCATAACACCCACAGGTAGGGCCAGCTGAATCACCCAATAGGTTAGGGATATTTCTCTACTTCTTTTACGTGTAGGAACAAAAAGAAGTGTAGATGTCAACAAGGGCCAACTTAACATCTATGTGCGTGTGTCCGTGTGTGTCTGTGTGTTCAGTTGGTGTGTGACGTGTACGGGGAGCGGTGTGTTTCGACACAATGCACTGTGAGAAATCGCAGTCTCCGTGTCAGACGCCCACAGAAATACCACCTGTTTTTAGTTTCGACCGTAGCCGTTGTTGAGATCACTGTCTGAAATTTTAATTGCACTGAAATTGTATTCGTGGGATATGTTCCAACATACTCCTCACGCCTAGATCTCAATATCGTTAATTACACAGAAGCGCCAAAGAAACTGATATAGGCATGTGTATTCAAATACAGGGACACGTAAACAGGCAGAATGCGGCGCTGCGGTCGGTTACTGCTCCTACAGTGGCAGGTTATCAAGATTTAAATGAGTCTGAACGTGGTGTTATAGTCTGAACGTGGTGTTATAGTCGACGACGAGCGATGGGACACACCATCTCCGAGGTAGCGATGACGTGGCCATTTTCCCGTACGAACTTCTCAAGAGTGAAGTGGGAACATCAGGAATCCGGTAAAAGATCAAATCTCCGATAGCGCTGCGGGCGGGAAAAGATCCTGCAAGAACGGGACCAACGACGACTGAAGAGAATCGTACGTCACAGAATTGGAACACTTCCGCAAATTGCTGCAGATTTCAATGCTGGGCCATCAACAAGTTTCAGCTGCGAACCATTCAAAGATATGGGCTTTCGCAGCCAAAGGCCCACTAGTGTACGCACGATGACAGCACGACACAAAGCTTTACTCCTTGCCTGGGCTCGTCAACACCGACATTGAACTGTTGATGATGTATATCAGCAGGGGACTGTTCAAGCTTGTGGAGGCTCTGTAATGGTGTGGGGTGTGTGCAGTTGGAGTGACATGGGACCCCTGATACGTCTAGATACGACTCTGGCAGGTGACACGTACCCAGGCATTCTGTCTGATCACATGCACCCATTCATATCCTTTGTGCGTTGCGACTTACTTGGGCAATTCCAGCAGGGCAGTGCGACATCGCACACGTCCAGGATTAGTACAGAGTGGTTCCAGGAACACACTTTTGAGTTTAAACTCTTTTGCTGGCCACCAGAATCCCCAGACGTGAACATTATTGAGCATATCTGGGATGCCTTGCAACGTGCTGTTCAGAAGAGATCTCCACCCCTCGCACTCTTATGTACAGCCTTGCAGGATTCATGGTATCAATTCCCTCCAGCACTACTTCAGACGTTAGTCGAGTCCATGCCACGTCGTGTTTAAGATGTGATCAGTTCTTCCTTGAATTAATTTCTACAGCAAGGATTTAGACCTTCATCTACCGGCTCCGTGCTAGAGTTCTTACGATGATGTCCCTCGCTGTCGGTAGCACTACCGTGGTGTAAACTGATAATGTGTGGCTTCTGATAGGAATGCAGGTAGCTACCGTTAATACGTAAACGAAGTACAGGCACTACAAAATCTTTCTGTAGTTATAGGGAATGTCGACCTCAAGAGGGCGTACTGTGAGACTAACGTCCTCAACGTAGAGATCAATTGGAAGGTCGAAGCTTAGGGGGTGTAGAATGTGCAGAGCTTCTGTTACCTGGGGGAAAAAATAACAGACAAATAACAGACCGACAATAGCTTAATATACGAGTCCCAAACGCTGCAGAGACTACGTTATGTTGCCAAACCAATCAATGGAAAGAAAAACCTGTCCATACTCCCAAACTGAGACACACGTCAACACGCAGAAATACCGCACTGTACGCAACGTAGCCGATCACCTTGGACAAGAGAGCGTGTAATCCGCCTAAAGAATGAAGAATGAATAAGCGGAAAGATACAAGGGGCACGAAAAAACAAGGGAAGTCTGGATAAATAGGTCAAGACAGGAGCTGTATGAGGGAGTTGACCCAGTTTCAAACATGATACGGAAAAGATGAGTGACATCATAAGGATGGAGGACAACCCGTCGACCAACAAGACGTGGCGGGCAGCATGCTTTAAACAGTGGACAGTTGGACGAAAGAAGTCAGGTCGGACTATCAAACAATTCGAATAAGAGAAAAAAAATGCATACGCAGTAAATGCAGGATAGGAACACTGTGGAAGGTCATAAGTGGACTGATGCCGCAATCAAAATTATGACGACGGAAGCAGAGAGAACCAGGAGGAGCGGGAGAATGAAGAGGTATTGGGTTGGGTTGGGTTGGGTTGTTTCGGGGAGAAGACCAGACAGCGAGGTCATCGGTCTCATCGGATTAGGGAAAGTCGGTCGTGCCCTTTCGAAGGAACCATCTCGGCATATGCCTAGAGCGAATTTGGGAAATCACGGAAAACCTAAATGAGGATGGCCGAACGCGGGATTGAACCGTCGTCCTCCTGAATGTGAGTCCAGTGGGCTAGCGAAGAGGTATTGGGAAGAAAGAAAAATTACTGAACAAGTCACCTGTGATCCTAAAGGGCCTAAACGGTCACATAAATAAATAAATGGAAAAAAGGAATGCCATGATGGCGAGTTTATCGTACATAAACATCCGTCAACTTTACAGAAGAAAACTTCTGACGTTAAGGAATGCAAGTAAATAGAAAATGAAAAATATCATGGCCTACGCGCAGTTCTCGGCCGACCGACTGAGTGACTTGGTGCGCTGCAGCTACTGCACAACATCGGACAGTTTCGTACTTCCCCCAAACCCTCTCGGGCGTCTCTGTGCACGCCGTTCATGTGGCGAAACTTGACAAGCACTGCAGTGTATGGGCAATGACTGGACTTTCCTATGTGAAACAGTTGCTATTGTATTCAAAGTTTACACTTAAAGTAATGACTGCGTTTCGCCTGTGCTACGTGCCAACTCCGTTCCATACAGAACAGTCTGAAAAGCTTGTTAGGGTATTGCAGGATAGCTTGCGCTGAGAAATAAATGTGAATAAAAAATTCGATACGTTGTGCCGTTTCCGAGTAAATTAGCAATCAAGTTACCCAATCAGGCCGTCGCCCGCCATATACAACTAGTGTCAGTTGTTCTCACATAGCGCAGATGATATCGCACGCGACTGCCCAGCGTTTTCGTCCGGTTCCATCCTTATTACCGCCCCAGGTCCAATTTCCGTAACGTTCTCTTGCTCGGTTTTAGGAAACCACCTCAATTTGCTCGCGCAACGGATTGACTTGTTAACTTCAATGCTAAAGAACTCGGAAACGGCGCAACATATCGAAATGTTTTCTGATCAGTTATTTCCCCAGCACGACCTACCCAGCAACATCCTGAAAAGCTTTTCAGACTGTTTCTGACCACCCCGAAGATACAGGTTGCTTCGGGTGCCTCTATCGTTGTGTTACAGACGGCCTCCATAAACCACTCTCTCGCTCCATACGTTCAAACTACTACTCCTACATAAAAATTAAGCAAGAACTTTTTGTAATAAATTTAATATAGTTAAATTTTGCACTGGGTTAGTTTTCGCTGCAGGCCATGGTTTTCGAGTTATTCAACAAAAACGTACAAGAGTGACCATAGCACACAGCTCCACCCTCAATTCATCCCTTACGAGGCAGGATTTCCAGTATGTTGTTAGTGGTATCGATAGCTACGATGCCAGAACGTAGGTCCGCTCTGCTAGGCACTACAAGAGACATCGACGAAAGCACCCTCTAGCCGGTGCTGTCAAGGTCTACGAGCTCCGCGACTGCTTCAGCCCATTTCATCAGGTGCAGACAGCCAGGACACTTCGCTTCAGCATCGCACCACCTTGCAAGTTATGTAATATGGTTCAAATGGCTCTGAGCACTATGGGACTTAACTGCTGAGGTCATCAGTCCCCTAGAACTTATAACTACTTAAACCTAATTAACGTAAGGACATCACACACACCCATCCCCGA
This sequence comes from Schistocerca cancellata, assembly GCF_023864275.1. Taxonomy (NCBI): domain Eukaryota; kingdom Metazoa; phylum Arthropoda; class Insecta; order Orthoptera; family Acrididae; genus Schistocerca; species Schistocerca cancellata. The sequence continues at coordinate 134,714,922 of NC_064635.1, forward strand.
GGCAGGATTCGAACCTGCGACCGTAGCGGTCGCGCGGTTCCAGACTGAAGGGCCTAGGACCGCTCGGCCACCTCTGTAATATGTTTGCATATGTTTATCCACTAGTAAAGGTTAACTGTATTCGCAGTACCGACGTAATTTCCCTTTTTCCGTTCCTACCCACGCGCCGCCTCCCAGGCGGGATACAAAACTGTTAATGACACTACCTACTACCTACTACCAGTGTACAAAAATTTCCGACTACACGAATTACTTCCGATATTCCACCTGTTTTGGTCTCTATTGATTAGGTTATTATAGCCACCAGCCTAGTCGGTTACTTCGTTAACATTATTCGTTTGAAAACAACTTTTGTGAGCGTTACGCTAAAACTAAATACGTTGACAATTCGATCCAAACTTAAGCGTTACAAGCACAGTAGTTTCGGAGTGAGAAGCCCTAACGAATACACCAGTGTAATCGTGACGAATACAACAACGTAATCGTTCATTTTATGACGGTAAAATTCACAATATTGTTGGGTAAAGTTTACACAAACGTCAATTTTACAAATTTGTATGTGTTCGAGTAAGCCGGTGACGTAATAACGCCAGTCAATGAGGACCAAAAAAGGCTGAGTGTGAAATAATTCGTAGAGTGGTAGAAGGGAGTGTCTAATGTGCGGGCTGAGTATTGGAATAGAGGTGTGTTCGAAGGTCACTTTCGTATATTTTTCTTGGCTAACTCGAAAACTACGACCTCGTGCTCCAGAAAAATACTGAAGATTAGACGAATAGACGCAGTAGCTAATAAATTGGTACTCAATCGAGTCGGGACGCACCCTTATTCGGCGAGAAGCTGGAACATGTAAATCAGCCAGGAACATTTCTGAACATGATATGTTTGCTGCTCCAGGTGTTACGGTGTGCGGAGGCATCATGTTGCATAAGCGTAATGACCTCCACATTTTTGAATATGGACCACTCACAGGGTGTATACGTGGACAAAGAAAAAAAATTCCCTTATTTCTCCCGGATAAAAATACACTTTCTCCCGGGTGAAAACATACTTTTTCCCTGTTAACTGACAGTATATTTTCTCTCGGAACTGTATAAGTCCTTTGAATGATTATATGGTTTTATACATGGGAGTAGAATTTCCCGGCACTTTATAAAACCAAACACAGGGGAAAAAACGCGTTTTGGAAAGATCTTCGATGTGCTGAGCAACATGTACGCTGCATATTTTCGTATTACGAAAGTATAAATTCAAATTCCACCAAACACCGCATGTTACTTTCCGAAGCATTGAAATCGAGATTGTGATGCGCTTTTGTAAGCCAGTCATAGCTCATGTCTCGCCAGCCGACGACAGCGGGTATTCAGATCTTAGGACATGTGATGTAGTCAGCCAATAGCAACATCACTGTTAAGTAGCATGAATGCACAGAAAAAGTTAATGGTTTAAATTAATATACATAGTGTTTCTACACGAAACTCAGTGCTTTCACGTATAATATTGGTCTCTAATATTAATATGCTGCAAGAGAAGCTAAGCTTTCACATACGATGTTGGTCTTTTATGTGTGTATTTCAATTTAAGATATACCACATAAATGTGATCGTAAAATTTCTAATAGCAACTTAAATGTCTGATCTTCTGGTCTCCAAATTCATCTAAATGGCTCGTCATCAAAGAGTTGATTTTTAAATGAGAGTCAAACGCTCTGTGATTTAAGAAATTCATCGTACATTGTCGCACATAGCTCCGTTGTAACTGCCAGAATGGTACTTTGATGGTAACGCTTTTCAAATCACCATTCGGAATATTTTCCCGCGAATTGTTAGAAATAGGTTCGTTCCCGCAGTTGCCAGAGAGCGCCAGATGACAGGCGTCACCGCGCTTGCGTAGCTACCATGTCGGAGGGAGCCCGTATGTTCGTACGTGTAAAACATTAAAAGCTCGTACATTATGTCACAGAAGAAACAAGACATCAGAGGATACTCCAAGAGCATCGGAATTTCGAGATCCATACTAAAATGTGCACATTTAAAGTGCAGATTTGTATATCCATATTCCCAGTTAAGTAGGCCACGACCTGATATTAAGCTTTTCAATGTGGTTTTCGGGATGTAAATTTTCTTGGAGTACCAGTACTGTGTTATCTCATGTTTGGTTCTTTATTATAGCATAATGCCGTACGTGCTAGAAGTTGAATACGTGCACTTAAAATGCAGCGAACAGTGTGTGGAATTAAAAAGAAAATTTCTTTAGCAAACCGACAAAAATAACTACATTGTTCTGCAAGGCAATTAATGCTTGACTGTCAGAAAGGTGGAAATCAGAAATCAGGTTTTTTTCTCATTTAACGTGAGAGCAGAAAATGAAGAGGAAACAGCAAAATCACTAAATGTAAACACGGGTCACGTTGAGACTACCCACTACCTCACTGTAACTGAAGACTGCTCTGCGCATCAGCCCCGGATCTACGATATTTCCGAACAGGTGCAATACCCCGCCACTCCCTCGACCGTTTGAGATAGGACGTCAAAAATTTTAAAAAAATTGAATTTTCAATATGTTCGTTTTGTAGCGCACATCTTTCTGAAGAGTCTGATGCATGAACTTTGTGAATTCGAGGAAATGTAAGACATGTTTATATTTCGTAATGGATGCCATCAAACCATATTCAGGAGAGTGGAAATTTTTATTCCCTATCAACTAACAACTTGCTGCTTTGTGTGACATAAAATTAAATATAGGATACATAAACCCAGTAAAGACATGAGACAAGCAAGACAATATACATTTCTTTAATCCTTAGCTCCTAGAATTTTTTTCTCTCTAATCTTGCTACAGTTTTACATGGCGTGCTTTCCTTTCTGCGAAAGAATCTATTACCTCATCACAGTTCGTCAAATGTTTTGCTATATGAAAAGTCGAAATGTCGTTGTCTAATACTGAAAAAGCTGTTAATGCAAATAGGACCCAAGAATGGTGTGGTTTCCCAATCTGATTACGTCATTTTGTCACTCTCTGCTAGATAAAACAAAATATGCCTTTGTTATACTGCAACAATTGTAATACACACCAAATAAACGAGACTGTTTTGGCACAAACTGTCTTTTTTGTAACGACAGAATATAATTCACAAAGTACCAATATCAATTGCCCATTAGGCCTACTGCAAGCAAAAAAGCCCTACGTTAGGAAATAGTTTCCCACTTCATTCATACGCTCCAGTTTCTCAAGTATGAGATCGAAAAGTAGAAGTACGAAATTTTTATACAAACTTGGAATCGTCATATTGTTCCATAATTTATGTCATGTCCCCGTTTCTTCTCCTTCCTCGTTCTAACAAAGAGTCTTGTTATAACTAATTCTGTAACTATTCCTGCCAATTTCAAAGCTTATTCGCAAGTTAACTCCACAAACTCTTCCAGAATCACCGGTTTAGTTATCCCGCGATTATTCTCCGGTTAGGCGTTGCTACATGTTCGCACAACGCGTTTTCCGCGCTTCTTCCAGAATAGAACTTAAAGCGGCTGCTAGCCGGGGATTGTACAACTAGCCCTAACTAGTATAGCGATCTGGCCAAAAATTTTCTGTCAAAATTTCATTTTCTTAGATACATCGAGAAGGTAATACGTAATATTTCTTACCTGTTATTCGTTTATTTCCACTCCTGTAATCTGAATCTATGGATTTAGCTAGTAATTATAACAACGTTCATCATTCGCAAACCCAATCAACCACAGAGTCAGACAGCGGTTGGCATTCATCCGTTCGGCCTTACTCCGCTCAGCTCGTATAGCCCCTTTGGTCAGTAGGAAAGTTTGTTTCTACATGCGACGAGGATTCCTCTGACAGAGACATCATATACACTATGCATGCGTTCACAAATCAACTTATGATTCATTCAGAAATCAACTTAGAATGTGTTCAAAAACCGACAGGGATGCGTTTCAAAGTCATAAGAATAATCGATAGACCAACGTGCGCTGGATGCTAGTCGCTTTGTGAAACAAGGTTTTTCGCTCAAGAATATGAATTTGCCCCCGCGTGCGTTTGACATCTTGCGCCCGTTGCCAACTGTAGTTTCTTAAGGATAATCGCATTTTCCGTTTGACCACAGCATTCCACCAGGCTATCTTGCTCGGATATCTGCAGCATTGCTTGAGACAATCCGCCCATGTCGTGGAGATGACATCTTGTAGCAAGGCATCGACGAGAATATAAACATTTAAGCTCCGCGGAATCCTATGCCATTTAGTGTGCTGTTTGGCCAGAGCTATCGTGACACAGAGGGCGCAGTGGTCGGAGAAGCTTGCCGGAATGACATCGGCGTCCAGAACATGTTGGCAAATGTTCGGCGTACAGACTGCCCGCCCCTTCTCCCTTTAGAGACCGGCCGCTTAGGAGAATATCGGGCCTAGAAAACCGACCACTTGTGCTGTTTCTAAGGCGCTACTGGCACATATGTAACTGATGTATCTTTCAAGAGTAAAACGTACTTACAAAAGGCCAACTTCAAGATTTATTTTTCGTATTCACTTCAGTTCTTTGATAAAGTACACATTTAAAAATAATGATAACAGAAAGTATAATTAACTCTAAAAAAAAGTGCGAGGCGAGTTAGTGAGCAATTTCTTCCACTTAGGGTTCCAAAGTATCTTGCTCACTCCACAACGTGACGCATTTGCAGCAGAACTGCAGCAAACTGCAAAACCTACGCGCGAAATTACGTCCATGCGATCGTAATGTCTCAGCCATTAGCGACAGCTGCTGTTACATTAGCTAATGTTTCTTTCGAAGTAGTTCTAGAATCTGACGATAAAAGGCAGCACCCCCAGTCAAGTGACAGGTAGCGAGACGTTCGTCCACTGTTCTCATAGAGTGTTAGAGGGACAGACGGCTCGCGCCTTGAGGAAACCACGGTCCTGACTACACCCGGTCGCGGTCTTTACAACACGTTCAGTTGCGGTCCGAACTACGCTCGCGCTCGGTGTGCAACGCGTTACATGCCATCGACAACGTGTGGGATGAGCTGGGGAGACGACCATCCAGTTTTCAACCGCGCTGGTCGGGAAGTGGAACGCCCTAGCCCGAGAACTCTTCACGAAGAATTGTTGTCAGCATGGTAGCAACTGGCATGGACCGCCGTGCGTGCTGACCACTAGACCACGGATTTTTGGGTTAAAACCTATTCTTTACCTTTGTTCGTAGTTGCAAATAAACTTCTACTTGGGAGTTTCATGAGTAATTAAGCAGGAAAACCGCCAACTTTATAGCACCTTAAACTGCCGATTTCAACGTTAACGCCTATTTTACCTTTAAAATCCTGAAAAGTACTTATTTCTTTAATGTAACAGAAAATTCTCGTATTTTCAAAATATTAGAATTGTTTATAAGGAACGCAAATCGGAGGACTGAAACCGATATTTGGAAAAAATATCTGTAGATCGTAGAATCTTGGCCAATTGCCTGTTTCCACAAAGATATTCGTAGGCCTCGAACGGACTTCATCTGAAATAAAAAAAAAACCTTACACTTAAGGCTGCCTAACCATTGTAGTAAAAACAAAAAACCCTTACCTCCGTCCTTGGTTATACACGAACTCCTATTGTAGAAAGGCGAGGCCATTGTCGCGTTCTTGTTATCCAATCGCCATACGTAGTGTACCAATGGACATACAAAGTGCAACATGTTCACTGTTCGAAATATATTCTCGTTTCAGAGCGCGAATAGTTCAACTGAGAAAAATGCCGAAAACAGAAACTGTACGTAGCATACTCAGTACAGCATTCCCGCCCATGTGTCGAAAGTATGATCCCGTCACATCCGTTGATGTTCTACACTGTTAGACAACCTTTTTTACCTGCGTGCCACTTTTGTGTGTCTGTTAGTAGTAAAATTTCCTAACCGCTTACCGACTCGACAGTAATGGTGATTTATATAGGAGGGAAGTAACTTTACTTTATGAAAATTATATAATAATACTTCCTTACCAAATACATTATTCCATTTTTATTAAAAACCTAGAGAAAATGTTTTTAAAACCCCTCCGGCCACCATCAAAGCTGGAACGTCCAACAGCGTGTGGTTGGGACCACTGATGTACAACATTCATTTTCGGCATATGAATTAATATTGACTGACACGAGCCGCTGGTTTATCCGGCATTTATTAAATTACATATTACACATGTTTTACCATAAGGCTACTATTTTGGCAACGGCCTTGCCGCAGTGGATACACCGGCTCCCGGCAGATCACCAAAGTTAAGCGCTGTCGGGCGTGGCCGGCACTTGGACGGGTGACCATCCGAACCGCCACGCGCTGTTGCCATTTTTCGGGGTGCACCCAGGCTCGTGATGTCAACTGAGGAGCTACTCGACCGAATAGTAGCGCCTTCGGTCAAGAATACCATCGTAACGGCCGGGAGAGCGGTGTGCTGACCACACACCCCTCCTATCCGCATCTGAGGATGACACGGCGGTCAGGTGGTCCCGATGGGCCACTTGTTGCTTGCTTACTAAGTATCTCGTACTGTATTTTTATCTTGCAAAACCTACGAAGGTTTGGGATTATTTTGAACATTAAAGTAGTACATATAATGTTTCCTGTGTTGTGAAACCGTGCATATTTTCATTTTCATTGATTTTAACGAATAATAATATGCTTACTTGTGAGCACTGTGTACTTTACATTATGTTTAGTTCAAAATGGTTCAAATGGCTCTGAGCACTATGGGACTTAACATCTATGGTCATCAGTCCCCTAGAACTTAGAACTACTTAAACCTAACTAACCTAAAGACAACACACAACACCCAGTCATCACGAGGCAGAGAAAATCCCTGGCCCCGCCGGGAATCGAACCCGGGAACCCGGGCGTGGGAATATGTTTAGTTATTATGCATAATACTTTTTAGGGCCCTTCTTAGGTTTCATACAGCCTAAATGAGGTACTGGAGAACCCCAAAACGTGCTTTCCACAAACAAAACATTTGCTGTCTACTGATCACACACCCTACTGAAGACAATATTCCGCCGACAGTGATGATGACTTTAGTGTCATTATTGTCATTTTTGTTCGCCTCATTGCGTATTTCTTCCAGTTACCTCCTGTACTATACCACCGGTATAGCAGTGCTTTCCTTATATGGTCCATCGAGGAGTGTTAGTTGTCAGTGACTCATCGTGTGAAAGATACTTTCTTGCCCTTAACCTTTGCACCCCAGTGTGTACGACGGGCTTCTCACGCTGTTTAAGATCTTTACTTTCCATTTACATAACTTGTGGAGTCTGATACAGAGAAAAGTGCTTTATTACGCTGCCTCTTTGTGACATTGAGAAGAACTTTATTACGTTGCCTCTTTGTGGCACTGAGCAGCTGGAATCCCATGTGACTGCAGCAAGTGGCCCGCGCTGGGGAAGGCGCGGTGCGCGCTGGCGCCAGCCGTCCTGTGACGTCGGCAACTTTGGCGCGACGCAGCGGCTCTTTCAGGCGGCGGGACGTCGAGGGCGCCAGCTAATTGGCGGCTGGCGCGATGAAAGCGGACGGCGAGAGGTGCAGAGTTGGCAAAGAGGCGGCCCGCTCGTCTGTCTCTGCGACTGTCTGCAGTTTGACTGCCTGCTGAGTGACGGCTGGCCCGGGTTTTAAACTTCCGGTAATTGGGCCGCCACGTCGCCGGGCACAGAGGCAGCGAAAGGCGGCAGAGACACTTTGTCCGTCTGCTGCTGCTGCTGCTGGCGGAGCCCGCTCTGGCGATAAGCGGCGGAGGCGGCTGCCAATCTAAGTCCAGCCCATCAACTGTTATCGACACTCGTTACAAACGCGCAGTTTTCTTCTATTAACACCGGGCCACAGTGCAGTTCTCCTATTCCTTCCTCCCTTTTGGAATGTACCGCAGTTTCAGTTTTAGTTGAGTTTCACAGTCATAAAATGCTGAAAAGCTGAAAATCAACCAAAGTAAAATAAAGCTAATGGAACGTAGTCGAATTAATAAATCAGGTGGTGCTGAGGGAATTAGATTAGGAAAGGAGGCACTTAAACAATTAGAAAAGTTTTGCCGTTTTTGGTGGAAAATTGCTAACGATGTTGGAAGTAGAGAGGATACAAAATGCAGAAACGAACTTCTCAAAAAACAAGTTACCGCCGAATACAAACTTAAATATTACGCAGTCTTCCTGAAAATGTTACAGAGTGTGGTCTTCAACAGAAACGGAATGTGGACGACAAGCACTTCAGACAAGCTTTTGAAATGCGGTGCTACAGAAGAATGCTGAAGATCGGATGGGATGAGCCAGTAGCGAGGAGGCATGTAACCGAACCGGAAAAACAGTAAATTTATCAGACACCGTGACGGTAAGAAGGGACCGGTTCATAAGACACGTCCCGACTCACCAAGAGGTCGTTAATTTGATGATGGAGAGAAGTATGCCGAGTAAATAACTCCTGAGGGAGATGTAGACTTAACCCTCTATTGCTTGATGTTTGCATTCGGCAACAAATAGAAAATTTATGTATAATGTTAAGGAAACCGATCGTATATTTATGACGTTGCCAGCTGGCAAAACACACAGTATAGTTGCATAAGCTAAAGTGTGTTTGGCGTCTTCATGTTGGCAGAAACTGTCACGGAGTCAAGTCGAGCGCCGGCACGCCAGTCACGAACGACAGAGCAGAGAGGGCTGTGAGCAGACGTCAGCCAATCGCAAGCTGACCGACCCCTCTTCAGGACGACAACGCGACAACAGCGGCCCCTATGTGGAGAGGTCATAAGCGCAGCTCCGAGCCAGCTGAAGAGTAGCTTCAAAACTACAGACTTCGATAGTAGCGTCAAAGCTCGTTACTTTGCTTGTACTGTCTATGTAACACGGACTTTGGAACTGTTATACCGAAGAGATTTCTAATTTGTCTGTAACCCTTTGCTTGCGACACGTCTGTGTAACACAAAGTTAAGTATTGTATTTGTTCACTTTGTAATAAAACTCGTTAATACGATTTGTTTGAATTGTTTGTCTAGCGAAGCGATAAGGCAGCCTCCCTAGACCGCAAATATAGGACGACTAGGCTGGATTTAACAGGAACAGTTCAAAATTGGTAATCCTTGCGGAAGGCTGAGTGTACGTAAAAGTTCGCGGAAGCATTTGAAAGGGTGAATTATTTCTGTCACTTCGATCACATCTACTCTGATTTTTAAGGCGCGTAAAACCATTCTTAATGATAGTACGCAATGCGATTCACTGTCTGTGTAACGAATAGTTAATAATTCATCAGTTTTCGCTTTGCTGCCGTACTCATTAAGTCCAAATTAAATCAAAAATTTCTATGTCCAAAGTGTCACATAGTACATTGTGTGTCGCACTTCAGCCTCATATATATTTTTTTTCGCTGCTACTGCCCCCCCCCCCCCACAAAAAAAAAAATCACGTAATAAAGGGTTAAATATAGTGAGCGGGTTCAAATTAGTATAGGCTGAAGTAATTACACACAGATGAAGAGGCTTGAACAAGATAGACTGGCGTCGATAGGTGCATCAAACTACTCTTCGGACTACGGATCACAAAAACGAAATACACATTTATTTGAAAATTACTTAAGAAGAGTCAAATACTGGTCCACCGTCCTGCCGGAGAAGGGAACCATACTGTCCACTGACAGCGTCCTAAACCTGGTGACCACCAGTTCCTTCTATCAGTGGGGCTGGCACGAGGTTTGTCACGCCTGCGTCCTCGATTTGACTAACTGCAGCAGTTTTGTCTTTCACCGCCTCTAACCACTTTCTCTGCTGGGACGGCACATCGAGTCACTAAGCAGCTCCTTCCTGCCTCCTCGGCTGCTTCGTTGGCTTCATCGCTTCCCCCTGTTCCGACTTGCCAGTTTTTCTTTTTTGCTACCGGTTTTCAGCCTGGTTTGGTGTGGCCCGCAATGAATTCCTCTCCTGTACCCTGCCTCGTGTGAAACCAGAGCTTTAGCAAACATGCTCAATTATTGATTCGATATATTCCAACCTCTCTTTCCTCTTAGAGTTTTTATCAAAAATGCTTCAAATGGCTCGGAGCACTATGGGACTTAACTGCTGAGGTCATCAGTTCCCTAGAACTTATAACTATTTAAACCTAACTAACCTAAGGACATCCATGCCCGAGGCAGGATTCGAACCTGCGACCGTAGCGGTCGGGCGGTTCCAGACTGTAGCGCCTAGAACCGCTCGGCCACCCTGGCCGGCAGAATTTTTATCCTTCCCATCTCCCTGCAGTATGATGGACATTACTCCCTGATGTCTATCATCCTGTCCCTTCCTCGTGTCAGTATTTTCCGCATGTTTCTCATCTCGACGATTCTGCTGAGCATCACGTCACTTCTAATCATTCCACCGACCGTTGAACATCCTCCTGTAGCACAACATCTCAAACTCTCCGCTTTTACTCTGTTCCAGTTTTCCCTCTGTCCACGACTCACTACCATACAATGCTATGCTATAAACGCTCATTCTTAGAAATTTCTTCGTCAAATTACGATCTACGTTTAATAGAGGCAGAGTGCTTTGGCCCGGGAATGGTCTCTTTGCCTTTGTTACTCCTTTATTGGCCCGGGAATGGTCTCTTTGCCTTTGTTACTCCTTTATATGTCGTCACTGCTTCGTCCATGATGAGTTATTTCGCTTCTCAGATGTCAATATTCCTTCAACTACCTCTTGGTCCCCCAACTTCGATGTTAAACTTTCTCGCTATTCTCATTTAAGCTGCTTTTCATTACTTTTGTCATTTTCCGCTTTACTATCTATCAATCCAAATTCTGTATTCAGCAGCCCGCTCATTCCAGTTAACAGATCCTGTAATTTTTCTTCGCCTTCACTGACGACAGCAATGTCATAAGAGAATCTCATCACTGATACTCGATCACTCTAAATATTAACCTCCACGCTTGAACTTTTCTTTTACTTCTGTCATTGCTTCTTCGATGTACAAACTGAACAGTAGGAGTGTAAGACGCCATCGTTACCTTGCATCCTTTCTAGCCCCAGCATTTCCTTCTTGGTCTTCTATTCTTATTGTTCTCTATTCTTATTGTTATCTATTGTCAATAATGTTTCTTGTTTAGGGCAAGCAGCATAAAATATGTCTCATAACGACATGATTATTAGAACAGATGCACCAAAAGATCTGCTTATAGTAACTAATCTTTATTCACGACAGACCGTTTCGGCATTTATCGCCATTGTCAAATAGGTCTAGACTGATGTGACGTCCATAATTACATCGTCAGTGAACTGTCTTGTAACTGGCACTGTTTTCATTTTCAATATATTTGGTCTATTTTGCAACTTATTAAAAAAATAGCAGTTACAAGACAGTTCACTTACGACGTAATATCGAAGTGACATCACTCTAGACGTACTTGACAATGGCGATAAATGCGGAAACGGTCTGTTGTGAATAAAGATTAGTCATTATAAGCAGCTATTTTTGTGAATCTATTCTAATAAAGTTCTGTATTGCTTTTGCACATATTCTACACCGGTCACTCACGTTAATGCGACCATCGCCTATGTTCGACGTCAACGTGTAATAACCATTCATAGACGGCAGGTGGCAGCACAGTGGAGAGTATATAAAGGGTGCCAGGGAGATGCGAAAAAAAGTGAAGTCGTTTTTGTAATGCGGAAACACAGCGATTTATCTGACGTTCAAAAGGGCATGATCGTTGGCTTTCGGACCGAGGGTGGAAGCATTTTCGAAACGGCTATGTTTGTAAACTGTTCACTTGCCACCGTGGTTTAAGTACACAGTGCATGGCAAAATGGCGCCGTATACAAGACGGACGCCGAGATAGCTAAGGTTCAGGACGGACCACAATGACGGGGTGGACGACGGCTGGGGAGATGAGTGCGGGCGAATAGATGTGCAGCCGTAGAGTTACCGGCCGCCCAGATGAACCAAGGTGCTAGTAGAAAAGTTTCCTCAACGACTGTTCGGCGAACGTTGCCGTTTATTACCTTCCGCAGCAAGTGCCTAGTTTGAGCAAGTACGCCCACTGGTGTTAAATGGCGTGAAGGCTGGCCTTTGGACGCCAGAACCGCAACTGGATTCACTAACTGGCGATAGGTGGCCTTTGCAGATTAATCACGTTTTATGTTCCATCCGACAGACGACAGTACGCTTGTATGGCCGTGCAGCAATCGTAGGAAGTATCTAGGGTGAGAAGGAAGCGTTATGGTTCTGGGAAATGTTTTCCTGGTGTTCCTGATCTCGTCATTCTGGAAAGCGCAATGGATGAACGTAAGTATTCATCCATCCTTGGGGACCATGTCAACCAGTAAAAGCAGTTTGCTTTTCCACGGCGTGATGCCATTTATTTATTTATTTATTGTTCCGTGGGACCATAAGAACAAGTCTCCATGGTCATGGAACGAGTCAATACATGAAATTATAACACGATAGTAGAAACAGATAAAATGAAATATAAAAAACATATTCAGGCGACAAGTCGTAAGTTTACATAAAGAAAATCAACACTGTAACACTGGAATTTGCTTAATTTTTCAGCTCTTCCAGGAGCTCCTCGACAGAATAGAAGGAGTGAGCCGTGAGGAAACTCTTCAGTTTAGATTTAAAAGACTTTGGGCTACTGCTAATATTTTTGAGTTCTTGTGGTAGCTTATTGAAAATGGATGCAGCAGAATACTGCACTCCTTTCTGCACAAGAGTCAAGGAAGTGCATTCCACATGCAGATTTGATTTCTGCCTAGTATTAACTGAGTGAAAGCTGCTAACTCTTGGGAATAGGTTAATATTGCTAACAACAAACGACATTAAAGAAAATATATACTGTGAGGGCAATGTCAGAATTCCCAGACTATCGAATAGGGGTCGACAAGAGGTTCTCGAACTTACACCACATATAGCTCGAACAGCCCGTTTTTGAGCCAAAAATACCCTTTTTCAATCAGAAGAATTACCCCAAAAAATAATACCATATGACATAAGTGTATGAAAATATGCGAAGTAGACTACTTTTCGTGTTGAACTGTCACTTATTTCAGATACTGTTCTGATGGTAAATAAAGCAGCATTTAGTTTCTGAACAAGATCCTGGACATGCGCTTTCCACAACAGCTTACTATCTATCCGAACACCTAGGAACTTGAACTGTTCCGTCTCACTTATAATATGCCCATTCTGTCTGATCAAAATATCGGTTCTTGTTGAATTGTGAGTTAGAAACAGTAAAAACTGAGTCTTACTGTGATTTAGCATCAAATTATTTTCCACAAGCCATGAACTTATTTCATGAACGACATTATTTGATACTGTTTCAATATTACATCTACACTACTGGCCATTAAAATTGCTAAATCACGAAGATGACGTGCTACAGATGCGAAATTTAACCGACAGGAAGAACATGCTGTGATATGCAAATGACTAGCTTTTCAGACCATTCACACAAGGTTGGCGCCGGTGGCGACACCAACAACGTGCTGACATGACGAAAGTTTCCAACCGATTTCTCATACACAAACAGCAGTTGACCGGCGTTGCCTGGTGAAACGTTGTTGTGATGCCTCGTGTAAGGAGCAGAAATGCGTACCATCACGTTTCCGACTTTGATAAAGGTCGGATTGTATTCTATCGCGATAGCGGTTTATCGTATTGCGACATTGCTGCTCGCGTTAGTCGAGATCCAATGACTGTTAGCAGAATATGGAATCGGTGGGTTCAGGAGGGTAATACGGAACGCCGTGATGGATCCCAACGGCCTCGTATCACTAGCAGTCGAGATGACAGGCATCTTATACGCACGGCTGTAACGCATCGTGCAGCCACGTCTCGATCACTGAGTCAAGAGATGGGGACGTTTGCAAGACAACAACCAACTGCACGAACAGTTCGACGACGTTTGCAGGAGCATGGACTATCAGCTCGGAGGTCATGGCTGCGGTTACCCTTGACGCTGCATCACACACAGGAGCGCCTGCGATGGTGTACTCAACGACGAACCTGGGTGCACGAATGGGAAAATGTCATTTTTTCGGATGAATCGAGGCTCTGTGTACAGCATCATGATGGTTGCATCCGTGTTTGGCGACATCGCGGTGAACGAACATTGGAAGCGTGTATTCGTCATGGCCATACTGGCGTATCACCCGGCGTGATGGTATGGGGTGCCATTGATTACACGTCTCGGTCACCTCTTGTTCGCATTCACGGCACTTTCAACAGTGGACGTGGCTCTACCCTTCATTCGATCCCTGCGAAACCCTACATTTCAGTAGGATAATGCACGACCGCATGTTGCACGTCCTGTACGGGCCTTTCTGGAAACAGAAAATGTTCGACTGCTGCCCTGGCCAGCACATTCTCCAGATCTCTCCCCAACTGAAAACGTCTGGTCAATGGTGGCCGAGCAACTGGCTCGTCACAATACGCCAGTCACTACTCTTGATGAACTGTGGTATCGTGTTGAAGCTGCAGGGGCAGCTGTACCTGTATACGGCAAAGCTCGGCTTGTCTCAATGCCCTTGCGTATCAAGGCCGTTATTACGGCTAGAGGTGGTTGTTCTGGGTACTGATTTCTCAGGATCTATGCACCCGAATTGCGTGAAAATGTAATCACAAGTCGTCTCTTGTATATTTGTCCAATGAATACCCGTTTTCATCTGCATTTCTTCTTGGTGTAACAATTTTAATGGCCAGTAGTGTAGAAGCGCGCCGGACGTCCACTGATTGGCGACAGGTGACCTTTTCAGATTAATCACGTTCTATGTTCCATCCTACAGATGGCATGTATGGCCGTGCAGCAATCGTCGGAAGTGTCCAGGGTGAGAAGGGAGCGTTATGGTTCTGGGGAACGTTTTCGTGGCATTCCCTGGTGAGCTCGTCATTCTGGAAAGAGCAATGGATGAACGTAAGTATTCATCCGTCCTTGGGGACAATGTGAAATCATGAAAGCAGTTGCTTTTCCTCGGCGTGATGCCATTCACGAGCAGGACAGAGTAACGTGTCAAACGGCTCGCGAAGTACGTGCGTGTTTCGAAGAGAACGAGGATGAGTTTGCCGCACTCTCCTGGGTACGCAACTCCCCTGTTTTAAGTCCAATCGAGAACCTGCGAGACCGCCTCGATCGGGCTGTTCGTGCCATGGAGTAACTTAGCGGAGCTGGCCACAGCAGTGGAGCTGATGTGGCTCCACGCCCCTGTAGGTACATTCCAAAGCCTCTCCGATCCACTTCTTGCAGCGGTCCTCGCTGCAAAACGGAGGTAGTCAGCCTTTCCGCAGCTGGTGATATTAACGTGACCGCTTACACGTACTTTCCTGATACTGTCCTGACCCATAGGATGCTGGATCTACCGTGAAGCGTCTCCGACAACTGGTTGGGTGGCTGAGTCTGGGGAGCGGACCAAACAGCTACGTCATCTGTCCCATCGGATTAGGGAAGGATGGGGAGGGAAGCTGGCCGTGCCCTTTCACAGGAAACATCCCGGCATTTACGTGAAGTGATTTATTGGAAATCACGGAAAACCTAAATCAGGGTGGCCGGATACATTTTTTTAGTGTACAGACTGCAGGCCAGAGAGAGACGCTCCAGTAGGCGCTGGAGGCCAGGGCAGGGAGCGGCGGCCCTCCAGAGGCTTCGCCGCGCCACGCCGGCCCGCAGCAAACACTGGCTGCCGGCCGCGTCCGCGGCTCACGGCGGCCGCCGGTTCGACGCCCGGCCTGTGTGTCCACGGACGCCTGTTTGCGCGGGCCGCTCTCCGCTATAGCCCGACCCTTTGACGACGCCAATCAGCGCCATCTGCAGCCACCGACGTCAACATCATCACCGCCGCAGCCACCGGCCTCAAAGGCTGCACTGCCGCGCTTTCCGGTTCCAATAAAGCTCGCCCTTATAGCTACGCACCTGCACGGAGCGGACAGCAATGTATGCTGGAGGGCATTTGAAAGACTACCGCATTTAGCTGCGCGGTTAAAAAAAAAGTGCTATCTGGATTCGTAGCTTCTTCATCCGCGACTCTTTTATCCACATACGCGGATATTGAAGTACACGGTGAGTCACAGGGAGAGGCACAATCTTTTAGCGGTGATAGTACTGGTGATTCTGTACAAAAAAACTTCATACGAACATATGCCCTTTTGAAACTTCCTGGCAGATTAAAACTGTGTGCCTGACAGAGACTGAAATTCGGTACCTTTGCCTTTCGCGGGCAAGTGCTCTAACCGACTGAGCTACACAAGCACGACTCACGACCCGTCCTCACAGCTTCCGTTCCGCCAGTACCTCGTCTCCTACCTTCCAAACTACACAGAAGCTCTCCTGCGAACCTCGCAGAACTAGCGCTCTTGGGATGAAAGGATATGCCCTTTTCTTAGCAGCTGTCACGGGCGTCAGTCGTTTGTCGTTCTTCGTCGGCAAGCACAACCAAAGCGAAGTTAGGCTACGTAGCGTTGCACATACTCACCACTTCGATGCGCACTTCACGTACGCGGCCAGCCCGTGGAATCATTTCTTGGCTACTAGGTCAGCCGATCTTACTGCATCAGATTATACAGACTTTACGGAAGTTTCAGGCAGTAAAATCCAGATGATAAAATGGTTGAAACTGACCAACATACAGCTAAATGAAAGCTCGTTAAACCACTATGGCTGTATTTATTGAAGTCCTCCTAGACTCGCCTACCGGTTTCACAAAATTTTAGTTGCATCTTGTGGTGTATCTCTGTATAAAAATTACTAACACTAATATATAAGCGAATAAGTAATTACATAGTAAGAACAAATAATTAACGGATTGATAAAATTAAAAAATATATAAATGAAATTGGACATGGTTTAACCAGAGCACCAATCTACTAAATGTTAATAGTATATTGGTCGCACTGTGAAGCCCTATAAGCCGCTAGTTTTGCCTACTGATTTCCAGCATACACTGGAGTGTTGTGGACTTACATTGCTGTTATATGTAGCTATTGTAGTTAACAACTGACAAAATCGATGCCCACCCACAATATCCTCAGCAACTGTGAAAACTGAGACTTGCGTGACCACTTCTGGCGACTGCCGTACCGGCAGGAATCCCTACAAAAGTAATAAAATTTACTTACGTTGAGTTAAAAACATACGGCTTATTCATTCGAAAATTAGTTAAACTAACCTTAAACCAACACTGTTGAATATCAACTGCGCAGATCCCTGTGCAAAAATCAGCATTACTGTTGCAACTTGTAAATGTTTCTCGTGATAACGTGAGTGGCCATGTCACAAAACTTCTACTGTAATATGGCAACTGTAACGGACAATGTGCTACTGGACATTTGCAGCCGGCCACGGTGGTCTAGCGGTTCTAGGCGCTCAGTCCGGAGCTGCGCGACTGCTACGGTCGCAGGTTCGAATCCTGCCTCGGGCATGGATGTGTGTGATGTCCTTAGGTTAGTTAGGTTTAAGTAGTTCTAAGTTCTAGGGGACTGATGACCATAGATGTTAAGTCCCATAGTGCTCAGAGCCATTTGAACCATGTGACATTTGCAACAGGATTAATATAGCGACCAGCATAAACAGACACAACTGATGTTACTGACTGGCAGTGCTGTGGTGATAGCCGATCACACGTTCTTAATTGGCGAAAACGGTTGCGAGGGCTGTCCTACAATATCAACATGCAGACCACGTCAAACGGAGAACCAAATTGGCTGAAAGTAACTTATGCGGAGAGCTATCAATATTTTTTTTACACGTAAATTGCAATTGATATTAACACAATAAACATTACAGTATTATAATTAAAAACCTCAAGCCATACGGAAATGGTTCAAATGGCTCTGAGCACTACGGGACTTAACATCTATGGTCATCAGTTCCCAAGAACTTAGAACTACTTAAACCTAACTAACCTAAGGACATCACACAACACCCAGCCATCACGAGGCAGAGAAAATCCCTGACCCCGCCGGGAATCGAACCCGGGAAGCGAGAACGCTACCGCACAACCACGAGCTGCGGACTCAAGCCATAGGACCTCCTGATTGTAAGTAATCAGTAGTTCGCCTATATTGCACTGATCTCCATTAGATTAATAACTGTTCCTGTGGTTGGATTAAGAGCAACGCCAACAAGCGCAGTATGGAGAGACAAAGAAGGAACTTTTCGCTTGTATTTTACTTACGCGTGCTCAAGCAAAGGACCGTAAGAATGATCTCAGATCAGCAAAGCAGCAGCTGTCTACCACAGTTGCAAAATGCATTGCAGTTGACGGCGGACTTCATGAAAATCTTCTGTGAGGAAATACACACAGCCGGCCGCTGTCGCCGAGCTGTTCTAGGCGCTTCAGTCCGGAACCGCGCTGCTGCTACGGTCGCAGGTTCGAGTCCTGCCTTGGGCATGGATGTGTGAGATGTCCTTAGGTTAGTTAGGTTTAAGTAGTGAACCGTTTTTTTGTCTTGTTCGTCACTTGATTCATTAGTTTGCTCCTTAGAACAAGTCATACGTTCCCATGACGCCATTTGTTCGGAATCACTAATATTGTCACTCCACTTTCCTCCTAACTCACCCGGTGCAGTTAACCACTTTTAACCCTCCTGTTTCATCGTCATGACTAACGTTGTGCTTTCAGGTGTATCAGCCAAGTTGTTGATTCCAATCCGTCCACAACATTTCGACTACAGAGCGGGTCGTGTTCTTCACGTGCAGTAGCGCAGCGTTGTTGCGGGCACCCGCTGCCTGTATCCTCTAACCAGAGTATGAGCGTCGATTTTCATAGCTGAGTTCGACTCCCGGTGCCCGCCGCGCCCTTTCTTACACCTTCCATATAGCTAAATATGTGTCAGAGGAAGTAATACGTTGGCTCATCTTGGCATTCTGGTCGTTAAAGTTATACTAGCCTTTGCCTTTGAAGATGGATGAGCAACACCCGAGACGCTTTCAAACTCACAGGTAGCTCGTCATTCCCTTAGCCTTCCGTGGCCTTTAGTCGCTGACTCCACTACATTGCCGTTTACAACGACGTCTCACGTCAATTTTCGTCGGCGCACAGCTCTGTGACCGGATGCTGCTGACGTACCAGCCTCAGACTTCCACCGTCTTCTTTCTACATCTACATGGACACTCCGCAGACCACACTTAAGTGCTCACAATAATTTTCTATTCCAGTCTCGAAGAGCACGCGAAAAAATGAACACCTATACCTTTTCGTGGGAGCTCTGATTTCCCTTATTTTACTACCATGATGTAATTCACTGTAAATTCTTCGAACAAAGAGCAGTCAATTACTCATCTTTCAAGTATCGTAATAAATATGACGAGTAACGAAAAGATAATCACGTCATCTCAGGCTCTTCAGTGAGAGCTACAGTTTGGAACAATCGAATAGTTTTAACAAATTGCTTCCCTGTAATCGTTTGAGAACAAATGTAAAACACACGTCGATCCAAAATACGTGTTGTTTTACTTCTTGTACTTCACAGTTTTCTGAAAACTACTTCAGCAACTTCGCTGCACTTGCGTACAGTACGTTCTTTCAGCAGGACAGCAGATGACTCAACCTTTTTACGCTACGACACATAAGTAATCTGGCCGTAGATACTTGATGTGTGTGTGTGTATTTAGCATCCTATAAAGTTGCAGCTATTAAAAACACACAACCACGACGATAATAAACAAAGTGGTTCAAATGGTTCCAAGCACTTTGGGACTTAACATCTGAGGTCATCACTCCCCTAGACTTAGAACCACTTAAACCTAACTAACCTAAGGACATCACACACATTCAAGCCCGATGCAGGAATCGAACCTGCGACCGTAGCAGCAGCGCGGTTCCGGACTGAAACGCCTAGAACCGCTCCGCCACACAGGCCGGCCACGACGATGATAAAAAAGCGGTAATTGTTCCAACCTATTTTCAGTTTGAGAGCGTTCAGAGTTAGTGTCTGTAAATAAATTCTAGTGCACATAGGTATATAGGCAAAAAAACACTTCATTTTTTCGTGCGTTGGCCAGCTAGTACTATATCTGCACGTATTGGTACAAGGGAGCAAGTCGTTTCCATAGAGCTACACTAGAAGAATACCAGTGTGTCTGTTTGCCTGTATGTAAGCTACGTACCAATATAAATTTCATGTGTATGACACTAAGCTGTTTAACGAGGCTTTCTAACTAAATCCCTGTTTCCATTGAGAATGATAAAGTTTTGGCTGCATTTCCAGCCTTTTACCCTGCTGAATGTTACATTATAACACGTTTTCCTACCAAATTTTCGTTTACTGTAGTGCGCTGTCACAAGCAATGGGGGGACATGTAATGTTCAAAAAATATCGTATCTTGGCCATGTGTTGATTTTTGCTCAAATACCTATGTATATTTGTGTGTGCTTGGATGGATGGTTGTTTCATGACACTTGTTCTTCTAGTAATATTTAAAGTCTGGCGCCAGTACACATAGCTGTGATCTCACGGTGCACTCCGTATGTGACATGGGTGGTACTCGCCGAAGCCTGGCGCTCGCTGCATACTGGATGTCACTCCAGCGCCAGGGCCTACCGCCCACCGATGTCAGACAACGCTTGAGAGGAAACACGCGTGTGTGCGTGTGTGCGCGTGTGTGTGTGTGTGTGTGTGTGTGTGTGTGGACTATTAATGGTCCTATAACACACCCTTGGGGTACGCACGGAGTTACTTTTATGCCTGAAGCTTTCTCTCCATTAAGAATGATATGGTGCATATTGATTCCCACTGAATGACACAGTAAGTGAAACACTCAAAATCAGGGTCCTACTACGAAGTCGTTTAAGGGAAAACTTTTTTCAGAGATAACTTGCAGTTATGGCTAAACGGCAATCAGAGTCTGTTAGTGGTTACCGCACAGAAAATTCCATTTTACACCGAGGCTGGGAACGGCTGCATTACAGCGTACGTTCGGGTGAACCCGCCACGGTACGGGCATCGGTGAACGGGGTGCCGGGCACCAGTACGGAAGAAATATTCGTGCGGCCGAATTAGCGGCGTGGGCGCATACACTGCGTGTGAGCGAGCGGCCGGGTCCCAGCTGCCGGTGGGAACGGCACACACAGCACACGCGACGCACGCACCTCGCTGCGTGCGGGTCGACCGCACGCAGCGCAACCGCGACGCTCCACCACCGCCGTAGCTGCTGCTCTGCCCAAACGCCGCGGCCGCGCCACTTTGCGGGCGTGTTGCTGTGGCGGCTTTCCCACCGGGTTCAGCTGCGTGGAGCCGCAACCCACTACCGACGAGTTCGAAAACTTTGTAACGCTACCAATATGCACACTGGAGCCAGGCCGTTTTCAGAACATTGGGACTTAGGGACTGGTGCTTCGGAAAAATCTACAGCCCGCATCTCGTGGTCGTGCGGTAGCGTTCTCGCTTCCCACGCCCGGGTTCCCGGGTTCGATTCCCGGCGGGGTCAGGGATTTTCTCTGCCTCGTGATGGCTGGGTGTTGTGTGCTGTCCTTAGGTTAGTTAGGTTTAAGTAGTTCTAAGTTCTAGGGGACTGATGACCATAGATGTTAAGTCCCATAGTGCTCAGAGCCAAAAATCTACAGAACAAGGGCCTAACAGTTGGGGCATGCATAATACGACGTACATTTTCGATCATTGATTAAGAATTTCATTCAATATGCTATGTTATTCATAAGTGTCTCCGCGGTTTCGGAAGACGGCGACTGCGATAAGACTACGAGACATACAGGAAATAAGAAACACAGTACCAACACCTCCACCAGTTCTTTAAAAAAATCATCAGTCTCGCAAATCTCGATGTTCGTGACCTCATATCTTCTGAACTGTACGTTGTACAATGATAAAATTTGCTGGTGCACTCTCTGCAAAATGTGTTCCCAATAGCGTTAGCAGTAAAGAAATAATAATGAGGTCCCATACTCCGAGGAGCGTAGGGGACGATGCGGGAGACTCGCACCGCCGTACTAGGCAAGGTCCTAGTCGAGATGGTTTGCCATTTCCTTCCTCCGACCGTAATGGAGATGAATGATGATGATGAAGACGACACAACACCACCCAGTCATCTCGAGGCAGGAAAAAATCCTGACCACGCCTGGAATCGAACCCGGGACCCCGTGCTCGGGAAGCGAGAACGCTACCGCAAGACCACGAAATAAAAATAAATAAATAAATAAAAATTAATAAATTAAATAAAACTTCATGTCTGAGGCTGAACTTGTACAACATAAACGGCGTATATGTAGAAGTCGAAGGGACATCAGCGAGAAAATCTTTCGAAAATGTTTCAATTCCTGTGTAAAGTTTGCTGAAAGCAGCCAAGTACTCTCATTCTCAAATACTGGATCAATAATAATAGTCTTGGCAATTTCCACTCCATGGGTTTCCTACGCCTCACGACATATACGCAGCTTCTAACTTTAATACTTTTTATTTTTCTAAGAGTTGCACGTAACGAGTAGACCATGACGGCACTGTAAACTTCAAAATTCCATCAATCATTAACAGGAATATTCCCCTATGAGAGCACAATAAGGCGAATATGCTCCTGTCTAAAGCACTCTCGCTGAATAGTGCGGTACCCGCTGCCTCGTTCTACCTCCCACAGCACGCTTACAATTTTCCCAATGACTTTGAGATGCGAAAAAATTTCCGCTCTTTTTAACACACAACTCGCCTCCCGCAACCTTCCCTTCACACCCACCAATCCACTGCTGTGAGTCGCTCATACCCATCCACTCCTATTTGCTCACTCTCACTCAGTCATTCAGCCCAACTCATTGTTATTATCTCTGTGTGTCGCTCTGACACTGTCTCTTGTGTCGCAGGCACAGTCTCCTTCGTTCTGTCGTACTACTACTGTCTCCTCTCACTGTTCCTCTCCCCCTCTTGCTCTCTCTCTTACTCCCACTATCTCACTCAACCTTCCCCACTGCTGCTGTCACTTCTTACTCTATCTTCCTCTTCCTCGTTGTCACTGTCACATACTCTGCCTCTCATTATGACTGGCTCTCGCCCACTTCCACTGTCTCTTTCTCTAGATTTCTCTCCCACTGACACTGTCTCCTTCATTCTTTTCCTAGCACTGTTCTGTCACTTTTAATTACGTTCTACTGCCAGTGCGTCCCTCTCTTCCCTCACAAACTCAATGTGTCCTTCATTCTTCCTATACCAGAACCAGCGTCTACTATACTCCAGTATTTACTACATTTTCATCTCGTTCCCACTGGCACTGTCTCCTTCCGTCTCAACATCAAAAACCCCGAATCTCTACCCATGCTAACATTTTTTTATATGTTTTTAAAGGTGCTGAGGAAGGTAGAATGAGGCAGCTGGCGAACCACTTTTGAGTCAGTCTTTTAAAAAACAGCATACTCGCCTTTTTTGTGCCATTTTTCCGCTGGTACCCTTGTTTTCGCTGCTACTCCACGGTATGTCACATATATGAAAAGTACTTTATGAATCAGTAAAATTTTGATACTTTACTTTTGTAAAATCAAATTAACGTTAAACTAGTTTTACATCTCAGACACCATTTTAAGTGAACAAAAATTTTGCATATGACAACAGAGACAGGTGACAGCATATTTATGTGTGCTACGTCACTTTATACACTACATTTTCACCTCACAGCGGATTTACGTGCGTATTTACGTCTACAAGTAGCGTAATTTTGATCATTTGTATCTCAGAAATGGATAAAGATATCAAGGTTGTTTTGGTTAGGAATCTTAGGAATATATAGCAAAATTACTGCGATTTGCTATGTATAGCCGAGTTGGAATCCGCAGTTCGGTTCTGGTACGCAAAGACCATGTTTTCAGGTAGTTCCCGATAACGGATAAATATTTTTGAAAACGGGAAGCTAGCTCTTCTAAATAAACGTCTAGACAGCATACCGTTACAATCTGAGCAATTTCTTACTGTTAATTATTTAGATATCTACTACTGACGGCGAAAACAATGTAAAAACGCCGTTTTCGGGTTTTCTCAGGAACCGCCCATGAACTAAATGGTGCCTCCGTAAAGCCTCTTAAGGCGCACTGCAGACCCCATTTGATGCAAAAGAACCAACAGATTTCCTCCATTTGCCTAAGCTGGAGCGGTTCTACGCGCTACAGTCTGGAGCCGCGCGACCGCTACGGTCGCAGGTTCGAATCCTGCCTCGGGCATGCATGTGTGTGATGTCCTTAGGTTAGTTAGGTTTAAGTAGTTCTAACTTCTAGGGGACTGATGACCTCAGAAGTTAAGTCCATTTGAACCTAAGCTGGAGGAAGTGTCTATTGTTCGAACTTTGACCTCGTACTGTAGGATAGTTAATAGTTTAGACGCTCCTTCTGTTGGGTATAAAAATAGTTCCTAGTCCAAGGGCTGTCCAAAACGCTCGACTCTACCTCTATATCGCCAACAGAACCCGCGGTGTAAGCACCGGAGAAATGCCGTTGTTATGCGTGGTTTTTGGAGCATGGTGGCAATGCATGCTCTCGCGTGCCGCCCAATGAAATACTGGGAATCAAATTTTTGTTGCCACTGAAAGCTGTTAGCTAGGCAACCTATAACTCGAACCGTTTCCTAAAATATATGAGTAGACAGAGCATCTCTGCAAATTTTTAAACTCACATTGCAGGTGTTCAGTATAGGCACCATATGCGATGGGACAAGTGTCAATACGATAGTCAAACTCTTGCCTCACACGTGCCAACTCATGAAGGGTCGATATCAGCAAAAGCATAGTTGCCAACCCCTACTGTCTCTTCTAAATCAAGCGGCAGGTCAGGCAGGACCCCAATAAGAAGGAACCACATGGAGTTAGATCTGCAGGCTGCGGGTCGTGTGATGAACAAAGAGAGTCGTGGCGGGAAGCACGACCAGTCCAATGGTGAGGCAGTTAGGCACTAGGTACTCACGGACATCTCAAAGAAAGTGAGGCAAAGCTCCGTCTTGTTTCAAAATGAAGTCTGCGCTCTCTTCATGCGGCTGTGGCAGCGTGTCCGGGGACACGAAACCGGTCTCAGTTGTCTCCACAGAGAAGAATGGTCTATAAAGTTTTGAAGAGGGCATGGCGCAAATGACGTTGACTTTTTCTTTCATCTGGCCTTGGCGTAACACAGATTACCATCGACTGCATTTTGGATGCTACAGCTGCCTTCCTATGAGCGACAACAATGAGAACAGCAAGGCAGCTGTAGTATCCAAAATGCTTTCGCTGTGCTAATGAAGATTTAAATCTGTATTACGACAACTGAAGGTGCGCAATATCCCACAACGTATATAATTTAAATTACATAAAAATGGCCGGTTGCTGTATTTCTTAAAGCAATATAAACCCCGGAGATCAATAACCAGTAAAATGGATAAATCAGTGTTAACATCTAGCTATCATGCAATATTGTATATTTCGGGAACTATTGGATACGACCTGGTGGTTACTTCCGTGTGCGATAACCATTAAGCGCGAAGAAAAACTTGCAGCTCTCCCCGTACAGCTGGTGCCACGAAGCTTTCCGGCACGATGCTGTTTGGAGAAGACAGTACTGACAAATCTGAGACCCCGCTGTACGTAATCTACTACCAGCTGCGAAAACCAGTGCACTGCTTTCAAAACACAGTAGCTCGATCTGTTTCCATGAAACGAACTGACCTGCAGTGAAGTCAGGACGAAGATGCATCGCCGACGATCGTGCAGCACTCTAGGTATGTCACGTACCTGCAACAAAGGGAAACAGGTTTTCAGTAAATGGTAATGTAACAGATTCAGTGGCGTAGATAAGGTAGGGTAGACAACATCTTACTGCAATTCCACTCGGTTACATTGCATGAGTCGCCTCCATTGATCCCCTACTCATTGGACCTTGGCATGTAGAAAGAACTAATTTTTTTTCAAGTACAATACAATGAGTTTACTTAACGTCATGAAACGTTTTTCTATTACGGTACTAATGTTAATTAGAGAAAACCTAAAACGATTTTAAGAAGTTCTGTGAAAATACCCTCCATTACTATAGAAGGAGTTGCTCAACAGCCAGTTCATTAAATCAGTCTTAAATTCCAGAGTATTATCTACAACATAATAAAAACATATGTACCAATACATCTTATTCCTCTCTGCACTAATGCTGTCATTATCTACAAGATAATGAGAACATGTTTGCTATAAGTTAGTGAGAATATGTTCACGGGGTTGCTTTTGGTCCAGATGTGATATTCATGCTTTTCACTATTAACAGTTTTTGTAGGTTTTATTAGGCACTCTGTTACTACTTTCGCCTTTCCTGACAGACAATACGACACGTTGCTCCAAAAATGGCACACACGTCAATAAATCGGAACGGTAATTCTGTCCTCTTGCTGATGAAGGTACAAACGGATGATTTGTAATGCTGGACTCAACGGTATCTGAATTCGTCAGTCGATGAACTATCGCTACTTCGTAAGATTTCAGGTTGAATTTGTGACTTTGCTCTTATCGTAAAAAATGGCTGAAGATAGTCGAGTGTGAAATAAACACGCCCACTGTACATCGTTTTCAACTCAATTTTAAACTCATAACGAACAGTATATGACACTTAACATGCGGAAGAAAATATGCGGAAGAAAATATCGCCGGCCGCCGTCGCCGAGCGGTTCTAGGCGCTTCAGTCCGGAACCGCGCTGCTGCTAGTCGCAGGTTCGAATCCTGCCTCGGGCATGGATGTGTGTGATGTCCTTACGTTAGGTTTAAGTAGTTATAAATCTTGGGGACTGATGACCTCAGAAGTTGAGTCCCATAGTGCTCAGAGCCATTTGAACCATTTGACAGAAAATATCATTTGAAACTTTTAAAATAAAACAAACGTTATAAAAATATATTTTCTGTTCTGCGTTGCTAGAGGGTTCTGAGTCTTAACGTGTTAACGTGGCGGTTCGTAACGGAATTTCGAAGTATTCGTCCACACACAGACACCCTCTCTTTCAGCAGGATAACGCCAGACCACACACGAGCGCTGCGACATCTGCAACAATCCCAAGCCTCGGGTTCAGTGTCACCGACCGTCCTCGATACAGTACCGACTTGGCTCCATCCTATTTTCATCTGTTTCAAAAACTTCAACATCTTAGAGAACTTCACTTGGATAGCGATGAAGAGGTGCAAGCAGAAGTGAGGTTGTGGTATCGTCAGCGAAGTCAAAAATTCTAAGGTGATGTTATCACCAAACTGGTCTCTCGTAGGGAGAAAAGTATTCGTCGCCAGGGTGATTACGCTGAGAAGTAGAAATTCAGGCATGAAAAATAAAGATGTAGAATGTTAATAACGTTTGTTTTGTTTAAGAAGCTTTGAGAATTCTCACGTAAAAAATTCGGAGGCATAACTTTTCATCATGACCTCTCATTAATATACTGTCCAGGACTATGAGTAAGGGTAATTTTACGTACAGTTTGATTAGAGGATAACAACATTAATGTTGCCTCATGACAGGTTAAGGGCAAAATAACTTGTTACACATAAGTCTGAGAGTAATGCGATAGTTTGTAAGTGCACTGCTGTAATGCAACTTCGTAAAAAATTAGACAGGAGCAACTGAAGATAGGAGTGATAGTCCCGAAATCGATACTGCAATAAGGACGCCCCGCAGAATTACGCCAGACCACCACATCAACCGAGGCCAACAATGGTATAAAACTCGACAACGCTACAGATTACAACACCAAAATACATAGGCTAACTTCCTCCTCCTGGCATTGCGTGATTGAAGAGGCCACAGAAGTTAGCTTCTAGATTACAAAAACCTAGCGGCCTACAAGTGAGTCAGGCGTGCAATCCCGCACTGAGCGGAGAAAAAGCAAAGCACTCCCACTCCCGTACAGTTTGGTCGGCGTGTTCAGCTAGCAGCCGGCCATCGCCTCCCCCATCGTCGCCGTCACCCACCGAGACGGCCGCACGGGTAGCGACAAGAGCAGACTGATGGAGTGCGTTGTGACAACACCGACTCACAGGAAGGCCTCGGCGCTTGTTCGTGACGTCACGTCAGCTAGGCACGGCCAACGCCAGGTCTGTTGCAGGCATACTCATAACGGTGGTGTCTCCCTCTCTGACACAGGAAAATGTGAAACTGTTGGCGGTAGTTGATCAACACACACTGTTCTGAGAGATTTCTGCAATCAATTAATTGTGCAATTCATTACACTTCTTAACAAATAGTGTACTCCTGAACTTAAAATTTCCACCTGTTCTTACTATTGACATACAAAAACAACTTCATGGTCCAGCAGCAACAGAATTCGTGCTTCTTTACCTTATTTATGAATCTGAGTTAGTTACGTTTGTACTGGGTTGCTTTTACAAGAAACTGTGAACATATTGGTGCTCTTCTTTAGGTATCTTGGTTGACTATGGGGTGAGGAGCACTGAATGTCAATGAAATATCTTGCGATTGTACACTTTGGGGGAGGGGGTGGGGGACAGAAGAAGAGGCAAAAGAGAGATACTTGTTCTACCAAATAATTTTTTTTTTCAAATATTTTTTTTTTATCTTATAAAGTTCCTCCTTTCAGTTGCAAGAGGGGAATATTTAGCTTTTCTAATGTGCATGTTTAAAAAAGTTTAAGCTCTGCAGTGTTTTCGATGTATGAAGCTATTTTGTTTCCTGTTTAGAATTCCTTTCGTTGAAAACGACTGTAATCTAATGACTGGCAACAGTTGGACATTTACACATGTAAATTAGTTCACATTCCCAGTGACGATGTCAAACGAAAATAAATAAATAAATAAAAGAAACGAGTTCATTGTAAGAGGGTTGGGGTAAGTTTCGATAACAAAATGGATCAAGTAAATATAGTTACTTGAATGTAAAATTTCCGAAGCTTGCAATGGAGCAAAGCATCTTCTCACACTGATCTACGTTTGTTTCGACAGGATTCAGTAATACAGAACTATGATCTTCATTTGTAGCTTTACGATAGTAAGAAAATCTTTCATCTAAATAAAACTGCAGAATCCAAAACAACACCAAACATTTTGTCCAAAAATAAGAGATTTATAGTGATAAGCACGCCGAGGCATTTCTGACTGCAACGGTGTTGGTAGCGGCCGACTTACATACGACGCCCACCCTAGCAAAAAACAAGAAAATTAGGAAGCTCAAACGTCCCGTCGATAGCGCGACTGAGCACACACAGCGGATCACGAAAGGATCGGAAAGATAATTGACCCTACTTTTTTCAAATGAACACCCTTGGCTGTTGCATGGAGCGATTTAGGGTAATGACGGAAAGGCTAAATCTGGGTGGCCAATGCGCATTTGAACCGTCGTACTCGCGAATGCGAATCCACTCCAGTAACGTCTGCGCCGCCTCGCTCTGTACCAGCGGGACAGCCGTCGGGGACCACCTGGAAATTGCAACGAGTCTGCTTTTTTTCTTTTTATAAAAAAAATCTTTATTTCCAAATCTTAATAATTATATAATTTTAACCCGCTACCTCATATGATTACTGGTTCCAGATGATGATACAATGATTACAATTGCAGCTAAATCCTTTACTAATGCCTACAGCGTTACGCATGTGTCAGTCAAAATATAAACCTACTTATAGAGCCTTGGTCATTGAGCCAAAACTAATGAGCGCGGTCCTGACACTGAGCAGGCCAAGATGTTAGTCGCTGCAGGTTTCTAGAAATAAGTACCTAGATCTAAGTGCTACGCAGGTTTCTAGAAATAAGTACCTAGATCTAAGTGCGACAACTAATGCTATCCTAAAGTCAAGTTCGGTGCTTGTCCTTGAACGGTAATGTTGCACCCCACTCTCCCTAAGTCCCGAACGCGGCGGATTTCCAGACTGTAGAAGTCGGCCTGTCCACGCTCAGGCGGTATGGGAATAGGGTACCAGACTCAGTAGGTGTTTAAATATTTCTCAGATTGTTGCTAATTCAGGTCTCTCAGATATTCCTTTAAAACTTTTTGTGATACCACGTTTGCCAATTTGTTGATGGTCTGAAAAGTGTCGTGTTGTCTAAGTAAGCTGTATTTGTTATGGTGTGGCAGTTGGTCACGTAACATTGAAGCTACATCATTGAAAAGGGGGCACTCGTAAACAACATGGTCAGCAGTACCCTCCGGAACACCACAGTCACACGCGGGTGTAGCCTTCTTCCCGAATCGACATAAATATGTCGGGTAGGGTCCATGACCAATGAGAAACTCGAATAGTCCCCGGGTTGGTTCGAAGTATTTCATTCCCATTCATTCCCTAATATCCGGAAGAAGATCAAGAAGTTCTACGTCCGGTTTCTTCAGCTTCCCAGGATTCTTGCCATAACTGGTCTCTTAATCTGATCTCAACCCTGTTCCCAGCCCTGATGCTTAAAATCTCTTCTGTTTCCTCTATGTTCCCTTTCTTGGCCCAGTACCAAGCGGCCTGTTCCCGAATTTTGATGTCCCGGGGGGCAGAGCCCCATTATGACTCTGCTTGTCGAAATATCGGGGACAAATTACACTACGCGGTCACATTAATGTGACCGCCTGTCACAACTCCGAATAACCAGCTTTTGCGGCGCGGACCGCTGCGACACGCGCTGGCAGAGAGCGAACGAGGCCCTGGTAGGTACCGACAGGGCTGTGGGGCCGCGAACTCTGCCTGGTGCTCTTGCACGCACACCGGGAGCTACACGACGCGTTGCACTGTCCTGCTGATAGACGCCACCATGCCGACGAACTACTTGTAGGGGTACACATAGATGTCTTGATCCACTGTGTCGACGAGTGTGACGAGATCACTCAGGGAATGCCACGGAAACATTCCCCAGACCATAACGCATGCTGTCCAATGGAGCTTAAAACGTCTTTCATCTTAAAAGACCACCTGTCGCCACTCAGCGGACGACCAGTTGCGATGTTGGCGTGCAAAATCCAGCCTTCGTCGCCGACGGTCGTGAACCTTCCGTAGCCCATTCGTTCGTCTGGGAGGTCTCATGCTCAGCAGTTGCAGGTCCATTCGCCCTTACATGTCTCCGCAGCCGTCGTTCACCCCTGCCATCTATGGTTTTGGATAGCGCCATTTTGACATGCACAGTGTGCAACCTATTAGGTTACAAAGTTAGCCGTTTCGGAAATGTTTCCACTCTTGGCTCCACGATCATGCACTTTTGGACGTCAGATAAATCACTCCGATTCCGCGTTACGACAATGACCCCAATGAAACTTCCTGGCAGATTAAAACTGTGCGGTCGGGAACACAGTTTCAATCTGCCAGGAAGTTTCATATCAGCGCACACTCCGCTGCACAGTGAAAATCTCATTCTGGAAACATCCCCCAGGCTGTGGCTAAGCCATGTCTCCGCAATATCCTTTCTTTCAGGAGTGCTAGTTCTGCAAGGTTCGCAGGAGAGCTTCTGTAAAGTTTGGAAGGTAGGAGACGAGGTACTGGCGGAATTAAAGCTGTGAGGACTGGTGGTGAGTCGTGCTTGGGTAGCTCAGTGGTAGAGCACTTGCCCGCGAAAGGCAAAGGTCCCGCGTTCGAGTCTCGGTCGGGCACACAGTTTTAATCTGCCAGGAGGTTTCATATCAGCGCACACTCCGCTGCAGAGAGAAAATCTCATTCTGGAAATGACTCCAATGTTTCCGCGTCCACCCACCATGCTTTATATATCCTCCGCTGCTAGTGCTGCCACCTGCCGTCTGTCAGGTTATTGCACGTTGACTTGGGACACAGATGATGTCCAAGTTCATGTGACTCGATGGTGCATTACCTGACGCGGGTAGGCACCCGCAAATTGTGCAAGCTACAAATGCGTTGCGAAAAATCAAACCGCATAAAAAGTCGATTACGTAACATCATTTTTGCAATGTGTTAATTAAAACTTTACGACCATTGAGCCGTGGTAAAATTTGCTGTTTTGAAGATCGCGCCGCAGCGCGTAGTGTAAAGCAGTCGCCTTCCCTTTCTGGCGGTGGCGCCGCTGTGGCAATCGCAGCTTTGGTGTCTCCCTCTGGTGGGAAAGGGGAAAAGTTGCCTGTTCACGTGCATTTAAGGGGCGCCATGAGCTCGGCAAGTGGTCACTCAGTCGGAGGCAGCTGGTCAGCCACGATAGTCTGTCAGTCTCGGCGAGTCTGGTCAGTTGGTCAGTGTAGGGCAGTCAGTGTCTGTCTGTCGTCCGGAGTGCTAGTGTGTGTTAGGCCGCCAGTCTGCTCGAGTTTGTTTAGGCAATAGGCATTGGCGGTTGCATCGATCGGTTGGTCGGTCACGCACTGAGACACAAGATGACTTGTCCGTCTAGAGCGTCGGCGCATGTGAGGTCGCCACGTCAGTCCAGTGGGCCGCGCCGTACAGCGAGGGGTAGTGACTTCGCGGTCGACGCGAGAGCAACAGCAGCCAACCCGCGACATCAGTCTGGCCGGCGCGAGCTGCGACGCCGTGAGACGGGAGATCGGCGCGCCTTCCTGCGTCCGTTGAAGCGGCTGGCAGCGGACGGTTCGGGAGAGCGTTTTGGGGGTGCTGCGCCAGGTCTTCGCCAGACATCGCAGTTTATTAGAAGTTAAGTGATTGGTGATGTGTGATATACTCTTGTTAAATTCTACTTGTGTTCTTGGTCAGTCTCTCGTCCCCAGCTTGCCCGTTGGTCTCTCGTCCGCATTTGTTAGGCAGTTAGTGTCTGTCTGTCGGTCTGTCGTACGTTAATAGCTGCCTCTGTCATGTTTGTCGGATTCGGTGTTCACGAATTTATTGCTTAAAGGCCGAATTCTTGAAATATGTTATTATCTTGCCTATCATCTTGCGAGGTGGTATATGTGTAATAGAGAGCATGTTCGAGATGACTGGGTGTTTGTGTTGTCCTCATCATTTCATCATCATCCTGGAAAGTGGCGAAACTGGACTGAGCAAAGGTTGGGAAATTGTACGGGCGCTGCTAACCACGCAGTTGAGCGCCCCACAATCCAAACATCATCATCATCATCATCATCATCGAGAGCATGTTGCAGATTTTATGTAGGTCTGCATTTTATGGGTTTTATTTAAATAGTCGTTTTAGGTTATAAGGTTGCCACCCTTCCACCGTAAGAGTCCTTTAAAAAGAAAAAAAGAAAAAAAAAAACAAATTGCACTTTCGGTGGCAAATAGTTTGAGTGTTGTACCATTTCCATCCCTCTAACGGGGTGGATTATTTACGTTTTTGTGTGAGCTGTTAAAATTTTTTTTTAGGTTAAAGTAATCTGGTGTGTTGCAGATAGGCACCAGTGTACTCTTTCAGAAGTTGTTGTGAGGGGGTCATGACTACGGCCGTGTTGAAAGGGAGCAGGCAAGCTTCTCCGCCCGAAAGCTCCTACTGTTAATATTGTTCTTTCTGCCTCTAAATAAAATTGTAACTTAATATTTCGAGGGTGCTTTTCTGCTTATAATTTAAATCTGTTTTGAAAAGCTTTTAGGAATAAAATTCACATTTGTTAAATGTAATTTCATTTTCCATCAGTTACTTCGTGGCAACTACTTCCACGCTCACCTAGTGTGATTAAATGTGTTAAGGTTCTCGATGAATCGCTAGTAAATAAAGAAAATTCTTTAAGAAAAAGTTTTGAAAGTAAATTTACGGTTCAGCCATCTCTCCTAGTCGTAGACAGGGACGTCGCTGGGTGCAGCGCGTACCGCCTCATCGTTGCTCCACAAACAGACGAAGAGCAGAGTCTCGCGGAGACTCTGTGTGTGGATGTAATGTCTGCCGGGGCCCGCCTGCGCAGCTGTTTTCGCCCCCGCAGCACGGCTTTCGCGAGGAGTCTGCTCTCTGCCTGTAGTTTCAGCGCGGTAGCCATTCGGCTGTCGCCGCGGAAAATGATTTGCGGCCCTCTCCAGGCCAGCGGTCAGCTCGCGAATGGCGGAACACGGCTTCGCTCTCGCTGCGACACGGTCCTGAAAGCGCACCCGGCGGCAAACACACTGGCCCAGGTGCGTGTTTACACGGCGCCCGACGGGCCAGCACGCGTGACAAATCGCAGCCACGCGTCGCTCTTAATTCCGCGTCGGCCACGCACCTGCGGCACGCAGCGGCTACGCAAATGCGCTTCAATTGCGAACACTACTACCGGCGTGTGTCCAGACAGCGAAAGAAGCGGCGAAATATCTGACTTCACAATCCGTTTCATACACCCGACCATACGAGGCCCAGGATTCGACAGGCCGTTTGTACCTCAACGGCAGTAAAACATCGACTCCATACCCGCAAGACAGGTAGGATGTCCGAATACTCACAGCACGGTTTACAACTTTTTTTGTCCATCCCTTGTCAGCCATAATACTCTCACTGTCGCGGTGTACTTCATATCCATACACTGCGGCGGATTTCAGTAATGCTCTTCTACATCCGTTTCCCTACATTCGAATCAAAAATACCGGGTGATCAAAAAGTCAGTAAAAATTTGAAAACTTAATAAACCACGAAATAATGTAGATAGAGAGGTAAAAACTGACACATATGCTTGGAATGACATGCGGTTTGCCGGCCGGTGTGGCCGTGCGGTTCTAGGCGCGTCAGTCTGGCACCGCGTGACCGCTACGGTCGCAGGTTCGAATCCTGCCTCGGGCATGGATGTGTTCAAATGGCTCTGAGCACTATGGGACTCAACTGCTGAGGTCATTAGTCCCCTAGAACTTAGAACTAGTTAAACCTAACTAACCTAAGGACATCACAAACATCCATGCCCGAGGCAGGATTCGAACCTGCGACCGTAGCGGTCTTGCGGTTCCAGACTGCAGCGCCTTTAACCGCACGGCCACTTCGGCCGGCCATGGATGTGTGTGATGTCCTTAGGTTACTTAGGTTTAAGTAGTTCTAAGTTCTAGGGGACTGATGACCACAGATGTTGAGTCCCATAGTGTTCAGAACCATTTGACATGCGGTTTTATTAGAACAAAAAACACCCCATATCTCTAGACGCGTGAAAGATCTCTTGCGCGCGTCGTTTGGTGATGATCGTGTGCTCAGCCGCCACTTTCATCATGCTTGGCCTCCCAGATCCCCAGACCTCAGTCCGTGCGATTTTTGGCTTTGGGTTACCTGAAGTCGCAAGTGTATCGTTATCGACCAAAATCTCTAGGGATGCTGAAAGACAACATCCGACCATAACTCCGGACATGCTTTACAGTGCTATTTACAACATTATTCCTCGACTACAGATATTGTTGAGGAATGATGGTGGACATATAGAGCATTTCATGTAAAGAACATAATCTTTGCTTTGTCTTACTTTATTGCTATTCTGATCAGATGAAGCGCCATCTGTCGGTCATTTTTTGAACGTTTGTATTTTTTTGGTTCTAATAAAACCCCATGTCATTCCAAGCATGTGTGTCAATTACATTATTCCGTCATTTATTCAGTTTTCAAATTTATACTGACTTTCTGATCACCCGGTACTTTAAGGACCAACTGCTCCAAACAATACAAGGAAAACACCTACATTTAGGCATGTCCATATTTGGTGTTCTATTGGCGAAAAACATCTGCAGCCGTATTATTATTCACCTCAGACTCTCAAATAAATCTTTCAATGGCTCAACCAATTACCACTAACTAGACATTATCAATCATTTACATATACAGCATGTTTCCGTAAGAGCATGCAAATATGTAACCGGAAATAGAGAATGCTCCACTCAACCATTTGAGATAAGGAACATGGAGTCGGAGAAGACAGCTTAAGCAATGGAAGTAACCTTGTCACCGCTTTGTCTAGATTAACCATTTTCCAGCGCATTTACAAGTAACATGCGTACAAGTTGACACGTACTGTGCTGTTAATTTACATCTACATTTTTTATTTCATGCGAGGAAACAAGGAGAACGAGCCTAATTATTATCAGGAAATCATGATGCAGATGGCTCTATTGTATCGTATTTACAGTGACTCATGACAGAGCCTGCTATAAATCAACGACACACTCCATCATTACTCAGTGCTATACGACGGAGCACTACCGGCAAAGTATTTCCTGGTCGCTTGATTCGAAGGGGAGGCTCTACTTACTCCGTGGTCTGAGAGGTCACCTGATCTGAATCCCCTTCATTGTTTCCTATGGGGTTCGTTCGTGTACGAGACCCCAGTGGACACGGGGATGGAGTTAGTTGCCAGAAATGCAGCTGCCTGTGGTGCGATTCAAAACACACCAGCGATATTAGTCAAGATGCGTTGTTCGCCCCCATCAGTTTCAGCACATAGAATACAAATGGCACGGTAATTGTGTCAATGATGGTATTTGCAATTATCTAAAGTAAATAAAAAAGTACACAGTAATGAGATTTTATTCCTATTATCTGCTTAAGCTGGCGTCTCCAACGCCAGATTCCCTACCGCAAATATTTGAGTGAAGCATTCTTTATGTCCTGCTAAATTTGCGAGTGCTGCAACAAACTCGTAATGTTACTGTCAATTGTGAGGATAATCTTATTTGTGCTCCTCTACTCTTTTTTTTTATTTTTTTATTTTTTTTTAGCTCAAAATGTCTACCCTCGTTCAAAACAACCACTCTCATTTCACTGTATAATTCCGTGAGAAGTAGGCTATCTTTGAGAATTTTCTGTCTTCCGTAGCAAACCAGCGCGAATCGCAGTTACTGCCAAAGAATATACTGCCTCGAATTTCAGTGCATATCAACTAAAATGAAAGTACATATTTGAGAATTTTAGGAAGTTACCATTGTCCTGGGTATAAACTAATTCGTAGGTAATCGCCGTTTGTTATTTAGTGACTGTAGCAATTATTGTAAATAACATATTGTGTTAAACCTAGTTTTCTCTTCCAAGAGAGTATACATTATATACATTTATCGTAAATTAACTCTATTTTCGACTTCGGTAGCGAATACAATTAACATATAAAAGTTTTAAGAAACCAGTAATTTTTACCTAAGAATTTCAGTTGCCTTAATAGAAATCCCGTTCTATGCACTTCCTTCAATTCTTACGGAGAATTACTAATTTTTTAGCTCAACAGTTTACAAGATAGTGAGTAGGCTTAGTTTAAAGTTATTTGTTCACTGGCCTGTTAAACATTTTACCAGTCGCAACGCATCTCCCCTGTGAATGCTGTTCTCGAACACGGTATGAGTTAGCTAACGTCCGTAAGCAACTGAAAATCACCCTGACCACTGTCAAACGATTGTCAGCTACTGTTAACCGTTGTATTGGAAGAAATCTCAGGTTTCGTGTACCATACGAGTGGTAGCAAAGGCACCTAACGTACTATCCTCTCCAGTGGATCTGTCATTACTGGTCCACCTTGAGCCGGCCGGTGACATGACATGCGGTTTGCCGGCCGGTGTGGCCGTGCGGTTCTAGGCGCTTCAGTCTGGAACCGCGTGACCGCTACGGTCGCAGGTTCGAATCCTGCCTCGGGCATGGATGTGTGTGATGTCCTTAGGTTAGTTAGGTTTAAGTAGTTCTAAGTTCTAGGGGACTGATGACCACAGATGTTAAGTCCCATAGTGCTCAGAGCCATTTGAACCATTTGAACTGGTCCACCTGACTACGAGTGGCGTTACAATGGCATCTTCTACAAGGTAGACAGGCACCAGGGAAGACTCATGGTATTACACCGAGAATCCTAACCAAAAATTTCGAAGTGCCTTATTTCACTGAAACTGAACCAGAGGAACTCACTTCAGCTAATTTGGGGAAACCTGCTTTGCCCTGTCTGAAGAGGAGGCAATCGCAAAAGCTCAGCGGTCTACTAATCTTCGATACTTCACGCATGCAGGAGATATTGAAGATATACGGAGAAGCTCAGCAAGGATGGTCACACGTTTGTTTGACTCGTGGGACAATAGTTGGATTGTTTCGGGGAAGAGACCAAACAGCGAGGTCATCGGCCTCATCGGCTTAGAGAGGGATGGGGCAGGAAGTTGGCCGTGCCCTTTCAAAGGAACCATCCCAGCATGTGCCTGGAGCGATTTAGGGAAATCACGGAAAACCTAAATCAGGAGGGCCGGACGCGGGATTGAACCGACGTCCTTCCGAATGCGAGTCCAGTGTGCTGCCACTGCGCCACCTCGCTCGGTGACCCGTGGGAGATTGTCACAGAGATGGTCAATAAACCGAACTGGCAGACTCTTGAAGGTTGACGTAAACTATCTCGAGAGAGCTCTCTTTCAAAGTTTAAGTACCGGCATTTGTTATGTCATTTATGTAGTGTACCAAAATTACGGGATCGTAGTTTTCGCAGATTGCAAGTCTGAACAACTATCGCATAGTTGGAAAATTTGGATGCACATGCAAGCATGTTTGGTTTGTAAGTGAGAGTCGAACTGAAAGAAAAGAGAAAGCATGACGACAGCGGATTATGTGAGGAATAACAAAGGCGGCCTTGACGAACTGTGACGAGTGGTAGCCTACGGCTCACAGGTTTCGCCTGAAAGGCAGGGGAGGCGGTGTGTGTGGGCCCAGTGCGAATTAAACGCCGCGGACGTCGTGCATTCCGACTCAATAAGGCCCTGGAGGCTTCTCCGCTGGCGCAATCAATGCCTCGCTCTCCCCTCACACCCTTACGTAGGATGAAGTATCCAGCGTCCGGCTCTGAGCACTACGGGACTTAACTTCTGAGGTCATCAGTCCCCTAGAACTTAGACCTACTTAAACCTAACTAACCTATGGACATCACACACATCCATGCCCGAGGCAGGTTTCGAACCTGCGACCGTAGCGTTTTCCAACGAATATACTCGACGACGAACTACCAGGGTACAAAGTATTCACACGTCTTTCGTTGAAAGTCCGCACTGATTCTTCTCGATGGGATACAAATTGATCCGGTACGTTGTTTCGCTTTTTTATTTATATTCGGTCATGTTTCTATTCTTTCGTATCAGCATATCCAACAAAAATGGCGTGCTGCCGAAGGGCAGCGATTTATATTACTAAATGACACGATCCCACCCGCAAGCTGCGCATCTACAATCTTTCAAGAGTAACAAAA
Organism: Schistocerca cancellata; assembly: GCF_023864275.1. NCBI lineage: Eukaryota > Metazoa > Arthropoda > Insecta > Orthoptera > Acrididae > Schistocerca > Schistocerca cancellata. The sequence continues at coordinate 134,753,810 of NC_064635.1, forward strand.
CTTTGATATTCAGAATTTCATATAATTTCTGATCGAATTCAAAAATTTAAACTGCTGTCATTATTTGTTGACTAAGAGATATGATGTTAGCTTAAAAGTTTTACACAATAAGGTTACTATTAAAAACTTACGACACCGTGTATAGATCGTGAAGGACAGTTAATGGGGCTGAAATTGCCCTGACAATATTCAGCCGGTATTTGATCATGAGAGCAGTTTGCGACTTCCACCAAACATTACATCAAAACTTTCTGTCATTGGCAACCCCTCTCCCCTTCACACACAAAGTAATTAAAAGACAAAATTTTATCGCTTACTGCATCTTCGCTGTTCAGCATCACACCCGAAGTTTTAATTTATTACTTCCTTACTACTGCTGTATTCGCAAATCACTTTCTACACATTATCCACATTACCACTGAGCGTACCTTGAAAATTATATAATTGTACCACACATAGTCGAGGAGATATGACGTCATAGAGATTGTCATGCATGAGAAGCTACACTTCAGCGAAACCCCGTAATTATTCCCGATTGCCACGTATAACTTTGAAATTCGGCTCAAACGTGCTTAAAACCTTCCCCTGTAATGGTAAGGTGCGTTTACACTGCCATTTGTATCGGCACATGTATGAGATACATGTATATGCGACTTTGCGACATGTATCGCGACTTGTATGAGTTGACAAGTATCAACCTCATACATGTATGAGCGTGCGTTTGCACTGGTTGATATGTATCACTGTGCGATAGCTTTCGACGACGATTTGGAAGATTTCACATTTTTATGTGCTGGTACACTTGCTCTTTTGGAAGATGATAGGAAGAAAAGGCGGAGGAAGCGTAGATGGTGGCAGAGAGAGTTTCTCGCGAATTAACGCTAAAGGATGGCACATATTTTAGAAATTATGTTAGGATGAGTATGGAGGATTTCCGCGGTTTGTTATCACTTGTGGCTCCTCTTGTGTCCAAAACCAACACAAACTTTCGGGAAGCGATTCCACCAGAGGATCAGTTGGCAGTAACACTCCGTTTTTTAGCCACTGGGGATTCCTCTTGAAACGAAGATTTCATTGCAAAACATTTGCATTGTCGCGCGATTGCTAATGCCAACGACTCACACACGATTGTCGGCATCCGTTGTCAACGTTATCACGCGAGGCCGCCGGAATAATAGCAAAAAATTGATATATGTGCCAGATGCATGAAAAAATTATAGAATGTATTACATACTCTGATATATATAAAACTTTTACCTTCACTTTTTGGAATAAAACTTGCACAATTGCCTCGCAAACACGAAGAATAATGTTGCATATGGCACTTTTTGATGTTCTATGCAGATACATTAACGTCGAAACGATAGTCGGCACCTCCAAAACTCAAACAGCCGCCAAAGAGCCTGGTACTACGCATGCGCCAATCGTCAAAATAAGCGGCAGGCGACAAGACGACAGAAAATGATAGTACTGTGCATGCGCGAGTTCAAATGTCGCTCATACATGTCGCGTATATGGCCAAAAAGCTATATACAAAATGTATACGCGACATGTATGAGCTCGAGGGTTCGCATACAAGTTCCGTGAATTTTTGTATGAGGTGATGTATCGCGACATGTCAAATTGTCATGTCACTCATACATGTCGCGATACATGTATCCCAGTGTAAACGTACCTGTACAACAGCCTGGCGTCCTGCGATATCAGCATCGAGCTCGGCGCGGCGCTTCAAACAGCGAGGTGTCGACACACGCGATAAGAAGGCCACAACTCAGAAGCTGATACGAGCTGCTACGTGGGTTAATAATGCCACACTGCCACCAAACTTGACCACAGTTCCATCCAAGGCCACTGTGAGCGTCTCACACCCCGCCTTACCCACGTTTCACGCCTTCTTCGGACGCCTCCGCGAGGGGGTTTCGAAACGCGTTAAAATAGCGCGGTTTTCTTATCAGTGGCCGAGAAACACGTTTCAGATACACACTGCCACTCGAAATCAATGCCGCAGGGTGTGGCGTCAATGAAACCACCCCTTCCCTTCAGGCACTGATTCTCACACACTTCCCGGCCGACAACGACAGCGCGTGGCGCGATGCAACAGGACGGCGGTTTCGGCAACATCTGACACTGTTGACAGACCACGAACGCTTCAACTCTTTTCCAAGAACATCGCGGACCAGCAATGGAAAATAATTTCTAGGTTTCGAAAAACTGATTCTTTAATTGTGTTGTGCAGTGCTTCTGTTTAAAACGGAGCGCAAATTACGCTGTGTATGGCGCCTAATGTTTCACAATGAAAGCACACAGTGACTTTCCAAGAAACTTTATACTGAATTTCATGCTGTTCTTAAACTTATACATTGGTCTACAGACGAAAAATCCAAAACTAATAAAAACAACACAGTGTTTGAGCCTTCAAGCATAAGGAGTTTTTGAAGCTAATCAGACGCCTTAAAAGTTTTTTAATACATTGCAGATTGCTTTTTTAAACAATCGAGGACTTTGGGGAGAGTTACTGGTAGCGACGAAAAGCGGCGGATCTTCCGGCTGGAAATGTGCCTCCGACTCCGATAGTTTTGAAAGGGATGTTTCAAAGAGCGTACACAGCTTGTCTTCCCAATTAGACTTTCGCGCACTTGTAGCTCAAGGCCAAGGATGCTTTTACTGTGGTACCGAAAACAGCTGCCGGACGCCATCGCCAGAGGTCGCCCGACACCTTGGTCACGATACGTCCTATCCCCTTCGTCAGCTTTCAACCAGGTTAGGTTAGGCTACAATTTGTTCTACGTATGAAGCTCGTGAGGTTTTAAGCCAGGGCGGAATCGATACTACGACCGATGTGTGCTTGAAGACAAGTGTTGCAATGCGGCTTTGGCACACTCTGCCGTCAGTTATCGGAATAACCAGACACGTCTTGCGAATATATGAGATTAAGGCAGAAACGCTCTGATACATACTCAAGAAGATTCGTGATTACCTTGAATAAACAACATTACAAACACTCTGTTTTGATGTATTTCCTTGAGTTGCGCCGACAAACATCAGTTGACCTTCGATAACTGTCATTCAGCATACGTGTGAAACACAAACATTTCAGAATAAAATTTTCTAAACACGTAAAGCACTGAAAAGAGGAAACACACACACACGACATTTGCAAACCACTTCATAGAACAGAATCTTCCACTCTACTGGCTTAAAAACGCCGGTGGGCACTAATACCAATATGCAGACAGTTAATACCCACCTACCACAACCAAAAAAGATCCACTACAGTAATTGTAAGTACGTCACCTCTGTTACGTCAACCAATTACGTTTTGAGGTTATAATTTACGCCTAAACTTTCCGACAACGATTCTGCCTAATTGTGGCTCGCCATAAACCTGTGATTTCAATCCACTGATTCCGAACTACGTCCCGATTATATCTTCCATCCCCAGAATGCCACAAACATACTCTTTCTTGGACTAAACTTAGCTTCTCACAGTCCAATCCCGTGTGCGACAACGTCGGTCGGTCGATTTTACCGAAGGAAAGAAACTGATTCGAATTACAGCCACTGTCGTCCGCCGTCTGTACGTTCGGACGATCACATGGGCTACAGTGCGACCACACGCGTAGTGGCGTCCTAATATGAAAAGATCGGCCGTGTTCGACCGACGAGGGTCGACGGCGGCGCCCACCGATAAATGTGCCGCTGCGGCCACAGCCTCAGTTGCAGAGTTGGGGCCGGCCGATCAGTGGACTGTCCCCTCGTCCTTTCCCGTGGCCAACAAGACAAAGCCAGGTCCTCCCGCACACACCGCGCAGAACGGGCGCCGGCGTTTTTATTCCGTGCAGCGTATCACGAGCTGACGACTCGAGCCTGCAGCGGATGCATTATTCAGCCGCTGGCAATTTGCGCGGTGATTTACGCGCCTCGGCTGCAGCCTAATTTGGCCGTGTTTCGAGCCCGCCGTGACTAATGGAAGCCGCCGCGAGATGCGCCGCCGGCGATAAGTCGGGCAACTTGGGAGTCGCCCGCCGCCCGTATCTGCAAAAGCCCCAAGTTCCGCAGACTCCGGACGACTCCCGCCGCACAGCACAGACAAATGCCCTCGCTGAGCGCCAGTCCTCCAGCCTACAGCCGCGAGCGCCAACCTGCAGCCTAGGGACTCTCCCCCCACCATGGCTGTCTCAGCTACCGTCCAACGTCTCGCCATCGAATAATACAACCACCAAACTCTGTCCGTCCCTTTCGTGCAGCATTTCTTAAACGTACGAACGAACGAACTTTCACGGTGTATAGACACTACACTGAGGTGAGAAACGTCATGAGACACCTCCCATTATCGTATCTCCTTATGTACGGTACAGTGCAGCAATTCGACGTGGTTGGTTGGTTGATTTGGGAGAGAGGGCCACACAGCGAGTTCACTGGTCCCATCGGATTAGGGAAGGAAGTCGGCCGTGCCCTTTCAAAGCAATCACCTCGGTATGTATCTGACGTGTTTAAGGAAATCATGGAAAACCTAAATCAGGATGGCCGCTCGCGGTTTAACCGCCGTCTTCCCAAAAGCGAGTCCAATGTGCTAATCACTGCGCCACCTCGCTCGGGGTCGTCGGAAGTCCCCTGCAAAAAGATTGGGCCATGATCCCTCTTTAGCCGTCCATAATTGCGAAAGTGCTGCCGATGCACGATTTTGTGCACGAACTGAGCTCTCGATTATGCCTCATAACTGTTCGATGGTGTTCATGTCGGCCGATATGGGTGGACAAATCATTCGCTCGAATCGCCCAGAATGATCTTCAGACCAATCGCGAACAACTGCGGCTCGGTCACATGGCGCATTGTCATCCACAAAAATTTCATTGTTTTTTGGGAGCCTGAAATCCATGAATGGCTGCAAATGCTCTCCAAGTAGCCAAACATAACTTTTTCCAGTCTACCATCCGTTTATTCCACGTAAAAACAGACCGCCCGTTATGGAGCCACCAGCAACACGCACAATGTGTTGATAACTTGGGTCCACGGCTTCGTCGGGTCTGCGCCCGGGTTCGAGTCCCGTTCCGGCGTAAATTTTCAGTGTCGTCATTCCTTCTGCAGCTGATGGTTGTCCGTATTCGCAACTACGAATACATTTCACGAATTTCATATCGGCTGCAGCCGCTCTAGTGCCTGTTCCTTCGGACATGCATGCATGTCCGAAGGAACACTGCAACGTTAATCAAGAACACGAACACTGCAATACCACACTGCTTTCCTATTTCATAAAATTTCTCGAATTCTGTTGCGCAGACTTTCAACTTCAATAATGACAAGCACTCGAAGGAGTGTTGTCTTACCTGGCTCATCCTATATAAGCACAGTTATAGCGACGTACTGCGCCGTTACAATGTGTAACATACCATTACCACGAGAGACCTACTTTCATTTTTGCTCTCAGGAAGAGGACCCTTCTCTATCAAATATTTTTCTTTCTTTTTGTGACATCTTCAACTTTAGAGGACCTTCACTACTGCATTTATCGTAATCAATGCAGGTTTCAATACGCCCAGCGTGAATTTTTCTTCATTTTGTTCTCGGTTTTTCCCCCCTTCATTGGTGGCAGACAGTAGAGAGGAAGACGTGTATAGCGTAAGAACGTAGGAAGCAAGCAGACGTTTCCTTCAGCCTCACCAGTGTTGCACAAACGTGTGACAGACAGTGGTAACTCTTTCCTTCCACCATTTAAAGACGCCAGTTAGCTCACCCGGCTAATTTCTCTTTTAAAACACTGGCTTCTCTTCAGTTCTCCGCGCGTGTAACAACAGTTTACGCCCAGCGTCTTTCATCATTAACTCGCGCAGATTGCCTCACCAACCCACACTGCAATTCGGGCCGTTCGGCTCAAGGCGCTGTTTGTGTTGTTGCATGTGTGACAAATAGGTGCTGATGCAATATGTTGTGTTGGCAGAAGAGCCAACACCGTGTTACTAGAGGAGGCCGAAATGCACGCGTTTTAGTTCACGCAGGCTGGCGTGAGGAGGGAAGGACTATACTGACGTAAGGTCTGTAACATGACAAGGAATTACAATTCAGAAAGCGGACGCAGCTAGTTTGATACTTAACTTTAATCCATTAATGATGAACGTCACTTTTGACGGTACATGAGTCACAATATTATCTGTTCAGAAGACATAGTAACTGAATATGGCGCCTTGATAGGTCGTAGCAAATGACGTAGCTGAAGGCTATGCTAACTATCGTCTCGGCAAATGAGAGCGTATGTAGTCAGTCAACCATCACTAGCAAAGTCGGCTGTACCACTGGGGCGAGTGCTAGGGAGTCTCTCTAGACCTGCCGTGTGGCGGCGCTCGGTCTGCAATCACTGATAGTGGCGACACGCGGGTCAGACGTCTACTAACGGACCGCGGCCGATTTAAAGGCTACCACCTAGCAAGTGTGGTGTCTGGCGGTGACACCACACAGTACATCCTATTCGACACGCGCTGAACACGGGCTCGTCACCTATCTGAAGTAGTCACGAAAATAGAAAACATCATCAACGCAATGAGATCTATAGCTGGAACTCGGTGGGGTGCAGATCTTCTCAATCGTTCATACGGTCATCGTTTACGGGTTCTTCTGCACTTCATAAACTCGACACCGTACGATTTCGATGCCTGCGAATGTTCCTTTCAGCAATGCGATTGACTCCTAACGCTTAACACGCAGAAGCTGGTGTGCTTCCCCCGTATTTTCACCCTCAGTATTTAGCGAGAACATTTATTTGCCAAAAGCCTAATAGTCAGCGGCCGAGAAATGAGAGACAATCTTCCGCTCGTAAGGACTACATGGGAAATGAGGAGCCTTTGCCCTCTCCTAGTGGCAGCATTAGCCTCGGTACCTACCACCGACAGCTGGATTCAGACGTACTTACATAACCCCATTTGCGACTCTATTCAGGCATCAGCTGGGAAACCGTGATATTCATTATTACAGTTGGGTTTCGGTATCAAAAGGCTTCCGAGCAGAATATGCATTTCTTGTCCCCTAACTCGAGATATCACAAGCTATTTCGTCTGTCCTCATACTGATCAATTATTACCGCGGAAGCGAGTGCGAGTCGACAGACTCCCAAATTTGGTCGTCATGCGGGGCTGCAACACCTGCTGTTGGTGTCAGGCTCAGATAGCATGGTATTGAATACCTGAAGTGGAGCAGTAAGATGTATATTAAAAAACTGGAAATAATTCTAGAATCGTATCCAAATAAACGGACAGGTACGATTTTATTTTTTCTCTACGGGCCCCAGTTTATGCAGGATTGGTCTACGATGACACGGTCGATCAATGGCGATGAACATCACTGTTCGTGGCCCGGTAGTGAACGTCAGTCTACCAGCCTCCGATTTCAAGTAATGAAGGCGGCAACCGTCCACGGAAGAATGGGCTGCGAATTGGCACCCTACGATCTGCCGTAAAGGGCAATAATCCGCCGAGATCCAATCTGTAGTTAGAAGCTTCCTCTGGGTTCGCAGGTGAACGGAGAACTCGTCCACGGTTTAAGTCCTTCCCACATACATCGCATAGGCATCAAGCACAAGGCTCTCATCGAGCGAGGTGGCGCAGTGGCTACACACTGGTCTCGCATTCGGGAGGATGACACTTCAAACCCGCGTCCGGCCACGCTGATTTAGGTTTTCCATGATTTCCATAAATTGCTTCAAGTAAATGCCGGGATTGTTCCTCTGGAACTGCACGGCCGGCTTCGTTTCCTAATCCGATGGGGCCGACGACCTCGCTATATGGTCCCCTCCCCCAAATCAACCAACTACAATGCTTCTCAAAAATGTTCAAATGTGTGTGAAATCTTATGGGACTTAACTGCTAAGGTCATCGGTCCCTAAGCTTACACACTACTTAAGCTAAATTATCCTAAGGACAAACACACACACCCATGCCCGAGGGAGGACTCGAACCTCCGCCGGGACCAGCCGCACAGTCCAGGACAGCAGCGCCCTAGACCGCAGAGCTAATCCCGCGCGGCTACAATGCTTTCTCCGCCTATTAGAAAAAAGAAGCAGGTATCAACGATTTGCTGTTTTCCTGCACTTTCTTCCAAGCACAGCACAGCAGTTTACTACAGAAACTTGTAAAACTGAATAGGTCCTTTCCTAAATGTGCTCCGGTTTTATTACGTCATGATGATTCTCAAATATACAAAGCCATTTGTTTTCTTTTCCACGAGATTGTAACATGTAAATATGACTTTTTCTATCAGTGGTACCACAAACTGTAATCTCCAGTTGTATGCTTTCCAATTTCTGTCGTGTTCTTTTTATTTTCTATTTTATCTCTGTTTAATAAATCAAGTACCCTCAGCTATTATCATTTTGCCTACGTGATAATTTTGACCAATTTTAAATCGTTGTTCCAACTTTTTCTCTGAATATATGTTTTATATTTGTAGCAAGCTGTTGCCATATGGTTCTATAAATAAAACCACTAAAAATTTAATACTCTATTAGGCGTTCTCCGTCCACATTTATACTCCGAAGCGCAGCTTGCACTGTGCGGCGGGAGGTACTCCTGACATCGCTGCCACTCCTCACCGTCTTCGAGTTACGTTAAACACTGGTGCACGATATAAAAGAAGGTAGGTCCCACAGTTTTGTTTTTCTTTCGCTATTGCCCGCCAGGCTCATTTCACGAGGTATATTTCTGCGTAACCAGTAGCTTGGTCGACTCTTCCGGGACCGTGCGTTCTCGACATTTTAACAGCAAAAGCCACCGTCGTACACGCAGCCTGCCTTGTAGCGCTCGCCTCTGGAGCGGTCTCCATGCGAACGAAGCCACCGGGAATTCCGCTGCTCTTCGCTGTCTCTATCAGCTAATCGTACCCGGTAACGCGTACTCAAGAGGCCATACAGGACGTCGACATTGAAATGTACCTCTCTGGTGGGTGCTCGGTGGGATTTAAGACGGGGGACTGGGCTGGGCTGGGCAGGCCAGTGATTTAGAAAATCTCCTCCAGCTGTGCAGTTCGATGCGGTCACGCTGTTCTTTGTTTCCGTTAGTTGCCTCAGCCACGCATCAGTCCTCACAATCCTGCAAACGATGGATCAGCCACTGTATACCGTATGGTGATGGGCGCTACGCGATTCGAACCAGATAATTGTAAAATAAAAAAAATAAAAGTTCTACCACTACAAGCCGCTGTTGGCTGTTATTTTTCATAACCTTCATCCATCACAGTCGCAGTTTTGCAATCGATAAACAAAAGTATAATTTTCTTTCAAAAATGATGTTCGACACAGTATTTTAATTAAAGCGGACCAACCAACGACGGAAAAATCAGTTGTCGTCAAAATAGGGAACTATTGTCCACCTGCTTGGCTGAGTGGCGGGCACGGTAGCTCGGCGCGTTCGGTCAGAGGGTTAGCTGCCCTCCGTAATAAAAATACTGAGTTAATGGATCAACGATGAAATTGAAGAAGCGTCATCGGACGTCCGCCTCGAACAAAGACAGCGAACAGTAACGAATAAAGATGTAAAAAAAAAAAAAGTGGTAATATGCTTGCCTACCATCCAGCGGGCCCGTGTTCGATTCCAGGCGGGGTTGGAGATTTTTCTCCGCTCGCGGACTGGGGGTTGTGCTATCATCATCAAAGACGCGTCACGTGAAATAAGACTTGACCCGGTGGCCGAAATTCCCCGGATAAGGCCTCCTGGCCATCAATACTACACGATCATTTCGTTTCATTTTAAGGAGCCTGTGGTGTCACCGCCAGGCACCACACTTGCTAGGTGGTAGCCTTTAAATCGGCCGCGGTCCGTTAGTATACGTCGGACCCGCGTGTCGCCACCATCATTGATTGCAGACCGAGCGCCGCCACACGGCAGGTCTAGAGAGTCTTCCTAGCACTCGCCCCAGTTGTACAGCCGACTTTGCTAGCGATGGTTCACTGAGAAAATACGCTCTCATTTGCCGAGACGACAGTTAGCATAGCCTTCAGCTACGTCATTTGCTACGACCTAGCAAGGCGCCATTACCAGTTACTATTGATACTGTAAAACATGTACCGTCAAGAGCGACGCTCATCATTTATGGATTAAAGTTAAGTATTCCACCAGCTACGTCCGTTTTTCTAAATTCTAATTTCCTTGTCCTGTTCCAGACCTCACGCCAGCCTGTGTGAGCTTAAACGCGTACCTTTCGGCTTCCTCTAGTACCCGGTGTTGGCTTTCCTGCCAACCCACAACAGAGCCATTACACTGATTATGCTTTACCAACACGGCGAAATGCACATCACGGTAAATGATGTGGCAGTCCTCTTACGAGTAATAATAATAATGATGTCGTGTGACGAGGGCCTCCCGTCGGGTAGACCGCTCGCCTGGTGCAAGTCTTTTCATTTGACGCCACTTCGGCGACTTGCTCGTCGATGGGGATGAAATGATGATGATTAGGACAACACAACACCCAGTCCCTGAGCGGAGAAAATCTCCGACCCAGCTGGGAATCGACCCCGGGCCCTTAGGATCGACAGCCTGTCGCGCTGACCACTCAGCTACCGGGGGCGGACCTCTTACGAGTGTAACAGCAAAACATGAATTGTTATGGAAGCCAACAATAACTCCAGCAACGGAAGGCCGCAATTTCTTCACGGATATTTTTTGAGTATTTTGGTGTGAGGGACCCGCGGTCTACCGTGGCTCACTACTGACGTAATTAGGATTTATTGTTTGCTCTCCAAGACTTGTGTCAAAATACGCCCACTGGCGTGAAAAGCTTTAATATGCAGTTAGCAAAACGGGCAACAAAGACACAGCGATGCAGCAACCCTCAGACGAAACACGTGCATTCCCTCACACAGCACGGCATCGTTGTCCTGCTCTCCCACTGCATTCAGTAGATCTAATACGAGGTGCATATTCGTCGACTGTTCATCAACAAACGTATCCATGCAGCTGTGCAGCACTCTTAACGTACAGCTAACAATGTCAGGGGAAAAAAACTGAGTTAGAGCAGACCATTGTACCGAATGCAAGCTTGAGGGTTTGACCGTTGACTATTATGTCGGTAATTTCACTGAAAAGCAGATACAAAGATAAACGGGAATAAGAAAGAAAACGAAATGCGATTACTCCGAAAACAACCAAAGCACTCACACAGTATTCCTAAAGAAATTCCGTAGTTCTGTCAGTGGAGTACAAGCAGTGCTGCCGGAAACGGCCACCCAGACAAACACACCACTTCCAATTATCGTTTATTGGGAACTTGCCAGACACCTCCAAACGACCGTTCCTCCGAGGCCTGGTGGCAGAAACGGGACACCGTGAATCTCACGAGGACATACGAGAGACTCTAATGAGGCTTTTCCTGGTGGCCCGTAATATTTTTCGCATTCGCATCTTTGCAGGAATTTATGGCTCTCCGTGTTCTCCCGGCGCATCTCTTTTATGATGATGCGGAGCTGAAAAGAAACCTGACACAGCGAGAGAGAGAGAGAGAGAGGACACCGTAGCGCCGCCATAATGCCGCCTTTTTAGACCTCCGCTTTAACGCTATTTTTATTGCCGCGTTGTGCCACGCGGAAGCGCCTCTGGGAAGGGAAAAGAAAACGAGAAAAGAGCCGTCGCGCCTCACTGCGATCTGCCAGAGAGCTCCGGGGCGGCGCTCGCCTGCGCTGGTGAGCCGAGCCGACAGCAGGCGCCGCAATTCGCACGAGCCCGGCCCCGCCCGGCCCGGCCGCGTCAACAGCCAGCCAGGCGGCCGCGCTGCTGTGATCCGACCGCGGTCCACTCTCGCTGTTTGCGCTCGTTAGCCACGGCAACCGGCTCACACTCGCGTGCTGCTGCGTCACGCCTGCACACGGGGATTCCCGCAACGTTCCGAATTATTACCTCACACAGCCAACTACATCTACATATCTACACACCCGGCAAAGCACGAAATTTTTTTAGAATGTCGGGGTTGTACAAACCTACACCCCTTCGCTGCAATTCCAGAACATATTCTGAGTTCCAAAACTATAATTTTCCAGACACCGAAAACCTGATGTCCACTCATCACCACGGGTTTAGTACGCATCGCTCGTGTGAAACTTGCCCTTTTCTCACATGATGTACTACGAACTACGGATGAAGAGCGACAGGAAGAATCCACATCCCTACATTTCCGAAAAGCATTTGACACCGTATCCTACTGCAGACCGTTAACGAAGCTACGAGCATACGGAATAAGTTCCGAGATATGTGAGTGTCTCGAAGACTTGAGAAAACAACCCAAAAAAAATGGCTCTGAGCACTATGGGACTTAACAGCTGTGGTCATCAGTCCCCTAGAACTTAGAACTACTTAAACCTAACTAACCTAAGGACATCACACACATCCATGCCCGAGGCAGGATTCGAACCTGCGACCGTAGCGGTCGCGCGGTTCCGGACTGAGCGCCTAGAACCGCTAGACCACCGCGGCCGGCAAAACAACCCAATATGTCGTCCTTGACGGCATGTTCGTCACAGACAAGGAGTGCCCCAGTGAAGTGTGATACGACCGCTACTGTCTTCTCTGCACATAAATGATTTGGGGGACAAAAAAATGGTTCAAATGGCTCTGAGCACTATGGGACTCAACTGCTGAGGTCATTAGTCCCCTAGAACTTAGAACTAGTTAAACCGAACTAACCTAAGGACATCACAAACATCCATGCCCGAGGCAGGATTCGAACCTGCGACCGTAGCGGTCTTGCGGTTCCAGACTGCAGCGCCTTTAACCGCACGGCCACTTCGGCCGGCTATTTGGGGGACACGGTGGGCAGCAATTTGCGATTGTTTTCTGTTGACAGCGTGGTGTACGGTAAGGTGTCACAGAGCTGAGAGCCTGTAGGACGAAGTAAGACGAATGTTGGTGCGATGAATGGGAGCTAGTTCTAAATGTAGATAAATGTAAGATAATACGGACGGGTAGGAAACACAAATCCCTAATGTTCCGATTCAGCTTTAGTACGAGGTGCATTCAAGTTCTAAGGCCTCAGACTTTTTTCTCCGGACTGGAAAGAGATAGAAACATGCGCATTGTTTTAAAATGAGGCCGCGTTCATTGTCAATACGTCCAAGAGATGGCAGCACCGTACGGCAGATGGAATTTTACCGCCAGCGGCGAGAATGAGAACTGTTTTAAATACTTAAAATAGCGACGTTTTCCTTACTTGAACAGCGTGCAATCATTAATTTTCTGAATTTGCGTGGTGTGAAACCAATTGAAATTCATCGACAGTTGAAGGAGACATGTGGTGATGGAGTTATGGATGTGTCGAAAGTGCGTTCGTGGGTGCGATAGTTTAATGAAGGCAGAACATCGTGTGGCAACAAACCGAAACAACCTCGGGCTCGCACAAGCCGGTCTGACGACATGATCGAGAAAGTGGAGAGAATTGTTTTGGGGGATCTCCGAATGACTGTTGAACAGATCGCCTCCAGAGTTGACATTTCTGTGGGTTCTGTGCACACAATCCTGCATGACGACCTGAAAAAGCGAAAAGTGTCATCCAGGTGGGTGCCACGAATGCTGACGAACGACCACATGGCTGCCTGTGTGGCATGTTGCCAAGCAATGTTGACGCGCAACAACAGCATGAATGGGACTTTCTTTTCGTCGGTTGTGACAATGGATGAGACGTGGATGCAATTTTTCAATCCAGAAACAAAGCCCCAGTCAGCTCAATGGAACCACACAGATTCACCGCCACCAAAAAAATTTCGGGTAACCGCCAGTGCTGAAAAAAATGATGGTGTCCATGTTCTGGGACAGCGAGGGCGTAATCCTTACCCATTGCGTTCCATAAGGGCACTACGGTAACAGGTGCATCCTACGAAAATGTTTTGAGGAACAAATTCCTTCTTGCACTGCAACAAAAACGTCCGGGAAGGGCTGCGCGTGTGCTGTTTCCCCAAGACAACGCACCCGCACCGAGCTAACGTTACGCAACAGTTTCTTCGTGATAACAACTTTGGAGTGATTCCTCATGCTCCCTACTCACCTGCCCTGGCTCCTAGTGACTTTTGGCTTTTTCCAACAATGAAAGACACTCTCCGAGGCCACACATTCGCCAGCCGTGCTGCTATTGCCTGCGCGATTTTCCAGTGGTCAAAACAGACTTCTAAAGAAGCCTTCGCCGCTGCCATGGAATCATGGCGTCAGCGTTGTGCAAAATGTGTACATCTACAGGGCGATTACGTCGAGAAGTAACGCCAGTTTCATCGATTTTGGGTGAGTAGTTAATTAGAAAAAAATCGGAGGCCTTAGAACTTGAATACACCTCGTAGAGTCCTGCTTGACACAGTAACGTCGTTTAAACAAATGGGCGTTGCTACCTTCTGGAAATGCTGACCGGACACGGAAATGAATGAATGATTTAAATGCTTGTGTGCAGCGAAAAGTGAATTGGGCTACAGAACGTTTCTGAGCTATGATATTTTTACGATTTGAAATTGTCATTAACGCCTAAACAGTGTGAAGATCGGCTAAGAAATGCATTTGGCGGAAAAGCCCCCGTCTGAAGTGACAGTGAACTGAAGAGAGACCGGTTCTTTCCCAGCGATGAATTTCTCGGCGAACGCCCGAGGACTTCTGTTAATGGTGACAATACTGCCCCTGTTCGAGCAATGCTTGAACAACACTGAGGGACAGCTTATGAATTTGTTGGGACGACAATGGGCAATAATGGTATGACCCAAATGCAAAAAAATTCACATTTATACTTGAGATGCAAGAAAACTTTGTTGTCGATGGATTCCACTTCCGATCAAAAACGACAATGTAGCAACTGATGCAGAAAAACTGGGAGAACTTCAAACCGCAATATGGTCATGTATTGTTACGATCCTGAAAAGTGAAGTCACTCGGCTCAATGGGTCTCTCAGACAGACCCTAAACCTACCTACTAAAGTCTGATAAATTCGCAGTGATGGTAATGAAGATGGTTGATACTTTTCTTCCCTAAAATGGGCCACATTCGTACTACAGTATTAGAAGATAACACGTACCATTACTGATAGTTGATACAGAAGTAAATGTCCACTATAAATTTTTGACAAAGTCCTTGAAAAACGGCCAAAAGGAAAAATAATTTTACATCATGAGAACGTATCGCCGTATACAGCAGATGTAACAAATGACTATCTCGAAGCCGTAAAGTGTCAGCACCATCAAGCCTCCACCATACAGCCCTGACCCTGCCCACTGTGCGTTCTTTTTCTTTCCAAAAATTAATGATAAAATTCAAGGTATCAGTTTTCGGGAAAGAGTCTTAATTTGTTCACAGGATGACTATGACTGGCTCGCCCATCTTTTACGTAACTGGCCAGCCAGTGACAATTTCCTGTGGCATCCTTGACCCTCCCTTCTCGTTTTCCTTACGTTTTATTTTCTTATACATCATTTTGCATCTTTTTCCACTGTCTTTGCTTGTATGCTTCCATTTTACTAAATTTATCCACATTCGCCGACGTTGATCGCCCATAAGCCCCAACACACACACGCACACTTTTCGTCATCGAACTAAGCCGTGAAACCCCATAAAAATTACGTTTCTGAAGTGGCTCATGAAGGTAGGTAGCCTTGCTTCAAGAAAGGGTTTCACAGAGTGCAAAAATGCGCTGACTTTACAGAAAAAACAATTAAAATCATTTACATTCTTTTTAAAGCAATCCTTGTTAGAGTTTCTAAAAGCTTTCAGTGTCTCTCTCATATACAGGGCATTAAAAAAAAATGCCCCACACATTCCTACACGAGGTGGTATTGGTGAAAACTAGAAGAAAAGTTCCAGTATTCGTACGTCCGGACACTAGTAATACCTGCTGAGATACGCGCGCATCTGTCTTCTCATTCCGATCTGTCTCCTACGCAGAACACGACTCACAGTGCTGCTTGTGGCTACCACGCATCCTGACACATCCTTCACACTTTCAAACACACCCGGCTTCATTCAGATTGCGCCACACGCATTTGTCACCCGCTCTCGTAACTTCTGCACGTCCCTACACCAAAGCCTTTAAATGTTTCCCAAAGGCAGAAGTAACAGACTCAGGACCGGTGAAGGGAAGGGCACGGTACCGGCCCTCCTCGATCAATGCATGGGCCACGAAACGCTGCGGTGACGCGAGGTGCTGTCGCCCTATTCGTAGAAAGCTGGCTGGCGGTGCGTCCTGAGTGAACAACAGTCGTTGTCTTTGTGCAAGGGCAACGTTCTCCAACAGAGCCAGTGATTCATCGCGTAGAAATCGGTGATACACAGCACTTCAAAGTGTATGGCCATACGAGTCTCTCACCGACAATTACTTCCCACAGATCGTTACTAAAGCGACCACGACGCGACGTCTCCGTGACTGTTCGAGGACTTGCATCTGCCGCCACGTGCGTACTGGGGTAACTTTCTATGCCATCTCTTGCGAATCCTGTCCCATCCGTAACAAAACGCAGGCTGTGAACAGTAGATCTTCTCCAGCTCCAATCTCAACTGGTCTTGGTTTCTGGACGTATCATTACAGGAACTGTTACTTCTGGCCAATGCTACTTCATGCAGGAATATATGACATTATTTTTAAACATCCTGTATACTCCGTAGCCCAGGTGCAGAGCATCCCGCGAAGTACACTCGTGTTCAGGAAAAACATCAATGCCTTGAACGACTAGAGATTAGACGTTCATACTCACGGGACATGTACATTAATATTTTCTGCAGAAATTATTAGCATTTGAACCATGTCGGCCAGTGGATCCAAGGTCAACATCAATATCGTGGCGCAACACCACCTACTGGTGTTGCAACTCTTGTCGCTGTAAACGGCAGGTAACGGATCAGTGTCACTTGAGCAGCCGTGCATGATGCCTCGCAGACGTATGCGCGAACCGGTCAAGACAGTGAGTCTCAAAGAGGGCGCAGTATTGTCATGAGGGAATGTAATGTCTCCATCTGGGAAATAGCTGCTGGAAATGGCTGCTACTGTGGGCAGTGCAACGGGTGTGTGCAAAACGGTTCACGGAAGGCCGTAGAACACAACGAGCTGAGTCAGGTCGCACCACCCAGACACCCCCCCCCCCCCAAGAAAGTGGACACCGCGTGCAAATGGCAATGTAGGACATATCTGCGTGCTCTTCGGCTCTAGGACAACAGTGTAACACGTCGCGACAGTCCTTCGCCGTTTATTAAGGCATGGGTTACGTGTGCGTCGTTCACTCCTCCGCCTACCTTTGACGAATGTGCAGAAACATGCTAGACGGCAATGGTGTGTGGTTCAAATGGCTCTGAGCACTATGGGACTTAACTTCGGAGGTCATCAGTCCCCTAGAACTTAGAACTACTTAAACTTGACTAACCTAAGGACATCACACACATCCATGCCCGAGGCAGGATTCGAACCTCCGACCGTAGCGGTCGCGCGGTTCCAGACTGTAGCGCCTAGAACTGCTCGGTCACCCCGGCCGGCAGCGGTGTGTCGAACGACGTCACTGGAGACGAATGGCATCAGATACTGCTTTTTGGACGAATCCAGGCTCCGTCCGTTTGAAAATGATGGCCGCATTTTTGGTCGCCGCAGACAGGGGGAGTGCCATCACGGACATACAGCGCCAACTCAGGTTTTACGGTGTGGGCTGCTATTGGGGACAACCACCAGTAGCAATACCCTTACTGCCTAACACCCCAGACACCATTTTTCAGGAAGACCAAGCACGGCCACATGTTGCTGCACGAACACGTGCCTTCATGCTGTCACTGGATGTCAGTCTTTTGCCCTGGCCAGCCAGATCACCAGATTTGTCGCCAATCGAAAATTTGTGGATTGTGGTGAAGCGACGGGTGCAGCGCTGTGACCCAATGCCAGCTGCCACAGATGAACTTTGGAACCACGTGAATGTGACGCCGTTCGCACCTCATACGCGTCGAACGAGTTATCAGGTTCCAGGGAGGACCCTGTCCTACTAGGCAACATGGCACATGCTGAGACGAGGTGACTAAAATGCTAACCATTTCTGTAGGACGTACTAATGGACATGTCCTGTGAATATGAACGTCCTATCTCTAGTCGTTCTGTTTCTTTCTGAACATGACTATACATCGTATTAATGTTATCAGTTTTTCCCGAACGAAGTGAGTGGGAAAAATGACTATCTGTATGCCTTTGTATGCGCCCTACTCTCTGTTACCATTTTTATCATGAGCCTTTCAGTTACACCACTACAGCAGCATAATGGTCGCATAGCTCCGAATAGAACTTCTTGGAACCTGTCCACAAAAGTTTTCGTGCGAACTGTGTCGTCTGCCTGCCAAGAGTTTCCTTTTGAGCTGCCCACGCATTTCCGTTGCACTTCCGTATGGCCTATATCGACTTTAACAATCGGAGCACTATTTGCGGAGCCCAAGAATTGGAACAATACTCTCAGAGTTCCTGGTATTAGTGTCTTGTAGGCAGTTTTGCTTTACAGGTGCATTACACTTTCTCACAGCCCATTAAAAAAAATAAAGTGTTCAGAATTCGTCTTCCCTAATACTCATCGTCACCATTTTATATCGCACCTTCCCATTGCCCGTACGCACTTATAGGATGTGGCTTGCTCAAGATATTTATCAGTAATCATGTAATCGAATACGGTACGGTTTTCTCAAAGTGCTATGAACATTACACAGAGTAGGCAGATATAGGGAAATACCACAGACACAACACATTACTACGCCTAATATGGCGTAGGAAAACCGTCGGCATTCGAAACATCTATTCGTCTAGGAATGAATAAATGCAGGTCCTGTATGGATGTCAAGAAAACCTTATACCACTGTTTCTGCAAAATAGTCACAAGTCCAGGTAACGATGATGGAGATGTACAGCGATAACGCACCCTTATATTTAAAGACTCATAATATTCAGATCTGGTTACTGTGGTGGCAGATGCGACATGCGTCCTCGTGCTCACAAAACCAGTCCTGGACGATGCGCGCTGTGTGAAACGCGGCTCTCTCGCCTCGCAACACAGCATCACCACTGAGGAACAAACAGTTTGGCATGGGATGGACATGATCAGCCATAATAATCCGTAGCAGTAATGTTACCTTTCAGAAGAACCGTGGGGCTCATACAGTGTGAAACAAGACTCATCCCAACAAACGACTTCCTTACATTGGCCCAGTTATCCAGGTTTTATGCCTTCGGCATCACATTTTCCTCTTACGGGCATTTGCATCACAGATGAGTGGTTTTCCAGTTCCAGCTAACCCTGCGTATTCGCTGCTTATGAAGCTCCCTTCGCGTTGTTTTGGTGCAGACAGGCTTCGCGAGTGCGACAGTCAGTTCTGTAGTGACTTTTGCAGCTGTCGCCCTCTCAACTTTCGTCACAAACCTCTTCAATGACCTTCCGTCACAATCACCTGTGACTTAAGCGGATCACGTTTTCCCTCTTTCTGTACGCCGTATAAACCTTCGATACGGTGCCTCTTGAAACGCCAAAACATTCCGACTACCTTGCTTACACAAGCACCAATAATTTGCCGGCTTCCGAATTCACTTAGCTCCGACATGACGCACTCACAGCTACACAGAACACTGTGCTCACAACTGACACTTGTAAGATACTGAGGACGCTGCACAGGTGGCGTTCGTGGTCAAATACAGCAGCGCCACCTGCAGTCTTGTCTAGCACCTGCATTTAAGTTCATGCACGCATTTCTCGCAATGTCTCGGTACTTTTGTCCGATCACCGTAAGTGTGTACGAAGGTTTCTCCAATCGATTCCAACTTTCTGAAACAGCACACGTTACAGAATGGAGGTCCGCAGATGGTGCGGCGACAGGAGGGGATACCGTTGAGGTGGATCTCCCAACTGGGAGAGTAGCAAAAAGGGGAATGGGGGTTTCTGGGAGTGAAGGATTCCCCCCGGGACGTTTCTTTCGAAGAAAGTGAGGAAGGGAGAGGGAGACGGTGCGGAGGCAGCCGCATACCGCAGAGGGGGACGCCCCGCGGACTGGAGACACGGCGCCTGTGCGTGGCGGCGACTGATGGCCGCGTCTTTATCTCGCGCCACGGGCACCGGCCGGTCCAGCGCCCGCGCGCGTAAAGCGTGTCCTATCGACGTGTCCCTTAAAGGAGACCTGCCCGCCTGTCTGTAACACGTCGCGGACCGCTGCTGGGAGCGGCGTCGGTCTGAGGGCTTGCGCGGTACACACCGGCACCTCCCGTCCCGCACACCTGCGTCCTGACGACTACTGCGCAGTGAGTGGCGGGGGGTACTT
Source organism: Schistocerca cancellata (assembly GCF_023864275.1). Taxonomy (NCBI): domain Eukaryota; kingdom Metazoa; phylum Arthropoda; class Insecta; order Orthoptera; family Acrididae; genus Schistocerca; species Schistocerca cancellata. The sequence goes on from NC_064635.1 coordinate 134,774,063, forward strand.
GGTGTCACAACTGGCCAACAGTTACAGCTGCTGTCTTACAAGTTGTCTCACAGACTCTCTCTCTTCTAGTTTCTTCACATTTACAAGGTCTGAGCATCAAAGACGGGTCATCAGTTTCCCAAAGCAGTATGACCCACTTCTCACAAACACTAGGGAAAAAATCCGTTTTAATACATACTTTTACGAACGCTGTTGCGTAGAAAAATACACTGATGGAAAAAAAAGTCGCAACACCAAAAAATTACTCATTTCGAATGGTCACGAAATAACGAGAACACATTCGTCTAGGTAACAGATTTCAGTGATTAACATTGCAGGCTCACAGATTAATACAAGAGCGAGAAAAGCCATTGCAAATGTTGAATGTTAGTACGTTAATAACCGGTTGGATCGCCAGAATATTGAATGCAAGCGTGCAAACATGCATTCAATGTGTTGTATAGGTGGGGGATGTCAATTTGTGGGGTGGAGTTCCATCCCTGTTGCACGGTTAGTGTTGTTCGTGGATGAAGCTGCAGTTGTCGTCCGGTGATAAGAGTAGACTAAGGCGACACGTCGACACTCTACAGAGCATGTTGGGTCACAACAGCAGTATGCGGGCAAGCGTTATGCTGCTGGAAAACTCGCTATGGAATGCTGTTCATGAACGGCAGCACAACAGGGCGCATCACCAGACTGACGTACAAATTGACAGTCATGGTGCGTGGGGTAACAAAGAGAGTGCTGTGCTGTTATACGAAATCGCACACCAGACCTTAGCTCCAGGTATAGGTACAGTATGTCTAGCACGTGGAAAGGTTGGTTGCAGGTCATCAGTTTGCCTCCTCCTGAACAATGTACAGCCATCACTAGGACCCAGGCAGAACCAGCTTTATCAGAAAACACAATACACCTGCGCCCTCGAATGAGCTCTCGCTTGACACCACTGAAGACGCAAATGCCGGTGGTTTGGTCAGTGGAATACGCGCTACATGGTGTCTGGCTCGGAGCGGTTCCTGAAGTAACCAATTGGTGATGGTGATGGTTCCTATGGGACCAAACTGCTGAGGTCATCGGTCCCTAGGATTTCACACTAAATCTAACTTAAAGTAACTTACGTTATGGACAAAAACACACACACACACACACACACACACACACACACACACACACACACCCATACCAGAGGGGAGACTCGAACCTCCGAGAGGGGGGGGGGGGGGGGGGGGGAGCCGCGCGAACCGTGGCAAGGCGCCTGAGACCAATCTGTAACAGTTCGTTGTGTCACTCTAGTCCGTACTGCTGCTGCAGATGCGGTACGACGCGCGCCGCAGCCATACACCCGCGTCGCCGCAGACATACACCGAACACTATGGCCTACCCTCTCGGTAGCGCCACGTGGCTGTTTGGAGCCCGGTCTTCTTGCGACCGTACACTCTTGTGACCACCGTTACCAGGAATCATTCCTGGCAGGCCTTTCTGCAGTACCACACAAGGAACATCCAGTTTATCGTAGCCCTATTACACGACCTAGTTCAATTTCAGTGAGGTGCTAATAATGGCGTCTTCGTCGCCTCAAAGGCGTTCTTGTCTAACAACACTTTACCGTGTCCAGTCTCAAAGGTAACTAACGCTCATCACCGTTTCGGCGCGTATTTAAAGAGCAAACCTGAACTGCAGCATCATAGTAGTGCTACTTACGCCACTCTCTGTCGACTGGCGCGAAATCTGAACACACATCATCTTCCAGACCTAGAAACACGCCTAACAACTTTCGATTACGCCGAACAGCTGCTTCTTGGCGGTGCGATTTTTTTTTTCCGTCAGTGTATTTCGAGCACATTAACACAATCAAGAGATATTCCTCTGCTCCCTACATATCTTTCGCGCAGGGATCTCGTAGACAAAACTGGAGTAGTTAAAGGCCATATAGGGGCTCTCAAGTGGTCACTCATTCACCGCTCCATACGCGCCTGGAACGAAAACCTGTATTGCTGACCGGCTTGAACAACAGCCGGTCCCACTTGCAAAATGGCTCTGAGCACTATGGGACTTAACAGCTGTGGTCATCAGTCCCCTAGAACTTAGAACTACTTAAACCTAACTAACCTAAGGACATCACACACATCCATGCCCGAGGTAGGATTCGAACCTGCGACCGTAGCAGTCGCGTGGTTCCGGACTGCGCGCCTAGAACCACGAGACCACCGCGGCCGGCGGTCCCACTTGCAAGTTGCCTATCTAATGATTTCCGAGGACAACAAAAATTTCAATTTCCGTATTTCATATCACTTTAAAAATTTAAAATGCTGTCATAATCTACTCGGTAAGAGGTACAATCTTATACCAGGTGGCTATAATTTAAGTGGCGGCTACTGACAGACGTCCAGTGTAAACTGTAATTGTAGTATGGCAGCGAAATTTGGTAGACATTCTAATGCGTTAATGCAGGAACCGATTAACGCTGGTTAAAAATTAGATCGTGCAAATCCGGCGCAGTGAATGCACGACAGACGTATAAACATGTTTCCATATGCAGTGGCTCAGAAACGAGACGTGGGTAGAAAAGGTAAAAGATGTGAGGAAGGCATAGTGCTGATTTTACTATAACCGCCTCTTACACAGTTTGCTCAATATGAGCTCCGTAGGCTCCGGCGAAATGCTATACAGCGCCAACTTTGCGCCTGGTGGCCAAAATTAGAACTAATTTTTTCCAGCGTAAATCGGTTCCGCATTAATGCATTAGCATTTCTGGACTCCATACGACAATTACAGCCCACGTTGGACCTCAGTGAGCAGCTCCACTTTAATGACAACCACGTGGTTCTGAAGGTTTACGACTGACAATAAGTCAGATATTAGAATCAGAATCTGTCTATAGGTCTTGAGCCACTGCGCAAATTGCCTAGACTATGTTCATCCAGTATTTGAGAATGAGAGCACTTAGCGACTAACAAATTTCGAACATAATTTCAAATCTTATGCAAACTTTTTCTCGTCGACACAGTACCCAAAACAATGAAAGGAAAAAAGTTATCACTCACTATATTTTGGCTTTCTATGCACCAAAATTTCCGCATATGGCACGACGTTTTAATTTCTTAATTTTTTACCACTACTATTTCTATTCGCAACACACTTTACATACAAAATTCACACATACTATAGCATGTACAATTAGTGCACGAGATATACGTCTAAACATTGAGATGCGTAAAAACTAGTTTATGTTCAAACTGGCCGGAAATTAACTGGACTATAGGCACCAAGTGTCTGACAATGAGAGTACTTGGCCACTTCCAACTTACTTTAAACATAATAACCAAGGTAATGACAGATTTGTCTCTTCAGCCATAAAGATTTTACATGCTTAACGTCAAATATTCGACACGTTAACTCATTTCTAAAGCAATCAGATGCTTGAAGGTGCTCTATACATGGGCCTTTGGTTCTATGAACAACCGGCAGTCCACGAAGATACTAGTAACCTCTAAGGCGTGGCGCCACGATAGTACCCTCTGCTGTCAATTCATAGTGGTTTGCAGAATATGTATTGTAAGGTTCAATTTAGCCTAGCAACACCCTTAGATCCTCCAAGTCCCCCCTGAAAGGTTGTTAAACAGTCCACTACCGAACAAAATTACTTACTCCCAGCCGTGAACACACCGCGGGTGAGTCCCGCTCGCACTCTGCCTGCGTCCCTCCACTTTCCGCCGCTGCAGTTCAAACTGCCAACCCCTCTCCACCTCCGCGCTGCTTCTACCGCCCATCGCCGAAGTCGGCACTCAGTCCCCACTCACACCTGCGGCTGCCCAGCGCCGACTACCCCCTCCCCGCGACGACACTTTCCGCCTTCCTGCTCTTTTAATTGGTTGCCTCACCAAAATCCACTAAACCGACCGCCCATTGGTCACTCGTGCCACTCCCTCCCACGTGAATTTCGGGTACAACCGTCGTCCGAAAATCACAGCTACCACTTCGCAAAACCAAAGCAACGCTTCTGCCGCTATAGAAACCCGCATACGTCTGGCGTTCGCAAATAGTTTCCGAGTCTCCGTAGCTGCTACGGTTCCATATTCACTCCAGATATCCTATAGGTCTGCATCAAACATTACCGTGGAAACGTATACCTTCCTTCGTGCCTCAGTGTGCACACGATGATTTCTTCCGGCTACACCAAACCGCGGCACATCTCTTCCATGCGGGACCACTAGCTATGGAAGCGTTACGTTTCCCCGCGGCGGAGGAGCGGTCGCAATCTACAAGTGTCCCCCACTGGTTTTTAACCCAAAAATGATGCACACTGGAGTAAGCAATTCCAATAAGGTCCCATTAATGTACTATCACCTACTTACTACACTGATTTTGAAATAGAAATGTTAATTAACCTAAATTTTCAATAACAATGACTAATCTGATTGACGATAAATTAACATTTGATAGACAAATGAAAACTGCCTTATTGTAGCACTGAAAAAGTTATATCAATCACAGGTCAGGAGACATGTCGTCACGAACAGCGAGATGCGCGAAAAACTGCCACATTCTGCAAGACGTTCAAATAAACGCATTCGCAACAGATTTTACAAACCATATGCACATACGCCACTCAATATAGAAGGCGTGTTTTTTAAGTAAGTACCGTTTTGAAATTAAAAAAAAAGACGTGCTAAGATATCTCAATAATTTTACATGAAAGCCTGTACCTTAATCTACTTTTCTACGTAATTTCCGTCAATATTGGGGCACTTGCCATACCGTTGTACCAGTTTTTGAATACCCTCCTCATAGAAGTCTGCCGTCTGACTTGTTAACCACTGCATCACCAGTTTTGACTTCGTCATCGTCTTGAAGACGCTGACCGCCAAGGCGTTTCTTCAAGTGCAGGAACAGATGATAGTCACTGGGTGCAAGATCGGGGCTGTACGGAGGATGATCTAGAGTTTACCATCGAAAAGATGTGATGAGATCTTTGGTCTGATTCGCCACATACGGACGGGCATTGTCTTGCAGCAAAACGATGCCCTTGCTCAACTTCCATGGACTGTTGCTTTGATCCTAGTGTGACGTAGGCCACCCATGTTTTATCGCCCGTAACAATTTGGTTTAAGAAATCATCACCGTCGTTGTGGTACCGCTCAAAGAAAGTCAATGCACTGTCTAAACGTTTGGTTTTGTTCACATCCGTGGACATTTTCGGTACCCAACGTGCGCACAATTTTCGGTAATTCAAGTGCTCGGTCACAATGCCATACAAAACACTACGAGAAACATTAGGAAAGTCATCCCGCAAGGAGGAAATCGTAAAGCGTCTGTTTTCTCTCACCTTATTGTCCACTTCCTGCACCAAACTTTATAACTCCGTTGTCCATCATGCACATTTGTGCGGACATCTTCAAATACTCTCACCCACTTTCTTACCATTCCATCACTCATGCTTTCTCCGTAAACTGCACAGATCTGACGATAGGCCTTTAGCACTAAGAAATCTTGTAACAGCCTGTACTTCACAGTCGGAGGGACTGACGATTATCGGAGGCATCTTAAACACTCAGTAACGCAATGTAAACAAGGAAGAATCAGACTGTAATGGCGTCAGAGCGTAGATTAAGGTACAGGCTTTCATATAAAAATATAGTTATTGAGATATCCTAGCACGTCATTTTTTAATTTCAAAACGGAAGTTACTTAATAAACACGCCTCGTACCTATCGGAATACACTGAAGCACCAAAGGAATTGGTATAGGCATGTGTATTCAAATACAGAGTCGGCAACGCAACAAGCGTGTGGCGCAGTTGTTGCACCCCACCGGCCCAGTCTGGCGCACGGACGTATCGTTCGCTGCTTCGCTGTTGCTGCCCACGCTACCGACATGGCCGGGCGCGGATAAGGAGGCGAGATTGCGGCCGCACTGGAACTCCTGGCCGAAGTGGTCGGGAAGGTCCGCGACCGCAAACGGCGTCCGAAGCAGAGAATAGCCCAGCGGTGCTTCAAGTGTCAACGGATGGGGCACACTGCCAAGGTGTGCAGGGTCACTGCAGCGTGCCTGACGTGTGCTGACGCTCCTGCCCCGAGCCACGTGGCGCGGCTGCCAAGTGTGCAAATTGTGGTGGTGCTCGTGCCGCCAATTCGCGCACCTGCGACTACGTGAAGAGTTGCCGACGCAAGAAGGCCGCCGCGGTCTTGGCGCTCCGATGACCGACCTGCCCCCCCGTTGAGACGGTAATACTAGGCACTGAATCACAAACGACACTCTGAGACCGGAGCAATTTGTTTTCAGGAATCACCACTCGACAACACAACTACTCCTCCTCCTCGTCGAATACATAACACACGGATACAACTCAAACAAAGCGACTGGGGCGGTGTTCCTGGACATCGTCTGTAGCACGACGGCCTCATGCGCAAACTCAGCGACGCAGGGTTCCCCGACGGGCTCGTACGTCTCATGTACTCATATCTCACGGACAGGAGTTTCAGCGCCGACGTGCAGGGCTAACAATCGACACGACACGGTATCCGGGCAGAAGTACCCCAAGGAAGCACCCTAGGGTCCTTACTGTTTAACCTCTACATTAACGACCTCCCAGCTACACTCAACACCACGGTGGCAGTCTACGCGGATGACACTGCCATCCTCGGGCAAGACTGTAAGCCGTCTAACATTAACTTACGACTACAGACTGCACTCAGAGCGGCAGAGCCTTGGCTGATGAAATGGCGTGTTAGAGTAAAGGTCGACAAGTGCGAAGCCGTTCTGTTCACTAAAGGCCGAAACTACTGCGCAAACATCAGCATTGCAACCCAATAATACTACATGCACGCCCAATACGTTTCCGCGAGAAGATCAAATACCTCGGTGTCTGGCTGAACGGAAACTACTCCTGGGGGGAAGGGGGGCGGGGGGGACCACATTCAACACGTGACCAACAAAGCAAACGCGAGGCTCAAACAACTCTACCCTATGCTTAACAGGCGTAGCACACTGAATACGAGGGTGTCTAGGTCCGTGTACATGACACTTATTCGACCCCTGATGACTGGGGATAAGCTGCGCCCACACGCCCGCAGCTCATACAGAACAAAGTACTCAGAATCATAAGCAACGCTCCGCGCTACACACGCACCGCAGACCTTCACCGGGACTATAGGCTAGATACCATCTAGCAGGTATTCCAAAATCACTCTATCCGACTGTACAATAACACAAGACACTCGCGTAACCCGTTTATCCTTTCTCTGGGTACCTACGACCACAACCATAGATGGAAACATAATGGATCAAAGGCACTGTTGGCAAGGGACTAAACATTTATCGTCCATAGCACGCTAACACGACGGTACTGGTGAGCCCCTGCAACACAGCTACTACTGGTAACCCCAGATGCTCGACCCGCCGAAAAACAGGCAATCGCAGGGAAACCGTACTGTACTCAGCACGCAAACCAGCCACACACACCCCCCTACAATGTGAGCCGGACCGATCGCCCACTAATGTATGACGACCTTGAACTGTTACAGCGACGCCAAGGCCAGAACGAGCACCCGAAGCGACAAAGGTAACGATGCACGGTACCTCGCACTAACATAACCGCACCTTGCATGCACTGTCGCAGACAGCAAGCCGCTACTGCCTTGCTACCTGTCCTACAGTCGCAGAGGTTTTTTTCCCCTTGGCGCTTGCCTTGGCACTTTTTTTCTTCTGCCAATACAACCGCTACCCTTCGATCGCTTTCGTCCACTTTCTATCTCCTGATGGGTCATGTAAATGAGTAATCTTACCCAGAGGCATGGATAACATCACAGCCCGCATCCTGTGACTCCTGATTCGAAAACTAACATGTTATATGGAGGTGACAGTAGAACTTTTGGTTTCGTCACCACGTTGGTGAGGAGGAGAGGCCCAATCCTTTATAAAAAATAAAAATTTAAAATTTAAAAGAGTTGTCCCCCGCCTATGCGGGGATGGTGAGCCGCGCCGCCTCGGAAGACGCTTTGTCCGCTTTCCACGCTGTCCTGGAGGCCGAAAGGGCCGGCTTGAAGGAGGAACTTGTGGCCGTTCACCGCCAGCTGCAACAACTGCTGGTCCTCGAGAAGAAGACGCCTTCTCCTGCCGCTGTCACCGCTGCGAGACCGTCGGCGGGGGTGGACTCCTCCACCCAGACGGGGCCTGCCAAGCCCCCCCCGCCTCCGAGCGGGACAGTACGGCATCTCAGATGGACGTGGAGCCGCCTGCTCTCCCTCCTGATGGGGAGGATGAGATGCAGACACAAGACGCGGGGACGCTCGCCGAGACACTCCCACTTGCTGCGGCAGCGGCTGCATGTTTGACGCTCCCTATGGGGCCCAGCGTGCGGCTGTTGTTGCAGAAGGTCGCCGCGTCCCTTCGTGACGGGACGTACCCGCTTCACGAAAATCCCTATCCCTTCATCCCTCCAGACAGGCCAAAACCACCCCTTCCTCACCAGCCCTACGGCCCAGTCAGGCATAATTCGGCCCTATGTGCTCTGGTCACGAGGAAGGACTTGAATCTCATCAATAAACACACCGTCTTCACGCCCTCTGACTGGGAACACATTTTCGTGGTCGCGGCCGGGGACGGGGCGCCCCTCTCGGGTCGGTGCGAAACTCCTCCGCCCGACCCACGCAAATCTCATGGTTCCGACCTACTCAACGAGGGTATGCCTCCGTCAATCTTAAAAGACCTAGAGGCATACCGTCTATCAGGACATTCCTATCCGTAAGGTTCCCCCACTCTCATATCAGTCAGGACTGGCAGGCAAAGCACACTAAATGGTACTATTGCACCCACACGCGCGTGAGGATGGCACGTCATGTTAGCGACAGCGACAGGCGCGGTTGTTGGGTCGGTTACTGCTGCTACAATGGCAGATTTAAGTGACTTTGAACGTCATGCTATAGTCGGTGCACGAGCGATGCGACGCAGCATGTCCGAGGTACCGATGATGTGCCGATTTTCCGTATGACCATTTCACGAGTGTACCGTGAATATCATGAATCCGGTAAAACATTGAATCTCCAACATCACTGCGGCCGGAAAAATATTGAGCAAGAAGGAGACCAACAAAGACTGAAGATAATCGTTCGACGTGACACAAGTGCAACCCTTCCGCAAATTACTGCAGATTTCAGTGCTGGGCCATCAGTAAGTGTTAGCGTGCGAACCATTCAACGAAACATCATCGATATGGGCTTTCGGAGCCGCTCGTGTACCCTTGATGACTGCACGACACAAACCTTCACGCCTCGGCTGGACCCGTCAACACCGACATTGGACTGTCGATGACTGGAAACATGTAGCCTGGTCGGACGAGTCTCATTTCAAATTGTATCGAGCGGATGGACGTGTACAGGTATGGAGACAACCTCATGAATCCACGGGCCCTGCTAGTCAGCAGGGGACTGTTCAAGCTGGCGGAGGCTCTGTAATGGTGTGGGGCGTCTGTAGTTGTGTGATATGGGACCCCTGATGCGTCTAGATACGACTCTGAGACGTCACACGTACGTAAGCATCCTGTCTGATCTCCTGCATCCATTCGTGTTCCTTGTGGATTTTGACGGACTTGGGGAATTCCAGCAGGACAATGCAACACCGCACACTCCCAGAACTGCTACAGAGTGGCTCGAGCAACACTCTTCTGAGTTTTAACACTTCCGCTGGTCACCAAATTCCCTAGACATGAAGATTATTGAGTATATCTCGGATGCCTTGCGCCGTGCTGTTCAGAAGAGACCTCCACGCCCTCGTACTCTTTACGGATTTATGGACTGCCCTGCAGGATTTATAGTGTCGATTCACTCCAGCATTACCTCAGACATTAGTCGAGTCCATGGCACGTTGTGTTGCGGCACTTCTGAGTGCTCGCGGAGGCCCTACACCATATTAGGCAAGTGTACTAGTACTAGTTTCTTTGGCCCTTCAGTGTATATCGTTGTGGGACACAAAGTTCAAGAGATATGACGTCGGAAACACTGAGATGCGTGAAAAACTATCTCATCATCCACGCAGTATTAATGCTTTTATTCTTTACTGCTAAGACACTTGTACAGTCGAATGAACTTAACCAGTGCTTTTTTTCCTTAAAAAAAAGTTTGAGGGTACTCCGACATTGGATATAATGCAGCGAAAAATACTTATAACTGAAGCATGGCACGAAGTATTATTTGGGAAGCACCTTGATGAGCGGTACTTTCTTTATGTTTAAACTTTTTTACGCAAAGAAACCATTTCTTCTTTTCTGGAACCACCTGAAGATGACACAGATACTGTAGCCCAAGGCTGTGCAGTGTTCATGCCTTGTTTATTTCTTTCTACGCCTAAAGGTCTCGCGGTTCTAGGCGCTCAGTCCGGAACAGCGCGACTGCTACGGTCGCAGGTTCGAATCCTGCCTCGGGCATGGATGTGCGTGATGTCCTTAGGTTAGTTAGGTTTAAGTAGTTCTAAGTTCTAGAGGACTGATGACCACAGATGTTAAGTCCCATAGTGCTCAGAGCCATTTTTCTACGCCTAAACTTCCTACTTCTTTGCAAATTCTGCAGCCAAGTTTTTTGTTTTAAACGATCAACCAGTCATTTTTCTCACATAATGCGATTTCTTGTTCCAAAGTCCAACAATCTGGACGATCATTTAATTTTCTATCATGCACACATTCGTTCACTGCATTATCACACGTAGGTTCAGTGCTGAGGGTTTACAGTTTCACTTTCGTCATCAACTGATGTTGAACTTCCCGGCTTTTCACTCGCACACGAATTATTGACAGTTTTTGGTTTTTTAGATGCAGGGGAACAAGTAAAATAGTTTGTTGGTTTTCTGCTCATCTCTCACCTCCAACACACCCAAGTAGCAACGACGGACAGGACACACTGTAAAACTTCGCACAACCCACAAGAACGGAATAGCAAACGCAAACGAATAAAGAACAACAAAACAAAGATGGCAATGAATCGCGAAGGATCATGGTAGCGGGACCGTAGAGACATCTATCGGTAGCTCGCCGCTTGAGCGTACGCATATCCGTTTAGCACTACCATCGCCCACTATTAGCGGGCGAGGGCACTACATGTTTGTCGAACCGGCTGCCAGTGATTCAGTTGTCGAGAACAGTTGCCGCAGCTTCGAAATGCTTGAAACAGTCAATGACATCGCTTTTCCCACCAAAAACTGCACTGGTATCGTTCGTGTTGCAATTACCAACACGAAAAAATGAAATAAAAAATTTACGTCCGTGAAATAAATCTTTGGCACTCTTCCAAGATTTCAACATTGTAAAAAAATTACTTTGTTGACGAAAAAGTTTAGAGGTACGCATCCTCCAGCTTTCCCCCACAAAAACAGCACTGAAATCAACCAAATCTTTGACATCAGACAGCGCTGTTGACAGCTTTCAACTGCGAAACGCAAACGGCAGTAGGCGAAAACGATAGCCGTCAATGGAGCTACTAGAATATCGCGTTGTGGAAAGGCGAGGCAGCTGCACCAAGCGTACAGAAGCTGCCTGGGATGACATTTCTTATTTTGGATACTCTACTTATAAGTTTGTACATTATGGATATTTATTAGTACGACGATTAACAGTTTCAAAGATAGTCTCATGAATACACGAAAATGAATTTTTTCGATACTTCATGACAAACATAGTTTATTTTATGTTTCAATTAGTAATATAACATAGAGGAAATGAATACCCCGGCAATGTCGGGGTTTCTCGGCTAGTAATAAAACTTCGGCAAATCATGAAAAGGCAGACCTAATACTACACGTGACCAACGACAGGGAAAGAAAAAACAAAAGAAAAAAGTGTCATTTCAAGCGCCTGCGCGGTTCTCGCAGCAGGAGATTCGCCCGCCAGGCAACGGCACGTGGGTTTTTGAGCGCGACGCCGTGGGTTAATCGTATGACCGGGTTAGTGATTGATGCGGATTCCTCTGAGAGCCGCAAATCCCTACCCGACGCCAATCCCGTTGAACACGCACGCCGCCGCAGCCGGTATCGACAGCTGGTAATGGGGGCTCGGTTACGCCCTCATTAGCATAACCCAAGGACGCGCCGATCATGTATCACCGACATCCATGCAACAGCCCGTTCATGGCGCGCCGCGCGGTGCGAACCCTTAACACAGTGATTACATACTCTCAACTCGTTCTCAGGCGTCTCGGCGTACGAGCATCACACTCCGCTGTTATACATGCTGGCGCCAAATGTACCACCAGTTCACGACTGTGTCGCACATGACCTCAGCATCTGAACCCAAAGGAAGGAGTAGAAATAATGTTCTCCTTAACTTCATTTCACATGTTATCAACATTGTCAAAGACTTCTCTAAATCTACAAATGATACAAATGTAGCTTTTTGTTTCTTCATCCTGAGTGTATATGTAAGATAGATTACGCAAGTTTTAAGTGGCTGATCATCATATCTACTTCTAGTTCATTCTAGTTAACAGCAACACTGAAACTAAAGCTGGAACGGGAGTCTTTGCATCAACCAAACCTCGCATAATGAATTTTGTTGTGTGTTGCTTGTGGTATACAAGAACAGCAGAGGGTTCACGACTCCTTCATTGGATATATCACATAATCGAGATCCTTCACTGCTATACGGAACACGTGACTTGGAAATTCGTCGTGATTTTGGGCGTAATCGTTGTTACGAATGGTCTGGTTCTATTACAATTGTTAAACCAAGGAGGTAATGATGTTTTAGGCTGCAGGCAACCATAATGCACTAGTTTTGAGATCTTGTGCGATCCTGTTGCGCCTGCCAGTCATTTCTCGTCATTTCATTGATTAAAATCAGTATTTATTGGTGAGCAAGTCTATCATTTACGGCTTCGCCTAAGCCCATTGCTCTTTTCGCTGAGCTGTGTACTGTTTCATTATGAAAGATGCCACAGTGCCCTGCAGTCCGCAAGAAAATCAGCTTATCACCTTATACGACAAAAACTCTCGAGGATAATAATTTTCTGAACTGGCAAATAATGAACGTAAGTCTGCATCTACACGGCCAATGGCAACAGCTAACCGAACATGACCAGATACAACATATGTATCAGTTAAAATGAAATCGAAGCGACCACCGCGGAAAGTAGTTTGTCCATGCAGAACATCGATCATTTTAGCGGAATTAATGTTCATATTCCGTTTCTGCTTGCTTATTTGTGGCGACTATTATATTCTTCTTGAGATCTGAAGGCATTTCGTCTGTCTCACGTACGTAATACACTAGATGGAATAGTCATGCCTGTATCCACCTAATACCTCGGTCATTATGAAGGAATGTCGCCTTCTCGACTTAGGCTCTTCCGTCCTTTGTCAAATTCTTCTTTGTGTAATACTGATTTCAGTTCATTGCCCTATACCAGTGTTTTTCAACCTTTTTGAATACGCAACCCCTTTCCAAGCAAAAATAGTCTGGTGACCTCTAGTAAGTCAACAATTTCAAACGCAACGTATTCAATTTTCTTTCCATTGATACTATACTTATCGAGAAATGAAGTACAATGTGAAAAGACGTCAAAGTGATCTGCTGGCACAGATATAATTATATTCTTTGCCGCGGTAGACGCGTGGGGGGTGAGAAGGGGTCAGCTGGGGTCATGGTCGCGAGTCTTGCGTCGCTGCAACCAGCTGTCCGAGTACGTCAGCTAGTACGGACGTCATTATTCTCTTCGCGCATCGCTCTGGGCGAGCACAAAATAGACGAGTTTCTTAAAAGATCTGTGCAGCCCTCCACATCTGGTACAAGTGGCAGTGGCAGAAGCGAATCAAAATCGAAAAAAAAAAAGACTTTATGACGATAGTTATCTGAAGCATGGTTTTACTGTCATGAACAATAAACCATGTGTAATTTGCGACGAAGTATTGTAATGTGAGAGTATGAAATCATCAAAGTTTCTGCGTCACCTCTCAACTAAACATTCCAAGGAAGCTGATAAACCATTGAATTACTTCGAAAGGAAACTAGAACACTCAACCAGCGTAATAAAATAGTAATGTTAATTGTTGATTTAAAATACTATTACTGTTTCTGATTTTTAATTCGTTTTTCTGATTTAAAAATTTTTATCTGATTTTATGTATCCAGTGTCAATGACAAAGCGTTACTAGCTAGCTGCCGAGTCGCTAAAGCAGGGAAGCCGCATACAGATGCAGAAAAATCCCATTTTGCCAGCAGCCCTGGATATGGTTGAAATTATGTTAGGTAAGCAAGAGGCAAACAAGCTAAAAAACATACCACTTTCTAATAATACCAATGGACGCAGAATAAACGCCATGGCTGGTGCGCTTTGAAGCAGATGGTGCGCTTTGAAGCAGATGAATGTACGATGGAAAACGTTTTATTTTGCAAAGCACTCCCTGCGAACACTATAGGGCCAGTGTTTGTATGCCATGTTTTTAGAAAGCACTCGCTACTACGAGATTGATTGGACAAAATGTATCGCCATTTGTAGTGATGTATAAAGCTATGACTGGAACTAAAAGGAGAATTGTTAATGTCCTTACAAGATTCTAAATCTGTATGTGCGAATTACCTTTGTGATCCTGTTTGGCTATTAAAATGAGCAATACTCGCGGATCTTTTTAACCGCCTAAATATTTTAAACGATAGCATCCAAGGAGAAGAAGAAAACGTTATAACAGCTAAGGATAGAATCAAAGGATTCCTCGCAAAACTTAATTTGTGGTCAACGTTTTTAAAAAAGATGATGTTCTGAGTCTTTCCCTTGTATTCAGACGATTGCCGAAGAAATTACAATGCACCAGGCGGTGGTACAAAGTTCTCACATTCCTTGCATGACATAGAGCATGCATAAATTGGAAGAGAAATTGTTAAGAGTTACTTTCCAGAGCTGAAAACGGTCATAGATGGATACCAAATCCTTTGTTAGGTGGCTGATCTGAGCACGATGACGAAAGAAACACTTATAGATTTAGCAGCTGACAGGATGCTTAAAATGCAATTTAATTCGCAAAATATTGACGTCTTTTGCATGGAGAGAAAAGAAGAGTATCCACAGCTGACACAGGAAGCTTTGAAATTATTAGTGTCATTCGCCACTTCCTACCTTTGTGAATTAGCGTTCTCTTCAATGGTGAACATAAAAATTAAGAAGAAAAATAGACTTCGACCAGAAAATGATTTGGCGATTCGTGCCTCAAAAATAGAACCACGATTTGCCACATTATTAATAAACAGGCAAAACCTTCTCATTGAAACTGTTGAATTTTTATTGTGGTCTGGGACCTATAACCCTTGCTTACTTGCATCTTTCTAAGTGACACCCGTAACAGATATCGCTGGTGTCGCCTTATGAATAAAAACTTTTTAAAACAATAAATCCTTAACAAGTGTGAAATATGCGTTGTAATAATACAAATGAGACATTAATCATCCGGCATCAAAATGCATAAAGAGCTGTGCATTTGCGTATAATCGCTGCACCGTACCAGTATTGTTATTGACTTTACTCTTGACGCTATGGCTTGTGCTCCGCGGGAAAGAAATGACAATGAAATAATAGAAACCGCGGAGCAAAAAAGAGCGTAATGTTTTACGTAAGTGTTATTATTATTATTATTACGCCAAACAAAGTACATTAGACGCTCCGACAAAGATAGCGCCGCCGACAATGCAGGATTCTGCTGTACTGCTGCGACGATTCTCGCGTTGCAATTACTGTACATCTCTCCACTCGGGTCTCCGTGACGATGTTGCCAATTTCTCTGTGACGGTGTTACAAGCAAGGCTCATGTTACTTCACGGCCTTCTACATGAATTCCATTTTAGATACGCAGTCGTTAACCAACACGAATTCAATAAAGCTGCACATTAACCAGTAAGTAGGCAGTAACCAGTAAGTAGGCAGATGTTTCATATAACTAGCAGTCTTCTGTGTTTATGACTCATTTTGAAGAGAAGGTAAAAACGAATCTCTTTAGATGACTTCTTGTAAAAAAAGGATATACATTTTATAAACTGTTTCTGTTGTGACTTGGCAAGACAGCCAAGCCACTATGAGGAAGCCGAAAGGCACGCGTTTAAGCTCACGCAGGCTGGCGTGAGATCTGGAACAGTTATGGGAAATTATAGTAACAAAGAACGTAAGTAACTACTGGAATACTTAACTTTAATTCATAATTGGTGAACATCGGTCTGACGGTACATGCATCACAAGATAAATAGCAAATGATAATGGCGCCTTGCTAGCTCGTAGCAAATGACGTAGCTGAAGGCTATGCTAACTATCCTCTCGGCAAATGAGAGCGTAATTTGTCAGTGAACCATCGCTAGCAAAGTCGGCTGTACAACTGGGGCGAGTGCTAGGAAGTCTCTCTAGACCTGCCGTGTGGCGGCGCTCGGTCTGCAATCACTGACAGTGGCGACACGCGGGTCCGACGTATACTAGCGGACCGCGGCCGATTTAAAGGAAGGCTACCACCTAGCAAGTGTGATGTCTGGCGGTGACACCACAGTTTCAGCATTTTTTCGGTATGGAATGCATTATACTTATTTACGTGAATTCCAAAAGAAAAATATGTTACACATAAAGAAGTTTCGCAATGCACATAAAGACTCAGAAGTGAATTATACCCGTAAAACGAGGTCCCACTGTATAGTCAGTTTGTAAACAAGATCTTTTTTCGAATTTGTAACAGTTACTTATTGGACCTTCTTCATTGAGTCATCGATCTGTTCCTGAGAACAGTTTTTCAGTTTTGCTTTTATTTGTCGGTTAACACGGTGTATTTATTATAAAACGATCTGCGTTATGCTCAATTCAGAATAAATGTTAAACATGGAATTACATAATTTAATAATAAATAAATCCCATTTTCCATAGGCCTATGTTTTTGTATTAGAGCACCCCTAGTTGTGAGACATGTAGCAGGATGGTTATTTCATTTATTTTATCCAGTTTCAAAAGAAGACAACATTTCCTTTTAATTAACTGCGAGAATATTTTTACAAATGACAATAGTTTTTTGTAAGATATTTTTCAACTCTTTGATAAAGCACTATAAAAAACAATGATTCACATGACGGCAATCACCACAATTAGCTACACGAAAGAAATGAGAAATTAATCAAGTGACCAGCAACGACGATTTTGTGGGAATCCCGATGAAGTCACAGAACTGGGAAAATAGAAACAACGCCAACATGCAGAGTGTGTGAATTAAGGTCCGAGTTGAGCTCAGGCATCCTAGATCCGCTCGGTAGAAATTACTGTACTTCGTGCCTTGTCTCACTGCTGCCAATCTTAGCTATCTATTGTTTCGTTCGATGCTTGTTACTGAAATGCAAACGTGGTGCCAAATCTTGCACGTTAGCTGTGTGCGTGTCGTTGCAGCCATTTTGTGTCACATTTGAACGTGAGCATCTTTTAAATCCGCTTTCATGAACTGTTCTCGTTCCATGAGATACTTTTATCACAGCAGATGATTGGCACGTAAACAAAAATAACACACAAGGCGCTGCCACTGCACCGCCGTTCCAGCCCGGAAGCTGATGTGGTCCTTTCCCTCTCCCTGCAAACCTCTCAGAGGTAAATACGATCTGTACAAGACTTAGTGACTCTCGCCGCCCTAGTCCCACTCCGCAGAAGTGGGAAGCGAACGATAGATTATCGTGTTGTTTCTCACTGCTGCAAGTGTTCGCGTATTTTAACTCTTCAATATGTTTAAATTAAATTCGTATTCATTATTATAAATTCGTACCAGGTCTGAACGTGAGCGAATTTGTAGGGTGGTTTCACGAAACCTTGTCACTTGGGCGTGATATTTATACCACAGCAGATGACCGTCATGAAACATACGTTACCAGCCATGCTGCAACAGCCTTTCCCTGCGACCGCGACCCCCTGAACAACACTTTGCGACCAACAGGTTGAAAAACAATGCCCTATACTATTTACTGACTGTGAACACGAACTGCAAAGACAACATTTCGGAGGTTTTTCAGTGATTCTTTCTTAGCATTTTTGAATAACGGACCTTCGGTCTCCGGTAGTTCGTCGTTTGACTTCTTACCCCCAATCTTCGAAGTAAACACTCCAAAAACGAATTCACGGAATCCAGATATTGATGGCTCAAGTACGCAAGTATCGGTATATCTGATTGTCTGTACATGAAGTGCCTAGGGGTATGGAAATGGTGTTATTGAGTTGCCGAAACTGGTTGTCTAAATAAAATAACTTCTCAAAACATACGGCTGATTGGCTATTTTCCTCGGTAAATATCTGACAGACCGCCGTCCCGTATCCACAATGGATCAACAGAGATCTGAAATGTGCAGCCGCAGCCCGCCGCTCTTCTATCGCAACCGCTTCCTTCACGCACAAAAATGCGACAGAAGAATCACTCGGAGAATTATCTCTCAGCACTCACACTCTTACCCTGCTGTGTGCAAACGTTTCCGGTATTTGCTCTCGCAGGACTGGACACAGGAAGTACTCGCAAGAAACTATCAGACAGTAACTATCAGCGAAAATTCGCCCGCTGTGTAAACGATTCTGCGAGTACTATAGTTCAAGTCTTTTATCTTGGCAGCTCGCGCATGCCCGCCCAGACGCGGGGGATTGCTGCGTTGCCAGCTGCACGCGCCAAGAGAAGCAGCGACATAGTATAGTATAATATAGTTCGCAAAGTTACGTTTACGGGGGAGCGCGCAGTTTATGAAATAAAGCAACCACGGCCGCATTAACCCTTTCGCTGCTACAGACACGTGCTCCCCGCATTCCGCGCTGTGCGCGATTTTGTCATCACTGCACTGCTCGCCTGTGCAGACACATGGTGTCCCGACTGCTTTGACACACTTATCATTCGATTTCACAAAAACTATTTGGCCCAAAAATTTGATGTTTACACATCTTCTTGACTGATACATTCCCCCCCATAAATGACTTAATTTTGTTTCGATGTTCAACGCAGTTATTGTGCAGCATTAAATGTAGTATAAACCATTGCACGAAATTCTGAAGAGTTTGCAGAGGTAAAAGTCCACAGCGTATACTTTCCGTATGGTCGATTTTAGTTGCCACTAGAAATTTCAAAAAATTACATTCAAACGAATAAAATTCATCAAGTAAGACACTTCGATATTGTTTTCAAATAAAAAAAAAATATTATGCACCAAACAAGGTTTGATCTCAGAACCTTTTAGCTTAGCAGCCACAGACCTTCACCATTACGCTAACGCAGCTCGTCGTTCATCAGAACACTGTTGGTTCAAATGGTTCCAATGGCTCTGAGCACTATGGGACTTAACTTCTAAGGTCATCAGTCCCCTAGAACTTAGAACTACTTAAACCTAACTAACCTAAGGACATCACACACATCCATGCCCGAGGCAGGATTCGAAGCTGCGACCGTAGCGGTCTCGCAGTTCCAGACTGTAGCGCCTTTAACCGCTTGGCCACCCCGGCCGGCAGAACACTGTTAGTATGACTATGAATTACTCACGTTTCGTCGAAGTACAATAGGAAATAAACAATTACCGCTGTTCTTTATTGCGAAAAAGCGGTTAGTGAGAATGAATTTCCTTGCTATCGCCTGAATTAGGAGGCTTATTGTGTGTTTGGTTTAATTAATTAATAGAATATGAAGCAGTTGGTATAAAGAATGCTTTTTCCAAACTTTTTTTTATAGAAAGTCTGCTATCAAGAGATTGCTTTTGTTCAATTACTTTATTTATGGCTGAACGTTTCTAAAACTGAAGACACTCGTCCGTGTTCTGCGCTGCAGTCGAGCTCTGGCAACGTCGTTCTCTGTCCATCGGCTGAATGTGTTTTGTGACGTCAGATGCGCAGAACGAACCTAAACTCGGCCGCCGTCGTAAATGACGCGCAGTTTAACTGAGAGTATCAAACTGTCCGAGAGCAAACCCCTTTGTTATGTACATGGCTCCTGGCTGCCATTATTTATTATATATTTCATTACACGTGACCGTCACACGGAATGCATCGGCCCGGCACCTTTAGCAGTGGCGGTGAAGGCAGTCACGTGACGAGGTGCCCAGTGTGGGGAGGCAGCGCTACGAGGGCCGCGGCGCGGCTGAGGACGGCGCCAATTAGTGACGTAATTAGCGGGGGCGGCACAGGCAGAGGGGCAGGTGCCGGCGGCCGCGCGGAACCCCGCGACACACCCAGGCGCGCGTTGAATTTCTGCGTCCCACAGGGTTCAGTCTCTGGCCCACTGTTTTCTCCTTTAAACGGATGACGTTCATCCGAGGCTGTTCTGGGCACTGGCAGTAATTGGGTAAATTCCCCGGGCCACCTCACGAGGTCTGGCAAGTATACTTGCTGTTATGACCAGACAAAATTACAAACTGCAGACAACCTTGCAGGTAGGGCAACCACAGCTATGAGTAGTCACATTGGGTATTAATAACCGCTTCAGCTGTATTTAGTGCTTTCTTACTGGATCACTACAGGTTGCGTGGCATTAAAACCCACACCTTCAGGTGAACGTATGACTAAAACATTAGAGCGGAAATGCTCGGAACCTTTTTACCCTACATCCGTTGTCTGTAAGAACGGAACATCTCTAAAAAACGGTATGTCAATATAGTGGATGGGGCCGCTTCTCCGACTATACGAATTCGCAACCAGGGGATGCGGCCGCGTGCTCTGTCACACTTCTGATGGACAACGGATGTTAGCTAAAACCGAAATGGCCGTGCGGTTAAAGGCGCTGCAGTCTGGAACCGCAAGACCGCTACGGTCGCAGGTTCGAATCCTGCCTCGGGCATGGATGTTTGTGATGTTCTTAGGTTAGTTAGGTTTAACTAGTTCTAAGTTCTAGGGGACTAATGACCTCAGCAGTTGAGTCCCATAGTGCTCAGAGCCATTTTTGTTAGCTAAAAAGGTTCCAAGCTTTTACACTCTAATGTTTTAGGCATACGGTCACCTTAAGATTTGGCTTTTAGTGCCACGAAACCGGTAGTGACCCAATAATAAAGGGCTTAATACAGCTGAAGCAGTTATTAATACGCAAGCAAACTACAATCGTCCGGCCATACCTGTGCGTTCTTTGAGTGCTCTGGGAGGTGGATCATCGCTACTACAACAGATGAGATATTACTTCACTTTATTGTATCAACGAATAAAAAAATTATTTAATTTGATACGATCATTTACCAAAGCCGGCCGGAGTGACCGAGCGGTTCTAGGCGCTACAGTCTGGTACCGCGCGGCCGCTACGGTCGCAGGTTCGAATTCTGCCTCGGGCATGGATGTGTGTGATGTCCTTAGGTCAGTTAGGTTTAAGTAGTTCTAAGTTCTAGGGGACTGATGACCTCAGATGTTAAGTCCCATAGTGCTCAGAGCCATTTGAACCGTTTACCAAAGGAGTGCTTGATAACTAACAAATGTCACTGACTATTAAAGCATGGTTCAAATGGCTCTGAGCACTATGGGACTCAACTGCTGTGGTCATCAGTCCCCTAGAACTTAGAACTACTTAAACCTAACTGACCTAAGGACATCACACACATCCATGCCCGAGGCAGGATTCGAACCTGCGACCGTAGCAACAGCGCGGCTCCGGACTGGAGCGCCTAGAACCGCACGGCCACCGCGGCCGGCGTATTAAAGCATCATTAGATGCACTAATTAAGAAACTCTTCTCTTCAAGTACAACGGTCAACATTTACAGAAGTAAGACACTTGAGAAACACTATTCCTACTCGAAGATGTTCCTCAGCTGAGGTCACGAACTCGGCAGAGCGCTTCTATTATAGCCGCTCTATATTGACGTCTGTGCGAAGGCGCCGCTGCGCTGAAGACAAAAGGTTGTGTTCTTCAGCCTCTGTCATTCGCCGTTGTGGACTGCGCGAGACATCTCTAATGTCTATGGCATCGATGCGCGATGCCGACAGGGGTATGGCACCATCTTTGGTAATACCACAGTTAAATATTAATTATGCCTAAAATTTGTTTCAAGTCGTTAAGTGCTCTCATTATCAAACACTAGATTAGTATAGTCCTCTCAAGTAAGTGTCCAGCGTCTTACTCCCATACTCATGCCACCTCACTCATTCTAGGGGACGATGATCGTGAGTAACTATGTACATAGAGATTTTAGAAAGTAAGTTAAAAAATGGTTCAAATGGTTCTGAGCACTATGCGACTTAACTTCTGAGGTCATCAGTCGCCTAGAACTTAGAACTAATTAAACCTAACTAACCTAAGGACATCACACACATCCATGCCCGAGGCAGGATTCGAACCTGCGACCGTAGCGGTCACGCGGTTCCAGACTGAAGCGCCTTTAACCGCACGGCCACACCGGCCGGCGAAAGTAAGTTACACATGTCGCCCCACACCCAGACCACTGTGTAACAACGGTGGCAGATCGTCAGAAGAGAGCACACATCTTCTGGGTTTACACGGTTCAACTGCGTGGAATGATCCTGTTTCCATAATTACATGAGAAACGACTCTTGCACTTTTTTATCTGCATTGCGTATCCTTGTAGCATCAGAAATGGCTGAAGTAGCATAGAAGAGAAATAAACGATGTACTGAAAAGTTCGATGAATAGTATTGTAAAGAAAGATGTACTCATTTTTTCGTTTCTCGTTAATACAGAGCTCGTCGTTTTGTTAGGAGAAAATCGCTGGCCTCAGTTTCTTAGTGACAAGGCGCAGACATTTGTCCACCATACCACAGTACACGTTCTGCGTTGTATTTCGCGTTTTAGCTCGAAGCAACAGTAAAACTACACCATTCGGCTTTTTAGCAACAAGAAGAGCTCGTTACTCCCGCTTTTATGAGACAAAAGACACGCTTTAAGAGCGCTGAAAGGAAAATTATATACAGACTCCCAGCTAGTGACTGCACCACTTTGCGCTTATTCACTTCTAAATATTAAAACAGGAATTTCCAATATATTCTAGGAGTTGTATTATTCAAATTAATGATTATAATCGCATTCTGTTTATGTATTATTAAAAATTTAACTCGTGCAAAAATCAAAGTAATTAAAGAAAGGTAAGAGTAATTTTTTTTATAAAAATGCAAAAAAGAAATGACAGTATGTACTTAGCTCTTACAAAACATTGAAGCATTTGCGAAAAGACATTACTGTATATTTAAAAGATAGTGAGTGGTTTTCTTTTTAGTGAATAACAGATTTCCATGAAATGTTACGTAAATTATATTTGAAAAAACATTCGAACCATGAGGCATTTCTTACAACTCAAGTAAACTGAAATCTACAGAACAACTAATTTTTATGAAATATCTTTCACGTGGATAGAAAGATACAATTAACGTTTCCATACGTTGCCAAATAACTCGGAAAAACAGAATTTTCGTAAATAATTTTCTACATCTACATCTATGTGATTCTTCTGCTATACACAACGAAGTGCCTGGCATAGGGTTCATCGAACCACATTTGAGATATTTCTCTGTTGTTCCACTCTCGAACAGCGCGAAAGAGGAACACTTCAATCTTTCCGTGCATGCTCTGATTTATCTTTTTTTTTTTTTTTTTTTTTTGCTGTGGTGGTCATATCTCCCTATGTAGGTGGGCGCTAGCAAAATATTTTCACACTCTAAGGAGAAAATTGGTGATTCAAGATTTCACGAGAAGGTCCTGCAGCAGCGAAAACTGCCGTTGTTTTAATGGCTGCCACCCCAATCCGTCTATCATACACGTGGCACTCTCTCACTATTTCGCGATAGTACTCGTACAAAAAGGAACAATGTTGGAAAACAGTGTCATGCATCTGTTTAATTTTGAAGTGCAGCGCAGCATTCGATAAAAGTTACTTGGCATGTCATAATTATGTGTAACTTACTTTTTGAAGTTCCGTCGTGATATTTGTACAGTTACAGAAGCCAAGAAGGGTTTTATCTCACAGCAATATCAAACAAACAACCAAAATGAGACAGGATCTTTCAGAAAGAAAATAATTGTACAACAGAGGAAGCGATATCACTATGAGATTGGACTTGGGGAAACGTAGGGAATGAGATAGGCTGTCCTGTTTTGAAAAGAATCTTACCCGCTTTTGCCAAAGGCGGTGACCGAAACCGTGGAAGATAGTAAATTTTGATGACCGAAGAGGGATTTGAACCGCCATCCTGCTCCTAAACAAGAGTCCAATATCTTATCCAGGGCGTGACCTCGGCCGGTATGAAGAACTGTCGAAAGGAAAATAACGACCGAAACTAGAAACCAGAAGCAGAAGAACCAAAGTTACACAAGACATTCGACGTTGTGTGTGTGTGTGTGTGGGGGGGGGGGGGGGGGGGGAATTGTTGTAGACCACACGCAGTGAATAAAGCCTTCTTCAACAAACGACGCCTCCTGGTAACAAACACTGACATACAGGGTAGGGTATTCCAGAAACTGCTAGCAAAGCATTGCCCGAAAGCGTGACTTGAGGTCACAAAACAAAAGGCGATTAAAAAAAAAAAATTGTTTTCGTTCTCGCAGCTATCACCGCAGGTGACGCAGTGACTTTAGGTGGAGCGCCTCCTCGCCAGGCTATCTGGTTCCCAGCCCCGCAGTGTCATCTGCACTCGGAACGAGACAATGGCAGATGCGCCACGGCCGCTGGTCACGGAATGCGTTGTCGACCCGGCTGTTCTCTAACGCACTTCCCCACTTACATTTAGGCGCAGGTCGCGCCAAGCCTTATCTCAAAACTCTCGTATCTCCAAATGTTCCTGTCGAAACACTTTGCGATATTAAGTCTCCTAAAAATTCAGACCATCATAAATGTTCAACCGAGGTGCTTCCGAACTTGTAAGTCTCTCTTCGAAAACATACGCGCACTGGGCATGTCGTGTCACACACTATTCTTTCAACATTTTGTCAAGGACACATTCTACCAAAATTAAATTAAAAGTAGTTGCATGCCCCGCTGTGACTGATATTTCCTGAAGATCTCCCTCGCTTGTAATGCAAATGCTTCAAAGGAAAATGCCCCATAAAAAAAAAAAAAATCTCCCCAGAAGGAACACCTTATACACGGTCCAGTGACAATGTTATCTTGCAGTGAACACATGGTGTGTCGTGGGGCTATCACTCTTGTTTTCAAAATTATTGAAAAGCCACGATCGCTTCAATATCGTTTACTAGACGACCGGTTTTAGCACTCTGAAGGTGCCATCATCGGATCTGTGAAGGTATAACATATCAGGTTTGAGGGAGGGCTTACGTGAGTTAACTATATACATTACAATTATTACAGAACCACATATCTGAAACGTGGATTAACATTTATAAAACCATGTGGACATCTACATGATTACTCTGCAATTCACATTTAAGTGCCTGGCAGAGGGTTCATCGAACCACAATCACACTACCTCTCTACCGTTCCATTCCCGAACAGCGCGCGGCAAAAACGAACACCTAAACCTTTCTGTTCGAGCTCTGATTTCTCTCATTTTATTTTGATGATCATACTTACCTATGTAGGTTGGGCTCAACAAAATATTTTCGCATTCGGAAGAGAAAGTTGGTGACTGAAATTTCGTAAATAGATCTCGCCGCGACGAAAAACGTCTTTGGTTTAATGACTTCCATCCCAACTCGCGTATCATATCTGCCACACTCTCTCCCCTATTACGTGGTAATACAAAACGAGCTGCTACATGAGGCAGACTATCTGATAAAAATCATTGTCACAACCAATAAAAAATAATAAAAAACTGCTCTCATGGTCGTTCTTTCCATAAAATATAAAACTGAAGTCACCAGATGGAACTACCACTGCTCGCCTAACACCGGTCAGCTTCATCGCTGCCCTGTCCCGCCAGCTGTGATTCTAGCGGCTCACAACCGGCCACCAGACAGCGCTGTCCA
This sequence comes from Schistocerca cancellata, assembly GCF_023864275.1. Taxonomy (NCBI): domain Eukaryota; kingdom Metazoa; phylum Arthropoda; class Insecta; order Orthoptera; family Acrididae; genus Schistocerca; species Schistocerca cancellata. The sequence continues at coordinate 134,799,892 of NC_064635.1, forward strand.
AGCAGCGCACACACAGTCCCACGGTATAAGCACTCATTACTACTAAAACACAACTTTACTGTAACTGCTTCTCACAAAGCCCACATTTACGCATTCATTTCCTGTACATACTGTAATCACTATAAACCACATCAATTACAAAATAAAAGCATCTAAGGCACAGACATTATCCATTAACGCCTTACAAAACTACATATTATAATTTACCTTTATTCATAGAAGGACGTCAGGAATATGCACACAGAAAGCTGTTCATAACACGACTTAGGTACAATGTGACGAGCTATTAAAACCTGTATGCCGGGCTTTACCGATATTGAAGCTATCGTAGCTTTTCAATTATTTTATTAATGTTATCACCGTCTATGTTCGACGTAAACGAGCAACGACCACCCAGAGACGGCAGGTGGCAGCACTAGCAGTGGAGGGTATATAAAGCGTGTCGGTGGGCGGGGAAACAGGGCAGGCGTTGTCACAGTGCGAAAACGGAGCGATTTATCTGACGCCCGAAAAGGGTATGACCACTGGCTTTCGGGGCAAGGGTGGAAGCATTTCCGAGACGGACAACCGTTTGCAGGGTGTCTACGTGGACAAGAAAAAAAAAATTCCCGGATTTCCCGGTTAAAAACACAATTTCTCCCGGATGAAATTGCGTATAAAGCGGGTGAAAATACATCCGGGTTAAGTAACAGTATACTTTCCCTCGGAGCTATAAAACGTATCAGTCCTTTGAATCGTAAAGGTCTTATACCGGCGGAGGACGTCCCACCACTTTAGGAAACGAAATCCTCGAAAAACAATGCGTTTGGAAAGTTGTTTGATGCGAGACAATTATTTTCGTATTGCGAAAGTATTTACACAAATTACAGCACGGTAGCTTCCGAGACTCTAAAATAGAGATTGCGTTGAGCGATGCACTTTTGTCAGCCAGTCATAGCTCATGTCACGTGACCTCGCTAGCGAATGACGGCAGTTATTCAGAGCACGAGGCCTACGAGAAAGACAGGCCGCGGCGCGTACGTTACGAAGTTACGCCGAGCTCGCTCAACTGAGCTAAGTGCGTTTCTACACCGGTTAACTCGTAAGCAGATGTGTATGTACGAACGAGAATTGCGCCGTCTATTAGCATCCACTGTTATTAGTCCTACAATGATAGGAAGTCCGTAGGCCTACTAACAGGCTCTAATTTGGCAATTAAAATCGTACCAAAATGATTATCAGTTGCGTAGAAAAGTCGAAGTGTTCTGGCATGAATAGACTTGTGACATTGCTCAGTAACACATTATGCACATTTTTTTGAAGGTCAATTACACTTTTTGGCATCGATTGCATAATTTTTTATCTATGAAAGAACAACATTAAATATGAAAACTAACCTGAAGCTCGGTCTTTTTTTAGCGTGTGTTACATGTTAAGTCATATCAAATACAAATGTGCCGGTAGAATTTTAAATAGTGGCATAAATGACTTATCTTCTGGGCCCGACATTTTTGAAATAGCTGATCCTCAAAGTGTTACGTATTGAATGGGAGTTATAAAGCCCTGTGATTTAAGAAATTCACTGCACATTCTCACACGTAACATAAATCATCTTGCATGGAAATTTACTTTGAAAGTAACGCATCTCAAGCCACTATTCGTAATATTTTCTGGTGATCTGTTAGAAATTTAAACAGTTGTGACGTCACGCACATCGAATGCACGTTAGTTGTTACGGACGTACTGCATAATCTTCGACCTAAAGCCTTTGACACTTTTCGGTGTCGGCAAACTGGTCTGTGCATTGTGTAAATTACCCATTTTCTATCCAACTAAACTTTTATTTTGGTGTTATTCTCTGATTTATGTTTCATTGCTGCAGTATTATTCAGCAGTAGTGGACTAAAGTTCTTTGTCAGCGTATCTGATCTTACACGTCAAACCTACAAAACTGAAATGTAAAACAATGAAAAATCCCGGAATTCTAAAAAATTCCCGGGTTTTTCCCGGATTTGTCCCGGATGAAAAAATTCCCGGGTTTTTCCCGGATCTCCCGGATGTCCCGGGCCGTATACACCCTGGTTTGTGTACCACCGTGGTTAAAGTACACCGTGCATGGCATAATGGCGCTATCCAAAACTGGCGCCGATGCATCTGTATTGCACCAAGGGCTATAGATAACGAGGGAAAATGACGGCTGCCAGAGATGTGTACGAGAGAACAGACGTGCAACTGACCGTCTAGATAACAAAGAAGCTTCTAACAGTGTCTCCTCAAGGACCATGCAGCGAACGTAGCGACGTGTGGGCCTCCGCAAGAGGAGCGTGGTTCGTGCAGCACCCACGCTCACCGCTGTACATTGGCAGGTGGCCTTTTCACACGAATCACGTTGTAATGCCCCCATGCCGTTGGCGTGTACTGCCCTGCAACAATCGTCGCAAGCGTCCAGCTCGAAGGAGGGAGCGCCATGGTCTGGGGAATGTTTTCGTGGCGTTCCCTAGGGTGATGCCGTCATTCTGGAAGCTACAGAAGATCAAGACAGGTATGCTTCAAGCCTTCTAGGGGGTCTCCGTCGCACATGCAGTTTGTTTTTCATCATCACGATGGCACCTACCAGCAGGACAATACAGCGAGTCCCACAGCTCGCAGTGAATGTACATGGCTCAAAGAGCACCAGCACGATTTTACGTACTCCCCTGGCCCAAACTCCCCGGATTTAAACCACTTCGATAATACGTGGGACCACATTGATCGAGGCGTTCGCGCCATAGATCCTCAATCGAAAAAACCTAACACAGCTGCACGTGGCAGTCGAGTCGGTGTGGCTCCACATCCTTGTCGGTAACTTCCGGAACCACACAAACTCTCATCCTGCGTGTCCGCGCTACAAAAAGATGGTTATTCCGGTTTTTCACAGCCGGTCAAATTAATGTACATAACGACGCATTTTACGATAACAGCCGAGGTACATTATTCTTCTCTCTATAGATCAAAATTATTTAGAAGAGTAGCGGTCATACCTACAAAACACAACGCATTCACAGTTTCACACAATCCTATACCCCCTCCCCGACCACACACACACAACCCAAATACACCGCCTGAAAAAAAACTGAAGCACTCACAAGACATGGCCGGATGTCAGTGTCACTTTATACAGGTACACGTCATCGGCGGGCGCCTTAAATCACATGAGAGTTCCAATTCTCTGCGCAGGTAGAACAGCCACCCGCAGTCCACTGGTGTTGTTCGTGTTTACTGTTAAAGACTCGTGAGCTACATAAGGGTGTGTGTGAACAGCATCACACGTTGAGGACTCGAAGGAGATGTGTAATCATGTAAGGCAGCATTATCACACAGTTTTTCAAATGGGGCTCCACTGTGGGCCTGCATTTGGCCGGCTAGTCGAATCGTCCAATATCGAGATCAAAGAATTTCCGTGGAACCAAACTGCTAAGGTCATCGGTCCCTAGGCTTGCACGCTACTTAAACTAACTTACACTAAGGACACCACACACACCCGTGCCCAAAGGAGGACTCGAACCTCCGACGACGGCGGGGGTGGGGGTCGGGGAGAGCCACGCGGCAGTCTATCGTGATCACGAAGGATGGATTGCTGAGGAATGGCGTTGCGCTATGCTCAGTGATGAATCGTGGTTCTGCACTGTCCCTGACAAACCGTCATGGTATGGGGAGGCGTCGGTTATGACTTTTTCAGGTCACGTCTGGCAATGGTTGAGGGCAATCTGACGGTACGACGGCACGTCGCTGGCATCCCTTAACCAGCAAGAATCTCAGATCCGTCCCAGATACAACACGTGTGAGACCAGTTTGGACGTCAACTCCGTCCCATTGCCGTTACCTAGGACGCCAAGACCAGTTACAACACTTGTCGGCCAGCTTGCGTCTGGAGTGGATACAACGCCTTCATGACATCTTCACCCACCGAAACAGTGCAACCGTCCAGGCCAATCGGCGTCTATCGTCATATAGGCAAGAAGGCACTTACTGCTAAGTTCTTTGGAAATTTGGCTCGATTTTGTAGTGAGTGATGTAACACCGTCAGATACCCACTCAACAGGTGAAGTTTCTCATCATGTTTCCTTCTCCCCTTCTGGGCGGTTGTCATTATTTTGTTCGGCAGTGTATTTCGACTCCTATTTCAGGAAACTGTAAGGCGTATGCCAGAACCGGTAATCTTCTCCCATTTATTTAGTCGCAATTGGGAACGGCTCCACCAGCTAAGCGGCTGAAGCGATCTGCCACTCTATAGTGACCCGGACCTGAAACACTCGTTGCAGTAGAGAATGAACTGATAAAGATAGTAAAGGCAGCAGAAAGTTACCTCCTCCCGCCGTCCATCTCCTGCCCCCTCTGTCTCCCCACCTCTTCCTGCCCCTCTCCATTACCATTTCCCCTTTCTCTCTCTGTCCACCTCCTACTCCCTTTCTCTGTCGCAGTCGTGGACTGTGCGGCTGCTCCCGGCGGAGGTTCGAGTCCTCCCTCGGGCATGGGTGTGTGTGTTTGTCCTCAGGATAATTTAGGTTAAGTAGTGTGCAAGCTTAGGGGCTCAAGACCTTAGCAGCTAAGTCCCATAAGATTTCACACACATTTGAACATTCCCCTCCCCCACCCCCCCTTTCTCTCTCCATTTTAGCACCCCACTCCAACAGGAGGCTGGTGGTTCTCAACCACACAGTATTTCTTTCCAGATAGTAACTAATTATGTGTACCAAATTTGACTGAAATTGTTCCTGAATTCAGGATGAACTTTTCACCCTAAGCTTTGGTCACTTATCACACATGTCAAACACTTTCCACATAACATTTAAAACAGTTCACACGTATCTGTACACATATTTCACTCGTATCTCTAGCGAATTTCGCCCTGCAGTTTCATTTTCACGCCCCACAATGTTTATGATGTAGTATCTCCTGAATTATATGTCGTACATTGATATATTTTTGCTTGTGCATTCAGTGGTATAAGTAAATACTGTCTGCAAAATGTGTTTCGAATACAATTTGTACTAAAGCAGTAGTAAAATTCAACGTAATGCCTCAGGCGGCAGTTTTACTCCACGAACAGCGAATATGTAGTACGCGATAAACATTTTTCGTCTTTATGTGAGGGTTGTCAGCGAGACGAAGTTTCGTAAGGGTTTGAAATTATATAAATACTTATACTGCGATTACTCGATAAATAGTACAATTCTCAAGGCTGTCAATTCAACTAAGTACCTGGGTGTTAAAATTACGAACAACTTCAGTTGGAAAGACCACATAGATGATATTGTAGGGAAGGCGAGCCAAAGGTTGCGTTTCATTGGCAGGACACTTAGAAGATGCAACAAGTCCACTAAAGAGACAGCTTACACTACACTCGTTCGTCCTCTGTTAGAATATTGCTGCGCGGTGTGGGATCCTTACCAGGTGGGATTGACGGGGGACATCGAAAGGGTGCAAAAAAGGGCAGCTCGTTTTGAATTATCACGTAATAGGGGAGAGAGTGTGGCAGATATCATACGCGAGTTGGGATGGAAGTCATTAAAGCAAAGACGTTTTTCGTCGCGGCGAGATCTATTTACGAAATTTCAGTCACCAACTTTCTCTTCCGAATGCGAAAATATTTTGTTGAGCCCAACCTACATAGGTAGGAATGATCATCAAAATAAAATAAGAGAAATCAGAGCTGTTCGGGAGTGGAATGGTAGTGAGATAATATGATTGTGGTTCGATGAACCCTCTGCCAAGCACTTAAATGTGAATTGCACAGTAGTCATGTAGATGTAGATGTAGTTCGTTGCAAGTCACTGAGTGACCTCATTCTCAAATGCTGTATCAATGAAACAAGGATATTCGCGCGAAATGGTCTGCACTCCTTTTTTCACCCCCAACTCCACACCCCTTTGATAGATCGGTGGTTCTCACCCTCACTGCGATTCTTTCCAGACAGTATGTGCTATCTGTAAAACGTTTGGATGAAATCGGGCCACTGGTTTACGACGAGATGTGAAACATACATACATAGATTCGTTTTTATATTGTGCATGGATGCAGACAATTCCAGATAACAGCAGAGAGTGCCGCGGAGCCATCTATGGGTCGCATTTATATGTGAAAGCCCCCCCCCCCCCTGCAGCACGTTTCGTCGCAAGTGAGGGAATCGGCGGAGAGGCCCCCCAGAGAGTTTCCAGCGGCAGCTCGGCGGGCACTCCAGCGTATGAGGTGGGCGCCTGCCTATCTCTTTCGACACACTCTGGGCGGGGGAGGGGAAGAGCAGGCCAAGGCAGGGCAGCAAAGGGCCCGAGTTAACAAAAAGCACGCTAGTGGAGAGTGGCGTTGACGTCGCCGAGATGAACGTGTAGATACCGTGCGGCCACTTAACGCTTACAAGGGGTGCCCCAGTCTGTATGTAAACAGAGCGTCCTGCGGGAACACGCCGCGCCTTGAGTGACGCCGAGCGGCGGCGGCGGCTTAACAACGACCAGCACACACACACACACACACACACACACACACACACACACACAGGCCGACCGTACACCACTCGACTCCACAGTAGGGATGGCCCTTATAGCTGAAACAACCGGTTTACGGTTATATCGGCTGTTTCAACGCCAATTAAAAATAACCGCCTTCAGAAATAAACGATTTTCAGTATTTTTATTCCTTTTATTGCTGCAATACACGTAGAGATCGAACAAAGACTGAAAAATTTTGTATCCCACAGTTTCACAGAACCAAATTATTAAACAGACAAGTAAAACAAAACTTAGTCCGTCCACCAGCAGCTTTTCTCGAAAAGTGGTAGGTAAGTGGTTGAATACTGAAAAAGATAACCACCGAACGAGGTGGCGCAGTGGTTAGCACAGCGGACTCACATTCAGGACTATGACGGTTCAAACCCGTCCCTGACCATCCTGAATTAAATTTCCCGTGACTTCCGTAAGTAGCTTCACGCAAATGCCGGGCTGGTTCCTTTGAAAAGGCACGGTCTACTTCCTTCCCTAACACGGTGAGACCAATGACCTCTGTGTTTGGTCGGCTCTCCCCCAAATCAACTAATCACAAGATCTCCAGCGTTCTCCCACTGATTGTAATATTTTGAAATTCTGCTCAAAATCATGTGCAATTGGGGATCATACCGCTGCTTGGATATTACGAACAGCCAGTACTAAAGGGTGAAAACTCAGGTTCAAAATGGCTCTGAGCACTATGGCACTTAACTTCTGAGGTCATCAGTCCACTAGAACTTAGAACTACTTAAACCTAACTAACCTAAGGACATCACACACATCCATGCCCGAGGCAGGATTCGAACCTGCGACCGTAGCGGTCGCGCGGTTCCAGACTGTAGCGTCTAGAACCGCTCGGCCACCCCCGCCGGCGAAAACTCAGGCTCACGAACTTTATTCACCGTGTCAAATTTTCCGATTTCAAGGCCTAAAAGCAGATAAAGTCATTTGTATAGACACAGGTAGCAGGTTAGCTGCTATGTTGATCATAAACTGTGAATGAACAGTTTATTTTTAAATGAAATGACACAACTTCAGAGACTTTACTGGTCTCATACAGATATGATTTTATGTATATAGACTGAAGTAGCGAGTGAAAGTTTGGACAAAGGCCGGTAATCGAACCCGGGTCTCCTTCTTACTAGGCAGGTGCGTTAGCCACAAAGTCGACACGGCAGTGAGAATTTGGATCGACGAAGGTGGCGTGCCAAGGTAATCCACGCAGTTGCGTGAATCGCTGTGCCAAGTTGCCTTACTGGCTAACCCACCTGCCTAGTATGCAAGAGACCTGGGTTAGATTCCTGGCCTTTGTACAAATGTTCGCTCGCCGCTTCAGTCTATACACATAAAGTTAATTCTCAAGTTTTCTCCTCATATTATGTCGCAAGTTTTGTTGCAGCTCCTCTGTTTTTAATATTTTAAACTAAACTGAGCATTGTACTTCACTGATACTACACTTCCAGACTAGGGATGGTGCCATTCCGTAACACAACTTTCCGACGACGGCAGTGAGGAACTACGGTACAGAGCAGATACGGCATGTCTTACACACTGGATGTACCAGCTAATACTAACACGTACATTATAGTCTCAGCAGTGCCAATTCCTATGTCGCGCCTTTCTTGTTCGTTTCTGACGGCATTGTTCGATCGCTGATCGCTTTTCCCCATTTTCCATAATAACGCAATATTTCAAAGCCATGCAAATTTTACGAATAAAAATTAGACGTTGTTTCCAAAAGTTTATTAGAAACGAAAAATTTTAGCACTGCTGCTATGGCTAATTGACATTTCGGTTTTTTACCCGGTTATTCAGAACTGAACTACCGGCAACGGTTTCAAGGGTCGGTTTTTCCCATCAATATTAAGAAGTGCTGAGGTCCCGCCGCTCACCAAAATCTTGGGCTCACTCACAGCAATGTCATTACTGTTAATGCCGATACCAATGTCATTACTGTTAGTGCCGCTTCTCATATTTCATTGATGTCCTAGCTTCGCTCAATATGTGACAGACCACAGGACAAAGTACAGGAAATTACAGGAGACCAAATATCTGACAAGAAACAACTTCATGAAAGGCGAAATGATACTTGGCTGACTGAATGGGACGCAACAGTATAAGGACGCAGAGTACACTCATTCCTCCCGAACATCCGAGAACGAATGAGCATGAAAATATACAGATCCGACACGTGGTATGGTCCACTTTATTGCGAGACATGGACCTTACCCACATCATCTCTATCGTGCTGGACTAAGTAACACAGATATGTGCACATGTGGAAAAATCGGCACAGCGGAACACATCACATTATATTGCGATATGTTTAGACACATACGACCGCAACAGCACAACGGCTAAGACAGCTAACCGCAAATGTCGTGTGACCGTTCGCCGGGTGCAAGTCTGTCGATTTGACGCCACTTTGGTGACTGGACAGCTTGATGAGTGGTTAGAACTTAACACCATCATCGACAAAAAAAAATGGCTCTGAGCATTATGTGACTTAACATCTGAGGTCATCAATCCCCTAGAACTTAGAACTACTTACAAACCTAACTAACCTAAGGACATCCCACACATCCATGCCCGAGGCAGGATTCGAACCTGCGACCGTAGCAGCAGCGCGGTCCTGGACTGAAGCGCCTAGAACCGCTCGACCACAGCGGCCGGCTTCACCGACAAAACTTCACAAGCGCTGCACAGAGCATACAGCAAGAACGACCATACATGACACGGAGAATAGGGAATCACCCCACAAGACAATACATGGAACGGCTCCGACAACAAAGCAGCCACCGACTCGGATGCCTCAGCAAACTCTGAACAAGACAAAATGGATTCATACAATAATATAAAAACTAAGAAGAATAATGAAAAAGTATATACTGGCCATTATCCAACGATAGAAAACGTATAAAAATGTATAAGGATTGTAACTACAGTTAGGTAAAAAGTAACGGCGTACATTACAGAAATACACGGAGCTGAAACTTCCGAGACTCCCCTGCCACAGGAAGAGCCATGACATTTCCAGTAATCAACAGTAAATTTGATATGAGACATGCACTACTTTATTATATTTATTGAAAAATTGTAAATAACATATTAATACCATCTGAACTTAGATCTAAGCGAACTGCTGCCCCTTCTAGGACTGGCTCCAAGTTGTTCCGACGCCCTCCCACTTCGAACAGGCAGGTAGTGGCGACACTTTCTTCCGTTAAAAACCTCTCCTATCATCTGTTAGCTTCTTCTTCTTAAAGTTAAATTCCTACTCTTTGGTTTTCCTCAGTTTATGTTCATTTTATTCTAGTACCAACTCATTATTGTGACTCTTGTTCTATCGTTCAAGGAAAAAGAAAAAAATGTTAGAAATATGGAAAATGTATTATGCAAAATTGTGGAATGTACGACCTGCTTTTTTAAAATAGGCAGCAGGTCTTTCAATATGCAATAAACGAAATGAAAAAAATAGTAGTCGTAGCCTTCAATAATTGTAGGAAAAGTTGTGGTGCTATGAAGTAGTATTGCGTCAGCTTTATGGACGTTTTCCGGTCTCGATGCTTCGCAATTTTTTTTTTTTTCGTATTTCGACTCCTTATAGAAATAAGAGTACGTTTTCGAATGAATTAAGTTGGGAAATCATTTTTTATACCTGAAAATCACGTTTAATAGAAGCGTGCATGCGTCCACTCTAACCGCTCTCGGTCCTTGGGACTTTTGCGTCTACGATCGACATCTTTCTCTGTAAAGCTACAGCAGGTGCTGTACTTGCCCACAAGATGTAACAAGTATATTCTTTCGACAAAAGTGAGATACAAAAAGCCGTTATGGTGAAACTTTTATCACAGGAGTTCAATGAATGACAATCCGCGGCACCATTACTGTTCTGAATGTTGCTCTAAATGGAACCAAGCTGAGATGTGTGTGACACTGCATACATCCGATCATAAGCCACCACTGAGGACTGAAGTAATGAAGCTACTGCTGATGTGTACTAACATCTGACTGAATGGAGAGACCTTCGAGCCAATGCGCAGAACAACAATGAAGCACTGAATTCATTAATTTCGACTTAAGCTCCAAAATGCACGTTTTCGAGTAGAAAAGTCGTCTTAATTACTAACAATCGAAAGTGCGTCATTTTTAACGACGGATTTAGGAGTATCCCACAAAACATGAAAGTCATGGGAGTCGTTATCGGCACCACAGCTTGCTAATTCCCCTCGTTCCAGGGCAGAACTGCGGGCAGAGAAGCACGTGCTTTGGAGAATTGGACCTTCGAAAAAGAGGTACGTTTACTCTATGGCCTACAAGTAGCACATTACCGGTAAGCTGAAAAAAATATAAAGTTAAATAAGCAAAAATCGAACTCAACACTTTAAATGCGTATTTCTCAAGCTAACGTTCATTAAGCTGGTTCGTATGATTCAAACAAATCTACTCGGGATATTTGTATGCCATTTCGAATTTAATAAATCAGACACACACTCAGCAGAATGTTTTGAAGAGGAGAAAAGTGTGTGCGAAGTTTTTCCCGCACGCCTTCACTCCCGAACGAAAAGTAACGATGAGTGGACGCCTGCAGTCACTTGACTGAAATGAAAATCGCGGGCAATTTTTGTTTAAAAAATAATCAGGTAAGACCAGACTTGGTGTTATCAATACGGACCTACCACAAAACAATAAAGTGCACGATGGGTCGCCAAGACCGAGGAAGGTGCCAATTAGACGCTCTAGTTGAAACACACCCCATAGAAGAACTTTTCTGACAGTTTCACCCTGTTATGTGAGGGTTATCTGCGTTATACTCACGTCAGGACAGATAATGAAGAACACCTGAAGGATCAAAACCAGTGTCTTAGCTTTTATCTGGCGAGGTATCCTTTACATACTCAGGCCTTTGTCTCTCCACCGTTTCTTCCGGTGCTGAATTAATACCATTGGACATATTCCACTAACATGTTCTACTAACCTGTTCCTCAGCTATTGGTTTTGGTATCGCTTGATTTCATACTTTGTAGGTGTACTTAATCTTTAACGTATTACGTTGGTGCGTAATTTAGTAGCGTTTTTGTTTTTAGTGTTGGTATTCCATTTGGTATGGGTTTACTTATAGATTGCTATTTTTTGTTTGCAGTTGACTGCTGCTATTTGACTTTAAATATTGTCATTTGGAGACAGTGAGTGGAGTTTTGGATGCTAGAAATGGAGTGCCAAGCGGACAAGTCGAAATATTCCCACCGTATTCCTCCGATTGGGTTCTACAGGCAGGAGCATCAGCGCCATGTATGGGGATAATGGCACTGGACAGAGCACGGCAACAATATTATTTTCTCGTTCTAAGGAAGATAGTTTTGTCATTACTGACTCTCCACGTTCAGGAAGACCACCGGGGTTTGATGAAAATAGTTTAAACGCATTAATCCACAACGGTACACGTCACTGTAGTCGAGAACTGGCAAATGTGATGCCCCGCGATCATTCCACTGTCGTGCGACATTCGCACGCACTGGGGAAAGTTAAGAAAACTGATGTACGGGTACCGCATGCTCTACTAAGCCAAAACCAAATTAGGTGGTGGTCAGATGTGCATCTCTACTTACCCGTCATCAGTTAGGTCCTGAGCAACACCGACCATTCCTGTCCTGTACCATTACTACTGACGGGAAATTGTGTCTTTTTGCTAACATAAGGAAAAGAAAGGGATAATTGTGTCCAAACTAAACAGACACTCCTCGTGCAAAGACCTGCGCACAGCCGAATAATATAATGTTTAGCATTTGTGTCCCCAAGGCGTAACCATCACTGCTGACATTTACTGCCAGCCGGCCGTGGTAGCCGTGCGGTTAAGGCGCCTCAGTCCGGAACCGCGCCACTGCTACGGTCGCAGGTTCGAATCCTGCCTCGGGCGTGGAGGTGTGTGATGTCCTTAGGTTAGTTAGGTTTAAGTAGTTCTAAGTTCTAGGGGACTGATGACCTCAGATGTTGAGTCCCACAGTGCTCAGAGCCATTTCAATCATTTACTGCCAACAACTGAGACGCCTTGCAGACGTATTCCAAGAACGACTGCGTGAAGTGAAAGTACTCCACGATAATGCCCGCCCCATACCCCTAAACTGACGAAAAACACTATCTAGCCTTTCCTGCTGTTCTTGCCCCTCAGACTTTCACCTCTTCCACTCTTTACCGAACAACCTTCAAGGAACTTCCTTCACCGACGAAAATGCATTCCGAACATGGCTTAATGACTTCTTCGCCTCAAAACAACGTGATTTCTATAGTCGCTGAATCTAAAAGTTACGTCAACGTTGTTAGAGTGTCTGTTATGCGTAACTTATGCGCCAACACGGTATGTCCGTAACACCAGAATTCCGGTAATTTCCAAGAATGATTGGCTATCGAAGTCACGGGGTCCAAACGATACACATCGAACGTGCGATCGTAAATCGATCATGCGACTGTGATGGCGGGAGTTATGTTTACGGTTATCGCTACAGCAACGACAAAAGAAAAGGGTTACAAAAATACTTGTAACTGCAAAGGAGACGACTTACCTTGTTGTTATCATGGGAAAGTCCATTACGGTGGTCTGGATGGATAATTTGGAAGAGTCGCACCATGCATTCTTCCTGATACTCTTTTAGATTCCCGCACTGTTCGCAATGAAATTGTAAACGGCACTGAAGCATCGAAACTGTTCTTACGAAGTTTTACACACTTCGCACCGCCACAGTCTACACAGTCCCTTCTTTCCTCGTCCGGTAGTACTCCATATTTGCGACAAAAAGTCGAACAATTTTCTACGCTGGATAAACACGGAATTAGATGTTTCCATGTGAGAGAATCCGCCGAAGAAACGCCAAGAAAACACCACACATCCCACTAACGACATGAATCGTCTGGGATTCCGTAGCAACTCACAAATAATTCACGGAGGTATGTAATGTAGAGCAACGAAGGGATCAATGTAAAACAGATACAAATGACGATCACAAATAACTGATCATAGCTCCCGCCACAAGAGTCGCATGATCGATTTCCGATCGCTCGTTCGGTATATATCGTTTGGGCGCCGTGACTTCGATAGGCAATCATTCTTGGAAATTACCAGAATTTAACTGGGACCAAATGGTTCCAGTTACTTTTCATCCGAATTTCCGACGTTTCACGTTTCATCTGCATACGACGCTGTACACCAGACATATACTTTCAGAAATTTCTTATCATTTACAAGTCTCTGCTTATGAAAGCTAGAAGCCGCGTTAGAAGATAATAGCGTGATGTCTTCCGGGGCTGATTAATGTCTCGGACGGTGTGTTTAGTTACCATATGATGTGAGCAGTTCCCAAGTGTCAGTTTGAAGACTGTAACGTAGGTGAAATATCTATTATTGTCACAATGGCAAAATAGAAATGGACCAAGGGTTGAACCCCGCGGAACTCCTTGAGATCACGTTTTCCTGATTGTGACCTATCCGTCCGGTATAAGACTCATTGATATTCCTCATGAGAAGAAGCACGTTAGTGCAGTGACGGTGATACTTAAACAGGTGGTTACTACCCATATTGGTGGTTCTGCAGTGTAAGGAGAGAGTAAGCGGCGGGCAGGGCAGGTGCGAGGCCCCGCACAGTGTTTGCGTGGCAGCAGGGCGGCGTAGTGTGGAGGCACTTGGCGCAGGCTGGCCTGCGGCGCCGTACGGAGGGTCCTTGACTGGTGGGCCGGCCGGCCGGGTTAATGAGGAAGCCAGGCTTACCAACACTGCGGACGCGTCTCGCCGGCGCCGGCGCTCGCCCTGCGACACCCCGGCCACCGGCCAGCGAAGCTTCCGCCTCGGTCTGGGACAAAGTAGGCCACTCCATCACTGCCTCATCTACTGTACGCGACCGTGCGAGGTGGCGCAGCGGCCAAGCGCACTAGACTTGCAGTCGGGGGGACGAAGGTTTCGAACCCGCGTTCGGCCATCCTGATTTAGCTTTTTCGGTGATTTTCCTAAATCGTTCCAAAACAAATGGCGGGAAAACGGCACCGCTTCCCCATCCTTTCGTAATGCGATCTTTTACTCCGTCTCTAACGATCGCGCTGTCGACACGACGTTAAGCTCTAACATTCCTTTGTTTCTTCTACTGTACACGGTCTTACGAACGAAACATTAGACCACTTTACCGATTCGATTCAAGAGTTCATGACTACCACTCTTGCAATCTTGTTGATTACGAAATTTCGCACTTACCAGTAATAAGAACAAATGCTTGCCTTTGATCACGGCGACGAACATTCTATTGAGTACAAATAAACAACAATATTTGTATAAATCTTTTTATGTTTTGTGCATGTAAATTACCTGCATCAGGAGAAACTGCTTTGGTTGCAAAAAAGCGCAGAATTTACGAGATCAACTAATTTTTATTACTCATAACATGCGAGATGTATATTGTCAGGTCAGAAAATACAAAAGGGACTAACACAGAATGATGGGCGATGCTAATTATCTGCAAAACAAAAAACGGAGAAGCCGCCCGCTATTCCTGTCTTTTACTACGTAGTTTTCGTACAGCGGAATTCCGATCTGAACTATTCTTTTTACAACAGTGTTCCATAAATTTCGAATCTCTTCAATTATTTTTAAGAACTCGGTAGTTCGTGATCTTGCCGGCCCATTTGATTTACAGAATGCGCCTGCAACACCCAGTTGCAACCTAAAAGGATGCAATCTTTTCCTTTCCTCAGTCCGCAGAGTGCAGGTCTCAATGCCGTTCTATGCCACACTCCAAACGCACGCTTTTAGAATCCTACTCCTCGTTTGCGGGCTATTGCTTTTAGATGTTAATATGTTCTCGTTCTTTGTTTATGACAGTTTTTACTTGGGCAGTTCTACTTCTTTCTTTTTTTTTCTTCCACATCTAGTTATCTTGGTTCCAACTTAATGAATCAGTCAACTTGTAGAAGTAGATTATCACGTGTGTGTGTGCTCGGTCTTTAGTATGACCATAAAAAAAGCGAGGTGGCGAGTAAATAAAGAATGACTGAAGCGAAGCACTGTTTTTTTATTGTATAAGCATTCTACAACGTTATACGTCCGCAGCTGTCAAATACGGGCAATGGAAATGCCGCAAAGAGATGGAACTGATCTAATCTGAACTGTAGTTAACCGGTGTTTTCATATCGCAGTACCGGTCGATGGGATGGGAACACAACGAGGTCTTCAGACTTCGTCTCATTTGTGTACGGCACTGATGTAGAAAATAAACAAAGGGAGGAACTGTTGGTACTATTCGGTTTTTGCATTTGCAAGGGAAATTGATGCAGAATAAATTCATGATTAGGCAGCGATTGCGTTCGGAAACAGTACGGTGGCACACGTAACTGTGAGAACTTCATGTGTGAACCCACAGGGAGGTATACCAAACAGACGAATATCGCAGGTGGTCTCCGAGGCAGAAATTGACCATCTCCTAGCAAGAACAACTTCTAACGTTGTCTGGAGAAGAGAACACCTAAAGCAATCGCAGGTGTGACTGGTACTTACTTTTACACGAGGAACTGCTCGCACCTGAGCTATATAGGTCGAGTGGATGGCTTTCATTCGCACAGAGGCAGAAGAAAAAAGAACATTGTCTAACAGATCTAGACAGAATGAATGCCGAGTTCAACATTTCTAAGGTATACTCAGCGATATTAATTGAGGATGTTAGAAACGCCAAAGGACTTGCAAAAGCAGGTGAACGGAATTAATAATTTATAAGGTGAATATCAACGAAAGTAAAACGATGGTGATTGGATGTAGTGGCCCAGGCGAGAGGGTTTTCAACATCCAACTGGCCGAGATCACTGGGGGAGGGCCAAGTCAAATGAACCACACGCAATTGCCCGAGGTTCCAGCGTTGTCCGGGGAGGGGGTGGTGACCTTGAAGTTAACACGCACAGTTGCCTCATGTGTGACCCCACACCTTGAAATAGGAACGTCATCTTCGATAGAAGCGGCACAGACACCCTAATCGCAGACGAGCCTAATTTCCATTAGCAGGTGAGTAAAAAGTTAGTGAATAATGGAAGTAAGTCTGGGTCGCTAGTTTAAAAGCAATAAACATAGCGGAGAGATGAAATGAACAATTACAACAACCCTCCTTCAGCGGAGAAATGACACAGCCAACCGGTTGCCAATACTTTTTATTACATTGAACCGGTTGGCTGTGTTATTTCTCCGTTGAAACTTATATGCGGTTACTGAGATAGCCATGTTCAAAACCGTAACAACCCTTCTTCTCTAACGGGCCGTTCGGACAAAGTTTCTAGAACTACAGGAAAGTAAACTAAGAATGGAAATGTCAAACGTAAGTGACATTTGTTCACAAAAGGCGATTTCAGTGCTACTCTGTTCACGGCACTCCGTTATATGTCCTTAAGCTTTTTCCAAGTGGAAAATTATGGAGAAAATACTTCCTACATTCATTACTAAATGGCATATCATCTGTGTGCCAAGTAGTGCTTGCCTCGGCAGTTCCAGGTGCCATTCGTCATGTGCATGGCCTTTCTTTCGCAACAATGGCATAAGATCGTCGAGTCAACTAAATCCATGAACCCATACCACATAATTCCAATTCAGTCAGTGCAGGCGTATAAGATCAGCAAGTGCAGTGTGATCAAAGTGTCTCTTACTGATCCATCCCAATCACCTGTTAACAATTCTCGCACTGAAACAGAAGACGGGGACATTTCAAAATCCTGTATTCAAAATAGGCCGATGTATGCCATTCCGTACTTCATCTGAAAGAACAGCCTGTTCGTCAGTTGCAAAACAACTATGGCGATGCAGCCATTTCTTTCTCAACACCACATGGAGTTTCACAGTAAACTTTGCAACATCTGATTTCAAGAATTAAGTTGTGTAAGAACCAGAAGTCGGTACTGAGAGATTTTTATTGAATTTAATTATGTCAATTCTTATATAAAAAATTCAAAAAATATGAGATGGTTTTTCTTGCTACAGTCTTACTAGTTAAAATATTAATGACGTATTTCTGTACATGCATTGTCGCATACAGAACGTTGTCACTCACTATTAATGGCATTTCGAACAAATTTTTTTTTATTGTCAGTTCCCTGGTATGGCACTTCGAACCTTCTTAATAATTCATTAATTTCCTAATTTGTCCCACTATTTTTTTTCAGTGATGAGGTGAGCAGCATAAGTCTGTGATATCAGAATAACTTTTTAATTTTTTTGATACTAAGTAGTTATCTACAAAAAGAGATACATTGTTTTTTTTATTGTCCTGACAGTGCGAGATTTGGCACATACAACGTTTGACTCTTCCACTCTTGAAATCTCGTTCGCCATGTGACGTCAAGTATTTAGTGAATCAACACCAATACAGCATACCTCCCGGTTTCGCCAGTAAGCTGTAAGCGCTTGCAGTAGAGTATCCGGAGCGGTTAAACAAAAGACGAAACAACGAATTACGCGGCCGCTTTCATCCAGGAAAAGGGGGGAATTGGCCGCGCTACAGCTCTGCCAGGCCCCGGCAGAAAGAACCCCCAGCCACGCTCTGGCGCCGGCTGATGACAGCGGCCGCCTATCTTATCTGGGCGGCCATTCCCCGCGGAATGCGCGCCCGGTGCCCCACACCCTCCGCCACACACCGGCGCTCGCGCAGTACCACCAGGCTCCCAGAGAGTGCCACACCAAGGCGGCTGCTACGCACTCGCTAACTGCTCTCACACGCACCAAAATCAAGTGCCTCTTTTTTCCTTAATACATAAAAAATTACATTAGTTTCCCGTTATGTGAAAAACTCCTTTCCCCATAATCAGGAAGGCCTCGGCAAAGGAATGGAGAGAATATCTATTAAATAGAATTAGAAGAAAGTGAAGGACAAGATTGTTGTTTATCACCGATGCCCTTCAGCACATACTGTACCTGGGGAAAAAAAGAGGCAGAGAGAAAATCGAGTCAAAGTTACAAATAACTTGCCCACATGAGCCGACTTTGCCCTGGATGCACGCACTGCTTCGATTGGGTGACGTGTCATAAAGCAGTTGTATCCCCACCTGAGACAAGCGATCTCACAACGGTTATGACTGGTCCTCGGTATACTGAATACTACCACTGGATCAGAGTTGACGTCCGAAGTGGTTTCACACGTGTTCTGTGCTGTTGCTGTGGTCCTGTCCAATGACTGGTTTCATGCAGCCCTCCGTGTTACTCTATCCTGTGCGAGCCTCTTCACATCCAAGTACCTACTGCAACCTACATTCTTCTGAATCTGCTTTCTTTTAGTCAAGTACACACAAATTTACTATCTCCACAATTCTATTCTGTACCTCCTCATTAGTTACGTGACCTACCCATCTAACCTCCAGCATTCTTCTGTAGCACCACATTTCGAAAGCTTCTATTTCCTTCTTGTCTAAATTGCTTGTCGCCCATGTTTCACTTCGATACGTGGCTACATTCCATACATTTACTTTCAGAAAGGACGTCTTCAGAAACATTCTTCTTGCCACTGCCAGTCCACTTTTATATCCTCCCTATGTCGATCATCATAAGTTATTTTGCTTCCCAAATAGCAGAACTTTACTACTTAAAGCATCTTATTTCCAAATCCAATTCCCTCAGCATCACTCGATTTAATTCGATTACATTCCATTATCCTCTTTTGATTTTGTTGATGTTCATCTTATACCCTCCTTTCAAGACACTGTCCATTCCGTTCAACTGATCTTCCAGGTCCTTAGCTGTCTCTGACAGAATTATAATGTCATGAGCAAACCTCAGAGTTTTTATTTTTTCTCCCTGGACTTTAATTCCTACTCCGAATACTTTTTTTCCTTGTACTGCTAGCTCAATATACAGATTGAATAACATCGAGGAGAAGCTACAACCCTGTCTCACACCTTTCTCCCCCTCGACTCTTGCAACTGCCATCTGGTTTGAGTACAAATTGTAAATAGCCATTCGTACCCTGTATTTTACCCGTGCCACCTTTAGAATTTGAAAGAGAGTATTCCAGTCAACGTCGTCAGAAGCTTTGTCTAAATCTACAAATACCGTAAATGTACGTTTGCCTTTCATAGTCTGTCTTCTGTGAGGAGTCGTTGGATCTGTATTGCCTCGCCTGATCTTAAAAGTTTTCTGTCGGGGACAAACCGAAGCATCTTGCTGGCCACGTGATCACGCAGGCATTTCATAAGAGGCACTGCAAGTGCTGTGTGTCCCGTTGAAAATACCGCAGCACCAACACTAATACACGAGGACGCAGGTAGTTCGTGGCGTCCAGTTGTGCCGACGCAGCCCCCTCAGTCCCTACCAGTCGTGACGTGAGCTCATACACGAAGACTTCCTGCAAAGCGAGCCGAGGAGTAACAGCGCTGTGTCTCTTCAGAAGTTGCGGCCTCTTTCCAAGTCGCCGCCAAACTCGCCGACGACAGTCAACTGGGGTAGAACGAAACTTCAACAGAATGCGACGCCATTCATCAGCAGTGAATGCTTCCTGTTCACGGCACCATTCCAGACGCAGCCGTGTTGTGCTGCGGTGTTAACGGCAGCCTACGTACGGGACGGTAATTCCCTGGTCCAGCTGGTGCTATAGTCTCCAACCAATGGTGCCGAATGACGCAGAGTGTTGCAGAGAGTCCATTATTTGTTCTCGAATGGCTGGCGCAAACGTGAACGGGTTACTATGTGCCTAGAGTACAACACAGCGGGCCCTTGTGGTCTTCACACGTGATCGACCAACCTTCAACACGACCACGCCTGCCCTCACGTTCCCACGCAATCCATCGACCCACTGTCACATCCGAACTCCTCACAACTCTACTTGCACGATTTGACCTGCCGGCCAAATGGACACACACAATGAAACCCCTTTCATATTCGGCAAGGTGCTGATAATGCTGTCTCGTACGAGTACGCGGCATCTGCGTGTGCTTCACAGAGGTCACTAAACTTCAGCCGTTGGTCACACCCCTTCTATGGCCTACCACGCCTGGTATCGACACTACTGCACTCTGGTGGCCGTCCCATCATTTACGTGCCCGCCGATGCTGTGCCCGAAGTTAGACTGAAATCCGATCGTGCCATCTGGGCGCTTTACTATTTTTGTCACGCAGTGTATTCAGGTGGGTGCAGTTGTAACCGCAAAGTTATTATAGAAAAGGGCGAGTAGTTGAGCGGAATATATAATGTCTTTTAGGCAGTAAGATGATCACCATCAAAATTCAAACAAAGTTAGTAGAAAATAGCAGAATTAAATTCGACACTGCCGAGGGAATTAAATTAGGAAACGAAACATAAAAGTAGGTGAAGTTTTGCTGATGGGACTAAGAAATAACAGACGACGGCCAAAGAACAGAGGATACAAAATGCAGACTGACTTTAGCAAGAAAACACTTTTGGAAAAGAGAAATTCGTTAGCACCTAATATAAATTTGATTGTTGAGTAGTGTTTCCTGAAGGTATTTGTCTGGAGGGGGCCTTGTACGAAAGTGAAACGCGGACGATAAACCACGCAGTTATCGGATACAAGCTTTTGAAATATGCTGCTACATAAGGGTGTTGAAGATTAGATGGGTTGAGTGAATAACGAATGGGAAGGTACTGAACCGAACTGGGTAAAAAAAGACATTTTTGCTGCAATTTGAACAAACGAAGAAATCGGTTGATCACAACACGTCCTGGGACATGAAGTGATAATCGGTTTGGGTGTGGAGGGAAGTCTGGGCTTTTAAAATCGTAGACAGGGAGCAAGAGAAGAGTACAGAACGCAGATTCAGAAATATGTCAGCTGCCGTAGTTATTCGAACCACAGTCTTCGGACTGAAGACCACAACAACAACATACAAAGAATTGACTCTCGTTAGTCTTCCATGTTACAGAAAATTGCTTTACCAATATTTTGCTTACAAATGCCTTGGTACTGCATAAAATTAGAGATTAGAGCTATTACGTAACACCGTTCAACATAAACGTCAATCTCTCGAGTCCAGGTCTCAATGCGGACCAGAACCTGCGCGGATAACCGAAAAACACGGACAGTCCAAAATTTCATGATTTTACCGGAAACTGTTATTTGCTGCACTTACAAAATGTGCCACATGTGCGATATGAGAACTCACTGTATTACGTGGAAGACACTCCCCGGATCAGACAACCATTTTTTTTTTAAAAAAAACGCCTTAAAAACGTGCTGTGTATGGCATAAATTATTTATTGTTCAGGCGGTCAACATCTGTACGTTCTCCCCTAGGGACGTGCTCAGCTCAAAAATCAGTATCACCGAATACTGAGATGGGAATCGACAACACACTGGTATGTTTAGCGGCCACGTTCGGTCCAGATGCCTGGGGCATGACTAAACGGGAAAAGGAAAAGCTATTAATATTTGAAAGAAGAGTAATGAGTACGGGGTCCGATCTTAGATAAAGGACAGTGGAAGAGGACGAGGAGGAAGAAGAAGGAAACCTATGTCTTGATGCAACAACGAACTATCCTGTAGCAGCGGATGAGCAAAAGAATCCACTGGGTCGGCCATTATGTACCCTGTATGCTGGATGACAGGTGGACGTGGCACTTGAGGAAACCAAATACCAACGGCCCATAGAACAACCAGGACAGCGCTGCCGAAGGACATGGCAGCCTCGGGAATTGAAGACACCTCGAGGAGCCGAGCACGAAACAGAGAAGTCTGCAGGGCCTGTGACCGCCGGCTACGTTTATATAGTCTAATAACAAATGAAATAATTTCAGTGCATCGGCCTGCGTGGTAACAGGTTTCTGAATCGCCACATCGTCTTCCAGTGTTATACGACTACAGTGTCGCCACGAAAACCATGACGTTTATCATTCTTGTCCCTGAACTTTAAATTTTCTTTCCAAATTTATCCTACGTTTCCTTCACAGAGTGCTCACGACGCAGCACAGAGATCCAACTGATTCCGTTCTCTATCAGAAAAATACTAACCCAAGAAAAGATATGCTACGATTCGGCAGCTCGACACGATGTTACTGCCGAAAATGTTGTGTTTTTACGTCTCATATATAAGCTACCTAGGCAGGAAAGAAGTATACACTATGTGATCAAAATTCGTGGCGCCCTCCTTCGGTAATACTGGAATTCAATACGGTCTTGGCCCACCCTCAGCCTTGATGATAGCTTCCACTGTCGCAGACATACGTTCAATAAGGTGCTGGAAGGTTTCTTGGAGAATGGCAGCCCGTGCTGGAAGGTTTCTTGGAGAATGGCAGCCCGTGCTGGAAGGTTTCTTGGAGAATGGCAGCCCGTGCTGGAAGGTTTCTTGGAGAATGGCAGCCCATTCTTCACGGCTGGAAGGTTTCTTGGAGAATGGCAGCCCATTCTTCACGAAGTGCAGCACTGAGGAGAGGTATCGATGTCGGTCGCCGAAGTCTAGTGTTCTATAGGATTCGGTCAGGACTCTGCGCAGGCCAGTCCATTGCAGGGATGTTATTGTCGTGTAACCACTGCGCCACAGGCCGTGCATTATGAATTGGTGCTCGATCGTGTTGAAAGATACAATTGCCACCCCCGAATTGCTCTTCAACAGTGGGACACAAGAAGGGGTGCAACCGTAACAGCACCACCTCCGAATTTTACTGTTGGCACTACACATGCTGGCAGATGACGTTCACTGGATATTAGCCATATCCACAGCTTGCCGATCGCCACATTGTGTACCGTGATTCATCACTCCACACAACGTTTTTCTACTGTTCAATCGTCCAATGCTTTACGCTCCTTACATAAAGCGAGGCGTCGTTTGGCATTTACCGGCGTGATGTGTGGCTTATGAGCAGCCGCTGCACTACGAAATACAAGTTTTCTCACCTCCCGTCTAGCTGTCATAGTACTTGCAGTGGATCCTGAGACAGTTTGGAATTTCTGTGTGACGGTCTGGATAGATGTCTACCTATTACGACCGTCTTCAACTGTCGGCGGTCTCTGTCAGTCAACAGACGAAGTCGGCCTGTACGCTTTTGTGCTGTACGTGTCCCTTCACGTTCCAACACTATCAAATTGGAAACAGTGGACCTAGGGGTGTATAGGAGCGTGCAAATCTCGATTACAAAGTATGTCACAAGTGACACCCAATCAACTGACCACATTCGAAGTTCGTTAAGTTCCGCGGAGCGCCCCATTCTGTTCTCTCACGATGTCTAATTACCAGTGAGGTCGCTGATATGGAGTACCTGGCAGTAGGTGGCATCACAATGCACCTACTATGAAAAACGTATATTTTGGGGGGTGTCCGGATACTTTTGATCACGTAGTGTATCTTCTGCAGCCAACGGCGGCCACGGGTACTACCATAAAGGTGCCAAAAGGACACTATCTGCAACGCCGCACTTATCACAGCTATCTCTTCGGAGCCCAGCATTCCTCAGAGGACAAAAGTTTGAATGAATGTCAGTACGTGAGGACTTGGGAGAACTATGATGTTAAAGAACCAGTTTGTGATTCTAAAATGACATTGAGAAAATACATGTTAAAATGCATTGCAGCAGACGATGCCTTCTATTATGAAGATTCAGCAGTCTGGTTAGTGTGGTACATCATATGCATCAGACAATTGCAGTTTCCGGATTTCGGCATGACAGAGGAGACGCGGAATCGACGTAAGTAAGAGGATGCTCCAGTCAGTAATGCTACAGGCCTGTCACCAAAAATACACGGCCGCTACACGATAACACTGTGAGTAACATGATACATTTCGCTTCACGTATTTTATCCCTTCTACTTTAGGAATCTCAAAGAGAGCACTCTAGTCAACATTGCCAGGAGCTTCCTATAAACCTGCAAATGCAGTAATATTTAAAAAAATCGTTCAAATGGCTCTGAGCACTATGAGACTTAACAGCTGAGATCATCAGTCCCCTAGAACTTAGGACTACTTAAACCTGGCTAACATAAGGACATCACACACATCCTTGCCCGAGGCAGGATTCGAACCTGCGACTGTAGCGGTCGCGCGGTTCCAGACTGTAGCGCCTAGAACCGCTCGGCCACTCCGGCCGGCAGTAATATTAACACTTGCCGAATTCATCACAGCCCACTGCACACTGAAAACTACGCCACTACGTAAAGAGCTGACGGTGCCACTGCAGTAAAGCCGGGTTCTGCACAGTGACGTCACGGCGAGTGAGGTGGCGGCCGGCACGACTGCGGCCCCGTGTGCTGCGGTTTCCAGAGGCGCCTGTCAATGAGGCGTACGGGCACAGGTGTTGTCATTCGGGTTGTACAACTTGAACGAGCCGAGAATCCAATAAGGAGGAGAGAGAGTCTAAATGGTGGACCTGGAATGGAATTTACGCACAAATAACGCACTGCCACTAAAGTAATGGATGTAACACTCTGAAACTAAGATCCGTGCGTGAAACAGTTTCGGACAACGAAAAACTGATTTCGAGAATCTGCAGAGCTGTATTTCGAGCTCTGTATTAAAAATCCGATACTCACATTAAAAAAATGCAGTCGGTCGCTCAAGCGACACTGGAAGTGACACTTCGATATCCGGCATCTTGCGATTACATCTTCCCGATATTTCGGCCTATACCACGTTCTTCGAAGCACAACTTTTAAAGTTTCTGTGACATATATTGGATGCTGTTTACGATGCCTCGCAAGACATTTTTTCACTTCTGCACCCGGCATCAGTTAAATACGACGAAATATGAAAGCTATTCTATATCTAATTTTGGAGCACGCTTCGTGCAAGAGTACTAAAAAGACACCGTAATATAACGGGTTTCTTTTAATAGAAACGACGCTCAGTTTGAAGTAATAATGTCACCAGAAACCTTGTTACTTTCTTTCTCAAATCCAGTGGGCATGTGTTTAATGAGCAGTGGAGTTTCCAGTACTAGAATCTGATTATCCGAGTATATTGCCAGTACTGCATTAATTTTAACAATTTATACAATAAAGCGTACTTTTGTGAAACTACGTATCGCCTTTTATTAGTTAAATGATACTTGCTTATTCGCACATAAATTTTAATCATCCATCATACAACAGAAACGTCATACGCGACGGGCGTTCAATAAGTAATGAAACACATTTCTTCTGAAAGCAGGTTGGCTTTATTCAGGATTACAATACACCATATAATTCACCACCCTTTTGGCTACAAAACATTATTTTTCCTGCCGCGCGGGATTAGCCGAGCGGTCTTAGGCGCTGCAGTCATGGACTGTGCGGCTGATCCCGGAGGAGGTTCGAGTCCTCCCTCGGGCATGGGTGTGTGTGTTTGTCCTTAGGATAATTTATGTTACGTAGTGTGTACGCTTAGGGACTGATGACCATCGCAGTTAAGTCCCATAAGTTTTCACACACGTTTGAACATTATTTTTCCAGCATAATCTCCGTTGAATGCGACGGCCTTACGCCACCTAAGTGGGAGGGTCTGTATGACCGCATGGTACCACTCTACAAGTCAATGTCGGAGCTAAGGTCTTGCCCCATCATCAACGTACAGATTGCGCAGAGTGCATGCTTCATTGGCCAAATAGTTGGAAGTCGGTAGGTGCGATGTCCGGGCTTCGAGGTGGACGAGGAAGAACAGTCCAATGAAGTTTTGTGAACCCGTCTGTGGTACACAGACATGTATGAGGCCTTGCTTGTCACGGAGAAGAGGAAGTTCGTTAGCATTTCTGAGACTTAAGTCGTTTCTTTAGTTTCCTGAGGTTAGCACAACACATTTCCGAGTTGATCGCTGCATCATGTGGGAGGACGTCAAACAGAATAACCCATTCATTGTGAAACGAGACCGTCACCATAACATTACCGACTGGGGATACGACTTCGTAACTTTTTCTTCGGAGCGGAGGTTGTGTGGCGCCGCTGCCGCGGATTGCCGGTCGCCACGCGGGAGATCGGACACTTTCCGCGGCCTAGTTGCAACGATGACAAGAAGTCTCGGCCAACGACTCACCGCGCTTTTGTTCACTGACAGATTCTGCAAGCGTCTATGAATATGTGCGATGCTCTGGTTTTCCGCCAAAAGAAACTGAATGGCAGCTCCCTGCTTGGGACGGACGCCCATTTCGGCGACTGCTCACGGCGCGGCCACCTGCCGGAACTTCATGAAACTACAGGGGCTGAAGCCGGAGCAGTGCACGATGCACCACTACAAATTCGCCAGTATTTCAATCGAAACTGGTCGACAAAAATGTGTTGCGTTACTTACTGAACGCCCCCTCGTACTTTTTCACGTAAATTAACCTCTACAGAGCGGTGCTCATAACCACGTTTGAAAAGCCATTATACTCCTAAGTCGCACATACTGCCACTGGTAGCGTAATAAGTCACTGTATTGTATGGTATTGTATGTTAATCGCAGACCTAGAAACGACGGAGAGGCTGCGTCCCCACCGCAGCCGCAGTGGTCCACAACCTCACAACGACTACCGCAGTCCACTTCGCCCCTCCGCCGCCCCACACCGAACCCAGGGTTACTGTGCGGTTCGGCCCCCGGTGGACCTACCCCCCCCCCCCCCCCCACCCAGGGAACGTCTCACACCAGACGAGTGTAACCCCTATGTTTGTATGGTAGAGTAATGGTGGTGTACGCGTACGTGGAGAACTTGTTTGCGCAGCAATCGCCGAGATAGTGCAACTGAGGCGGAATAAGGGGAACCAGCCCGCATTCGCCGAGGCAGATGGAAAACCGCCTAAAAACCATCCACAGACTGGCCGGTTCACCGGACCTCGACACAAATCCGCCGGGCGGATTCGCGCCGGGGACCAGGCGCTCCTTCCCGCCCGGAAAGCCGTGCGTTAGACCGCACGGCCAACCGGGTGGGCGTAATAAATCATAGTCAAACGTCTACTCCACGCGTGGAGAGATCCTTAATGCTGTTCTTCACTGAAACTACGATTTCCTTAATACACAAACCTGTCAAATCGGGATGTTAGCTTCAAAGATGGAAACTGGGGACATCAAGATAAAGCGTATATAACTTCTGTGCCGTGGCTAAGGGTGACGTCACTAGAGTGACGCCACAAAATTTGCGTCTTTCCACACGCAACTTTTGTGACGCCAGTCGAGTGGCGTCATTGTCGTTGCATGTGGCACAATCCGTGACGCCACGTTAGTTGCACCTGTAGACCCAGGCAAGTGCTCGGCCTCCCGCCACATGCTGAGAACCCACAGCAGCGACCTGACCGGCCCGGGCGCGCTCCCAGACGGCCGAGGCGACCTGCCGGCCGGCCGGGCCGCGGCGCAGCTGCCGGCGCTTGTTAGAGGCGGCCGTGAATAATAAGCGCGGCGCCACCCTCCGTAACCTCCGCGGCAAAAAGCGGTCCGCCGCTTCCTGCCTTTCTTGCCGCTGCCAGAGGGTTGCTGCCGGGCACGCAGTGACGTCACGGGCGCGGACCACCCCGCTCTCTGCTCGCCCCGTCGTGGGCGAAGGTCTGGGCGGGTGAACGACACTCAGTTCCGTAAGTACAATCTGGCAAAACGAGGGAGTGTGCCGTGGGCGTCATTTCCACGGTTCGCCGTTTCGTGGCAGGAGACACAAACGAGGAAGCAGACCTCACGTTGACCAGCAAAAAACATAGAAGAGGCTGACAGAGCCTTCATACTGTAGCAGTTAAGGCCGGCTTGAAGACCAGTATCAATAAGACTGAATTTGTGACCGACAACGAAAGCACCCTCATCTACAACACCTTCACAAGAACAGGGAATCTCTGGAAACCAGATCGAGAGCCCAAGCATACACATCATTAGCAACAACTATGAAAGGGTATATCACTTCTGCAGTCCCCCCAAAGTGCCTCTCCAAGAATGTCAAACTCCGACATTACACAGTAGTAAAGCTCTTTCTGTATGTCTCGTAATGGCCGGGAAGAGTCCGCTCCGGACACCAGAGATCAAGGAGATGAACACCCTGAGGAGAATCCAAGGACCCGCCAGAGAAAGAGGAAGGGTCCTACAGAATCCAGTCAATTGACGAGCCGTAGCAGCACCACAACGACACCGCCTCCGAATTTTACTGTTGGCATTACACTCGCTGGCAGATGACGTTCACAGGGCATTCGCCGTACCCACACCCTGCCATCGGATTGCGACATTGTGTACCGTGATTCGTCACGCCACACAACGTTTTTCCGCTGTTCAATCGTCAAATGTTTACGCTCCTTACACCAAGCGAGGCGTCGTTTGGCATTTACCGGCGTGATGAGTGGCTTATGAGCAGCCGCTCGACCATGAAATCCAAGTTTTCTCACCTCCCACCTAACTGTCACAGTACTTCCAGTGGATCCTGATGCAGTTTGGAATTCCTTGTGTGATGGTCTGAACAGATGTCTGCCTATTACACATTACGACCCTCTTCAACTGCCGGCGTTCTGTATCAGTCAACAGACGAGGTCGGCCTGTAAGCTTTTGTGCTGTACGTGCCCTTCACGTTTCGACTTCACTGTCACATCGCTAACAGTGGACCTACGTATGTTTAGGAGTGTGGAAATCTCGCGTACAGACGTATGACACAAGTGACACCCAATCATCTGACCACGTTCGAAGTCCTTGAGTTCCGCAGAGCTGCCCCATTCTGTTCTCTCACCATGTCTAATGACTACTGAGGTCGCTGATATGGAGTACCTGGCAGTCAGCACAATGCACCTGATACGAAAAACGAATGTTTTTAGGGGGACCGGATACTTTTGATCACCTAGTGTGTAAGAATTATGGACAAAGGAATGAAATACAAGAATATGAGAACTTAAAAATATAGACCTGAAAATACAATATACACACACATTATTTAGGTTATTGCAATTGCTGTGTTGTCCACGTCAGCTCTGAGCGGCAGCCTCCAGTTGACACAAATTCGGACCACTTTCTGCTTCCGCGCCACGTCCACCAGCGCACTGTACTGGTCTGCTGATAGTTAAGCCAGCCCGTCAAACGGAACGGTATCAACCGCGGAATACGCTGCTTTCGACTTGCAATAGCGGTGATGGAAATTCTTCCGCTGACAGGCACTTTCGATTTGTACTGGAGGAGATGGAAATCCTTCCGTCCAGACAAGACAAAACGTGACACGTC
Organism: Schistocerca cancellata; assembly: GCF_023864275.1. Lineage (NCBI taxonomy): Eukaryota > Metazoa > Arthropoda > Insecta > Orthoptera > Acrididae > Schistocerca > Schistocerca cancellata. Next base: position 134,829,456 of record NC_064635.1, read on the forward strand.
ATGAACACACTGACAGTTCCGACACTCAGTCGGACAGTTCAGTACTGTGTCTGCAATTACGCTACGGAGCAGAGTTCCACAAGTTCCGCAGAGAAGAAAACATTACGACTTAGCAGTCGCTATTTACGGAGCGATAGGAGTAGTTAAGTTTCTGCTTAATTACACTCTTAACGAGTTGCGCTCTGCCAAAACTGCGGTTCGGTTGTTTTGGTACACAACATAAATGATGTAGCACATGGTAGGATTGTCGGTAGTATTGATAACAGTGACGGGGAAAGAAACATAAATGAGCGTGTGTAAGAGAAACTGGGTGATGACGACTCCTCTAAGTTTTTTATTTGTCTATTTGGTCTCACATAATTAGCACCGCACATTGACCAGGGTTAGTCCATTGTGAATTTTATATCCTTACAAAATACACGTTGCGTTTTATAAATAATCTACATCTACATGGATACTCTGCAAATATTTAAGTGCTTGCCAGAGGGCTCATCGAACCACCTTCACAATTCTCTATTATTCTAATCTCGTATAGCACGCGGGAAGAATGAACACCTATATCTTTCCATACGAGCTCTGATTTCCCTCATTTTATCTTTGTGATCGGTCCTACCTATGTAAGTCAGTGTGAACAAAATATTTTCCCATTCGGAGACGACATTCCATAAGCACGCAATAATAAATAATTAGCTGGCCGTACTTCTGAGCTTTTACGTAACCAAAGCAATTACTTTTGATGCAAGTACAGTTTACATGCACAAACGTTAACAGTCTATATAATAATAATAATAATTATTATTATTATTATTATTATTGTTGTTGTTATTATTGGATTGGATTGCTTAGGGGAAGAGACCACACAGCGAGGTCATCGGTGTCATCAGATTAGGGAAAGATGGGGAAGGAAGTCGGCCGTGCCCTTTCAAAGGAACCCCAGCATTTGTCTGTAGCGATTTAGGGAAATCACGGTAAACCTAAATCAGGATGGCCGGACGCGTGATTGAATCTTCGTCCTCCCGAATGCGAATCCAGTGTGCTACCACTGCGCCATCTCGCTCGGTATTATTATGATTATTTTGTACTCAATAGAACGTTATTCATCACGATAAAAGCCCAGTTTTCTGTTATTATCGATACGTGCGAAAGTTGAAACTTCCTGGCAGATTAAAACTGTGTGGCGGATCGAGACTCGAAATCGGGACCTATGCCATTGGCGGACAATTGCTCTACTATCTGAGCTACCCAAGCACGACTCACGACCCATCTTCACAGTTTCAATTCCGCTAGTACCTCGTCTCCTACCTTGCACATTTCACAAAAGCTCTCCTGCAGACCACGCAGAACTAGCACTCCTGGAAGAATTGATATTGCGGAGACATGGCTTAGCCACAGCCTGAGGGATGTTCCCAGAATCAAACTTTCACTCTGAAACGAAGTGTGCGCTGATATGAAACTTCCTGACAGATTAAAACTGTATGCAGAGTCCCGAGACTCGAGTCAGCACACAGTTTTAATCTGCCAGAAAGTTTCACATCAGCGCACACTCCGCTGTAGAGTGAAAGTTTCATTCTGTAAGTGCGAAAGTTGTTTATGAATGGCAGAAACATGTTTTATACTTGCTCTACAAGGTATTGACACGGTAATTGATACGTTTTGTTTCGAGTTGTTTTCTTTTACGGAAATTGAGACTTCTAGCGCTACATGATAATGCCGTATATTTTATTATTTTTACATCCCTCTATTTCAACTTACAAATCTGTTTTTGGAATAAACCTTAACACTGACAATATCAAATTTCCTGTAATATTGTTCAAGTAACAGACACGCGAATAACTATGTAGAACGAAAATATACTGTAGGTTATGCGGTAATTAACATATATCCTCACTCAGTTTTTTGACAGTTCACCGCTTTTGTTTGTTTTCTACGGGAATCTGGCAAGACGCTGATCGCATACGCAACCAAAGCGATCGAAATGAGCCCCATAGGTCTGCAACACACCTAACGTACAGGTAACACGATTACAATCTTAACTGATCAAGTCTACACTAGGTTAACTACCGTAATCTACGTTTACTTGTGGTAGCCTACGGTACTTTGAAAACTCTACATTCAGTCACAATGACAATTTCATAGACTGCTAACTGATAGCAAAGTTATTTCATTGATTTAGGCATAGGAAATCCAGCGCCACACACTACACTGTAGCAAATCTAAGTACCATACTGTATCATAACTGTTAATCAATGTTATTACTGTTGCTTATTTCTTACTAGGTTGCTTTACTTGCTGTTTAGAGCCGCCCTCTCAAGCTATTGTTTGGCTACTAAGTGTGCAGTCAGCCACGTATTTTACCATAGGAGGAATAAAGTTTTCTGCTGCGGGTGATGTTTTCGCTAAATTAATAGCAACATTCACTCACAACATTCCCAACCCCCCCTCCCCCATAACGTCCGCATTTCAGAGAAAACTTGTACTACCGATGACAGAAATGCTGCTGCGACATTTCTTTGGCTCTCCTCCCAACTAGTTTCTGCTTACTAAGGGAAGACGTTGACGGGCGACTTGGCGGGTGCCCAAACGCAATACAAGGCCAGTTGGCAACAGCCTAGCATACGGCGAGCTCCAACTTGACGCTTTCACGCGCAACCATTCTGGGCATCGCAGCAGGGCCTAGTCTCGCTGGTGTTGAGCGAAACCATGTCGCTTCTCTAACAGCCAAGACAGTGTAGCGATTTTGAATGCTCTTTCTAGTAGCTTCTGCGCCACAGAGATGGGGAGAGCATTCACGAGGCTACGCCAAAAAATGAGATCGCAGGCAACGAGAATACGGAACAGGAAGAGAAGGGCAGTATATCTACGATTGTAGCTGGGGCGACCTATTCGACGCTCACTCCCCATTTAACGCGAATTGGGACGGCGACACTTTGGGCCGTGTATCACGAGAGCTGGCGCTGAGCCAGCGGCAGATGAAATCACGGCCATTACACAATCTACGGCGCGCTCATTGGCCGTACGAGCTAATAAGTGACGAGTGTCTCCAGTGGGGACCCTTAATATACGCAAGATCGCCAGCTGCCCCCAGCGCTTCCATTACAGACACAAGCTCTCCCCCCTCACTATGTGATGGTACAGGGCCACGCGGCAAAACACTCGATTCTAATCCGGCAGAACAGCCGTTCCACTTCGTGCCCGTCCACTGAGGTTCATAATTTACTAGGTTTCCACGAATAGCTTCACGCAAACACCCGGATGATTTCGTTGAAACGGTCACGAAGATTTCCCAGTTCAATCTGAATACCCAATCCAATTCTGAAGTCATCTTCAGATCATTCTTCCCGTAGGCTATAGTGTGGTAGTGGCGTTTTCTGCATAGGCTAAACCTCCGAGTGTAACTAGAATCATAACCTAAGGTTAGAAAACTGTGTTATTGCTGTAATATCCACCTTTCAGGGTTTAGGCTGACTTCACAAACTGGTCTCCCAAACTGGCCTCCTTTGATTTTCCTCATATACGACTTGAAAAGCAGAGCCCACACATAAATTTCCTAACGTAGAACGACGCATTTCTCAAATAGACTCGACAATACCAGCTACGAAGGTTTGAAGCACTGTTCAGCACAAAGCATCTCGATGATTTTTAGAGGGTCGCTGGTAGCCGTGGCCACAACTTAGTCGTTTTCCAGTCACCAACTAGCTGGTTCGATTCTCGATAGTACAATTTCTATAAAATTTTATTTTAGGTCTGAATTAAATTTTCAAATAGAAATGTGTCAACGAGTAATGACCCATAATTTTGTAGTAAAAATTACTTCTCATTTTCAACTACTAACTGTCTTCCGTTGCGACGCACAAAGTTTACAGTTGGACTCCAAGGTGTCTACAGCCTTCCTCTGTAATGGGGCAGAAGCATAGCGACGTGTGATGTCGCTCTCGGGTTCGACGACGCTTCAACAGCAAGCTGTCGACACGTATGAAGAAAAGGCCAGAGCTCGCGAGTTTATGAGATGTAAGGTAGGTCAATGAGGTCACTTTGGCACCACACTTCCTCACAACGCCACCGTGGAGGTGTCGTACCATGGTAGGATCGTCACCCCCTCACCACATCTCACAACTTCTTTTGAAGCCTATGCGATGGAGGTCAGAACTGCAATACCCAGCGTTGAAACTACACAGTTGCCGGCCGGAGTGGCCGTGCGGTTTTATGCGCTGCAGTCTGGAACCGAACAACCGCTACGGTCGCAGGTTCGAATCCTGCCTCGGGCATGGATGTGTGTGATGTCCTTAGGTTAGTTAGGTTTAATTAGTTCTAAGTTCTTGGCGACTGATGACCTCAGAAGTTAAGTCGCATAGTGCTCAGAGCCATTTGAGCCAAACTACACCGTTTTCCTACGGGTGGCTAAGGAAAGCATTATTAGGACAGGGCATTAACAGAGCGAATAAAACCACCCCTTCCCTTGGGACGTCCGTTAACACGTATTTCGTGGTCGAAAACGACAATTTACTGTGTAGAGTGCAAACTATCGCATCTTTGACAATCTTGAACAGTGGTGACGCCCCCAGATGAATCAACCCTTCTCTAAACGTATCGTGGGGATAGAATCTCACTGAACGTGGTCTGACACCTCCGGAGTGAAACGCGGCCTGCGGGGCAGGTAACTGCATGACAGCCACCCTTCAGTTGAGTGGCGCTACATCGCTGAATTTTGGACTGATGGGCGTACGTGAAATCTAAGGAGTGTCGAAAGGGATGCCTGTCATACCGGCGGCTAGGAAATGTGTTGGCTGGGCAGGTACATTTTTAAAGTGCTCAACAAAGATGGGTGGGTGGCACCGAGGATGCTGTAGCCCAACATGGGTGATGGTCTGTGTGTGTGTGTGTCAGAGGGGACTGTTACCGTATTATTCACACACGTGTCAATGGTGCACCCCCCCCCCCCCTCTTTCCAGTGAGGCGCGAAACAGCATAAACACCCTTTCCTACTTCGGATCGCGATCACAGTTCTGTGAATGGTTTCAGATGGTCCCTAGCGCTTCCACCATGTAAAGCAGAAAAAAGTCCAAAAACTGTCCTGCGATACACACAAAAGGGGACAGCCCCGCAATATACTCAGACAAGGGTGGAAACGTGCAGAGGTTGCCAGCAGTGTCAAATGTTGTCAAGAACGTCGTCCAGTTGCTGATCGCACTGCAGAATATCTCTTTGAACTGCGAAACGTGTGGAAGTGAACGCCAAAAGAGAAGGAATGGTCTCACTGTAGACCGTTACCCCACCTCTCGAGGCCTTTTGTTGTCGATTCTGAGCGGCGGTGAGTCTGAAATGTTTTCCACGGGTACCGACAAGAAAATGGTTCAAATGGCTCTGAGCACTATGCGACTCAACTTCTGAGGTCATCAGTCCCCTAGAACTTAGAACTAGTTAAACATAACTAACCTAAGGACGTCACACACATCCATGCCCGAGGCAGGATTCGAACCTGAGACCGTAGCGGTTGCTCGGTTCCAGACTGTAGCGGGTAGCGACAAGAAAAACGCGTTACTTCAACGCTGCGCTCTGCGTTTGTCATCCCCATCGCAGAGGCGTGAAGAGGTGATGTGTGGGTAACGACCTTCCTGTCGTGTAAGGTTGGTGCGTACGCCCGTAGCGTTTTTGTTTTTCAAGCTGGTATCCGGGTGCTGTGAATTTATTTATCGAGTGTCCTTTTTTTTTTTTTTTTTTTTTTTGTAGTTCACTGTTCCTATTTGAATTTACATGTCATTTAGAGATACTGAGTGGAGCTATGGACGCTAGAAAATGGAGTGCCAAGTGGAAAAATCGCAACATTTCCGACATATTCTTCTGTTTGAGTTCGATAGAAGGGTGCCATTTGCGATGTGTATGAGGATAACGCTATTGGACAGAGCACAGCAACAAAATGGTTTTGTCGTTTTGATATTAATGAATCTCCACGTTCAGGAAGATCTTCGGAGTTTGGTGAAGTTCATTTAAACGCATTAATCCACAGCGATGCACGTCAGTGCTCTCGAGAACTGGCGAATGTGATGGACTGTGATCGTTGCTACATCGTGCGACATATGCATGCAGTGGGGAAGGTTCACCAATAAGGTGTATGGGTACGGCATGCTCTACTTGCTCGTCATCAATCGGCTGGTGAACAACACGGTCCATTCCTGCTCTGTATCGTTACCGATGACGAGAAATGGTGTCTTTATGTTAACATAAAGCAAAGAAAGGAATGGTTGAGCCCAGACAAAGCAGCGACTCCCCATACCAGGATCTGCGTGCACCCACAATAGATAGATAATGTTGTGTGGTGGGACAGCGACGGTCTAGTGTACTATGGAATTCCTTCCCCGAGGTGTAACAATCTGAGGCGTGACTTCCTGCGATGCTCTAGGCACGATATTTTCTAGGTCGAAGTCACGCGCTTTGCGGTGTCTTGGTTGGCTACCGCTGTCTAGTTAGGACGGCCGCCGCTCGCGAAGTTGAGGAGACCGGGTCGGCGGCAGTGACAGAGGGAAGACACCGCACGGATCTCCGCGAGTGGTCAGTCGGCGCCTGGTGAACAGCGAGGACGCACCGTGTTGACATTCCGGCGCCTGGGTCTGGCGGCGAGCGCAGCTGGAGTGCGGAAGCAGTCACCGGTCATCTTAGGCTCTGTTTAGGAGTCGTGTCTGTCTGGAATGCTGAGGTCAGAGCGGTAGTTTACCATGGCGTGCACGTTGACGGCGAGCTCCTGGACTAACTTTAAATGGTGAGCCATCTCGTGGTGGAACTTTAGGATGTCATTGCTCCGTGTAGCCACTTTGATCTTCGCTAGTCATTCCTTAAACCACATGGACGTGGGTCCTGGATACTTGGCATTGCAGGTCCATGTAACTGCGCTGCGGCCTGGTTCTGTTGCATTACAAGTTTGGCCGATATTCGGCGATTCCCTCCCCCCCCCCTTTTTTTTTAAATTGTCTCCTGGTCTTGCGATAGCGTTCTCGCTTTCCGCGCACGGGGTCAGGGATTTTTCCTGCCTCGAGATGACTGGGTGTTGTTGTGCCGTCTCATCATCATCATCATCATTTATCCCCATTACGGTCGGAGGAAGGCAATGGCAAATGGCAAACCTGGTCAACCTAGGACCTTGCCTAGTACAGCGGTGCGGGTCTCCCGCTCCTCGGAGTATGGGACATCATCATTGTTAATATGTTAAGTGATCGATTTTATGAATCAAAGTTTATTTTCCAGAGTCAGAAATCAATAAAAGAATTAGTAGCGGACGGAGGGTCATTGGGATGCTTAACTCAGTCTTATGGAGCAGGAATGTAATGAGCAGAACTAAAAAATTAATATACAAATCCATATTAGAGAGTGTGGTTCTGTATGGAACGGAGACCTGGACAATTAACATGAAGCACATTAAAAAATTACAAGCCCTAGAGATGGACTTTTGGAGAAGATCGGCAAGAATCTCCAGGAAAGAAAAGATAAGGAACACCGAAATAATAAGGAGAATGGAAATAAAAGAAAGAATATATGACGTAATGGATAGGAAGAAATTACATTGGTGCGGGCATGTACGACGAATGGAGAAAACCAGAAGACCAAAATTGATACTGGAGTGGAAACCGGAGGGGAGAAGAAGAGGACGACGACCTGTGACCACCTGGCTCCAAAATGCACAGCACACAATGAGGAGAATGGGGGCAAAGGAAGAGGACACACAAGATCGAAACACCTGGAGGAATATTTTCAGAATATAGTTTAAGAACGTTTATTGTTTGTATTGTAATTTCCAAGTAAATTATTATGTTGGAGATAAGCCTCTGTAATGAGGAAAAGCTCAAAAAATAATAAATACTGGTCATTATCACCTTGAGCTAGTTGTGGTTTATAAATTTATCAAGTGAAATTTCACGTCATTGGAGATTGAGTAATTAACTATTGCTTTAATACCAATTGCAGGTGTCACATGACGCTTAACATCTCTTCCTACAGTTGGTGCTACACAGAGCTTCGCTGTTGGTTTTAATACTTTAGTCACCTGTATATTAATACTGTGCCAACGGCTTTGCCGCAGTGGATACACCGGTTCCCGTGAGATCACCGAAGTTAAGCGCTGTCGGGCGTGACGGCACTTGGATGGGTGACCATCCATGCGCTGTTGCCATTTTTCGGGGTGCACTCAGCCTCAACTGAGGAGCTACTCGACCGATTAGTAGCGGCTTCGGTCAAGCATACCATCATAACGACCGGGAGAGCGGTGTGCTGACCCCACGCCCCTCCTATCCGCATCATCCACTGAGGATGACACGGCGGTCAGATGGTCCCGGTAGGCCACTCGTGGCCTGAAGACGGAGTATATTAATACTGGCTTTTCGTGTTCTAGGAGCCGTTACTGGTGTGCGCAGGCCATCCTGCCTGTTGTTGTCGCCTGAGCTCTCGAGCACGGAATTCAGACGCGCGGCCGACGTGAACGCCGAACGTCGAGAATGTCCTGATTGCTGTGTACATCTTTCAGGCTATCACAACATAATACTGCCGAATGTTTTGCATAATAGTAATTCACGTAGGCCTATTTATGAGATCTTGCTAGTTGAGTATTTTTTTGGAAGCTATTACCTTCTACAAATTGTTATTTCTCATATTCACAAGGCCTGATAATTGACTAGCGAGCTCAGATCTGCAGTTCTGTTAAGGTTATATTTGTGTAAAGTAATGTTTTATTAATTTAAAGTTGGGCCCATAAGCCGGTTTTTCTTTTTTTTGAATTATTCTCATTGCTTTCATACAATTCAATAATCGGTGTACACGACCGCAATTTGCAAATACTAATTACTCATTGTGTTGTTACCAATGCTCTGTTTTAATTCACGTGGTGAAAATAAATTTTTGTATCCTCAAATGGGGTCAGCATCCCACTCCAGCAGCCCATGTGCCCTGCTTACCAATCTACCACCTTACCACTACAACTGCTGACATTTATTGTCAACAAATGAGACGTATTGCAGGCGCAGTCCAAGAAGAACGGCCAGGAAGACTGTGTGTGAAGTGGTCCTACTCCAAAAATAACGACCGCCCCCAATCTGCTAGACTGACAAAAACATTATACAGGAGTTGAGTTGGGAAGTCACTCCGCGTCCAGCTGATGAGCTATCTTAAGCCCTCAGATTTTCATCTTTTGCGCTCTATCGAACAACCTTTCCGGCAAGTTCTTCGCCTCAGAATCGTCTGATTTGTACAGTCGCGGAATGAAAAGTTAGACTAGCGTTGACAGACTTCTGATTATCTTTTATATGACCAACGCCTATTCCCACGCGGTATTAGCCGAACGGTCTGCGGCGCTGCAGTCATGGACTGTGCGGCTGATCCCGGCGGAGGTTCGAGTCCTCCCTCGGGCATGTGTGTGTGTGTGTGTGTGTGTGTGTGTGTGTGTGTGTGTGTGTGTGTGTGTGTTTGTGTGTGTTTGTCCTTAGGATAATTTAGATTATGTAGTGTATGAGCTTATGGACTGATGACCTTAGCCGTTAAGTCCCATAAGATTTCACACATCAACGTCTATTGTTACGTGCATGTTGTGTTTATTAAACTTGGGGATAAACGCTACGAACTTAACGCACTAACTTTATGGTTTGGTTGTGAATTGGCTGTAGCTTAGCCCGAGGTCTAGATCAGGTGTAAGGAAGGCGATAGTTTGCTTGTGAGTTGGATGTAGCTTAGTTCCAGGCCTAGGTTTGGTTCGACGGTAATAGCCTGGTTGTGAGTTGGTGATTCTAACGAACGTCAGGAGGAAAAAGATCAAGTTCTCGGGATGTAGGTTAGGTTGGAATGTGACAGTTTGGTTGTGAGCTGGCGAAGTCAACGAATGAGAAAGCTGAAAAACAGCACGAAGCTGGCCGCTGTGTTCGCAGGTTCGAATTCTGCCTCGGGCATGGATGTGTGTAATGTCCTTACGTTAGTTAGGTTTAAGTAGTTCTAAGTTCTAGGGTACTGATGACCTCAGATGTCAAGTGCCACAGTGCTTAGAGCCATTTGAATCATTTTTGAAACAGCACAAGTGTCACCTAACAGAAGTGTCAGTAACTCGCTGATAACGTGTCAGAGCCTGAAGCCCGTCTCACACGCAGCAAGGTTCGCCGCAAGTTTGCGAGATTGGCGTGCATGCCTGCCGGTTTGCAGGGAAAGGAGCCGGCTATCTTTCATGCCGAAGCTCCCCCACGGTGCAAGATCGGTAGCTAGTTGTGTTGTGATCGGCTGCATGTTGTATCGAACGAAGATGGCTGCTTCAGGTACAGATGTTCAGAGCAAACTGGCGTTATTAGCTGTTTTGGTGCTAAACGATGCAGAAATGCTTGCTAATGAGGGAAGAAGAAAGAAAGAATGGACGAAAAACTGGATTAAGAGGAGAAACGCTGGCAAAGGTGTGCTCTCTCCATGCTTCATAGAGAGTTGAGGTTAGTTCGCACCTACTTTTGTTTGAAAAGTATCACCATTTCATTACTGTTTGACTTTATAAATATACCAATAATGACTGTTATATACGACTTTATTTTATAGGATAGAAGATCGTACATCCTTTGCAAATTTTATACGAATGGCTGTATTGGTCCTAGCTCGTCGTATATGGTCGAACAAGACACACGGTACTTGCAACTCTTTGGAGTGGTTCTGCACGCAAATGTTTATTATAATAGTTTGCGCTTTTGACGACGTACAGACAATGTTCTTCCCTACAAGTACATATCAATGATTCAATCGCTTCCTTATACCACATCGGTGCCATTATTTAATGATTATAAGAACTTCCTACCGCACCTCACAACAGCAGAAAAGCAACTATCAACATAGGCTTCCCGCCCAAGTTTTCCGCGTCTGACGTCACAAACGAAACGTCTCATGATTGGCCAACGCAGGTAACCTTACAAGAAAAATAGTACCGGACCTATCCTGGAAATCTTACAAGGTTCCCAGCGAGGTAGCCCGCTAGCAAGCGACGCAAGGTAGCCGTCGCGCGAGCCAGCAAGGAAACTTGGAGCGAATCTTGCTCGGCGTGAGACGGGCTTTGGGAATGGTGGTTTCAAGGTGCCGGTCTGGCTGATATCCGCGAACACGTACCAATGAGGTTAAGAGAGTGTCGTATCGGCCGCCGCACAGCAGCCGTCAACTCGGCGCGGCGTGCCACAACACGCGCGGCACACAGCGAGTACCAACAACTGGCGCCAGTGAACGCGTCGTCGCGGGGTTAGCGGCAGCGTACACACCACTATCGATACGGGTTACCCTGGCGGCGCTGCCCTTGCCACCAGAGTGAGCAACCGTATAAGGGCGCCATCTACCGACACTCTGATTGGCCGGACCTGCGGATTTAAGCGAGCTCTCTGAGCTCGTTTAACCTGTTCAATCTTCGCCGATGACTGTGTTACTACCCGGATGCTGGATTCACGACGACCGAACCGTACTGCGGCCTCCCTGGCTGGAAACTTGCGACGCGTCGGTATCGACTGGTTGGCGGTGGTTTGGACTTGTATTCTCTACTAGTGACTCTCATCTCTCCTTGGCGCTACAGCCAGCGAAGTGTTGTGTACTCGAACTTAAGTTTTGTTTTGAGTGACAGAAGGTCAAATAAATTTGGTTATCACAGAATATTTGTTGTGTTGTAGTGCGGACAAAACACAACAGAGATATACAAGGTGTTACAAAAAGGTACGGCCAAACTTCCAGGAAACATTCCTCACACACAAAGAAAATATGTTATGTGGACATGTGTCCGGGAACGCTTACTTTCCATGTTAGAGCTCATTTTATTACTTCTCTTCAAACCACATTAATCATGGAATGGAAACAGACGCCGGCCGCGGTGGCCGTGCGGTTCTAGGCGCTCAAGTCCGGAGACGCGCTGTTGCTACGGTCGCAGGTTCGAATCCTGCCTTGGGCATGGGTGTATGTGATGTCCTTAGGTTAGTTAGGTTTAAGTAGTTCTAAGTTCTAGGGGACTGATGACCACAGCAGTTGAGTCCCATAGTGCTCAGAGCCATTTGAACCATTTTTTGAAACAGACAGCAACAGAACGTACCAGCGTGACTTCAACACTTTGTTACAGGAAATGTCCAAAATGTCCTCCGTTAGCGAGGATACATGGATCCACCCTCCGTCGCATGGAATCCCTGATGCGCTGATGCAGCCCTGGAGAATGGCGTATTGTTATCACAGCCACCCACAATACGAGCACGAAGAGTCTCTACATTTGGTACCAGGGCTGCGTAGATAAGAGCTTTCAAATGCCCCCATAAATGGAAGTCAAGAAGGTTGAGGTCAGGAGAGCGTGGAGGCCACGGAATTGGTCCGCCACTACCAATGCATCGGTCACCTAATCTGTTGTTGAGAAGCGTACGAACACTTCGACTGAAATGTGCAGGAGCTCCATCGTGCACGAACCACATGTTGTGTCGTACTTGTAAAGGCACATGTTCTAGCAGCACAGGTAGAGTATTCCGTATGAAATCATGATAACGTGTTCCATTGAGCGTAGGTGGAAGAACATGGGGCCCAATCGAGACATCACCAACAATGCCTGCCCAAACGTTCACAGAAAATCTGTGTTGATGACGTGATTGCACAATTGCGTGCGGATTCTCGTCAGCTCACGCATGTTGATTGTGAAAATTTACAATTTGATCACGTTGGAATGAAGCCTCATCCGTAAAGAGAACATTTGCACTGAAATGAGGATTGACACATTGTTGGATGAACCATTCGCAGAAGTGTACCCGTGGAGGCCAATCAGCTGCTGATAGCTCCCCTAGCACTCTCCATACAGTGACGTGGTCAACGTTACCTTGTACAGCAGCAACTTCTCTGACGCTGACATTAGGGTTATCGTCAACTGCACGAAGAATTGCCTCGTCCATTGCAGGTGTCCTCGTCGTTCTAGGTCTTCTCCAGTCGCGAGTCATAGGCTGCAATGTTCCGTGCTCCCTAAGACGCAGATCAACTGCTTCGAACGTCTTCCTGTCGGGACACCTTCGTTCTGGAAATCTGTCTCGATACAAACGTACCGCGCCACGGCTATTGCCCCGTGCTAATCCGTACATCAAATGGGCATCTGCCAACTCCGCATTTGTAAACACTGCACTGGCTGCAAAACCACGTTCGTGATGAACACTAACCTGTTGATGCTACGTACTGATGTGTTCGATGCTAGTACTGTAGAGCAATGAGTCGCATGTCAACACAAGCACCGAAGTCAACATTACCTTCCTTCAATTGGGCCAACTGGCGGTGAATCGAGGAAGTACAGTACATACTGACGAAACTAAAATGAATTCTAACATGGAAAGTAAGCGTTTCCGGACACATGTCCACATAACATATTTTCTTTCTTTGTGTGTGACGAATGTTTCCTGAAAGTTTGGCCGTACCTTTCTGTAACACCCTGTATACGGGTAATGAGAAGACTCACCGGTGCATGCAATTTCAAGAGCGGTAAGTCTGGAATAGCTCGGAATCGCAGTACTTTCTCCTAAACTTTGGTGGGTGGGGCCGAACTGAGTTCGGGAACGGCGCCCGGGGCTCAGGGTGCAGAGGCGCGGCCCACGTGCGCCGCTAACAACGCCACTGTGCGTTGCGGGCCAAGTTGCGCCGCCAGCCACAACAAAGGCGCGGGCCGGGTTTGTGGGGGGCCTCCTCACAGGCGTTCCCTGCCTCAGGTAATTACAAAGCCACCTCTGCTCCTCCAGACCGGCCTCGTCGCTCCTAAGCACAAACTCTCATTGTCGTTTTCCGAACACACACTGCGGCCAACTAATTTCTTCCATTTCGGACGGTACCCTCTCCACTCAAAATTGCAACTATCGCGACTCTCTCGCCTAGCGAAAAGTGCCAAACGCCTGGGAAAAAAAAAAGCGGAGGTGACTCCGGTATATAAGAAGAGTAAAAGAACGGACCAGCAGGTTACAGACCAATATTCCTAACTTCGGTTAGGTGCACACTCCTTGAACATATTCTCAGTTCGGATATCTTAATTTTTTTTGAGACCGAGAAGCTTATGTCCACGAATTAGCACGGCTTTAGTTAGCATCGCTCGTGTGAAACTCAGCTAGCCCTTTTCTCGCACGATATACTGCGTAATATGGATGAAGGACAAAAGGCAGATTTCGCATACTATGGATGAAGGGCAGAAGGCAGACTCCGAATTTCTTGATTTCTGGAAAGCATCTGACACGGTGCCCCACTGCAGGTTGTTAACGAAGGTACGAGCATATGGAATAGTTTCACAGATATGTGAGTGGCTCGATGACTTCTTAAGTAGTAGAACCCAGTATGCTGTGGAGGAGGAGATTAGTGTTTAACGTCCCGTCGACAACGAGGTCATTAGAGACGGAGCGCAAGCTCGGGTGAGGGAAGGATGGGGAAGGAAATCGGCCGTGCCCTTTCAAAGGAACGATCCCGGCATTTGCCTGAAGCGATTTAGGGAAATCACGGAAAACCTAAATCAGGATGGCCGGAGACGGGATTGAACCGTCGTCCTCCCGAATGCGAGTCCAGTGTGCTAACCACTGCGCCACCTCGCTCGGTCCAGTATGATGTCCTCGACGGCGAGCGTTCATCAGAGACGAGGGTATCGTCAAGCAGAGGCCCACGGAAGAGTAACAGGACCGTTGTTGTTCCTTACATACACAAATCATTTCGCGCACAGGGTGGCCAGCAATCCGCGGTTGTTTGCTGGTGCCGCTGTGGTGCACGGTAAGGTGTCGACGCTGAGTGAAGGTGGGTACAAGACTACTTAGACAAAATTTCTGGTTGCTGTGGCGAATGGCAGCTGGCTTTAAATGTGGAAAAAAATGAAGGTGATGCGGATCAGCGTGAAAAACAATCCTGTAATTTTCAAATTTCAGTATCAGTAGTGTCCTGCTTCACACAGTCACGTCGTTTAAATATCTGGGCGTAACGTTGCGAAGCTATATCAGATGGAAAAGGATTTGTGAGAATTGTGGTAGGGAAGGAGAATGGTCGACTTCGGTTTATCGGGAGAATTTTAGGAAAGAATGGTATACCTGTAAATGGCGGCGCATACAGGACACTGGTGCGACCTATTCCTGAATACTGTCCGAGTGTTTCGGATCCGTACCAGGTGGGATTAAACGAAGACATAAGGCAATTCAGAGGTGGCCTGTTATATTTGTTACCGGTAAGTTAGAACAACACATAAGTGTTACGGAGATTCTTCGGGAACTCAATGTGAATCTCTGCAGGGAATGCGACGTTCTTTTCGAGGAAAACTATTCAGAAAATTTTAAGACCATTGGGTGAACCTTTTTGTGTACTCTAAACGAAAGTAAATTTTAAGCTCTATGTTATTTACTATATCCGCTTGAAACATAGCAGATCAGCTTACATAGCACATTTAATGGTTCGATACCACAACTCTCAGGTCAATCAGGGCAGGTAATCACCCAATTCCAATTAACAGTATAATTAAGACTATATAAAATGTAAGTACCAGTAGTCCCTGCCTTATGAATGTTATGTAATGTATATGATCTTGAAACAGCAATACACCAAGTTTATAGAACTCAGTAACTGGTACAAACATCTGAAATAGGCACATTCAATAAACACAATTTAACTTATCTTGTGTACAGCTGCAATTCATTTGTGTGATCTATTCATGTCAGGATACTGTCAGTCAGAAACTATAAACAAACGACTAAAACTTTCTTTCTATTTAAATATCACAACGTCTGGTAATACTGATAAAAAGGTATGTTCAATCAACCGTCGAAAATACAAATCCTGCACCTAATTTATTTATGGCGTAATTAACAAAATTCTGAAAAAGCGTTGTGTTGCATATTTGATGTAAATTCCTAAGACAACCTCTTTTTTCGGAATGGAATGGAGGGACACAGCGGTATAGGCGTGGCAATGGCCTGGGGGTGGAGAGGGACACCACGGGGTGGGGCACAGGATCGAGTCGGCAGACAATGTGGATATGTTCAAGGAAAAGGATGCGCGTGGGGGAAGGAAGGCAGATACTGAAGGCGATGTGGACTGGATGGCGTTCTAGGATTTGGAGGGCTTTATAGAACCTGGGAGGGACGGAAATATAAGCAACGCTGGCATAACAAAGGATCAAAGATCAAGGATTTGTTGGTGTGAAGGATGGTGGAAGTATGCAGTCCCCATGTCCAGCTGGACAGGAGTTTCAGGAGGGGAAGTCTTTTGTGGGCTTTGTGTCGGATTGTAAGGAGATGGGGAGTCCAATCGAGGTGGCAGTCGAGGGTGAGGCGAAGGTATTTGAGGGTAGGAGTGAGGTGGATACGACGGCCATAAATGGTGAGGTGGAACGAGCGGATGGTGCAGCCTATGATTGCCTGGGTCTTGGAGGGGTGTATTCCATTTTAACTGCATAACTTTACTATTTTATAAATATAAGAGCCACATGTAACCGTAGTTGGCAAACAATCACGTTTATTTCCAAAACACACAAAAGTTAATAAAAAATACGAGGGGCGTTCAACACGCAATGCAATACGTTTTTTTCTCAGCCAATTTCGGCTGAAAGAATGGGGAATTTGTTGAGGGATATCCTGGAATACTACCGTTTCGGCCGCATAGTGTCATGAACTTCCGATAGGTGGCGGCGCAACACGTAGCCTTCAAAACGGCTTCTGTAACGGAGGAGCTTTCCAAGCAGACAACTGTCACTAGCTTTCTTTTGGAACAAAACTAGAGCACTGCCGATATTCATAGGCGCTTGCAGAATGTCTACGGATACCTGCGCGAGACGTGTGTCGTCATCGAGGACGCGCCTACCTGTCCCACCTCCCCGTGGTGGCCGCCCTCACACAGTTCTGACTACTGCAATGTTGGTATGTGCGGACACGCTCATTCAAGGTGACCGAGGGGTCCCAGTAAAACATCTCGCTGCACAACTAAACACCTCTGTTGGTGGTGCTGACACTTGTCCACCAGTTCGAGTACTCAAACGTGTTCGCCCGGTGCGTTCCTCGCCGCCAAAAAGAAGGCTATAAGGAGCTACGAAAGACCACCTCTGCCGTAATGCTAGCGCGTTATGAGGCCGATAGTGACAATTTTTTGTCGAACCTTGTCATAGGGTTCATCACTTCGAAGCGGAAACAAAACGGCAATCCATGGAATGATGCACCCTCAGCCGGTAGAGTCATCTGGGACTCTTGAAGCGGCTATTCTGTTTGAATTCGGTTGCAGCGATCGGCTCTGAAGTGTATTATTGTACCCTCAGGACACTGAAGAAATGGCTTCAGCGAGTTCGTCGCCAAAAAAGTGCAAATGGACTTCTTCTCCATGACTACGCGAGGTCTCAGGCAAGTCTGCGCAACCGAGAGGCGCTCACAAAACTTCGTTTGAGCCTACAGCCTGGCTCTCTCACCATCCTACTTCCATCTGTTCGGCCCAATTAAGGATATACTCGGCGGGAACGAGTACGCTGAAGATCGGGAGGATATTTGTGTAGCACGAGATCGGCTCCGACGTCGACCACTGGAGTGGTACCACGCGGAGCTACAGGCCCTCCCAGTAACAGGGCATAAGGCCGGCGCAATGAACGGAGATCATGGTTGAAAATAGGGATCTGTAGCCAAAATAGATGGAAATAATATGGTGTACAGGAATCCTGAATGAAACCAACCTGCTTTCAGAAAAAAAATGCGTTGCATTACTTATGAAACGCCCCTTGTAAAACGAAAAGACATCAAGGGAGCTTTACGGCGAGTACGCCGCTGCCGAGATTCAAAGAACCCCGCGGGCCCGGTATCCAAGCCTCCGACAATGAATCAAACGTATAGAACAAAATCTGAAATTGACAACATGGTCTGCACTGAGGAGACTTGCGCAAGACGCAAGAAAAAATTGAAAACGAGAATCGGTGGCGACCTATCTACAGATTGAGAACAAATGGTAACGCTGTCAGTCTTGGAAAATGGAAATTACTTGGGCCGTCGAGCGGCTTCGGTACTAGGACACATTTTGGACACGCCATTAAATGTTGAAAAATGCGGTGCAGAAACGCAACGCCGGGCCAAGGAGCACCCATCAGTCCCAGTTCACGAGCCAAGTGGAGAGAGCGAAGCCGTCGGTCGCCAAAACATTATGACAGTGGCAATGTTCGAACATAGCTGCTAAGGTTCAGTGACCGTGTCAGAATTATATTGTAACAAATAAGCCCATGGTCATATTAAGTCACAATTGACTTGGTCTCGACGCTACTATGAGCGTCGTCTTCAGAATTAGACTAACTGTACTAAAACATTAGGTATATAGTACATTAATAAAATTAAAGTTCGTACTGACGCGAAAAGATGCAGTACTTCATATGTGACTTTTAAGTACTGCATCCTTTCGCGTCAGTACAATCTTTAATTTTATTAATGTACTATATACCTAATGTTTTAGTACAGTTAGTCTAATTCTGAAGACGACGCTCATAGTAGCGTCGAAACCAATTTTGACTTAATATTTGTGACCGAGGGCTTATTTGTTACAATATAATAGTGGTAATGTGTTTGTCTGGACACATGACAGCAAAGTCAACTAAATTTGGTTGTGACGCATAAGCACAAAATGCATCGCACCCATTTAGAATGTAGGGCACAGAGGTCCGCACGCCACAGGCGTCGCAGACGTGGTCGTCTCGCCGCAGTCTGAAGCCACGCGTCGCAACCCTGTGTCCTGTTGGGAGGCGCCTCAGGTCCACTTCACCCTCTTAGCAGGTACGCCGAGGTCCCACAGTCAAGCACATCGTCTGCAGTTTACCGTCCGTGTGGTCGCAGCTCGACGCAGAAAAAGGGTCTATCCGAGCGCTGGAGTGCTTTGAGAGAGTTGGAGCCAGCTCTGCTGCAAGTGAGACAATGTTACTAATGAACGCAGGAGACGCAAGTGCAAGAGAGAGCAGTCAGTGGGGGTGACCTTGACGTTCCGCAGTGTGTCTGCTGGAATATGATGTGTCCAGTTACCCGTTTCGCAAGGGTCCACATATCATCAACACGTGTTGTGCATTTAACGGAACAATACATATACGCTTGAGGATGGGAGGAACACATTCCGAAACCATTTTCGTTTGTACAGACGCTTCAGCAGAAAGCAGAGCTTGTGCATTGACAATGATGGGGCGACACTTACCCTAGATATGCCTTACTGACAATACTATCGATCTGATGGAGGGACGGTTAAATATGTTTCTTGTTTGTTTTTCTTTCGTTTCTCGCTCCCCTTCTGTCTTCTGACTGGAATGATGCGCCCCGCCACGAATTCCTCTGCTGTGCCAACCTGTTCACCTAATACTGGCATTTGCAGCCGACCCCCTCAGTTATTAACCGGATGTACTCCAATCTCTGTCTCCACCCACAGTTTTTACCCTCCACAGCTGCCCCTAGTACCATGGAAGCTCTTCCTTATCATCCAGTTCCTTCTTCTTGTCAGAGTTTTCCATATCTTCCAAGCCTCGTATCACGACGAAAATAATAGTACGACAAGTTGCGTACCCAAATATCACAATAATAAACTCGCTTTGACACCAATAAGCATATCTAAGAAGCAAGAGATTCGACACATATATATGTGTTTTCATCCTCTCTACATTCGGCTCGCTTTCCCAGTCTCACAACGTCCCCACATTTTTCTTCTGGATGGTAAGTCATATATGTACGAATTTCGGCTCAATTGCTCCATGCGTTCCAGAACTTTTCTGAGTTCTATCCACCCTGTTCACTCATCTCTAAGTTATCATTAATTTCTTCATTCATGTGCACAGAAAAGAGAAACTTTACCCATCCTCTTCGGCAGTCTAATGTCTTCTTTTTCAGACGTTCGCTAAGGAAACTACTGCCCATCTCAAAAGACTGCAATCAAAGTGCTGCAGTATTCCTTAGGTACCGACGACCCACAGGTGATCAAAACTAACATGGAACCTACCGCTGTGTTTAATAGCTGCTGGGTGCCTGGGCATCGTCACACGCCGCCATCTGACATCTTCATGAACGGACATGGACACGGACAAGCAGCGGCGTATCTTACCTGAAACAGAAAACGAGAATGAGATGTATGTTTGGATACAGCTTAAGACAGCACACACATCGTTTAAAACGTGTGTGAAATCTTATGCGACTTAACTGCTAAGGTCATCAGTCCCTAAGCTTACACACTACTTAACCTAAGTTATCCTAAGGACAAACACACACACCCATGCCCGAGGGAGGACTCGAACCTCCGCCGGGACCAGCCGCACAGTCCATGACTGCAGCGCCTTAGACCGCTCGGCTAATCCCGCGCGGCGCCCACACATCATTTGAGCAAAATTAAGGAAATCACTCACATCAGACTAAACTCGCTTTAAAGCTGCCAGCAGACGGCCAACGCTCAATAACTATGTGCACTATTTCGTCCCGTTCGAAATACTGGATGATCAAGACGTTACTGGGCCGATAAATTGCTCGAAGGAGAGGAGAAGAAGGTAAATAAAAAATCGGGAGTCAAAAATTTCTGTATTTCGTTATAAAAAAAAGTTAAGAAAAGAATATGGCTTGTAGCTGTATGGTACGGCTATCTGTATTTAGTGAGTAACAACTAATAAGAATCATCACAAACACAACAAAACAGGACCATCTATCACCTCCGCATTTTCACACACACACACACACACACACACACACACACACACACACACAATATCCGTACGAATATACAAAACTTTGATTTTCGTATGGGACAATGGATAACGAGCAGCATTTCTCGGGATATGAAACAGTAAGAGAATGAAAAAAAATATCACTCTCAATTTTACGGTTCTTATACAACAGTCGTTCTGCTCTTTAACTCAGTTTAGTAGACAAGGAACAAACAACTATACTGTATACACAACGGAGAATTTGTTCTTACTGGGCTACACTATGTGTCACGCTGGCTTATTAATGGAAGTTGTTATCGTAATTCTGACAGATGTTGACGCAAAGTGCTCTACAATGAGTTTTTATATAATCTCTTATATATTCAATTTATTTCACGATCACTGACTATACAATATTGTCGTCATGTGGAGCACATCGTACTACATAGGAAAAACATATATTTTGCTCATAAATCAACATAATACTGTAAGGCGTAACTACACCTGTGACATCTTTTAACGCCGATATGAGATGCATTTCAGTGTGATGACAAACAGAATTGTCCCCACGAACGATATCCTAAATACAAATTCGTAAGTAGTTACCACATGGACCATCTTATCACTGATACCTTTGTTGTCTAGATTCTACACATGCACCCGTAACAAAAATTTTGTTCTCTGTAATACGTGGATTGTGAAAATGAGTAAGGCTGGAAACTAGTTAGCCAGTAAATAACCAGTAGCTTTGATGTTAAAATGTCTTTTCTGCCATATTTGACAGCTACAAGACACGACATACTGAAAACGTTTATAAAGTAAATGCCATTGCTTTGCAGAGTGACATCGGATACCACGGGTCCCTTACATCAAAATATCCCAGAAAAACATCGCTCCGTTATGGTCAAACTATAATCAAAATCAGTCACTATAAAATCCTACGCCCACGATTTGGTACGTCATTCATAGCGCCGAGGTCCTGAGGTTTTTCAGATAACTAAAGGGTGCAACAGAAAGAATTCAACAGAATGGGACAAGTGTCGCCAAGGTTCAGATACCAGCCCTTGACTCTAAATGGTTCAAATGGCTCTGAGTACTATGCGACTGACCGGCCATACCAGCCCTGTGTGTGTGTGTGTGTGTGTGTGTGTGTGTGTGTGTGTGCGCAGTAGCCTGTGATGTGATACAAGTTAATAGTGTAAAAGTATTTCTTAGATTATTTTTACACTTCTTTGGGAATATGCATAAAAAAACACTGAACGCAGCATATGAAAATTAACAACACAACATCTTAAGCTAGATCTACATGAGATATCATTACTGTATACATGAATTAATTAACTTGTTAGTAATTACTTCCTTTTACAATTAAGATTATATGTCTGATAGTATTTTGCAAGTAACCTATGGAAGAATAAACACCTAAAAACATGCACTAATTTTCGCGAAATGAGTATACCGTAGCAGCTGAATCACAGTTTTGGTGCTTCTCCAGCCTGAGGGGAAGAAAATCTAATTACTGGCGCAATACAGCGAACTACTGTCGGGATTTCTCGACTGTGGCCACCGCGCCGGGGCACGGATTGCCGGCCACTCAATCGCTGCCCGCCCTGTGGTCTGGCAAGGCACGGAATCCTTACAGCGCGTTAGCTGTGATCCGCCGGGCGATTCCCTGTAACAGGATCACAGGCGACCGCAGGTTCTGCCTGACGCAGCACACGCGGCCAAACCGTTTGCTCTGCTGCTGACCCCCCTGTGGGCTGCTCGGCGAGTGGAAGCATTACAAAGTAAGACGCGAAGAGTCTCCCCTTTCCTAATTTTAACCCTGTGCGTTTGTGGCGGAGAAAAACACTCACACATAAATTATCCGACAGTGCGACTAATTTATTGTACCTCTGAGCGATCGAATCCAGAGATAAAAATAAAGAGACAGTGTCTTACTCATGACTTAGCTTAAACCTGCGGTACTGTACATAAACATTTCGTAGTCTATTGTGGCCAGGTGGTGCAAATGTCCCAATGGAAATCTAATTCATTTATTTCGTAGACGAATGGATAAAAGTGTGAATCAATCTGATCTTTGTATTTTGAAAATAGTTCTCAATGTTCCTATACCTGGTTGTATGCAACGGTCAGAGCCATGATTATTAATTTTTAGAGATGACAGTGGTTTTTTTAAAAAAATTCTTTATTAGCAAAAACCATTATAATTATACAAGTTAACCCACTTCCTTAATTCATTAGTGGGTCATAACAGTTATACATTTATATTAAGTTTGCAGCTTTTCAGTTTTAATAAGTGAACTACAGTTATTAACAAACAATGGGCATTTAATATCTAACATCTACTGTTTATACCTAATTCCTATAACTAATTTAATTTATATGTATTCTGCAGCGTCACATGTGTGCCAGTGAAAGATATAAACCTACTTTAATCTGCCTTGCTCTTCGAGCTAATCCCGAAGAGCATGCCCCTCTGGCACTGGGCAGGCCTCGATGTTAAATTCGCTGCAGTTCCTATCGTAATTTCCTATAACTAAGTCCCACAAACTAACTTATCCTACGTCATATCGGGTGTGTGTCACAATCGGTGGTGTTGATCCCTACTCCCCCTAATCCTGCACGTGGCGGATTCCAACTGAGATGAAGTCGGCCAGTCCACGCACAGGCGGCATGGGAATGGGGCTCTTGGACGCAATCGGTGGTTATCGTCATTATTATTTAGTGTATCTCTCTTAAGTATTCAGTTAGAACTTTTCGAGATACCTCGTTAGCCAATGTGTTTAAGGTCTGAAAAGTTTCCTCTCGTCTGAGTAGTTGATACGTGTCATAGTTGGGTAGTCTGTCTCGTAGTGTGTTTGCAATATCATTGAAGAGGGGACATTCGTAAACTACGTGCTCGGGTGTACCCTCCGGATCGCCACAGTCACACGCTGGTGTAACCCTCTTCCCAAATCGACATAAATACGTCGGATAGGGTCCATGGCCAGTGAGAAAGTGGATCAGACCTCGTGTAGTCTCAAAGTATTTCAATTCCAGGCGTTCCCTTACATCAGGTATAAACTGGAAAGTTCTACGTCAGTAGATGTCAGTGGTTTAGACAACGTAATTGTTTTGAAACTTCGTAGCAGAGTAAAACCGTATGCCTGACCAAGACTCGAACCTGGGGCCTTTGCATTTCGCGGACGAGTGCTCCGCCGACTAAGCTATCCAGGAAGCGCTCACGACCCGTCCTCCCGGGTTTACTTCCGCCAGTACCTCGTCTCCTACCTTCCAAACTTCACAGAAATTCTCCTCCACTCACCTGTAATACCCTTTCTCCCAGGGTTGCTTGTCTCACAAGGTATGTGAAAGAACTGTGAAAGTTTGGAAGGTTAGTGAGAGGGGCGGGGAGGGGGGCAGAAGGGAGTCCCGTGCCCAGGGGGCTCAGTCGGTAGAAGAGTTGTTCGCGGAAACGAAAATATCCCAGGTTCGAGTCCCAGTCATTCACACAGCTTTCGTCGGTCTATAAGTCTCAGATCAGTGCACACTCCGCTGCAGAATGACAAATCGTTCTGTTACTTATATTAATTGGGGAAAAAAACAAATTTCAGAGCTACACATGGTGTTCCAAAAATCACGGCAATATTTCAGAGCGAGGTCCGGCACATGGGTTCGCAAATGGATAGTTACTGAGATATCTGACATGGAATTCTATTACCACGTATATTACTAACGCTCCGTGCGATCTCGCCCTATCGGTATCACAGTCCTATGCAACGATAACAGTCCTATGTAACGATACTGTGGTGTGGCAGTGATTTCCGAAGACCGTGCTGGATTGTAATTACCGTACTTGGTAGCAGACCCTACAGATGGCTCTGGCGGACAACACGGTACAACCCTGTTAGCAAGTACACCGCTGCTGTTGTTGTACGTAAGGTCGGTTTGTCTAAGTACAGGTTATGTGCTGCTGGTATGTTGCACTGTGACCGCTGATTCTCCTGTACGTACTGTTTTACACAATGGTTCATTCAAATGCTGAGTACGCATGCATTATTTCACGTATGGTTTGGCGAATGGCGATGCCGTAGAAGCACGCTGGTTGTACCACGTACGACATCCAGACCTCCGGTGGCTGATAGGAAGACATTCCAAGAAGTGCACCGCCGGTTAAGTGAGCACGGTAGTTCTACAGCTTTACGTGGAACGTGAGGACGGCCACCTGTCTTAGACCTGTTGATCTTTTTCCTGAGTGGCCATTTAAATGTGTTGGTGAATGTCCCACCTGTGTAGCATGAAGCAACACTTCTTGCAAGAACGCAGATAATCAAAGAATACGCATAACCGCGGAATTTTTGAATGTTTTCGTGGCTCACTGCAACTACGACCAAAAACCTGCACACTAGCAGAGGGCTCACATTCCTGACACACTTAATGAGCTAGTGAATCGGGTGCATCGCTGGACTTTCTCATGCACTAAGCAACCGACTTCCAGATCTAGTGTCTCAATAAATATTCATTTCTGGGCCCATATTCATAAGCATTTTTTTATCTTGTGCGGTTGCTGAACCTGGTCGTGGTTTATAGCCGTGCATTTCTTCAACACCCAGTAACTCTTTAATGTAATTATTTGGTTCCCGGCAAAATCATTTTTTCATGCTCTTTATGGAGAGAATTGTTCAAAAAATTGCAAATCTAACTGGACTGCGTTCTTAAGGTCGACAGGACTGTGACAGAAGTAGCTACGCAAACTAACACATCGCCTTGCGTGGGATCAGTAAGTTTGCTGATGGCAATAAGACAAATCCTTTGAAAATTAAGAACTATGTGCAATTTTCGGTTTTATTTTCAATATTTTAGTTAGTGTCATTTTTTCCAGAAGGGTGCAGTGAGGGACTTCTCAGCTAAATACCAGACGAGAGTGAAGGCGGACAGCGGAAGTCGCAGTTACGAGGCGATTTCGAGATCCAGCATTAGCATTAGCTTTGCAACATAAGAGAGCCCCTTGAAAACCTTGGTACGAATCGGGGTAAGAGATCCTCTAATTTAATTCAGCGACAATATGTCGCCAACAAAAAATAGAAAGCCTGCTGTCTGTAAAAGTGTATCTGTTTATGGGCGTAAATAAAAAGTCGACGAGTGGCTAGCTAGGTCTCTGCCCCTCCGCCCCCCCTCCCCCCACCGTCCACCGTCTCTCTCTCTCTCTCTCTCTCTCTCTCTCTCTCCCCAAATGGTAAGGCTACGGCAGCTGTAGGACCTCGGTCTTTTCAGCCAAACGTTCAAGCGGGCTGAGGGTAAGACAGAGGTATCGCACATCGGAATATCTGGAAGAATATGTGGGATGATTTGCGTTCCGGAATTTACCTAAAAAACTAAGGAAAACATACGAAAGACCTTGGTGAGACTGGAGGGAGTGACTATTTCAAGTTACAGTAGTAACGATGTTTTCCATTAAGCCGGCCAAATATTAAAATATTGTGTGCGTGAGTTGGTGGTTAGAGGTAAAATACCAAACGACTGTATTCTCGACCAATCAGAATAAACCACATTTGTGACAGACTCGCACATACGCCGTACAATAACAGTTTGGAAATTGACCACTCCAGAATTTAGACCAGTTACTAGATGAGAAATCAAAATCTGGGGAACACGGCAAAAGCAGTGAGTGAAAGGAAGCGTGTGGAGCTACAATTTTACAAATTAACAGAAACAGAAATATTACGTTTATATTTTAATTTCACTCATAATCGATGTATTTGAAAGACTGTAATCGCCGGCCGGAGTGGCCGTGCGTTTCTAGGCGCTACAGTCTGGAACCGCGAGACGGCTACGGTCGCAGGTTCGAATCCTGCCTCGGGCATGGACGTGTGTGATGTCCTTAGGTTAGGTAGGTTTAACTAGTTCTAAGTTCTGGGGGACTGATGACCTCAGAAGTTGAATCCCATAGTACTCAGAGCCATTTTGAGACTGTAATCGTATCAAAGTACAGTTTCTTCTGATCCATAGCTCGACGCTATTCAGGAATTTATTCCCAGTGACAAGTGCAACTACTTACAACGGCATTTTGTGCGATGCCTGCATGTGCCTTCTTCCGTTTCTCTTGCCCTGCAATCCGGCATACGAAGTGGAAACGTGTGTGACCAAGTGCCACAGTGGCTCGCCAAAATGACGGGGGGGGGGGGGGGGGGGGGGGATATCGGCAAGTAGTCAAGTAGTGCGTTCGAACGGGGCAGAGTAATACGTGTCTGGGACACTCCGCCACCTACAGGCCACGCTGCTCTTAAGGCGTGTGTGGAGCCGGCAGAGGGCCGTACGCTGCGGCGAGAGGGAGACAGGGTACTGGACGAGACACGGTGAGCACACCGCGAGACGACAGCCACCCTGTTGTCCGCCTGGCCGTGACGGACAGAACAGCTCCGTCCACTGAGTCGGCACGGCGCTGGAGCACTGCGGCGGGTGTCGACGCGTCTGTGTGTCCACTGTTCGGCGTTTCCTGCGGGGCCGGACTGGTCGCTCGTCGCACGTCAATTAGTCGGCTTCCACTGACCAGAACCCACCAACTTCACAGACTGCAATGGGCACGTGAACATCGGCGCTGGCTCACTGAGTGGCAAAATGAAGTGTTTCCGGACGAGTCCCGTGTCAACTCGTCCTACGAAGTGCATTCAAGTTCTAAGGCCTCCGATTTTTTTTCTAATTAACTACTCACCCGAAATCGATGAAACTGGCGTTACTTCTCGACGTAATCGCCCTGCAGACGTACACATTTTTCACAACGCTGACGCCGTGATTCCATGGCAGCGGCGAAGGCTTATTTAGGAGTCTGTTTTGACCACTGGAAAATCGCTGAGGCAATAGCAGCACGGCTGGTGAATGTGCAGCCACGGAGAGTGTCTTTCGTTGTTGGAAAAAGCCAAAAGTCACTAGGAGCCAGGTCAGGTGAGTAGGGAACATGAGGAATCACTTCAAAGTTGTTATCACGAAGAAACTGTTGCGTAACGTTAGCTCGATGTGCGGGTGCGTTGTCTTGGTCAAACAGCACACGCGCAGCCCTTCCCGCACGTTTTTGTTGCAGTGCAGGAAGGAATTTGTTCTTCAAAACATTTTCGTAGGATGCACCTGTTACCGTAGTCCCCTTTGGAACGCAATGGGTAAGGATTACGCCCTCGCTGTCCCAGAACATGGACACCATCATTTTTTTCAGCACTGGCGGTTACCCGAAATTTATTTGGTGGCGGTGAATCTGTGTGCTTCCATTGAGTTGACTGGCGCTTTGTTTCTGGATTGAAAAATGGCATCCACGTCTCATCCATTGTCACAACCGACGAAAAGAAAGTCCCATTCATGTTGTCGTTGCGCGTCAACATTGCTTGGCAACATGCCACACGGGCAGCCGTGTGGTCGACCGTCAGCATTCGTGGCACCCACCTGGATGACATTTTTCGCATTTTCAGGTCGTCATACAGGATTGTGTGCACAGAACCCACAGGGAGGCGATCTGTTCAACAGTCATTCGGCGAGCCTCCAAAACAATTCTCTCCACTTTCTTGTGCGAGCCCAAAGCTGTTTCAGTTTGTTGTCACACGATGTTCTGCCTTCATTAAACTGTCGCACCCACGAACGCACTTTCGACACATCCATAACCCCATCACCACATGTCTCCATCAACTGTCGATGAATTTCAATTGGTTTCACACCCCGCAAATTCAGAAAACGAATGATCGCACGCTGTTCAAGTAAGGAAAACGTCGCCATTGTAAGTATTTAAAACAGTTCTCATTCTCGCCGCTGGCGGTAAAATTCCATGTCCCTTACGGTGCTGCCATCTCTGGGACGTATTGACAATGAACGCAGCCTCATTTTAAAACAATGCGCATGTTTCTATCTCTTTCCAGTCCGGAGAAAAAAAATCGGAGGCCTTAGAACTTGAATGCACCTCGTACAGTGACGGCCGCATAGGCGTTCGATGCCGCCGTGGTCGGACTCCAATGCGGACAAACGCCAAGTGCAATGATTTAGTGCGCCATTGCCTACAACACAGTATCTCGCCAACTACTTGTTGGCGGCAATTTGAACAGCTACCGCTACCTCAGTGAAGGGCAGCGCCGTTCCACATTACATATTTCAGCAGGACAACGCCCGGCCGCTTATGATGAGGAATGTGCGAGCCGTCTTCGATGAACCTCTGGTACCGCTGCCTCCCTGGACTGCCGTTCGCCTGCCATGTCGCCAAACGAACGTATATGGGACATGGTCTGTCGGCAACTTGTTCGTTGACGTCCTCCAGCAGCTGCAGCTGATGCTGCGTGGACGCGCCTGATTCACCAGCAGCGTGTTCAGGCGCCCTTTGACTCCATGCAACAACGTTTGCCGACTCTGACTGCATCAGGGGGTGGCGCTACTCCGTACTGAAATTCCGTAGTCACAGCGCATGCACACGTCTGTAAATCCAATCATTTGTGTAGTGTCATGTCCCTAATCGCTGGAATAAATTTTATTGTGATCGCATCTCTGTCTTGCTTGGTGTTCCACTTTCTCCAGAAAGTTATGCAGTTGCGGCCCAATCGAGAAATCGCAAAACACAGAACCAGTAATTTTTTACATCCTTATGCCACAGAAAAGTAATTTCGCGCTTCTCCACTGCGCAACATAAATAAACGATTTTTTTTTCGAAATACCGAAATTCCCTCCCACTGCGACGCACAAAACTTCCTCCGTTATGGTACGGAAGCGT
The DNA here is from genome assembly GCF_023864275.1 of Schistocerca cancellata. Lineage (NCBI taxonomy): Eukaryota > Metazoa > Arthropoda > Insecta > Orthoptera > Acrididae > Schistocerca > Schistocerca cancellata. The sequence goes on from NC_064635.1 coordinate 134,858,804, forward strand.
GGCGGCCTGTGACGCAACGTTCGGGCTCGGTAGTCACAGCCCCTCTTACCCACATTCCACCCCACCTTTTGCGGCCTCTGCGATGGACGTCAGAATCACGACGCCCAATGCTGGAATCGCGTTGCTTCCTTATGGGTGGCCGAGGAAAACATTTCACTCACGGCACCGCTCAGAACCAACAAGAAAAGGCCTTAGGGTGTGGCCAAAACGGCGTCAGTGAAATCACGCCTCAGTTGCGGCACTATTCACACCACATTTCGCAGCCGAAAACGACAGTTCGCAGCGCGACATACGACAGGACGACGTTCTCGACAACGTTCGACAATGCTGATTTAGCCCTTCCGCTAAATCAGGACGTAATAGGCTGAACGTAGATTACTTTGGAGTACAACAGTGCGAACGCAGTTTTTGCTCTTATATACAGACTGCAACCACAAGAGATCGTCCAAAACCATAGCGCGAACGCAGTTTTTGCTCTTATATACAGACTGCAACCACAAGAGATCGTCCAAAACCATAGCGCGAACGCAGTTTTTGCTCTTATATACAGACTGCAACCACAAGAGATCGTCCAAAACCATAGCGCGAACGCAGTTTTTGCTCTTATATACAGACTGCAACCACAAGAGATCGTCCAAAACTATCTGAAGAAATTTTAATGTGATCCCAGGCAGCACAGTCCGTGTATCCTTTTTTAGCCCTCCTCTTTCGAAACTTTTTCTCGCCGACTCCTCCCACAAAGGAAAAAAGTTCATCCACTTATTCCATTTTCGGTGTTTATACAATAAAACTGCTCCATCAGCCTTTAAGTTTTAATTTATTACTTCTTTATTATGAATTATATTCGCAGCATATTACGCCGAGAGTATTAACTGAATGTACCTAAACATTACATCATTGGAGATATGACATCAAACACTGAGATGCGTGACAACCTAGTATTTTAAAACCACTCTCACTATACTCATCGAGTGTTTGCTAACACTTTGGGAGCTTACTGGTTATTACTAAATACGTAAACCGCTACACGCTGAGTTGACGCAGGTCGTGGGACCCCTCCTAACATTGTGTCGGACCTCATTTTGCCCGGCATAGTGCAGCAACTGGACGTGGTATGGATTCAACAAGTTGGAACTCCCCTGCAGAAATACTGTGCCATGCTGCCCCTATAGCTGTCCATAACAGCGAAAAGGTTACCGGTGCAGGACTTTGTGCATCAACTGACATTATATCCCATAAATGTTCGATGGGATGCATGTCGAGCGAACTGGATCAAATAGTCCAGAGTGGTCTTCAAACCAGTCATGAACAACTGCAGTCGGTGGCATATTCGGCAACATGAAAAAAGTCCATGAATAGCTGCAAATGGTCTCCAAATAGCTGAACATAACCAATTTCAGTCAATGGTCAGTTCAGTTGGCCCCGAGGATCCAGTCCATTCCACGTAGACGCCGCCCACTCCATTATGGGGCCACCACCTTGATGGCAACTTGGATCTGTGGCTACGTGGGGTCTGCGCCACATTCGAACCCTACCATCAGCTCTTACCGATTGAAATCAGGACTTATCTGACCAGACCGCAGTTTTCCAGTCGTCTAGGGTTCAACCGAGATGGGCATCATCCCAGGACAGGCGCTGCAGGCGGATTCGTGTTGTCAGCAAAGGCAGTCGCATCAGTCGTCTGCCGCACTGTCCTAACGGAGACGTTCGTCGAACGTCCCACGTCGATTTCTGCGGTTTTTTTCAAGGACTGTTTCTCGTCTGTTAGCACCAACAACTCTACGCAAACGCCACTGCTCTCGGTCGTCAAGTGAAGGCCGCCGGCCACGCGTTGAACGTGGTGAGAGGTAGTGTCTGAAATTTGGTATTCTCAGCACACTCTTCGACTGGATCTCGGAATACTGAATTCCCGAACTATTTTCCAAATGAAATGTCGGTCACTTCCTGTTGCGCAGCCACAATAACGTCGCAAACATTTCACATACGAATGTGCTTTCTTTTTCAAAATGGTTCAAATGGCTCTGACCACTATGGGACGTACCATCTGAGGTCATCAGTCCCCTAAAACTTAGAACTACTTAAAACTAACTAACCTAAGGACATCACACACACCCATGCCCGAGGCAGGATTCGAACCTGGAACCGTAGCGGTCTCGCGGTTCCAGACTGAAGCGCCTAGAACCGCTAGGCCACTCCGGCCGGCCTTTCTTTTTCGTTTCTCTTCCATCTAGTACCATAACCTCCAGATGCCAGACACTCAGATCGGTGCCAAATGTTGAATGTCGATAGAGTATCAACCAAAACTCCGAATCAGTTGCAGCTTCGTGTTGTCGTCCAGCAGAACGAGCGTAAACGTTAATTAAAAGTAACAACAGAACTAACAGTGGGCAGGAAAAGCGCATCTGTGAACTATTAATACGTTTAGCTTCCGTGTGTGAGTTCCTACACCGTTAGGTCGTCGTACAAAGGTCGCGGGTTCAGCACCCACTGACGACAATTTTTTTAACTGGGTACACATGAAACTTTTATATCGGAGAACATTCCCTTATACGTAAAAAAATAAAAAATAAAAAAAACATTTCCGGAGTTCTTTGAAATGTCTTTTGGCAGACTGCTTTCTCCACGTTAGTTGAAAGTTGAAAGTAGCACATCGATAGAGTAAGTTTGTGTAGATAGGTGTGGTGTTCCATCAGACATGTGCGAAAGAACAGAAACCACTCGTGATGTTTCATAGCGACTTTTGTGTAGGTACAACGGAAATAACTGAAGGTGAGAGAAAGGGAGCAGCATTCCTACGGGACATTAGTGATCAATAGAATACGTCGAATGTCACAGGAGATGAAACATTACATATCGACGTTCATGAAATGGACTAGGATCGACGTCTTCGGTATCATCGCCAAACGGTCCTCAAGCGATGGAAGCGGTAAAGCACCACAGAACGAAAAAAGGGTAGTGTTTTACTAAAAAAAAAAACGAGAAAATCGAAATGTTCAAATACTGGCTTAAGGTCAAAAAGCAGCCGAACCCAACCCAAACATTTGCACGAAGTCTAGAATGAAAAACATATTTCCAACCAGACGTCCTGCACAATGTATGTTGTATGAACGGGAACAGGAAAGTTAATGTCTGCGAAGAAGTACGAACATATTACAACACATATGACGGAGACCTTCAAACACCGCCACACAGAAGGTTGATGTGTTCACGATGTAGACATGAAATAGTGGGCGAAAACAAAAGCGAGACAGTTAAATTTTCCAACATTTGACGCCACCGACAGTTGGGTCTTGAGCTGGAAGCGTAAAAACAATATTGTTAAGTCATATCTTTTGTTATAGTGAGAACATTTCACAACAGTAACGACATCCAGAAAACGGTAGAGGACTGGCAACAAGCAACTCGTGCACCCACGACAGCCTACATAGACATAAATATCTACACCGCCGGAGTGCCTTCAACAAGGAGAGGCCTTTGGGCCGCACCCTTGCACCAAGTGGTTCTAAAGATATTGTGGGGGTCGTACAGTCCGTTCACGCGACAGCCCGCACGTACACAATTATTTGATTCCTTTCACAGACGGGCAAACTTGCTTCAACGTCAAACTTCCTTCAAAGCTGTTTGTTCTTGTGGTGTGCGTACTGTAAGACCTTCGGTACACACACCATCAGATTATTTGACTTGTCGCTCTAACGAAGTAGGCGGGTGTCAGCAATATGTCTCGTGGTCTTATCGTGGCGTGTTTATCTTCTGCCGTTACCTCAGACGATAGAAATGCCACTTGCACGCTTACATTAGAGTAGCAGATTGACGGTGACCAACTTTAAACAGAACTTGATTAATTTTCAAACACATTTATTAAAATAATAACAAGCATAAAAATAACTTAACTTGGTTCTGGATGCTATTTACAATTGACAATCTGAAGTTCCTTTTGTTTTGGTACGTTAATCTTATTCTCACATATCTCTGATACTTGACAAAGTGTCTATACGTCTCTCTTCATGGCTATGTACAGGAATATGATAATCTTATTAGGCGCAGACTGAAACTTAACCATAGACTGGTTAAGACAAAAGCAGACTAATGCAGACTGGTACAGACAAATGCAGACTGACTAATCGGAGATCTGTACACTCATTATAAAACCTCGCGCGTTCAGGTATCACTGCGCGAGTGTGATCCGCGAGGAGAAAAGGTTCTACGTTAGCAGCAATATCATTGGCTGCGTTACACATTAATACGCGGATCGGCGGAAGCAGAATTTGGTCCGTCTCTAAGACAGCGCCATCTCGTAGTGCGGAGACGGACGAGCGCTGCGCCTGCGCTGTTGTGCTTAGCGGGGCGCGCTTTAGTGGGAAAGTTGTGCACGCGCTGACTACGCGGAACTATGTACACAACAGTTGTTCTTCAAGAGCTTCTTTAAGTACTCACACATACCAAATTTAATCGTCCATTCTCACTCTTCCAGCAAAATGACCCACAGAACTGTTCAGGGCATTTCTACAAGAAGCGGTAGTGGAACAAATCAGCGGAGAGAAACTTCTGCTAATACTGGATTCTTACGGTTCCCACAAAGACGCCAGTGTTGTCAGGGAGTTGCACATACAAAATAACCTACCAGAAGACAAACTCACAATTCACGTAATTCCAGCAAAGAGAACCTCCATCTGCCAACCTCTTGATCTTCATTTCTTCGGTACGTACATGCGCATGATTTCCCAAAATATCCGATGCTGCTCCAGATTCTTCGGAAGAGATTAGTCTGCAGCAACGGAATAATCTTCTTAAGCTGGAGTCACTCACGTACAAAGTTATCTACCTCATGGGTGAATAACGGCTAAACTGGTTGATGAACCCACATCCTTTAAAACTTTGACAAAGTTCTGTTTCAGACAGAAACTTTCATTCTGTAACCTAAAGGTTGCATGCGCAAATGTGGGTTTCGTCAAGTGGTGTACGAAAGTATTCGTAATTTGCGTCACAGATTTCTTCATTTGTAACCATTATTGTCAAGCCTTTGTTCCTGAATGAATGACACTGTGTGAGTGTGTGTGTGTGGGGGGGAGGGGGGTCGTGTTTCCATTGACTTTTTAACGTCACGAACCTATTATTAATCTTGTTGTTGTTGTGGTCTTCAGTCCTGAGACTGGTTTGATGCAGCTCTCCATGCTACTATATCCTGTGCAAGGTTCTTCATCTCCCAGTACGTAGTGCAGCCTACAACCTTTTGAATCTGCTTAGTGTATTCATCAACCCATCTAATCTTCAGCATTCTTCTGTAGCACCACATTTCGAAAGCTTCTATTCTCTTCTTGTCTAAACTATTTATCGCCCATGTTTCACTTCCATACATGGCTACACTCCATACAAATGCTTTCAGAAACGACTTCCTGACACTTAAATCTATACTCGATGTTAACAAATTCCTCTTCTTCAGAAACGCTTTCCTTGCCATTGCCAGTCTACATTTTATATCCTCTCTACTTCGACCATCATCAGTTATTTTGCTCCCCAAATAGCAAAACTCCTTTACTACTTTAAGTGACTCATTTCCTAATCTAATTCCCTCAGCATCACGCGACTTAATTCGACTACATTCCATTATCCTCGTTTTGCTTTGTTGATGTTCATCTTATATCCTCCTTTCAAGACACTATCCATTCCGTTCAACTGCTCTTCCAAGTCCTTTGCTGTCTCTGACAGAATTATAATGTAATCGGCGACCATCGAAGTTTTTATTTCTTCCCCATGGATTTTTATTCGAAGTCCGAATTTTTCTTTTCTTTCCTTTACAGCTTGCTCAATATACAGATTGAATAACATCGGGGATAGGCTACAACCCCGTCTCACTCTCTTCCCAACCGCTGCTTCCCTTTCATGTCCCTCAACTCTTATAACTGCCATCTGCTTTCTGTACAAATTGTAAATAGCCTTTCGTTCCCTGTATTTTACCCCTGCCACCTTCAGAATTTGAAAGAGAGTATTCCACTCAACATTGTCAAAAGCTTTCTCTAAGTCTACAAATGCTAGAAACGTAGGTTTGCCCTTTCTTAATCTGTCTTCTAAAATAAGTCGTAGGGTCAGTATTGCCTCACGTGTTCCCATATTTCTACGGAATCCAAACTGATCTTCCCCAAGGTCGGCTTCTACCAGTTTTTCCATTCGTCTGTAAAGAATTCGCGTTAGTATTTTGCAGTTGTGACTTATTAAACTGATAGTTCGGTAATTTCCACATCTTATTATTTCGTTTATTATTACTATTATTTACCATGTTTATTAGTATTACAATTAGTATTAGTTCACACGTGTGGTGCAAATGTTTCTTTATTTTTCTATTCTGATTGTATATTCTGTGAAACTATAAATGTACTCTATAGATTTACTACTTTCAAAGAAACATCGCAGAAGCAGGCTGCCAAGAGGACACTGCTGTACATTCCGAACAGCCGTTTTAGATGGCATAAAGATGTCGTTCCATGTAACACTTTCACGAAAAAAGAAAAAAAAAAAACTGCCACCATTGGTATTTGAGTCCGGACCGTCGGTACGACGACGTAACGCTCTACCAAATCATCCACGGAGGCCGAACATGTTAATTGCTCACAGGTACACTTTTCCTGTTCTCTGGTAGTTCTGGTGTTACTTTTAATTACCGTTTACGCGTGTTCTGCTGGACGACAGCACGTAGTATGAACTGAATCGGTGTTTTGGTTGACACTCTGTGGACATACAACGTTTGGTACCGATCTGAAGGTCTGACGTCGGGAGGTTTGGGTGCAATCAGACAGCCGCAGCAAAGCGCTGTCGGGCAAAGATAGTAATGAAGGAGGAACAGTAGAAGAAGAACATTATACAGGCTCCCTAGAGCAGATGCCGCGCACGGAGCAGGCACTGCGTTCGGCTGTTACACGCCTAGTGCAGGCTCCGGCCACCGCTCGCAGGTGGGGCGCGCGGCGCACACGCAAGATTGCCCCATCAGGGCGGGAGATCGAAGCGTCGCGGGCGGCGAGATAAGGCGTGGCGGAGCAGATGGCTGGGCGGGCAGTCGTTACGCGGCCCGATATGAGCCAGCAGCCAGCACCCAGCCTGCCTAATGACTGGCCGGGGCCTCAGCCGCCGTCATCAAGCGGCGCTGCCCGCCGCGTCTCCCAGATACGGAGGAGGGCGCTCCTGTACTGCGGAAGCCTCGCCATCTCAGGAGTCTGCCGCGCGGCGGCGCCTCGGTGCACCATCAGTCAAAGTCACTCCAGAGCTGCACACACCCAGCTGCTGTCACTTCCGACGCCCGTCTCGTCTTTTAATGAATACAGCCACTACTTAATGTTGGGCGCGTCAATAATTTGATGCAGATGGGCTGTTTCAGAATTGCGGTGACGTGAACGGCCTGAGCTGCTTCACCCAAAGACACGACAACGAGTAACGGGAGGCGGATTTAATACTACAAGTTACCGAACTTTACAAGTTTACTGATCCCCGGTTGCAGCATACTAGTACAGAGAAAAAAAAAAAAAGTTAACTTCGTTGCTTTCATGAAAGATTTATACAATGTTTACTGCATTGCACTCTTTGAAATTTTGGCGGTATCAGGGATAAAATTAAGGCAACGAAAGGTTATTCACAACTTGTACAGAAACCACGGTGCATTTATGGCAGGCTAAGGACACGAAAACAATGGAGTGATTGAGAAGGGAGAGATACAGGGTTGTACTTCTATCCAACGTCACTGATTCTCTAGAATGAGCAAGGTGTAAAGGAAACCAAGGATAAATTTGGAACAGGAATGAAAGTACAGGGAGAAGAAATAAAAACGTTTACGTTCGCTAGTGACAAAATTCTGTCAGAGATACCAAGCGAGTTCTATGTGGTGTTGAAAGGAATGAGTACTGTGTTGGGAAGATATAAGATGGATGTCGACAAAAATAAAACAAGGGTAAAGGTATGCAGTAGAACTAAATTACAAGAGATTCTGCGGCAATTCCATTACGAAACGGGAGACTAAAAGCAGTAGATGAGTTATGCTGTTTCGGGATCACGAGGTGATGGCCAATAGTCCCTGCCCATACACTGTGCCTGAACCGGTGCTGATGGTCTGCTTGCCGTGGGGATTCTATACAGTTAACAGATGGATCCTGTGAAGGTTGGCAATACCGCCCCTCCTAAAAGTGCTCTCGTGTGTGAATAGGACGGACGAGGGACGTCACGCAGATACCTCTTCACGGAGCTAGACATTTTAGTTTCGCCGTCAGAATAGATACACTGCCGGGGAAGAAAATGGTACACCTGGAACGAGGACATCGATTTTGATCCGATGACGGCATATCCCACCTGGTGGATACTACATGTAGCATGCTGACCAGTGTTTCAACGTCATCCGCTAACATATAGCGTAGTGGCATAGCTGCCAGAGCGCCATGTATTTTTACCCGTTAATAGCGAACGCTCTGACTCAGAAGGCTCAGTGTGGTGCGAACGTATGAAGGGAGTAGGCAATGTTGTTGTTGTTGTTGTTGTGGTCTTCAGTCCTGAGACTGGTTTGATGCAGCTCTCCATGCTACTCCATCCTGTGCAAGCTTCTTCATCTCCCAGTACGTACTGCAGCCTACATCCTTCTGAATCTGCTTAGTGTATTCATCTCTCGGTCTCCCTCTATGATTTTAACCCTCCACGCTGCCCTCCAATGCTAAATTTGTGATCTCCTGATGCCTCAGAACATGTCCTACCAATCGATCCCTTCTTCTAGCCAAGTTGTGTCACAAACTCCTCTTCTCCCCAGTCCTATTCAGTACCTCCTCATTAGTTATCTAATCTACCCATCTATCTTCTGTAGCACCACATTTCGAAAGCTTCTATTCTCTTCTTGTCCAAACTAGTTATCGTCCATGTTTCACTTCCATACATGGCTACACTCCAAACAAATACTTTCAGAAACGAATTCCTGACACTTAAATCTACAGTGTGTTACAAAAAGGTACGGCCAAACTTTCAGGAAACATTCCTCACACACAAAGAAAGAAAATATGTTATGTGGACATGTGTCCGGAAACGCCTACTTTCAATGTTAGAGCTCATTTTATTACTTCTCTTGTTGTTGAGAAGCGTTCGAACACTTCGACTGATATGTGCAGGAGCTCCATCGTGCATGAGCAACATGTTGTGTCGTACTTGTAAAGGCACGTGTTCTAGCAGCACAGGTAGAGTATCCCGTATGAAATGATGATAACGTGCTCCATTAAGCGTAGGTGGAAGAACATGGGGCCCAATCGAGACATCACCAACAATGCCTGCCCAAACGTTCACAGAAAATCTGTGTTGATGACGTGGTTGCACAATTGCGTGCGGATTCTCGTCAGCCCACACATGTTGATTGTGCAAATTTACAATTTGATCACGTTGGAATGAAGCCTCATCCGTAAAGAGAACATCTGCACTGAAATGAGGATTGACACATTGTTGGATGAACCATTCGCAGAAGTGTACCCGTGGAGGCCAATCAGCTGCTGATAGCTCCCCTAGCACTCTCCATACAGTGACGTGGTCAACGTTGCCTTGTACAGTAGCAACTTCTCTGACGCTGACATTAGGGTTATCGTCAACTGCACGAAGAATTGCCTCGTCCATTGCAGGTGTCCTCGTCGTTCTAGGTCTTCCCCAGTCGCGAGTCATAGGCTGGAATGTTCCGTGCTCCCTAAGGCGCCGATCAATTGCTTCGAACGTCTTCCTGTCGGGACACCTTCGTTCTGGAAATCTGTCTCGATACAAACGTACCGCGCCACGGCTATAGCCCCGTGCTAATCCGTACATCAAATGGGCATCTGCCAACCCCGCATTTGTAAACATTGCACTGGCTGCAAAACCACGTTCGTGATGAACACTAACCTGTTGATGCTACGTACTGATGCGCTTGATGCTAGTACTGTAGAGCAATGAGTCGCATGTCAACACAAGCACCGAAGTCAACATTACCTTCCTTCAATTGGCCCAACTGGCGGCGAATCGAGGAAGTTGAGTACATAGTGACGAAACTAAAATGAGTTCTAACATGGAAAGTAAGCGTTTCCGCACACATGTGCACATCACATCTTTTCTTTATTTGTTTGTGAGGAATGTTTCCTGAAAGTTTGGCCGTACGTTTTTGTAACACCCTGTTTACTCGATGTTAACAGATTTATCTTCGTCAGAAACGCTTTCCTTGCCATTGCCGGTCTACATTTTATATCCTCTCTACTTCAACCATCCTCAGTTATTTTGCTCTCCAAATAGCAAAACACGCACCCGTGCTTCCTACAGCCAACTCAGCGAGTTTGAAGGGGGTTAAATTGTGGCCTTTGGAGTGGCGAGATGGAGCTTCCGGAGAATTGGCACACGAGGTGGACGTGTTGCGGCATTTGTGCAACGATGCTTGTGTCAGTGGTCACATGTACATTCTCAAGCCTGTAGCGAGATTTTGGACGCCCATGCAGCACTGACGTCTGCCAAGATCGTCGTGTTGTAAGGGCAGCAGTGGCAGATCGTACAGCTGCCACAGCACAGGTAAGACGGCTCGTGAGCCCAGACGTGTCAACACGACCTGTTGCGGACCGGTTATTAGCAGTGGAACTACTGACACGCGCACCTCCAGGCGACCTCGCATTCACGCCAGAACATCGACGTGCACAGATCGAGTGAAGCTGCCAGAGTATCACTTGGAAGGTGGAATGGAGCGCGTGGTCTTCAGCGATGGAAGCAGATTCTGCCTGCACGTAAGTGATGGTCGCTTCCGCGTATGACGCAGACCTGGTCGCCGCTGTCCTGTAGACTCCATTCGTCCAAGACACACCGGCCCCACCTGGGGCCCTATGGCCTGGGGTGCGATATCCCACAATTCTTGTTCACCTCTGGTGTTTCTGGAGAGGACGCTAACCAGCGGAATGCAGAACCGCTTCTTTTGCCGTTGTTGCAAAAGGAAGGTAATGTGTTGTTCCAACAAGATAATGCTCGTTCACACACTGCCCGTGAAAGTCGAAAGTGCTCTGCAAGACGTGCAGCGACTTCGCTGGCCGGCCCCACCTCCGGGAACCTGTCTCCAGTAGCGCCGGGTTCGATTCCCGGCGGGGTCAGGGATTTTCACCTGCCTCGAGATGACTGGGTGTTTGTGTTGTCCTCATCATTTCATCATCATCCAGGAAAGTGCCGAAATTGGACTGAGCAAAGATTGGGTAATTGTACGGGCGCTGATAACCACGCAGTTGAGCGCCCCACAAACCAAACATCATCATCATCCAGTAGCGCACGCTTCGGACACGATGGGACGAGAAGTGACACGCTCGTCTCGTCAGCTGACAACTCTTGCAGAACTACGGGAACAAGTCAACTAGGCGTGGCGCGACGTATAGCAGGACAGTACTCGCCACCCGTAGGACCGACTGCGTGCCAGAGTCGGCGCCTGCATTGGCGCCCGTGGAGGCTACACCGTGTACTAATACTGGTGTTTCGGCACGGTTCGATAGCCGGTACGTCGGAACTGCTTGTGCTATCGGTCTGAAAAATGTAATCATTTCATGTACTCCATCTGCACTGCTACAACAACAAATCGTAAGTGTCGAAATAGCATGAACCTGGAGAAGCTGAAAAACTACAAATCTTGAGTGAATTGGAAACCTCTACACGGGTGTACCAATATTTTGCCGGCGGTGTATATTCGTTAGTGAAATTCGTCATAAATAATCTATCGAAATTCGAGACGAACACTAAAGGTAGAGAGACCTTTGTTAATCATTAGTAAATCTATATAAGTGGCTCAGAAACAAGTTCAATATGCAGCAAGAAAAATTTTTGATCATTTGTGCAAGAACGTAAGATGTGCGACAGGTAGGAAAGCAAGATTTAAATGTAACTTGAAATCCTTTCTCCTGCACAATTCCTTGTACTCTATTGGTGAACTTCTACTTAAAAATTGGTTCAAATGTTCAAATGTATGTGAAATCTTATGGTACTTAACCCTTTCAGGGGAAGTGGTTCCGATTGAAACCACCTACAATTTTCTCATTTTGTGGCAAAAGGGCAGTGGCTACATTTGGGACACCATTCAGCAACCTAGTTGGTGCTGCCCTCTAGCGGCTGTCACTGGAACCACTTCAAAATCTGTAAATATTAGCAAGTAGTGAGGTGAGTTGGATAGCCATTTTTGTACGCTGTGCGCGAACGTCTTTGTTCTCAAATTGTGACTGTATTCTTCTGTATTAGGTAACGTTTATGCATGTGTTAAATGCAGAATACTGTTTTGTTTACATTAATACTATATGTACTGCAATAACAATCAAAATAATGCATTTACTTCCGTGAATGTTGTGGTGGTTCCATTTGAAACCACTGCTCCTGTAACGGCAGCATTAGTAGGTGTGAGGATTTTTTTTTTCCAGTTTCACGTGATGTATTCTCATAGACTAAATAATGAGGAAATTCTGGAGTGCCTCTTCGCAGATATTCCTTCAGATCCCGACTCACAGATTGACACTAGCAGTGACAGTGAAACTGATGTGCTAGCTGAAAACAGTGATCTGGATTTGCGAATGAAAACACCTGTTTCATCTCAAATAATTTCGAAAAGTGAGAGTGAGGACCATTTTGACAATAACAGTGATGACAGTTTCAGCATTAATGACGATTTGTCACTGTCTTCCATTGCGAATTTTTCATGGAGAAAGGACGTCAGTGCAATGAACTGGTTACGAGGAAAACTTAAAAATGACAGTGAAGGTATACAACGAGTAGACTTTTTTGTGTCTGTTTCGTGACACTATGTTAGAACACATAGTTTTCCAGTCTAACCTGTACGCAACACAGAAAGGTGGCAATTTCAGGCCTCTTTCTAAAGCAGAACTAAAAGAAGAGTTTTGGCTATAAACATTCTAATGGGAATCAAGAAACCTTGTTATTATCGTGATTCCTGGTCCTCCCATAAGGAACTTCGAGATGAGTACATTTCCTCACTAATGTCGGTAAAAAGGTTCAGCTGGATTTTGACACATATTCACATCAATGACAACGCTGTTATGCGTTCAAGGGAGAGCAGAAATTATGACAAATTATATAAAATCCGTCCACTAATCAATCAAATACTGATAAACTTCAAAGAATTCTATGCACCTACTAAGGAGCAAGCTACAGATGAATGTATGGTGAAGTTCAAAGGACGAATCGCATTTAAACAATATATGCCCCAAAAGCTAATCAAGAAGGGATACAAAATCTGGGGCAGAGCTGATAAGCTTGTATATATTTGTGATTTTCAGATATATACTGGAAAAGTTGAAGGCATAGTGGAAAAATTCTTAGGAGAGAGAATTGTGTAAAGGCTTGGAAGGACAGGGATACCACATATACTTTGATAAAATTTTTACCAGTGTCTCATTTCTACAGAAGCTAAAAGATGACGGACTTTTTGGCTGTGGAACTATTAGATCACACAGAAAAGGACTTCCTACGCTAAAACCAGACAAAGAGTTGCAAAGAGGAGAGTCTGACTGGTTAGTTCGTTCTGATGGCACTGTCTGCATCAAATGGAAAGATAAACGTGTAGTCATATTGCTGTCTACAATTGATTCGCCTGTATGTGTTGAAGAAGTCAGCCGTAAAGAAAAGGATGGAAAAATCACAAAGGTACCTTGCCCAAAAATAGTGAAATCATATAATGCAAATATGAGCTGTGTCAATAAGGCAGATATGATGAACAGTTTTTATGCAATGGACAGGAAATCACGAAGGTGGTGGCTAATATTATTTTGGTATATAGTTGATATTTCTTTGGAAATGCATTTATTCTGTTTCGATTATGTAATCCAACAGCGAAGCAAGTGTTAAAGGATTTTCGATAGGTGCTGCCACAGGGCTGGTAGGCAGTAATGTCTTCCGAGATAGTCCTGGCCATCCCAGTACACCGTCAGAACCATCTGCAAAAAAATTCAAAACTGTTGTTCCCCATGAGAAACGTATATCGGAAGCAAAACATCTGCCAAAACATGGAACCTGAAGGCGCTGTGTGCACTGCAGCACAAAGAAGCAAATGGACATGTAGTCACTGCTTATCTGCAGAAAGGAATTGCTTTTTACTGTATCATCAAAAGTGATGACATTTAGCGGGCAGTGGCTCCATTTGAAACCACCCTGTATGTGTTCAGTTCATGTATATTTCATTTAATTTTTACATTTTTCTGTCTCACTGTATGAAAATTAGTACAATAAAAAAAGGAAAAAAATTTTTTTTTAATTTTGCCCCTGAAAGGGTTAACTGCTACGGTCATCAGTCCCTAAGCTTACACACTAGTTAATCTAAATTATCCTAAGGACAAACACACAAACCCATGTCCGAATGAGGACTCGAACCTCCGCCGGGACCAACCGCAAAGTCCATGGCTGTAGCGCCCTAGAGCGCTCGCCTAATCCCGCGCGGCTAAAAATTGGTGGGCAGTAAGAAAAACGTGGAGCAGGACTAAAAAATAATGTGTTCATTAACGTTAAAACTAATCGTATCCGCGTATCCTTTAAACGGAGTAGTTCAATACCGTTTCCACAAAAAAGAAAAATCGATCAAATTACCTATGAACATGTAATCGTTCAAATTATCCACGAAGCGAGTCCTACGGTAACATGTCCTGCGTGTGCAGCAAGTGTTGGCTTACCCTGTGGTGGAGGGCCAGCTTCGTGACCCTGATACCCCTCTGTCCCTGCCAAAGATCTTTCGTCTCGACATTCAAGTGGGTGTGCCTACTTTGCAAGGCATTGCCGCCCAAATGTCCGAATTAACTTTTTTCCTCCTCATCTTCTCAACGATCGTTTCGTGCAGTTTGTTCCTGTTTAGCTAAATGACTCTCCAGACACATTGCCAAACTTGTTCGGAGCAATTCGTATTTGAGTTGCAGGCAGGGCCGCGGTCGCAGTCCAGAAGGCGCGGGGCGGCGGTGCAGACAGGCCGCAGCCGGAGAGAGAGTGTGGGATCGATGAGGCGCGGCGTGGCGCGACCGCAGCGGCCCTGCCCGCTCCTGCAGGGCAATCGCGGCTGGCAGCGCTCCCACTGTGCTACCTTACCACCGACATAAACAAACACACTCGTTTTGCGGACTTTCCACACCGCAACTGATACGCTATTACACTACTGGCCATTAAAATTGCTACACCACGAAGATGACGTGCTACAGACGTGAAATTTAACCGACAGGAAGATGCTGTGATATGCAAATGATTAGCTTTTCAGAGCATTCACACAAGGTTAGCGCCCGTGGCGACACCTACAACGTGCTGACATGAGGTAAGTTTCCAATCAAATTTCTCATACACAAACAGCAGTTGACCTGCGTTGCCTGGTGAAACATTGATGTGATGCCTCGTGTAAGGAGGAGAAATGCGTACCACCACGTTTCAGACTTCGATAAAGGTCGGATTGTAGACTATCGCGATTGTGGTTTATCGTATCGAGACACTGCTGCTCGCGTTGGTCGAGATCCAATGACTGTTAAGCAGAATATGAAATCCGTGGGTTCAGGAGGGTAATACGGAACGCCGTGCTGGATCCCAACGGCCTCGTATCACTAGCAGTCGAGATGACAGGCATCTCATCCGGATGGCTGTAACGGATCGTGCAGCCACGTCTCGATCCCTCAGTCAGCAGATGGGGACGTTTGCGAGACAACAACCAACTGCACGAACAGCTCGACGACGTTTTGCAGCAGCATGGACTATCAGCTCGGAGACCGTGGCTGCGGTTACCCTTGACGCAGCATCAGAGACAGGAGCGCCTGCGATGGTGTACTCGATGACGAACCTGGGTGCACGAATTGCAAAACGTCGTTTTTTCGGATGAATCCAGGTTCTGTTTATAGCATCATGATGGTCGCATCCGTGTTTAGCGACATCGCGGTGAATGCACATTAGAAACGTGTATTCGTCATCGCCATAGTGGCGTATCACCCGGCGTGATGTTATGGGATGCCACTGGTTACACGTCTCGGTCACCTCTTGGTCGCATTGACGGCACTTTGAACAGTCGATGCTACAGTTCAGGTGTCTTACGACCCGTGGTTCTACCCTTCATTCGATCCCTGCGAAACCCTACATTTCAGCAGGATAATGCACGACCGTATGTTGCAGCTCCTTTAGGGCCTTTCTGGATACGGAAAAGTGTTCGACTGCTGCCCTGGCCAGCACATTCTCCAGATCTCTCGCCAACTGAAAACGTCTGGTCAATGGTGGCCGAGTAACTGGCTCGTCACAATACGCCAATCACTACTCTTGATGAACTGTGGTATCGTGTTGAAGCTGCATCGGCAGCTGTACCTGTACACGCCATCCAAGCTCTGTTTGACTCAATGCCCAGGCGTATCAAGGCAGTTATTACGGCCAGAGGTTGTTGTTCTGGGTACTGATTTCTCAGGATCTATGCACCCAAATTGCGTGAAAATGTAATCACATGTCAGTTGTAGTATAATATATCTCTCCAATGAATACCCGTTTATCATCTGCATTTCTCCTTGGTGTAGCAATTTTACTGGCCAGTAGTGTACATACAAAGTAAGGAACTGGACTCTAAGCAACTCGCCACAGATTACTAAATTCAAAGGACATTGTAGTCATGTTTGTGGATTTCAAAAAAGGCTTTTTATTCTGTCATTACCGGAAACTGCTATTTGCCGAAATCAACACAACGTGTCACATGTGAGATTTGAAAACCCAATGCATTACTTGACACGTTTGTGTATTCAAACCGGAGTTCTAGAAACGACGGAGAGGCTTCGTGCCCACCGTAGCCCACAGTGGCTCACAACCACACAACAGTCTACCGCAGTCCACAAGCCCCACACCGAACCTAGGGTTACTATGCGGTTCACCCCCCCCCCTCCCTCCCCTGGGAGGTCTCATGCCAAACGAGTGTGGCCCCAAATGTTTGCGTGGGTGGAACTGAGGCGGAATTAGGGGAACCAGCCCGCATTCGCCGAGGCAGATTGAAAACCGCCTTAAAAACCATCCACAGGCTGGCCGGCACACCGGACCTCGACACTGATCCGCCGTCGGATTCGCGCCGGCGACCACCGCGTTAGACCGCGGGCGGGCTGCTTACATTTTACTTGCCGGAATAGACAATTCATTTGAAAAATCAATCTTAGAGTACAATATATTTCGTATAATTTGTTTTTAGATCGTTCTTTTCCTGACGAAGGATCGTACAGAGAGCCAAAACATCGGTACACTTTCGGTGAGCGAGGCGCTCAGGTAAAAATCAATAACAGCGAATGAACTTTGCTTCCGCCGTTTGCCGATACGTGGCGTCAACGGTTAGTAGTGGTCGAGAGAAACAGATCGCAGACGTAGGCAGTTAGCTTGGACCTCGGTCAACATAACCTCATTCAAACATTAGTCGATTTGTGTCTGCATCATACAGTTGTTCTTGATTTAAAATGTCAGTTTACGAACCTAAGTCTCGTCATTTGCGGGAGGTGTTACTGTTATCCATCAATATAAAGAAAACAGCGACTGAGTCTCATCGAATGCTCTCAAGTACGTATTGTAAGGAGGCTATTAGTGAAAGAAGGTGTCGTGAGTGGTTTCAACGCTTCAAGAACGGCGATTTTAACGTCGTAGACCGGCGTAGTGTTGGAAGAGAGAATGTTCTCGAAGATGCAGAATTGAAGACATTGGTGAGTGAAGGCCTGCGTCAAACCCAAGAAGAATTGCTCCCCCTGA
This sequence comes from Schistocerca cancellata, assembly GCF_023864275.1. Taxonomy (NCBI): domain Eukaryota; kingdom Metazoa; phylum Arthropoda; class Insecta; order Orthoptera; family Acrididae; genus Schistocerca; species Schistocerca cancellata. Next base: position 134,876,519 of record NC_064635.1, read on the forward strand.
CACCTGTTTAGGTCAATGGTGCATGGCCTGGCTGACCAACACTTCCGATCTCATGAAGAAGCCATAAATTGGATCGATTCGTGGATCGCTTCAAAAGATGAACAATTTTTTCGACGCGGGATTCAAAAAAATCAGTCCCCTAGAACTTAGAACTACTTAAACCTAACTAACCTAAGGACATCACACACATCCATGCCCGAGGCAGGATTCGAACCTGCACCCGTAGCGGTCGCGCGGTTCCAGACTGAAGCGCCTAGAACCGCTCGGCCACTCCGACCGGCTTCGACGCGGGATTCGTACACTGCTCGAAGGATGGGAGAAAGTAGTGGCCAGCGATGGAAAATACTTTGAATGATACAGGTGTAACCAATTTGCTTCATTAAAGCCTCAAATGTCGAAAAAAACGGCGGAAGGAAAGTTGTACACCTTGTACAACGTAGTGTGCAGAAAACCGCAGCATGACTAAACGAGAAGTGAAACAAGTATTCATATCTTAAAGACAAATAATGAGGGAGATATAAAGTGCTTATCCAAAAATGCAAAAGTAAGGCATTACAACACGGTAGTGCAAGTCAGAATGCCTGTACGCAAGCGAATGCCTGCCATTAAACTATAATTTACATAAATTAAGAGTACTAAAATCGTGAATTATAAAATAAATATTAGGGCCACAAAACACAGCAGAAACTTGGAGTTACGAAGTGATGCTGAAATATACCAAAAGACAGAAAAACTTTCAAACGTAATGAGAAAAAGAATACGCATGTTCCCTGGACATTTATTTCGAATGCTAACACTAAATTAACTAATTAAGATCTTACAATATTTGTGTGGTTAAGAGGTCCAGAACAAGCTGGGTAAACGAATAAAACATGATTTCCAACGAAACAGGTCATCAGTCTCCTAGAACTTAGAACTACTTAAACCTAACTAACCTAAGGACATCCATACCCGAGGCAGGATTCGAAGCTGCGACCGTAGCGGTCGCGCTGTTCCACACTGAAGCGCCTAGAACCGCTCGACCACTGCGGCCGGCTAGCGCCGAATTCAACAAAGGCCTTCGAACGGTGAGCCCCGAAACACTTGTGCCCGTACCAGCACTGCACTGTGTCGTCAGACCTGCCACAGGTCGCTGGCTATCCTGGATTGCACAGTGGGGGATCCTCTCACCTCTACGTTTTGTGATGAGACTTGGTCGTCCAGTTCCACACGGCCTACTCGTTATTTCACCACCCTTAAACCATTTTCCATAGACGCTCATGAAAGTGGTACGCCAACAGGTGACCACCTTCGTCGTTTGAGAGATTCTCGTTTTCAGCTGTAGCGCCACGTCTCCTTCGCCAAAACCAGTTATATCAGTGGATTTCCGCATTTGTGGCCCGTATCTTCGATGTAATGACTGGCCATTAGTCTCTCTTCCACTTACTTGCTTTCATTACTGCGTCACGTGTCCCCAGCACCAGCATTCAATCTCTCCGTGGTCAGTGGTCATGTTTTGGCTCATCAGCGTATTTCATAACGGCTGTAGTCGCCGCAGTGCGTCGTAGTTACTAACAATGCACTGCAATGTCCCCCCCCCCCCCCTGCCCCTAGGTTCTACAGTTAAGACCACTTTTTCTCAGAAATGGGCAGATGTATACCTTGCCTGTACGGATGTCGGTAACAGACAAAAATTCCACGAATTATCGATTCCCGGGACTGATAAACTATCTGTGTGCATAATTAAGGTTGTTAGGAACCCTCGGTGCGCCGGCCCTAGTGGCCGAGCGGTTCTAGGCGCTACAGTCTGGAACCGCGCGACCGCTACGGTCGCAGGTTCGAATCCTGCCTCGGGCATGGATGTGTGTGATGTCCTTAGGTTGGTTAGGTTCAAGTAGTTCTAAGTTCTAGGGGACTGATGACCTCAGAAGTTAAGTCCCATAGTGCTCAGAGTCATTTGAACCCTCAGTGCGCGAGTCCCTATAGCACCTACCGGATTTTCTCTTTTTTAATACTGATAATTATTTCTAGGTGGAATTGGGATAGCTGGATTTCTTCGTTTTATCTTTTATTATTGCTTGGAGTTAAGCCACGCCCGGACCGGCGAAACGCTGTTATGAGAGTCAGACGCCTGTTCGCTAGCAAGGAGAACACCCAACGCAACCCACTCAGATCTAGTGGTAAGAGGGCCCAGTGGATAGCACGTCAAAAACTGAACTCAGATCAAGCATGGAAACAGGAAGAACGTGTAATGAATGGTGAAAAAAAAAGGAAAGAACTAGAAACTGTGAATTATCCAAGCACAAGAACTGTAACATAGAGCAAAGTGGAATAGTCACGGCGTCGCGGTCAAGTGGTTACGGTGTTGGACAGTAAAGCCGTGCTCAAAACACCCGCGGTTCCAGACTGAAGGGCCTAGAATTGCTTGGCCACAGCGGGCGGCGCACAACTACTCTATTAGCAGCCGAAAGGAAGTGGCTTTCGAATGGGAACCGCAAACGTTTGATGACGAATCAACCGAATCCTCCACCGGAAAACACGTCTGGTGTGTCATACAAGGCATTAGCGACAGTACGTGTGTCATATGATAAGAACCTCTTATGCGTCTAATTTGAACGCTTGGTGAGTGATATATGCCTCCTTGCCCCATCTAGGTGTACGTAAGAATGTGAATGTGACAACTCCCAAGGAAATGACGAAAACATAATAGTTTCTCATACAATCGGCAACAAATGAACGGAACAGTTTCGCAATCATACTGTTTCTGTGTGCTCTGTCAAAATATATGTTTTTGCGTTCCGTTTTGTAAGCACTGACTCTTGAATTCGTTTATGGTAACATAGTTCACAACCATTTATTTGCTGTTTTCATTTCTGTGAGACGTCCATGTGGTATATCGCCTGCTGTCACTATTCATCACATTTACTTGCGACGGTAATGTACAGGCTGTATCAAAAAGAATCATCCGATTTTAAAATATCATGACTTATGTTATCTGAGATATGTGCGTGAACAACGAGCTGTTCGGAAGAGCAAACTCTCAACCTTTACACGATACCGCCACATGGTACTGGAAATCGCGGGAATTTTTAAATCAAAGGATTACTGAACGATGGATCGGTCGTACTGGACCAAATGATTCAGCCTTACAGTACTGGTCCCCGTCACCGGACCTGAATATGTGACTTTTACTCCTAGCAGTGGTTTATGAAAAAACTCTGCAGATGTGCTTCCGTTACGAATAAAAATGAAAGAACTGAAAAGTAGCATAAAGGCAGCTGTGGAAGCTGTTAACTCAAGACTTGCTGGCTGCAATGTGGGAACAAGTTGAATACCGCATTGACATATGCTGTGCATCTCTAGGGGGCATATTGAATACCTATATAATGGTAAGGAAAAAAAAACTTTTCCGAGTTTCCCATTCTTCAAAAAACTAAATTCATTGTATATCTCTGCCGCGTGGGATTAGCCGAGCGGTCTAAGGCGCTGCAGTCATGGACTGTGCGGCTGGTCCCGGCGGAGGTTCGAGTGCTCCCTCGGGCATGGGTATGTGTTCTTACAGCACGAGCAATATTCTACAAACTTTGTATAGTATGACAACTGCCATGACTGCAGAAAGAGAACGAACATTTCAGTGACCGGACGGACAGTTAATAATGTAGTTGTAAAAAATAATTTGAGACACGAATGAACTCTGAATACGGCTGGTCCGCTTTGCAGTCCAACCACGTAACCACAACGCCGTGGCTCTTCCACTTGGCTCGACGTTACACTTGTTAAGCTCGAGAGCGTTCACTGTTCCTATTTTGCTTTTTTTTTTTTTTTCACGGTCTTCTCCCTGTTTTCATGCTTGATCTGTGGTTATGAACTGCAGATTGAAACTGAAGAAACTGCAAAAAGGTGGGAATTTAAGGAGATGGGACCTGGATAAACTGAAAGAACCAGAGGTTGTAGAGAGTTTCAGGGAGAGCATAAGGGAACAATTGACAGGAATGGGGGAAAGAAATACAGTAGAAGAAGAATGGGTAGCTCTGAGGGATGAAGTAGTGAAGGCAGCAGAGGATCAAGTAGGTAAAAAGACGAGGGCTAATAGAAATCCTTGGGTAACAGAAGAAATATTGAATTTAATTGATGAAAGGAGAAAATATAAAAATGCAGTAAATGAAGCAGGCAAAAAGGAGTAAAATAACCGATGATGGTCGAAGTAGAGAGGATATAAAATGTAGACTGGCAATGGCAAGGAAAGCGTTTCTCAAGAAGAGGAATTTGTTAACATCGAGTATAGATTTAAGTGTCAGGAAGTCGTTTCTGAAAGTATTTGTATGGAGTGTAGCCATGTATGGAAGTGAAACATGGACGATAACTAGTTTGGACAAGAAGAGAATAGAAGCTTTCGAAATGTGGTGCTACAGAAGAATGCTGAAGATAAGGTGGGTAGATCACGTAACTAATGAGGAGGTATTGAATAGGATTGGGGAGAAGTTTGTGGCACAACTTGACTAGAAGAAGGGATCGGTTGGTAGGACATGTTTTGAGGCATCAAGGCATCACAAATTTAGCATTGGAGGGCAGTGTGGAGGGTAAAAATCGTAGAGGGAGACCAAGAGATGAATACACTAAGCAGATTCAGAAGGATGTAGGTTGCAGTAGATACTGGGAGATGAAGAAGCTTGCACAGGATAGAGTAGCATGGAGAGCTGCATCAAACCAGTCTCAGGACTGAAGACCACAACAACAACAACTGTGGTAAGTTTTTGACGAGCTACCCACTAGACCGTGTGGGGTGCGATGGGGAGTTCCCTTCTGTTTCCAGTCATGATTTTTGCGCTACTATACGAGTATTAATGTTTCGAGGGGACGTTTGAGGTTGAGCCCATAATGCCGGTGACTCACCCCAGTCAATCTGTATAAAAACTGGAAACTTGCACCTCGAATTGCGACCCTTGTTCCCACTTATTGAAAAAAGGTAGCCGCAGTGCCTGGCCTGCTCGACGTTGCTCTGAACGTTCGGAAAGTGCGTTTCGCACGCTCTGCCACTCTGAAGCGAGACACTAGTCGCTCGTTGACGTTCGATTTTACGGGCCGCGTGAGGGATGCGTGTGGAAGTACGGACACGACCTGGGGAGGAGACGCGGCAGAGGAATTCTTGGAGAGGCCCGCACGGGGAAGCGAAGTTTGACGGGGCGGCGTTGCCAGAGCGGTGCAGGCTGGCGTCCACTTCTTGCGAGGGCCTCTCCTCTGCTCTGCTCAGGGGCTGAGCCGCCGTCGCCATGGAGACGGGCGGGCCCACCACCCCCGCAGCCGTCTCGGCGCCGGGCGAACGAGCGGGCGAGCGGCTGCCGCGGCTCCTCGTGCTGTTCTCCCCTCACATCACACAGCCGAGAACGCTTTCCAGGCATTCAGACACTACCGCCCTACCAACATCTCAACGCCACTGGCCATTAAAACTAAAACGTCGACAAAGTGACCCGCTGTTTTAGCTATTCCGAACCATTAAGTTACGCTGTTCATTAATTTAGCGTCATAGTTGGGCAGCAGTGCTCTGAGGGTGGTATGTCAATCAAGTCGTTCGAGATGACAAGGAGCACTCAGACTCCTCCTCGTCGCTGCCTCTACAGGTTCCAAACTCCAGACCCGTTTCGATGGCACCGACAACCACCTACGATGGTTTCCCGCGGAGTTCATCGACACTATCGAAAGGGCTGGAAGACACCGAAGCTTTCTGTTGTGGGTTGGCAGGAGAGCCAACACCGTATTGCTAGAGGAAGCCGAAAGGCACGCGTTTTAGCTGACGCTGGCTGGCGTGAGGTCTGGAACAGGACAAGGAAATTAGACTTTAGAAAAAACGGACGTAGCTAGTGGAACACTTAACTTTAATCCATAAATGGTGAACATCGCTCTTGACGGTACATAATTCAAATCTCAATAGTAACTGGTAATGGCGCCTTGCTAGGTCGTAGCAAATGACGTAGCTGAAGGCTATGCTAACTATCGTCTCGGCAAATGAAAGCGTATTTTGTCAGTGAACCATCGCTAGCAAAGTCGGCTGTACAACTGGGGCGAGTGCTAGGAAGTCTGTCTAGACCTGCCGTGTGGCGGCGCTCGGTCTGCAATCACTGATAGTGGCGACACGCGGGTCCGACGTATACTAACGGACCGCGGCCGATTTAAAGGCTACCACCTAGCAAATGTGGTGTCTGGCGGTGACACCACACTTTCGAATATATATTCCACCAGGTTCAAGTCGGGGAGCTAGAACTTCCGACCATCGACTGATCCACTTGTTATCGAGCCGCTATTTACCAGTACTTAGGTTCGATGCGGGAATATAAGCATCGGCATGCAGGTGGTTAGTGTTGCACTGCCTCTTTCGAACATACGTGCGGTAAATGATAAACCAAGCCAGTTTATCGCTTTGTAATTTACGCCTCACTTGCGGGGTTTCGAAATAAACACAGCCTTAGACTGAAGATAGTAACTGCTCTCGAAAGAACAGATACCTTAGACTTCAACAGTGTTACAATATTTTATGACTGCACCCGTGCATACGTCGTATTGGGGAAAGCATTGGTTTTCGGACCCATGTTTATTAGGTTTATTTGCTTGTTTCCAGGTCCTATCGCTAGTAGCTATGACAGTCAAAGATCCTGTATAGCTGTATGCTCTTCTGACGAGGCACGATCTCTTTTACTTCGGTTATATTACTCAACTATTCGGAACAATCAAACTTAGTTACTGGAGTGTAATCTATAGACGCAGTAGATAGCTGAAACGCTATTCTTCTCTCTCAAGTCAAACTTTGATAGGGGCATCTCTTCAAAAACAAGGGCTGGATAACCAAATCGTCATGAACACAAAAGAGAAATTACGAATTGTCAGAAATTAAATGTTACTATCCAAAGCCATTCAAATATTTAAGAGTGTATTACAATTATACAATGATACATCAAAACGTTTCCGTTTCAGGGCTTTGCTGCAGCCTACACGTATCGTACCGCGACTCCGATGCGGGAATATAAGCATCGACATGCAGGCAAGTGGTTGGTGTAGCACTGCCTCTTGCCGACGTACGTGCGGTAAATGCGGAAACACGGCGGCGCTATTACAGAGACATCCATCGAAGAATGACGAATTTGTCGAAAACCACAGTAGTGGAATGGCGCGACAAGGGGTGCTTCTGCATCATGACAACGCATGTCCCACATCGCAAATGTCGTAACGCAGAAGCTGCGCCAACTCAAGTGGGACGCACACGAGCACACGCCCTATAACCCTGATCTCTCCCCATGCGATTATCACACCTTCGTTACTTTAAAAAGGGCCTTCAAGGGTAGACGATTCCTGTTGGACGATGACGTGCAGCAGACTGTTACGGACATCTTCAGGCAGCAGTGCGTCGGCGCGCTGATTGCCTCAATTCTCAAGGCGATTTTGCCTGATTGGTATACCGATTCTGTACTGTACGACCTTCGAAGCAAAACATTCTGATCGTATGTCTGTAGCCCCAGTTCGCATCTCGTTATCAGCTCATCGTCTTCCTACAGTGGCGACGCTATGGCCACTCAAAAGCGTCTCTCTTGCTTTCGTACGAATCGCTTCTTTTATAGTGCGATTCAAGATCAGTCTTTAAAGGTCACGTGCGCTATTCATGCGTGCTTTGTGCTTCTCCTCTCTGTGACTGTCGTACTGTGTGACGATCCTGGTGTCACTACCGTCAGAGGTATTTTCTTTCCGCCTTCACTTGAAATGCTCTTGTCTGCAGTTAGAAGTTCACTACGTTTTGGCAGCCCTAGAGCTTCTTGTTTTACTATCGAATGCAGTTTCATCTTATTTATCAGGCCAAAAATGTTGGGGTGATTACTCGTGAAGCGCAGGAACATATCTTCGACCGAAAAACACTCTTTCCGCTAACGGTCATTACACCCACGTAGGTGGGATGCCACAAGCGTGAAACTGGCATGAGCTGTACAACACGGCTCGATACGCAAACGACCAGCACTCTGTTGCAAGTGCACAAAGTAGGCTGCTGTAACGCACTCTACACCCGCCTAAATTCTACCGTTTTAGAGACTTTGGCCTAAAAAGTTGGCTACAAAATTATTTACACAATTTCATCATCAACTGTAGGATGTCGTTTCTGGTAGCAAATTTCACGAACGGAAATCGTAAGAAAAATGAAAACACTACATTTAACTTCCTAAGCATCTGCAAGTGGTACAAATTGGGAATCTTTTTTTCTACTTCGTACCAGTACGTGCATAAGTTTTATCACCCGCATGTCCCTCAGCTTAAAGATAATTACTAGTCAACGTTTAAAGAACTGCTTCATAATTCAGTTTTTACAACACAATTTCCAGGCATTAGACTGTAACTTTTTCATTCATTTCCCTAGCCTTGCCACACTTTCCACGAACCGATATTTTTAATTTCATACATCTGATCAGTTCTTCAATTCGACCTTCCTCCGTGCTATGTTGGCTTCCTTGCAGACCCTCCAAAACAGTTGCCTTTGATACGTAGAGCTGTTGTTTCTTCTCCTATGCTCTCCACCCGGCAGGCTCCTTCGTTGGGCTTTGAAGTTTTGTTTGGAGCTTACATCATTTCCCTCGGATTCGGCGATATTTGTTGCATGGAAACCTTTAGTAAACTTCTGGTTTGAGACGACGACTTCTGCATTGAAATTATGGAGCAATCCATCGCGTTGTGCAATGTCGAAAGCAAGTTTTCTTACAACCGACATGCATAAACCGAACTCCATCTGAACAACTTTAAGAATGTCTACTTCCAATTCATTTTCAACTTCATTGGAAAAGATCTTTCCTGCAACCAAAAATTTCTGTATTCTAATTTGCTTTTTCATCTTCATCATCCCTCTTAATTGTTGGCTTAAGCACATTTTATACGCGTGGCCATTCATGTAATCCAAGTTCCCATTTTGATATGTAGAACGGTAACTGATATGTAGTTCGAAGGGGAACTGATCACCGAAGACAATGTCACTCCAGTCAGCGAGATTCCAGGCCGGAGACATATTGGGGACGCCTGATACAGTGGTGGGGTATCAATCAATGCCAAGACGAATAATTGCTTCCATAAAGGCCAGGAGTGGACCAACCATGTTACTGACTTGTTCAATTTCTGAAGCTCTTTCTCTTGAGTAGATCATTAAAATTTCTGAAACTGTAATCATTTCCCTGGGTGTACATGTACATAATACCTACCAATTTCCGTCCCATTCGGATAAATCCCCCTTTGTCTAAGAGATAACGTTCCAAGTTTGCTTCATCGGAAACTTTTGCTTTACTTACGGGTGAAAGAACGAATACGTCTTCCAGATGAACTTAGTAACAATTTATTACGAGTTAATTTCTCATTTAAAGGAGAAATATATGGAGTGATATAATTACTCTGAGACTGAGCTATGTATTCGTTACCTTTAAACATTTACGATGGGATGCGTTTCGTCCAGTACGCTATCACACGAACATTCTGGGGTACCAGTTATCCGTTGCGCATTATCGGAGATTTATGGGTTAAGCCACAGTTTGATAGATTTTACACTTAAGCCAGAACTATTTTATCTATGGATCTCACGGGAACGGGACAGTTAGCAATTAAACCCAATGATCCCACCCGTATTAAATAACACAAATTCCACACCGTTTACGCAGGATGAACCCAATACCAACTACGCGGGAACAGTTCTGGGTAAAAAATGTTCATATGTGTGTGAAATCTTATGGGACTTAACTACTAAGGTCATCAGTCCCTAAGCTTACACACTACTTAACCTAAATTATCTTAAGGACAAACACACACACACACACACCCATGGCCGAGGGAGGACTCGAAACTCCGCCGAGACCAGCTGCACAGTCCATGACTGCAGCGCCCTACACCGCACGGCTAGTTCTGGGTACCATTGCAAGATGCGCACATCAGCATCTCCACCACCTGCTGAAGTCCATGCGTCGACGTGATACTGCAGTTTAGTACGTCTCTCGGGAGCCACATCCATGACTGACGTACAAAAAGAGTTGCATCGACTTCGTGAAAATAAGAAACAGACACTTGTCACGCGGCGGGACACAGAAGAATGAGAAGCTCGGCGCCGTGCAGGATCGCTGTTTCGCCGAGACGGTCGCTTCTCCCGTTTCCGGCCGCCAACATATTGACCTCCGCCTGCGCCTCCCTCGGTGCGAGGCTGGTTTCCACGGCAACCGCCGTCCCTGTTGCTTTTTATTGTCGGGGAGCCGTGCCGCCCGCCACTCGGGGTTTTACGGCGGCCTCGGCTCGTTAACCAGCGGCGCCCCAGAGGTTGGCACGCCTGCGGGACGCGCGCGCCGTAACTTTAATGAAGATTACGCAACGGCCAATCAGGCCGCGCCGGGTTACGACGCCGAGGCCGCGATAGCTGCCGCCCGCTCTGCGAGAGAATCCCCCGCCCTCGGGGATCCCCCAAACCCTCACCTCAGGGAGATCCCCCCCACATTCGGGAATCCCGCCACCCGCCCCGAAGGGCGGCCACGCCCGCCGCGCGCCGTCCGACAACTCCTTTTTATGCCACTTCTGCGCCCGCTCGATCGCCGCAGTAAAAGTTTCCTCTCTGCCATCTCTTCGGTGCTCCAATGGCGACTGCGGGAATATTTTTTTCCGATTGCTCGATGCTCGGAAAAGGAGTGCAATGGGGTACTAAAGCGAGAACGCCCGTCCGGCAGTTAAAAGCACGCTTACAGGGCCGCTCGGCCTCGCCGACCTCCTTCCACCGACAATTTTGCTGGCGAAATGTGTGCCGACATTTTGTAGGTCCTGCGGAGTTGTCGAGGCAACGACAGAACGGATGCGATGCCCGAAAGCCTCGACTACCTGCCGCTTACCGTTTCCTTCTCGTACAGCATCGGCTGTATCGCCAACCATAAGGAGAAAAAAAAGATGATAACGTCCACCCGCCGACACTCTATTTATTTACAGCGCGCCATTCGTAACCGGCATAAACGTCCAATCTTAGAACTTGGAAGAATCGAACTCCTGCAATAACCTCCCCGTTCCACGCAATTTTTCTTTTTAAAACAGGCTCCGGGGTGCCAAAGCTAACGTGGTCGTGGGAAAATGAGTGAATGTACAGAGACAGGCAAAAAGGCAAGTCAACAAAAGTATATACAAAACGAGCAAACATATCAAAGAGTTGTTTCCGTTTCTTTAAAGCGGAAAACGTCCTAAATTTCCTGACGTATGAAAATTTATTTTTAGCCTTTAAATCTGCACCACTATGACAGCGAAATGTCCCCCCCCCCCCCCCCCCCCACCGAACGCTGCGAGGTACTTTACCTAATGCAAAGTGGTTATCTATCACTACATAAACAAAAACTGTGTGTGATTCGATTTCTATAATTGCGAAGTACTTTACGAACCACTGATTTCTTATGACATGAATTGAACAATTTTGTAATTAATTAAGAAAAATCCTAAGTATGTTAATTTTATATAGTTATTGATAATAATATTTTCAGTAATGTTCATGTGTATAGTCACGTAAATTTAAATATTTTCGTCCGCAACTGTGTTTGGTAAATACTCAAGACTATTCGTTCACAGTTGCGGTATCCTTTTACCTCGTGCTTGACGGCAACAGATGTAGTGTTCGTGGGTCACGCGGAGTCGGCTGCAACAGAAACACAGGCTGGGACTCACTTAAGAGAGAGACTTGTGCAGTCGTGGGGAATTGTATTTCTATGAAAGTTGGTCTGTCGTTGTGTAACAGTTTGCTTGTTTACTATGGAAAAATAGAGAACACAAACACTTCTGAAAACTCGCTACGCTGGTAACCCAAATTAAATTTTGTAGGTAATTTCTTGAAAGTAACAAAGCCTTTGCCAACAGTCATACCATAGAGAAGAGAACGAATTCAAGATAAAACCAGCTACGTACCAGATTTTATAATTTATCATTGTGGGTATGACTGGTTACGTTTTTTCTATCTGGTACATGAAGTTGCGCTACACCTGCTTCCATTTGGGATTTTCTGTTACTGCACCAATCCATTTCATTGTTTAATGTTTAGTTCACTACAAGTCTCGTAGAATTTCACAACTTATCTCGTTATTCTGGTTAGCTCCATTCTTTTAATACGTCAATAAAATTTCAGCCTTCGTTGCCCGCATCTCGTGGTCGTGCGGTAGCGTTTTTGCTTCCCACGCCCGGGTTCCCGGGTTCGATTCCCGGCGGGGTCAGGGATTTTCTCTGCCTCGTGAAGGCTGGGTGTTGTGTGCTGTCCTTAGGTTAGTTAGGTTTAAGTAGTTCTAAGTTCTAGGGGACTTATGACCACAGCAGTTGAGTCCCATAGTGCTCAGAGCCATTTGAACCATTTTTTTCACCCTTCGTTTTTCCATATGCCTTTATATACTGACACACTGAACAGTTTCTTTGTTTGCTCTTAGCCTGTATGTCCGGTCTTCTGTATAATTTGTACCTAAGATGTTCCTGATCTCCTAATTCATTCAAACTTATCTGGCTCTCCGTCTGTATAAAATGATCCGTTTCCGTCCAACGAAGACGGTATGCTGACGCTGTTATAGTGCCCCAGTTCTGAGTACTTTGAAATAAATTTTTCGTTCTGGATATGTATTATAAGCCTGAAAGCCGTTTCCATTTTGTGGCAATAAGTTTCGTAACCAATCCTTTTCGGGACAGTATTCTGAATGATTTCGGCTAAATATTTTAAACTTAGAAACTATCTCGACTTTGTGAAGGTTTATTGACAGAATACCGGGGAAATGCAGCCAGTCTATAAAGGAGATCGCTTACAAATCACTCCTGCGACCCATTCTTCTATATTGCTCACGTGTGTAGGACCCGTGCTTAATAAGACTAGCAGGGAATATTGAACGTATACAGCCAGCACAGCCGGCCGGAGTGGCCGAGCGGTTCTAGGCCCTACAGTCTGGAACTGCGCGACCGCTACGGTCGCAGGTTCGAATCCTGCCTCGGGAATGGATGTGTGTGATGTCCTTAGGTTAGTTAGGTTTAAATAGTTCTAAGTTCTAGGGGACTGATGACCTCCGATGTTAAGTCCCATAGTGCTCAGAGCCATTTTTTTTAACTCCATGAGTATAAAGAGCTAGTTATGTTTAGCAAGAACGATATTTTCTGAAGTCGTGCTAACTACGTGCCAATAAATAGTTTTCTTCGAGGTACTTCACAATGTTCGAGTACAGCATATGTTCCAAAACCCTACTATAAATCGACGTTAGTGATATGGGCCTGTAATTCAGCGGATTACTCCTACTTCCATTTTTGGGTATTGGTGTGACTTGGACAATTTTCCAGTCTTTAGGTACGGATCTTTCTGTGAGCGAGTGGTTGTATATAATTGCTAGATAAGGAGCTATTGTATCAGCATACTCTTAGAGGAGCCTGACTGGTATGCAATCTGGACCAGAGGCCTTGCCTTTATTAAGTGATTTAAGCTGCTTTGCGACACCGAGGATATCTACTTCTATGTTTCTTGGCAGTTGCTCTTGATTGAGTTCAGGAACATTTACTTCGTCTTCTTTGGTGAAGGAGTTTCGGGAAACCGTGTGTAACAACTCTGCTTCAGTGGCACGGTCATCAGTGACTTCACCGTAGTTATCGCGCAGTGAAGGTATTGATTGTGTCTTGCCACTGTGTAACCTCCCCTCAGATAAATAATGTGTATAATAACCTCCCAAAAGTAAAAAATATAAGTATGTAATTCACATTCAGCGTAATCTCCCAAACAGTTAAGTTCTGTAACCTATTAATAATAAAATGTGACTAATCTCTCAATAAAAAATTGTGGCTCACTTATAACCTTTCAGTAATTGACTGTGAATTTAAACTGGTAAATTTTGGACGTCAGCAGTGCTGCGTCAAGGCCCTGAACGATCATACTGAATAAATTGAAAATTCTTACCTCAATCATGTCGCCGGATAACGTATCTATATCTGCTCGTATATGAAACTAAGCTTTTCTGGCACAGCCCTGTGCAATGCTGGCCGATTAGATTTGTCATGTATAAAAAGAAACAACTGATTTTTCTTTACAATGATCAGGATGACCATGGATTGGAGAAATTAGTAAATTCTTTAAATTGAGATGAATAATTGTCAAAATTTAATTTTTTTTTATGAGAGAGATTAATATTAAGAGACTTTTTAAAACATTTTACATGGGACCTGATATAACAACTGTACATATGCACGAGGCTGCTTTTACCTTATACTACAACGCTCAGGCTCCGCCATCGCTCCCCACGACCGGCCCTGCCAACTCGACACACACGACTGATAGCTACGAGGTGCAATCAAGTTCTAAGGCCTCCGATTTTTTTTCTCCGGACTGGAAAGAGAATACTTAAAATGGCGACGTTTTCCTTACTTGAACAGCGTGCAATCATTCGTTTTCTGAATTTGCGTGGTGTGAAACCAATTGAAATTCATCGACAGTTGAAGGAGACATATGGTGATGGGAGTTATGGATGTGTCGAAAGTGCGTTCGTGGGTGCGACAGTTTAATGAAGGCAGAACATCGTGTGATAACAAACCGAAACAACCTCGGGCTCGCACAAGCCGGTCTGACGACATGATCGAGAAAGTGGAGAGCATTGTTTTGGGGGATCGCCGAATGACTGTTGAACAGATCGCCTCCAGAGTTGGCATTTCTGTGGGTTCTGTGCACACAATCCTGCATGACGACCTGAAAATGCGGAAAGTCTCATCCAGGTGGGTGCCACGAATGCTGACGGACGACCACATGGCTGCCCGTGTGGCATGTTGCCGAGCAATGTTGACGCGCAACGACAGCACGAATGGGACCTTCTTTTCGTCGGTTGTGACAATGGATGAGACGTGGATGCCATTTTTCAATCCAGAAACAAAGCGCCAGTCAGCTCAATGGAAGCACACAGGTTCACCGCCACCAAAAAAATTTCGGGTAACCGCCAGTGCCGAAAAAATGATGGTGTCCATGTTCTGGGACAGCGAGGGCGTAATCCTTACCCATTGCGTTCCAAAGGGCACTACGGTAACAAGTGCATCCTACGAAAATGTTTTGAAGAACAAATTCCATCCTGCACTGCAACAAAAACGTCCGGGAAGGACTGCGCGTATGCTGTTTCACGAAGACAACGCGCCCGCACATCGAGCTAACGTTACGCAACAGTTTCTTCGTGATAACAACTTTGAAGTGATTCCTCATGCTCCCAACTCACCTGACCTGGCTCCTAGTGACTTTTGGCTTTTCCCAACAATGAAAGACACTCTCCGTGGCCGCACATTCACCAGCCGTGCTGCTATTGCCTCAGCGATTTTCCAGTGCAGTGATTTAAAATGGAATGATCATATAATGTTGATTGTCGGTAAAGCAGATGCCAGACTGAGATTCATTGGAAGAATCCTAAGGAAATGCAATCCGAAAACAAAGGAAGTAGGTTACAGTACGCTTGTTCGCCCACTGCTTGAATACTGCTCAGCAGTGTGGGATCCGTACCAGATAGGGTTGATACAAGACATAGAGAAGATCCAACGGAGAGCAGCGCGCTTCGTTACAGGATCATTTAGTAATCGCGAAAGCGTTACGGAGATGATAGATAAACTCCAGTGGAAGACTCTGCAGGAGAGACGCTCAGTAGCTCGGTACGGGCTTTTGTCAAAGTTTCGAGAACATACCTTCACCGAAGAGTCAAGCAGTATATTCCTCCCTCCTACGTATATCTCGCGAAGAGACCATGAGGATAAAATCAGAGAGATTAGAGCCCACACAGAGGCATACCGACAATCCTTCTTTCCACGAACAATACGAGACTGGAATAGAAGGGAGAACCGATAGAGGTACTGAAGGTACCCTCCGCCACACACCGTCAGGTGGCTTGCGGAGTATGGATGTAGATGTAGATGTAGACTCCTAAAGAAGCCTTCGCCGCTGCCATGGAATCATGGTGTCAGCGTTGTGAAAAATGTGTACGTCTGCAGGGCGATTACGTCGAGAAGTAACGCCAGTTTCATCGATTTCGGGTGAGTAGTTAGTTAGAAAAAAAATCGGAGGCCTTAGAACTTGAAAGCACCTCCTACTACTTACTGCTACTGCCACACAGTGCCTACTGCAGACAACACTGCTCTCTGGTCTGAGATTCTCTTATAGCTTGGATATCGCAGACAGCGCGTGAGCAATCCATCGAAATTACATCTGCCCGAGTGTGCTAGCAATAAATTCCTTAATCGTGGACCTCTTACATAATTCCTTAATCATGGACCTCTGACAACTGGTGTGCTTTATGTATGTCCAGAATCTCTTTTTCTGCCAGAGTTTCGTTATGGAAATTACTAAAAGTATCTCGCGTTGAAGTACGCGATATATTTCGAACTTCTGTAAAACTTTGCCAGTCTTGGGGATTTTGCGTTCTTTTAAATTTGGCATGCTTTTTTCTCTGCTTCTGCAACAGCGATCTGACTCGTTTTGTGTACCATGGGGGATCAGTACCAACACTTATTAATTTATGTGGTATGTATCTCTCAACTGCCGTCGATACTATCTCTTTGAAATCATTCCATAACTTTTCTACGCTTACATGATCAGATCGGAAGAAGTGAAGATTGTCTCTTAAAGAGGCGTTAAGAGCATTTTTATCAGTTTTTTTTAATAGGTGTACTTTGCGTTTCTTTTTGATGGTTGTAGGTGTAACGGTATTCAGCCTAGCAGCAACTGCCTTGTGATCGCATCCCTGCATCCGTCATGATACTCGCCATTTGTCCAATATAATTTGTTGCTGAGAGGTCAAGTATGCTTTCACAACCATTTACTTACATTAGACGGCCTTTGTTTGGTTGACTGGAGCGGTTAATGGATACAGATGACTGAGATTTATTGGAAGAATTGTCAGGAAATGGAGTCCCTCAACGAAGGAAGTTGTTGACAAAATACTCGTTCGACCAATATTTAAACATTGCTCGTCAGTTTGGGATCTGCATCAGAACTGATAGAGGATGTAATGTCTCTTGCAGCGGTCTCTCCGCGATATTTTCAGAAATTTTATAAAGTATATAATTCAGTACAAATCTCGAAATATCTCTTCTTATCTTACCGATTATCAAAGCAAAGTAGTTTCAAGCCCAATTATTCCTTGGAGCGTCCATTTACTCCATGGAATAGCTTCTCTGCTATCTATGTTTTCTCTTATGAAAAGAATGAAGGGATTCTTGGCCGATTAGTCGTGAAAGAAGGAGGATGTATATGTATGTATTGTTGAGTTAGTCGCCATCTTGATGAGATTCTGTATGAGAAGGAATTTAATACATGAACTAAACTAAAGTGTGTTGGCGTATTATTTAACTGATTGTTATTGACAGTGTCTGCTTACTACGCTGTGTTGCACGGGATCAGTGGGGAACGTCTGATGTACACTGGACGAACCTGCCGTTTTGTATGCTCAAGATATCCAGTTACTTCAAATAAATAGGCTAACACGGTCTTACCAGCAGATCTCCGGTCTTCCCCATGTGATCACCGAAAGTTAATAATTATTACAAATGTTTTCAGGAGATCGACTGACAATTTTCGTCGCACCGAGACTTCGAAATTGCTTCACTGCCTTATGGAATTTAAGTTAAGCTCAATTTAATCAGGATAGAACAGTACTGAACTGTGTGAATGAGACAAGCTTGCTTTGTGAATGAAAATTCCCGGTGTGAGAGAGGTTTTTTAAATTTTAGATCCCACAAAAAAATATTAAAAGGAAATAGATAAGATAAAAGGAAGGGCAACACGTTTCTTTACAACTTCGTTTGGTAAGCACGAAAGCGTTACGGAGCTACTCAGCCGACTCCAGTGGCAGACGCGGAGAGCGAGCAGTTCCGCATCGCAGTACGGTTTACAGTCAGAAGCTCCGACAGCGCAAATTCCTAAAAGAGTCCGTTATCTTGTGAAAGGATCACGAAGATAAAATTAAGAGAGATTCCCGCCAAGACGTGGACTTTACCAGTATCGTTCTTCCCGCGAACCATTCGCGACTGGAACAGGAAAAGGGGGAAGTGACCGTCGTACACAAAGTGCTCTCCGCCACTCACCGTAAGATGGCTTCCGCAGCATAAATGCAGATGTAAAACGGAACATACCGTGCTCCGTAACTGTTGCCGTGCGGCCTCTTTTCGATGTGCAACGTTGTGTGATGTCCATGGGGACAGACATCGGTGTGTCTTACCTGTAACAGAAAAGAAGACGGAGATGTAAGTACCGATACGGCTGAAGACAGCAGAAAACAATTTGGCTATCGTTTCGGGAAGTGCACGGTCAAGTGGTTGACGGCTGTACTATAGCTGGGAAGCACCGTTACGTACCATCCCTCCGACTTATTGGCGATACCTTTCACCCACATTTAATTTCTCCTTTAGGTAACGCGTCATATGAGCATCAGGTTCTATTGAAATTGCTGCACGCGTCCTGCACTTTTTACCTCCAAGCTAGTGGTGCTACCGATATAAAATTAGGTTCAAATGGCTCTGAGCACTATGGGACTTAACACCTGAGGTCATCAGTCCCGTAGAACTTAGAACTACTTAAACCTAAGTAACCTAAGGACATCACACACATCCATGCCCGATGCAGGATTCGAACCTGCGACCGTAGCGGTCGCGCGGTTCCAGACTGAAGCGCCTAGAACCGCTTGGCCACACAGGCCAGCTACAAACTTATGTTTCTCCGGTATGCTTGTAGTGTGTTTACAAACAAAACACCGTACCCAAAATGGATAAGAACGCCTGACGCATGACCGGCTACTGGCCAACTATACATACTACGCAAGATATTGAGGAGGTATCAGACAAACATCGGCAGTTCCAGGTACTGCGTTGCTACGGAATGTACCAAAATAAAACAACATCAAAAATTTAAAAAAAACTTTGCGAAGTTTTTCATAATAACTGTGCCCTATTACGTTACCAAATTTTTGAAAAAAAAATGCGGTGCAAAAGAAAAAAAATGCACAACCACGCAGAAAGGAGATGGCATAAATGACATACAGATGTTAGAAACGACCAGTGTTCATAGCCTCCACTAAGAAATAAGATATGAAACTTGGCGATATACGGACAGTAGCTCTACAAAATCGTTAGGTAAGGTTTACTTCTCACAAATGATAGTTCGATAGTTAACGTTTATCTCTCACGAGGATTATCTCTGCACTCGTTACCCTCTACCACGCCCCATTTTCAGAATATTTATGTCGCTCTCAGACATCCCACCCGCCATTCGGCAGAACTCACTGGATGCAGTAGCACATCTTAAGATGCCCACCGCAGGTCTTGGGCGAAACGACAGGTACAAAACAGATGCACGGACGACGACGATACAATCCGGAAGATTCACCAGCAATTAGGCCAACCGGCGGTGAGAGCCTTCATTGTATAAGGCCGTAGTCCTGAAGGCCGGGGCGCGCCGTTTGTATTACAAACAGGGGTAGCTGTAATGAAGCGTACTGCAAAGGTAGTTGAACTAGCAGTTAAGTCAGAGGAAGAGCGTGTGTATGTGGGGGTTCTTTTTCGTCGCTGGTTGCTGAATTTCCGGACAGCGAGTGTAGCAGCGGTAAATTAGACTTCAGGGCGCGAGGTAACACGAGCTGAGCCGGGGGCGACACGCGAGGCAGGGCTGCCAACCGCACGGCTCGCAGGTCGGCCAGCCGGAAATTAAGCGGACACGCAGGAAATTCGGCGGCTCCTGTCTCGCGTAGTGGACGCTATCGCCGCCGGCTGGACCGCGGCCAAACCCGCTGCAGCGGCCGGCCACCGGGGCAGGTGTCCAGCCCACGAAACCTGGACAAGTCTGTGCAGACGTACCCTGTGCAGGCGCACCCTGTGCCCCGACAAAAACCACACTACAGTGGCATCGAGATTCCACTAATTTTCTAAATAGAACATCGGGAGAGTGGGTTAAAACTTCCAGAAATTTGACATCATCTTCACTTTTCGACTTACCTGTGTTTGACACAGGACTCGCATTCGAGCCATCCAGAAACTAGATTTCCTTTTTCCGAGATCATGCCCAATTTTCTTTCTTCCACTTGATAAGGCCCTCCGGACTTACCCACACATTTTCATCTTCAGTGTGTAACGAGCCATCCTCCTCTAGTATTACTTTTCCTCAAGAGTAGTTGTCGATACAAGTGTTATTTTTCGAATTTTGGACAGGTCAATATTTTCTCAGTTGCTATTCTGAAAACTTTCGTATAATTTTATATCAAGCATGTCATATTTCCCAGCTAAAATTTAAGAAAATGAACTATTTTATTTTCGATGTTATAATCCGTAAGTACTAGTCCTGAATGTACAGTTAAAATTATTTTTTAGAAACATTTGAAATTACGTATCAGTGGCACACTTATAATTTATATGTCTGCAAGATGGGTGCCACGGCAGCTGACTCCTGAAATGAGAGAACGACGTGTTGATGCTTGTGAAGAACTTCTTCGGCGCTTTGAATAAGAAGGTGATGGCTTCATTGCAAGAATCGTTACTGGGGACGAAACCTGGATTCACTTCCACCAACCGCAAACGAAGAGAGCGAGCAAGGAATAGCGCCATTCCTCATCGCCAAAACCGGAGAAGTTTCGAACAGAACCATCAGCAGGGAAGGTTACGCTGACTCTTGTGACGAAAAGGGAGTCATTTTGGAGCATTACATGCCTAGAGAGACCACTGTCACCAGTGCATCATACGCAGATCTCCTAAAAATCATCTGCGGCCTGCAATCAAATCAAAGCAACGTGGATTGCTGTCAGCAGGTGTCCTTTTGCAACATGACAACGCAAGGCCCCACACTGCCCGTACAACAGTTGCAACAATCACAGACCTGCATTTTGAGCGTCTTCGTCATCCACCATACTCACCAGATCTTCCCCAAGTGATTTTCATATGTTTGGACCACTCAAACACGCAATGGTAGGAAAGAAGTTCCGTTCTGATGAAGACGTACGCCACGCGGTGCATGAGTGGTTGCGCAGACAACCAAAAGAATTTTTTTCTGAAGGAATTTATGCACTCTGTACGCGCTGGAGGACTTGCATTGACGCCGACCGCGGTGGCCACGTGGTTCTAGGCGCTGCAGTCCGGAATCGCGCTGCTGCTACGGCAGCAGGTTCCAATCCTGCCTCGGGCATGGATGTGTGTGATGTCCTTAGGTTAGTTAGGTTTAAGTAGTTCTAAGTTCTAGGGGACTGATGACCTCAGATGTTAAGTCCCATAGTGCTCAGAGCAATTTGAACCATTTGAACTTGCGTTGACGGTGGGGGAGATTATATTGAAAAGTGATAGAGCTTTGTACCACTTATGCGCAATAAATAATATTTTTTTAAAAATATTTAAGGTTTTCATTTGACTCACCCTCGTACAAATGTATTGAAACTGGTTTCCATGCTGTTCTAAGCAAGCTCTGCACCTTTCCAAGAATGATTTACACGTTTTGTCGCAAATTTTCCAGGACTGTAAGTTTTCAAATTCTGATTGGATTCTTTCGTTCAAATGTTCAGCATAACGGATCTTGACGGAATAAAGATCATTTTTACCACACTCTAGATTCAAAAATCCATGAGTGTCATACCTGGGGATCGTGGAGGCGATTCAATAGTACTCCATCTGCCCATGTGTTCATCAAAGTTTTGATTTTGAAAAAATTAAGGCACGATTAGCCCACTGCTGAAAACCGCTGCTCAAACACTCAAGACATGAGAGTTTGTCTCCGTCGCCACATGGCGATTCGTAGAATCCCTGTAAACACAGTTGTGTCTGTTCACACCGCCATTTCCTTCACCTTAAAAGTAGCTTCGTCCGTCCAAAGACTGCTTTACTAAAACCTCATATCGGCCTGTCAGATTCTGTACAAATCGCAGAATTCTACAAGTGTGTCCAAATCGTCTTATATAGTCCTTGAAGTAATGAAGGGCTATATCGTTTGAGTCCTTTGTAGCCTTGTTCTTGCTATTCCGTGCTCCTTGGACGGCTTTTTTACAGATGTAGTCCGTCATTGCACAAAACATTGGCACGACAACATTAAGATTGTTTTTTACTGCAACAGACTTCAGGCTGCCTGAACGAGGAAGGTCCACTATCGACCCACTCCCATCAAATCTTAAATTTAATATGTGAATATCTTGTCGAGATGGAGACTGGATGTTTGGTAGACGTTCGAGAAACAAACGTTATATGACGTTTCGCAGAGTTTCACATAATTTGAATTTCTAAATTTAGTAACACATATAAAAACATGTAATCTTTCTTAAAAGAAAAGTGCGGTTCAGTATTCGTGAATCGGCATTTAAAATATGGTAGTAAATATACAGGGTGAAGCGAAATTCGCACACTGGGGCTTCGCAGCGCGACTCCTCTCACACGCTAGCGATAAAAAAAATGTCTCTCACAAAATTTCGTCTGGCGAGTATATCCGGCAGGGAAAGGACGTTAAACAGTTGCAACACTGTAAAAACACATACGGTAACTACCTCTCACAGCACATTTTAATCGTTACAAACAGTCTGCGCAGTAGATAGAGTTATTGGTTAGCGTACAGGAGGTCGAGGGTTCAATCCAGGGTGTGGGTGCATTTTTTTACTTGCTAATTTCATTCTGACAGTTCATACTGTAATATACACCGTTTCTGATGTCACATGTTCCCTCAATTTACAACATTTTGTAACGCTGAACACAACAAACACATAGTTAGACAAATAAGAAATAGACAGTTGAAACAATTAATGGGACACATACAAATAGTAACCGAGTTTGGACATAATTCGCAAAGCACGTTGCTAGTCCTACTGGTAACGTAAGGTCCTAACGAAATGTAACGGACCTGAACGAGGCAAGAATAATAGTTGGTGACCCTTGGGGGAGGGTACACAGAAAACAGGTTTCGCTTTTAGTAGAGGAACTGGTGCGAATGAATTCGAGCCCACTACATGGAAAGGGCATCTTTCAAAGCTGACCAATCTTCAATTTCTACAATTGAGAATGTAAGCACAAATGTTTTCCATGGACCTGCTGCAATAGCTGTTGACGATTAAGATGCCAGATACCGTACCACTTGGACTACATTTACCAAATAAGAAACAAATTATTGAACCCAGGATCGAACCCACGACCTCCTGCATGCTAACCCAAAACTATATCCACTGCACCAACTGTACAGCCCAACTCTGATGTGTTGGCAGAGCTAGTTACTATACATGTGGTTACAGTATTGCCAGATTGCCACTCTATAACGTCCTTTTTCTGCCGATTATACTCGCCGGACGAAATTTTGTGGCAGACTTTTTTTTTTTTTTTTTTTGTCGCTGGCATGTGTGGAGTCGCGCTGCGAAGCCCGAGTGCGCGAATCACGCTTCACCGTGCATAAGACAAACGTAAGTTTCAAAAAGGTGGCATCTAGCCAGTATCGACCCAGGAACTTTGCGACAACACGCAAAAAAACACTACGCTCATGGCTACACGGCGCTCCCGCTGACAAAAGGCTCGAAATTTTTTTGCACGTAACAAGTGGATTTTTTCGAGTGTTTTCAGAGGACGCTCACGCACTCACTTTCAAATCCTTTAAGTATGAAGCAGTGCCTTGTTCCTCGGAGACTTCGAACACATCGTGACGACCACTGTCATCACTCGCTGCCCTCGATGTGCGCCACAATGCAATCAGTGGGCTCGGATGCCGCTGGCTCGCAGCCAAGTCGCGTCGAACTCCCGCGTGCGGCTGAATGCGGAGAACTGCGCTGCGGGCAGGCGGGCACGGCGGCATCGCTATCGCTTTGCGCGCCGAATTCCAGGCCGGCGCAGCGCGCTCTGCAATGCAGCGCTGCGCTGCCTCCGCAAAAGGCAGCCAGTCCACTCGCCCCCGTTCCTGCGCAGCCCGTCCACCACACTGCTGCCAAAATCCCCGTCAATCCTGCACCCTACAATCTCAATATACACCCATTTCTTCGTTTTTAAACTACACTGAAGACCAAACAAACTGGTACACCTGCCTAATGTCGTGTACGGCCACCGCGAGCACGCACAAGCGCCGCAACACAACGTGGCACGGACTCGCCTAACGTCCGAAGTAGTGCTGGAGGGAACCGACACCTTGAATCCTACAGGGCTGCCCATAAATCCGAACCGGCCGGAGTGGCCGAGCGGTTCTAGGCGCTTCAGTCCGGAACCGCGCGACTACTACGGTCGCAGGTTCGAATCCTGCCTCGGGCATGGATGTGTGTAGTGTCCTTAGGTTAGTTAGGTTTAAGTAGTTCTTAGGGGACTGATGACCTCAGATGTTAAGTCCCATAGTGCTCATAGCCATTTGAACCATTTGAATATGGCGCTCGACATCAACACGACCCGTACGTGTTCCTGTATTGACTCAAACGACATCGTCAGTTGTGATTGCAGCGGGCACAGCATCACAAAGTTCCGTGCATCAACGGAACGTGTCCCCTGTCGAAGATACATCGAAGGTACGGGCCACAAAAGCGGAAATCTACTGATATAAGCGGTTTTGTTGAAGGACGCATTGTTGTGGCGCTGCAGCTGGAAACGAGAATCTCTGACACGGCGAAGGTGCTCAGCTGTTGGCGTACCACTTTCATGAGCATCTATGGAAAATGGTTTAAGGGTGCTGAAATAACGAGTAGGCCGTGTGGAACTGGACGACCACGTGTCATCACAAAACGTAGAGGTGGGAGGATCCCCCACTGTGCAATCCAGGATAGCCAGCGATCTGTGGCAGGTCTGACGACACAGTAGAGTGCTGGTACGAGCACAAGTGTTTCGGGGCTCACCGTTCGAAGGCGTTTGGTGAATATGGCGCTAGCGGCTGTTGTTGTCGAGCGGTTCTACGCGCTTCAGTCCGGAACCACGCGGCTGCTACGGTCGCAGGTTCGAATCCTGCCTCGGGCATGGATGTGTGTGGTGTCCTTAGGTTAGTTACATTTAGGTAGTTCTAAGTTCTAGAGGGCTGTTGACCTCAGCTGTTAAGTCCCATAGTGCTCAGAGCCATTTGAACCATTTCAACCCATAAATCCGAAAGAGTACGACGGGGTGGGAGCACGTTGCAAGGCATCCCAAATAGGCTCAATAATGTTCACGCCTGGGGAGTCTGGTGCCCAGCGGAAGTGTATGAACTCAGAAGAGTGTTCCTAGAGTCCCTCTGTAGCAATTCAGGGCATGTGGCGTGTCGCATCGTGCTGCTGGAATTGCCCAAGTAAGTCGGAACGCACAAAGGACATGAATGGATGCAGGTGATCAGACAGGATGCTTACGTACGAGTCACCTGTCAGAGTCGTATTTAGACGTATCAGGGGTCCCATATCACTCGTACTGCACAGCCCCACACCATTACAGAGCCTCCACCAGCTTCAACAGTCCCCTGCTGACATGCAGGGTTCGTGGATTCATGAGGTTGTCTTCATACCCGTGCACGTAGAACTTTGATAACCTGCCATTGTTGCAGGTTTAACCGATCTAACAACTGCGCCAGACATTTGTTGTCTTATATGTTGCCAACCACGCCACTGTGTTCTGCCTCTTTACATATCTCTGTATTTGAATACGCATTCCTATACCAGCTTCTTCAGCGCTTTAGTGTAAATTCACTTCAGAGAACTGCGCCAGACATTTGTTGTCTTATATGTTGCCAACCACGCCACTGTATTCTGCCTCTTTACATATCTCTGTATCTGAATAGGCATTCCTATACCAGCTTCTTCAGCGCTTCAGTGTAACTTTACTTCAAAGCAATCCACTCTTGTATACACTCACTTCTTCGGATCAACCTTCAGACAGCTGATGGTGTAACACTGTTTTTATATGAACGTTTAAATTTAAATTGCACCTAAATATAGATCCTAGGCATTCAGATGATCGCCAACCTCTACATTTGCCTCTTTTGCCGTTGCTAGCAGGGCCGTTGTGACCGAGCGGTTCTAAGCGCTTCAGTCCGGAACCGCGCTGCTATTACGATCGCAGGTTGGAGTCCTGCCTCGGGCATGCATGTGTGAGATGCTCTTAGGTTACTTAGGTTTAAGTAGTTCTAAGTCTAGGGGACTGATGACCCCAGATGTTAAGTCCCATAGTGCTCAGAGCCATTTGACCTCCCCCCCCCTTTTTTTTTCTGCTGGGGTCTACATTCCGAAGAGTGGTTTGACCCATCTCACTATGTTAACCTACCTTGTACAAGTCCCTTCATCTCTTCATACATACTGAAACCTACGTCGACTTGAACCTGCGTCTGCCCATTACACACACACACACACACACACACACACACACACACACACACACACACAACGAACCAACTTAATCCATCTGATATTCACGTCTGCAGCAACACATTTCGAAAAGCTTCTTTTCTCTTGTGGTTTGTGCTGTCTACCGTACACGCCCCGCTGTCATATAGGGCTGCACTGGAAACAAATACTTTCGGAAAAGAACTTTTAACATTTGACTTATCTGTACACGATACTAAGAAATTCGTCTTTTCTTCAAAAGAACTTTTCTCGTTATTGTCAGTCTGCGTTTAATATACTCTTTTTCGGTCATACCCAGTTATTTTTCCTACTAAAATACCATAACTCATCTACTATATTCTGTCAGCATCACACCACATGGTGACACATTTAATGTCCCATTTAGGTAAGGTAATTTTTATTTACTGTCCGCCTGCTTAACCAGGTGGTAACGTGCTCGCCTCAGATGCAAGCGGGCCCGGGTTGGAGATTTTCTCCGGGGTCTAGGTGTTGTGTTGTCCTCATCATCATTTCATTGTCATCACCAGCGCGCAAGTCGCCCAATGTGGCGTCGAATGAAATAAAGACTTGCACTTGGCGGCTAACTTCCCCGAACAGGGGCCTCCCGGCCAACGATGCAGTACGCTCATTTCGATTTTTTAATTTACTTTCACTAAAGATCATCTCACAGCCGGCCTTGCAAGTGCTTTGCCATCAAGGGGAGCATTACAATTTCATCAAAAAAAATTTAATTTTTTTTTTAATTTCTTCTCTCTGAAGTTAAATCCTCTTACCAAATTTCCCCTTGGTTTCGTTTACTGCTTGGACTATTCATTCCTGTCATCAGTCTTGCATCTCATTAGGTGCGGCCTGCCACGTATTCCTCTTTTCATCTCAGATTACCCATCCTCAATTAGTTGCTGGATGTACTCCAACCTCCGTCTTCCCCTACAGTTTTCGTCGTCCTCACCTCCCTCTAGTACCGTTGAGGGATATTCCCTATTGCATTAACAAATGTCCTGCTTTACTGTTCCTTCACTTGCCAGTCCTCCACATCTTCCTTTCCTCGCCGATTCTGGAGCGAACCTTGTCATTTATCTTACCAATCCACACAATCCGAGTTTGCGCTCCAACCATAGCGCTGTTGGCGGGACG
Source organism: Schistocerca cancellata (assembly GCF_023864275.1). NCBI lineage: Eukaryota > Metazoa > Arthropoda > Insecta > Orthoptera > Acrididae > Schistocerca > Schistocerca cancellata. Next base: position 134,903,905 of record NC_064635.1, read on the forward strand.
TTCCATTTTAAGTCCTCCTTGCTTCCTCCATTATTTTCCTGCTGAGACAGCACAATTCTTTCATGTCGTATCCTTCGTGGACACCGAATTTGATGTTAAGCCTGTCGCAACTTGCCATTCTTGGGATTACTATCAGTCAATCCATATTTTTACTCGTTAGACTGTTGACTACATTCAACAGATCTTGTAATTCTTTTTCAGTTGCACTGAGCACAGCAATGTTCTGAGTGAACCTCATCATTTATATCCCTTCACTCAAGAGTTTTAACCCCACTCCTGAAGCTTCCTTGTATTTCCGTCATTGCTCCTTCGATGTACATATTGAACAGTATCAAAGGGAAAACAGAGAGATGGACTCTCTGATGTTGTGTAAATAATTTTTTGTAATGGGGGTATGTTGTTCAAGTTTTCTGTGGCTTTACGTACTTACTTACTCCGTCTGAACAGATTTTTAAGGCCCAACTGTACCGACCGACCGCCACGTCATTCACACACCAATGGCGTCACTGGGTGCGGTTATGGAGGGGCACGTGGTCAGCGCACCTTCGCCCGGCCGTTAGCAGCATTCGTGTCCGGAGGCGGTACTTCTGAGTCAAGTAGCTCCTCAACTGGCCTCACAAGGGTTAGTGCACCCAGTTTGCCGACCGCTCTCGGCGGAACCATGCGCTCACCCACCACTTTGGTGATCTGACGGGAAACGGTGTTACCGCTGTTGGACGGCCGTTGGCAGAGCACCAGCATTAGCGTTCGTTGGTCAATTTTGTTTTGTTATATATACCAGTTTTACGACGTGTGATTTATTTAAATGGTGAAAATGAAAACGCCGTTCTACATCTGCTATCATTTTGGATTGGATGTTTGTTTATTTGGGTGTTACATCGCCTGTTGAGTTCGTTCGTCTGGTCGCTCCTTGTTCCTGTGTTGGTGTGTTATTCCCGTTTCCTGCTGGTATTATTCTAAAGCTTAGTTCTGGTGCCTGGCCGCCTTCATCGGTGTCTGATGCAGCCGACGCCAGCTTGGCCCACGATGTGTCCGCGTGGACTTGGAGCCTAGCCTAATGAAGAGCCGGATGTGCAGGTGCTTAGAAATCCTTTACAAAGTGAGATAGGAGGAGCACACAAGGCGGTACTCGGTAACCGGCAGCAGCCCGGGCTGGGGGCCCGACCCTCGGTCCGTGGCGGCGCCACGCCACACCCGTGGCGTGTCCTCTGCGGGCCGTGGCGGCTGTGGCGCCGCGCCTGCCGAATCGATGCTGCGTGGGCCGTGGACCGATCCGAGGCCTGAGGCCTGCCCAGCGCCGAGACGCCACGCCCTGGCGCCGCACTCCCGACGGCGGCGCGGAGCGCCAGTCAGCTACCCGAGCTGCGGCTACCGGAGTACCCACTGCCCCACCTACGCTAGCCGACCCTGGCAATACCAAGGTACTTTCCATGACGCGCAATTTAATGGGTGTTACTTTATGCCAACACACAGTAAGAATTTATAAAATACAGATTTCGTTGTTTTTTTTTATTTCAATTTATTTATTTACTTTTTTAGTCGCTACATGGCGTGGAAGAAAGCTCTTGAACCTAAAGATACTGAATACCAGATTCACCGGGAAAAGTCACGTTTACTACTAAGACTTAAATTTTTGCCTTAGATTTAACTGAAAAATTTATAACAACTACATAATATGGTAAAAGAATTCATTAAAAACAATAAACATTTTTTTAAAATGTTAGAATATAGAATAGTCGAGTAGATTACAATATTTTTAAAAGGTGGGCTTAAAGCACCCCCCCCCCCCCCCCCAAATCCACTGGTATTACGAGGGTTAACACGAGATACGTCAACCCTTCGCCTTCGTGACAGATTAAACTCTCCTTGAGGTGGGAAGGTAGTGTTGTTGGACGCTGGTCTATCGTCCCAAAGTGTTCCACTGTGTTCAAGTCGGGATCCTGGACAGGCTAGTCCATTTCTGAAATGTTATTGTCCACCAACTACTGCCTCATAGACGCTGCTTTACGACATGGTGCGTTGTCATGCTGATGCAATCAATCATCTTCCCCGAACGGTTCCTCTACTATCCGCAGTCCACAATGGTATAAAAACGTCTTCACATCCTTCTGCATTTAGCGTTTTCCCCAGCCCAATACGGAAACCACAATGTAACGATGGAAAACACCTCCACACCGTAACATCACCTCCTGCGTGCTACAGGCGAAGGCAGGTCGTGTTCTCCAGGCACTCGCCAAACCCAAAACTTTCCATTCCATCTCCATACCGTATAGCGTTAATTATCACTCCAAAATTTGTAGTTCGTCTGATGAATGACAGCTAGCTCAACATGTAGAAAAATGCTTGTTAACGCAGACGAGTAGGAAAAACAAACCCGTAATGTTCGGATAATTACCAGTGTTCTGCTTGACACAATCGTTTAAATATCTGGGACTAATGTTGCAAAGCAATATGAAACAGAACGAGCCTTTCAGGCTTATAGTAGTGAAGGAAAATGGCCCACCTCGGTTTATTTGGCGAATTTTGGGAAAATGTGGTTCATCTGTAAGAGACCGCATATACGACACTAGTGCGACCTATTACCGAGCACTGCTCGAGTGTTTGGGATCTGCATCAGGTCCGATTAAAGGAAGACATCGAAGCAACTCAGAGGCGGACTACTAGATTCGTTACCATTTCGAAGAACACCCCAATATCGTATTACGGAGATGCTTTGGGAACTGAAATAAGAATCCCTGAAGGGAAGGCGGCGTATTTTTCACGGAGCACTATTGAGAAATTTAGACAACCGGCATCGGAAGTCCACTGCCGAACGATTCTACTGCTGCCAATATACACTCCTGGAAATGTAAAAAAGAACACATTGACACCGGTGTGTCAGACCCACCATACTTGCTCCGGACACTGCGAGAGGTCTGTACAAGCAATGATCACACGCACGGCACAGCGGACACACCAGGAACCGCGGTGTTGGCCGTCGAATGGCGCTAGCTGCGCAGCATTTGTGCACCGCCGCCGTCAGTGTCAGCCAGTTTGCCGTGGCATACGGAGCTCCATCGCAGTCTTTAACACTGGTAGCATGCCGCGACAGCGTGGACGTGAACCGTATGTGCAGTTGACGGACTTTGAGCGAGGGCGTATAGTGGGCATGCGGGAGGCCGGGTGGACGTACCGCCGAATTGCTCAACACGTGGGGCGTGAGGTCTCCACAGTACATCGATGTTGTCGCCAGTGGTCGGCGGAAGGTGCACGTGCCCGTCGACCTGGGACCGGACCGCAGCGACGCACGGATGCACGCCAAGACCGTAGGATCCTACGCAGTGCCGTAGGGGACCGCACCGCCACTTCCCAGCAAATTAGGGACACTGTTGCTCCTGGGGTATCGGCGAGGACCATTCGCAACCGTCTCCATGAAGCTGGGCTACGGTCCGGCACACCGTTAGGCCGTCTTCCGCTCACGCCCCAACATCGTGCAGCCCGCCTCCAGTGGTGTCGCGACAGGCGTGAATGGAGGGACGAATGGAGACGTGTCGTCTTCAGCGATGAGAGTCGCTTCTGCCTTGGTGCCAATGATGGTCGTATGCGTGTTTGGCGCCGTGCAGGTGAGCGCCACAATCAGGACTGCATACGACCGAGGCACACAGGGCCAACACCCGGCATCATGGTGTGGGGAGCGATCTCCTACACTGGCCGTACACCACTGGTGATCGTCGAGGGGACACTGAATAGTGCACGGTACATCCAAACCGTCATCGAACCCATCGTTCTACCATTCCTAGACCGGCAAGGGAACTTGCTGTTCCAACAGGACAATGCACGTCCGCATGTATCCCGTGCCACCCAACGTGCTCTAGAAGGTGTAAGTCAACTACCCTGGCCAGCAAGATCTCCGGATCTGTCCCCCATTGAGCATGTTTGGGACTGGATGAAGCGTCGTCTCACGCGGTCTGCACGTCCAGCACGAACGCTGGTCCAACTGAGGCGCCAGGTGGAAATGGCATGGCAAGCCGTTCCACAGGACTACATCCAGCATCTCTACGATCGTCTCCATGGGAGAATAGCAGCCTGCATTGCTGCGAAAGGTGGATATACACTGTACTAGTGCCGACATTGTGCATGCTCTGTTGCCTGTGTCTATGTGCCTGTGGTTCTGTCAGTGTGATCATGTGATGTATCTGACCCCAGGAATGTGTCAATAAAGTTTCCCCTTCCTGGGACAATGAATTCACGGTGTTCTTATTTCAATTTCCAGGAGTGTACATTTCCCGTTAAGGACCACGAAGATGAGATACGAGAAATCAGGGTTCGTACGGAGGCATATAGACAGTCACTTTTCCCTCGCTCTACATGCAAGTGCAACAGGAAAGGAAATGACTAGCACTGGTACAGAGTACCCTCCGCCTCGCGCCGTACAATGGCTTGCGGAGTATGTATTTACGATGAAGATGTTTCCAGTCATGCACTCTTCAGGCGCGGCGTAACAACATGATTCCAATGGCTCTAAGCACTATGGGACTTAACATCTGAGGTAATCAGTCCCCTAGACTTAGAACTACTTAAACGTAACTAACCTAAGGACATCACACACATCCATGCCCGAGGCAGGATTCGAAACTGCGACCGTAGCGGTGGCGCGGTTCCAGACTAGCGCCTAGAACCGCTCGGCCACTGAGGCCGGCGCGGCGTTAACAAACACGACTCGTTTCGGAGAGACCTTTAACGCACTGCATCTGCCAAACTGAATATTTTCGTTTTCGTAGTACGCAAGCAGAAATACAAAAACCAACCAATACTTTACTTTGCACGGCGCCTGGTCGGCTTGCCGCCATCGACCAATTAGACACCTTGGGCTACCCTAAACTTTGGGCTGTCATTTTACGAAAGAGCAGAAAATAATACTGAGATAAAAATTCCCAGTTTTCCGCCGTACCGGCAGAAACGCGTCCTCGTGTCGTACGCTCTGCGCCGCAACTGCCCGACAGAGGAAAACAAAGTGGACGCAATGCTGATTTCGTGTCTGTAGTGCTGTAACTGTCGAATTTCGTATTTATCCTTGCGCGCCACGAAAATACGGGCTTCCAACTATTGCACTGGATAACGGAGTTCTCTGCTTTGGCGGTTTAATGTCGCAACAGTGCTGTCGTTTGAAAAACTTTGCACACTGTTTGCTTGCAGAGTTATTTGGTCTTTAGTTGAGAGACAACTTTTTCCAGCGTAGCCTGTTTGTATTTCGAAATATTCACGTTACTTTGTTGACATATCACTTTGAAGTTGGCGATGCGCAGGAGCCGTGTTGCGATACAGTAGTCGCCTCAACTGGTGTCCGGTGGCTCGTTGAAGGGAGTTATGTTCGGCTTGAAGAGGAGGGGCTGGATTTCCCCTAGTCCCTATATGCGGTTGGTTTTATACGGGGAGAAATTCCCCATGATGTCCTTTGCAGGAACTTTCCTAAATGTCCTGTCAGAGGGCAGCACCTCTCAGGAGCAGAGCAATGGCCGATGCAGTGCCTACTTTCCGCTGCTATTTTCTGACAGGCTGAAAGGCCGATATTTTAAACACTTCCGTGGAGCAGCGGGGAACTCACGAAATCGAGAAAGTCGACCACCAGCCCTCGTTGGGGCTGAAGTGGCAAAAATGCGGGCGCTCTGGGGCGGAGTTTAGTGTTTCAACGTCATTATCATTTCGTAGTTCTGGAGTGAGAGATCCCCCGTCATCACCGCATTTACGTTCCCCGAAAGTCGACGAAGTTCAATAGGACCTTGTTCATACGGCATTCTCTGGGATCTGTCTATACCGGATTATCAAGGTGATTTTTGAAAACATGTTTTAAAAAAAGGGATATAAACAAAAGCTATATTTTAACGTACAAAAAACAAGTAACTGTTACAAATTAAACACATCAGGACAAATTAGAGTATAAAAAATGTAAATGTAAAATGTATAAAAAATGTAAATGTAAAAAATGTAAATACTTTTCTGTAAAAACTAAACTGAATTAAAAGTCGAATAATGGACTGCTTTCCCTCTAACCTCTTAGCACTGAACTGCTTAGGCGGAACTTCATCTACAGTTTCTGACATAGGTTTCTTTAGTTTGCCTAACATCTACATTTTTAACAGAAGCAGACTCTGAGACTGATTTTTCTCTTTTTTTAACTCTATATTTATAAGCAATGACTCATCATCGCCCAGCCCAAACCATTGAGGATAGAGACTTGATATTTGGAGAGAGTGTTGATTTTATACTGCAAGGTTGTTTGGTACGGGACTGTTCCAAATTCCACTCTTAAGGAGGTGAAGTATGGGATGGAAGGTTTTTTGAAAAACATCACTATAAGGCAATTTTGAGGCTAGAACTAGAAAAATTAATATTTTAATTCTCTGTACGAAATTAAAGTACGTGCCTCACCATTTTTGGAAATTCAACCATTAAGGGGAACAGTTGTGGACGACTGCTCTTTCAGAAAATAATAAAAAAATTATGAAAATTGACAAATCCGATAGAAATTTTTTTTTAAATTGGTGTTTCAGTATTTTTGGTAATTAAACTCCTAATGGGGTAAAATAGGGGGCAAATTTTTATGAAAATATATCAAGAGTGAATTTTTTAAACGAAATTCAAGAAAATTTTGTTTTCTTGGTTAGCGAAAAAAAATTCAGTGTTTTTGGAAATTCGGCCTCAAGATAGGATGATAATTTTTATGAAGATATTGGGTTATATTGAAACATTTTTAAAGCTAAATCTTTTTTGGAAATTCAACCGCCAAGGGCGGTGGAATAAGAGATGATCATTTTTACGAAAATACTGGGTTATATTGAAACATTTTTAAAGCTAAATCTATTTTAAAAATCTGTATCGACTTATGAAGAAAACTGTTAGGGGATGAAAGTTTCTATGGAAATATCACCACAAGAACACAAAAGGCGCGATTAACAAAAAATCTGCAGGATTAGCAAAGATCTCAAACTCTAGCTGCCAGAATCGCTTGTTGGTCAGAAGTAAATTCGGAAAAAAAACCACGCTTCTATGACCTTAATTAATGTGCAAAGTTTAGAAGATGTTACAAATTGTGAACAACATAAAAATTCAATTACGGGAAACAAAAAAATCTATGCAGACCATACAGTCAACCGTAGCGAAGCAGCGGGCGCTAAACTGGTATTCTACTAGTATATAAAGTTCAAGATGCGACATTAAATTCACTCATAATATTGTTTAGGTTCTCACCTTTTACCAGTCTTCTTACGATATCATGTTTTTGGTGGACTACCAACGTCATTTGTTTAACTGTTGGGTGTACTGTGGTTTATTTGACAGCTATTTTGCTGAATACTGATAAGGTACAATTACTTTATTTAATAACCGCACAGCACTGCTGCAAATGTAGGTTCATTGCACGAAGAATCACTGATGTAAGCTCGAAGCTAAAAATGCAACTGGCTTATCTTAGCGATCTCTCAATGAGGCACGCAATTCTTCCTAACGATTTTTCGAAATACCCCCACAGCAGGCAAAAAAATTCCCCTATTTCGACCACTTTTCAGCGAATACCTTAAACCTACCTACTCTTCTAAACTATTATGTTGGAAGTTTGAAGAGGGGGAATCAGGGACGTAAAATTATCATACAGATAACTAAACTACGGTACACAAAGTAAAACTTTTAATTTGTAAATAAGAACAACAAAGCTAATCGGAAAAATAAAAATCCTGCTCTCTTCATGTTTTTTTCATTGTTCTATTGGTTTATCCTTAGCACACCACCTAGATGTCACTTCGCAGCTAGTCACCTCTATCCATTGCACTACCTGTGTTTTTTACATACACCTCTTGAAGGCTCTTAACCGCCGATCTCTCGTTATATTACATCTAAATATAATGAATCATACCGATACCTAAAAATATGGGGAAATTTGTGATGCGTGCTGGACCATCGGGTCGGCCACATTGTTGTTTGTTTAATAGTATGAAATGGTATTGTTTTTTGCTTTATTAGTACTGCTACACGAATCTCATTTGAGTATACAAAACTGTCAGTGCTCTTATGGTCTTCTTCATAACGCTTTTATGAAATGCGCTGTGTGAAAGCAAATGTAACACGCAGCACTGTTGTATGAACTGTAATACGAGAGCAATATCGCCAGTTGGCAGTCGAACGGCGACATTCAGTGGATGTGCAGCGGCGTGACGTACGCGCGTGTGTTACACACAAGCACACGAAAATTTATGATCGCGTTCATATTTTATGGTCACGTTACAAACAAAATTTCGACGTGGACGCCATGAAACAAAACGTTAGACTGTGAATACTGTGAGCTTCACTGAGTACTACAAACGGTAGTGACAATGCTTAAGGCTAATTGGCTTTGATTGGCGTGGTTAGAAACGAACTGTTTTGCACAAAACTGTGTTGCACGAAGTAGTGTACTGCGAATTTATTATCTCGTGTACAACTTCATGAGCTGCCGCGAGCGTTACGACGTAACTGTCGCCGAGGAAACTTTTGAAGTGTGCGTGACGTGAGTTGCTGTATTAGCCAGAATTGTGGATTCACGATCAAAATTGCTAAAAGGGCACGAGTGTATCTTCACTACCGGTGAGTAAAAGTGAACAGTGTACGGGGCGTCAGGAACAAAATCGTGTGTGTATGGAACGTTGTAATCCCGTCCGACACGCCTGTGACTAAAGGAACGCAACGGCAGATAAAATTACCGACAGGAGAATCATTTACTAAGTAAGATGACACGTCAGTTGCGACTTTATCACTGACGGACGTATTTCAATACGCAGCCAGCACCGACGAGCCACAGATGACACTAAACGCACAGACCGCGCAATGGTAAGCTGCAGTGCCAAACGCTGTCCCTGTAAAGACTTAAAGCATCTCAATTATAATTGCTTTCTGTTTTCAACAAACGTTTCTCAGTATTTGCGTTCCTTAAAACTAACTGCAGTTTCTGTAAAGTGTGTCCGCAATCAATGTTGACATTGTCGAGTCCAGGCATTAACAATAGTTTTTACTATTTACTTCTCATTAATTTATTTTATTGGTTCTAATTACATGGGTTGCATGTGTTGTTTTGGAGTGGTGTGTTTTCATGCTTGTGTGTAGTGTCTTCATCGGGCTCATTTACGTGTTTTGTTGTGGTATGTGCAAGCCCGCGAAGTTCCGTTGTCCGCCATTAAATTCCGAGCGGCGACGAGTCACAGGTTAGGCGCTCGTCTGATATTGGCGAAAGGCGCGCTGTAGGTGGGACTTTTGAATCTGGCAGCTGCCAACCACGTGAACTGTGTTTACATTCAATACGGCGCCACATTATGACATGTTCATAACGAGGTGCGAGTTCATTTGGCTCTTACAGTTATAACTGAACAAAATTATGCCCATTTCCGTAATTATTTACGAATTTATTTGTGAGAGTTTTCGTATCTTACGTTATTTTGGGGTTGCCAAACTCGTGGGTACATTCGTTACGTTTGGAAGTACAATGCTTCTTTTGAGTTTATAACTGAACAAAATTATACCCATTTCCGTAATTATTTACGAATTTGGTGTTTGTTGCCAAACTCCGACGTGGGTACTTCCGTTAAGTTTGGAAGTACAGCGCTTCTTTTGAGTTTAAATAATCGAAATTCACGGTGAAGATTACGCAAAGTACGATTCCGAGAACCATTTTGTTCACATACAGCTCAGTTCGTGACAAGACTAGGTAACACAGCATATTATAGTTTAACTTAATTTCGTTACGCTACTCAGTCATTTCCTTCACACGGGGAAACGTGGAGCAAGTAGCTAGCCGTGTGGTGTTGGTTCAGTAAACGAAACGAACTTGGCAAGGCTTTATTCTGATCAATAAATTGATTTCATTGTTTTCTGTGAAAATCGGAGTGATGTTTCCCGTTTGACCTCTTCGTTGTTGATAATGAACTGTGTCGCCATCCGGCTTTTAGGATAGTTATCAACTTTAACTGCTAGTACCCAACTGAAGGTGATTCACTGAACTGTTAGCGGAGAACCGGTATATTCCAGTGGTCGGACCTCGGAATCTTACCTGAAACCAGCCTGGTAGCAAGTGGATTTTTTCTTTAATTGTTGGCTTTGAGGTTATTCACATGAACATCGTATTTTATTTTTACATTGACTGACTTTAAACATCTTTTGTTCCAAAAGAGAATATTTCTTTGTTTAAAATTTTTGCGTCAGCGTTTTAACAAAACTATGGTTTTGCGGGATCAGTGGAGGTTTGAGAGAGTGAAAAACTGTCTCACTGCTCAAAGCGAGCCATGTGACCCTTTTTTTAGTGTGACTGGATAGTGTGCGACAGTATACAGTTAATCCGCATCCGCCAAAAACGTTTCCGATTGCGTCCGCGTGGTGTGCCTCTCGTCACTGACCTCGCGCGCCGCTCAACGGACAGAGAGCTGTGGACTGCGGGCGCGGGAGCCTCCAGCCACCGCACAAGCGAACGTTTCGGTTTCGTGATATTCCCGTTAGCTAACTGCATTACAGTTTCAAATAATTGTAGTCATACAGCATTTCATATCGACACATCTGTGTGGTGAAATTAGTATCTCTGGTAATTTCTCAAACTGGGGAACAGTCAAGAATGGGGTGCCGCAAGGTTCGGTCTTGGGTCCTCTGCTGTTCTCAATATATATTAATGACTTGCATTCTATATTCACGAAGATGCAAAGCTGGTACTTTTCCGATGATACAAGTATAGCTATCACACCCAACAGACGAGAATTAACTGGTGAAATTGCAAACGATGTTTTTTCAGAAAATCATTAAGTGGTTCTCTGCAAATGGGCTCTCACTAAACTTTGACAAAACACAGCACATACAGCTCCACACAGTAAATGGAATGACACCATAATAAATATAGAATTCGATCAGAAATCGGTAGCTAAGGTAGAATATTCAAAATTTCTAGGTGTGTGCATTGATGAGGGGTTGAACTCGAAAAAGCACACTGAGGATCTGCTGAAACGTTTGAGTTCAGCTACTTATGCTATTAGGGTCATTGCAAATTTTCGAGATATACATCCGTGTAAATAAGCTTACCACGCCTATTTTCATCCTCTGCTTTCGTATGGCATCATATTCTGGGGCAACTCATCATTGAGTAAAAGAGTGTTCATTGCACAAATGCGTGTAATCTGAATAATTGCTGGAGCTCATCCAAGATCATCCTGCAGACACTCATTTCAAGAGCTAGAAATCTTCACTGTAGCCTCACAATATATATATTCACTTATCGCTCAGAAGGGGTAAATCATGCTGCCACAGAAGTCTTCGGTCACTAGCATCAAAACTCTGACAGATAGCCATACAGCATTTAAAAGGAAATTAAAAGAATTTCTTATTGGCAACCCCTTCTACTCATTAGATGAATTTTTGGATATAGTAAGTGGGTAATTTCCCAACACAACAAAAAAAAATTAAAAATATTGAGTGTCATGTAACATTTTGTCTAATGTAATATCTTCTATAGACACCTTTCATTAACCTGACACGTTCCACATCATTACGAAGTGTCGTATTCATGATCTATGGAACAAGTACTAATCTAACTTAATTTAATCCTTAATAAAGTTTCCTTACGACCATGGCAGTTGCGGCCATACGGTCGTAAGAAGCCATTATTAACCTTCTCACTACTACGGAAGTGCTCTCTGCATTCTGTGCTGAGGAGGGGGGCTTTTGTTATGGCTGTACTGCTCGCAACACGTTTGTACCTGTGCTGAGAGGCGGCGCTCTGTCCTATATGGAATACTTGTCACTCGATTTTTCGAAAACTACTCGGTAAGAAAATTTGATTTTTGCACTTCTTACAATCTGATATCTTCACTCAAGGAAGAACGGCATTTCATTCCGTTCTCCATCACACTCTGAAAAGCCAAACAAACTGGTACACATGCGTAATATCGCGCACGACCCCCGCAAGCACGCAGGTGTCGCATCACGACGTGGCATGTACTCGACCAATGTCTGAACAAGTGCTGGAAGGAACCGACACGATCAATCCTGCCAGGGCTGTCCATAAGTCCGTAAGAGTAAGAGGCGGAGATCTCTTCAGAACAGGACGTTGCAAGGCCTCCCACATACGCTCAATAATGTTCATGTCTGGGGAGTTTGCTGGCCAGCTGAAGTGTCTAACTCAGAAGAGTGTTCCTGGAGCCACTTTGTAGCAATTCTGAACGTCTGGGGTGTCGCATTGTCCTGCATAAATTGCTTAAGTTCGTCAGAAAGCACAATGGACGTGAACGGAAGAAGCTGATCATACAGGATACTTACGTACGTGTCACCTGTCAAGAGTCGTACCTAGACATTATCAGAGGTCCCATATCACTCAACCTGCACACGCCCCACACCAATACAGAGCCTCCACCGGCCTCAACAGTCGCCTGCTGACAGGCCGGGTTCATCGACTCATGAGGTTGTGTCCGTACCCGTACTAGTACATCCCCTCTATACAATTTGCGCGAAACTTGTCCGACCAGACAACATGTTTCCAGTCACCAACAGTCCGATGTCGGTGTTAAAGAGTCCAGGTGAGCCGTACAGCTTTGCGTCGTGCAGTCGTGAAGGATACACGAGTGGGCCTTCGGCTCCGAAAGCCCATATCGGTGATGATTCCTCGAATGGTTTTGCACGCTGACACTTGCTGATGGCCCACCACTGAAATCTGCGCCAATTTGGGGAAGCATTACAGTTCTGTCACGATGAACGATTGTCTTCAATCGTCGTTGGTCCCGTTCTTGTACGGATTCCTTATATGTTCACGGTAAATGCTCGTACGCGAAAATCCCCACTAAATCGGTACCTCGGTGATGCTGTGTCCCATCGCTCGTGCGCCGACTACAACACCAAGTTCAAACTCACTTGAATCTTGATAACCTGCCATTGTAGCAGCAGTAACCGATCTATCAACTGCGGCAGACACCTGTAGTCTTATATAGGCATTGCCGACAGCAGCGCTGTATTCTGCCTGTTTACAAATCTCTGTATTAGAATATGCATGCCTATACCAGTTTCTTTCGCGCTTCAGTGTATTTTCAGTAGATGGAATGAGGATGGTGGAAATGAGCGTTTGGCGTCATTGGCCGGGAGGCCCCTTGCGGGGCAGGTCCGGCCGCCTTGATGCAGTTCTTATTACATTCGACGCCACATTGGGCGACCTGTGCGTCGGATGGGGATGAAACGATGATGAAGACAGCACAACACCCATTCCCTCAGCGGAGAAAAATCCCCGACCCAGCCGAGAATCGAACCCGGGCCCGTAGGACAGCAATCCGTCACGCTAACCACTCAGCTATCGGGGCAGACATGCGTATAGTTCTTCGTGGGTAGAACTCCTTTGAAGCAATTATATCAGGAGCTGATACTGTTTTCAAAACGAAGTTGGAAGTTATAAAACACTCATATTGCTTTTCATGTCAGTATTTATTGAAAGCCTTACCTTTTGGAATTTGAAAATTTCTGGTAATTTCTATGGGACCAAACTGCTGAGGTCATCGGTCCCTAGACTTACACACTACTTAATCTAACTTAAAGTAACTTACGCTAAGAAGAACACATACTCAGGTCAAGATTTCCTCTCACTTAAGCCAATCGACTATTTCCCTTCTTCCCGAACCTTGTCGCCCCATCCCGTGGAACACTCGAATTTCGGGCGTCGCAATATCCATATGAAAGACTATGCGGTCTTTAACAGATTAAATGTAATAGGTTCAGTGTAAAGTTATCTTTTTTTTTTCAAATAATTAATATTAATGTGATGTGATATATCAACACTGCTGATAATAATAATAATGTACCGTAATTTATAAGTACATTTCCATTTTCAACATAACACGAAAATACACTCTAGTACGGCAAAAATGAAGAACATACTTGAAAAATAAAGTTTCAGAAAACAGCACCGATACGGGCCGAGAATTGAAAGTTTTTTTTACGTTCCCCTACTTATACGATCTGTATCACACTTGACGGAAACAAATGAGAAACTCTGCCTAGCGTTGCCACTGCCAACTCGTCAGAGGCAGAACCCACGGGAGTCGATCTATCGGCGAGAACACTGTATCAAAGCAGCTTTAGAACGCTCCGTGCCATTACCGCCCTTCCGCGGTGCACGCGGCTAGGAGAACTTTTAACAACGGCTATTACGGGTGTAATTTAACAAAGAGGCTGCGCCGGTTCTCGTATCTAAAACTCTCCCCTTTTAATTAAATCAACTCTGCGACGTCACGAACGTGCTCTCGAATGACGCGCTGAACTACAAAGCCCCACCCCGCCCCCCGGCCCTTTAAAACAGGGGACACTTCCTAGCTAAAGGTAGTGTCTGCTTCGTGTTCGCATCCTGTCACGTGCGAGTGTCGTTAATACGAAGGAGGTACCGTGTTACGCATCTATACGCGAACATCCGACACATCGCAAAAGCCTGCCGACACAGTCAAGTCACTGTAAACGAGAGCAGTTCGAAATGAATATGTCTCATAATTTAAGAATATACACTACTGGCCATTAAAAATGCTACACCAAAAAGAAATGCAGACGATAAACCGGTATTCATTGGACAAACGTATTATACTAGAACTGACATGCGATTACATTTTCACGCAATTTGGGTGCATAGATCCTGAGAAATCAATACCCAGAACAACCACTTCTGGCCGTAACAACGGCCTTGATACGGCTGGGCATTGAGTCAAACAAAGCTTGGATGGCGTGTACAGATACAGCTGCCCATGCAGCTTCAACACGATACCACGATACCTGGCGTATTGTGACGAGCCAGTTGCTCGGCCACCATTGACCAGACGTTTGCAGTTGGTGAGAGATCTGGAGAATGTGCTGGCCAGGACAGAAGTCGAACATTTTCTGTATCCAGAAAGGCCCGTACAGGACCTGCAACATGCGGTCGTGCATTATCCTGCTGAAATGTAGGGTTTCGCAAGGATCGAATTAACGGTAGAGCCACGGGTCGTAACACATCTAAAATGTAACGTCCACTGTTCAAAGTGCCGTCAATGCGCACAAGAGGTGACCGAGACGTGTAACAATCGCACCCAACACCATCACGCCGGGTGATACGCCAGTATGGCGACGACGAATACACGCTTCCAATGTGCGTTCACCGCGATGTCGCCAAATACGGATGCGACCATCATTAAACAGAACCTGGATTCATCCGAAAAAATGACGTTTTGCCATTCGTGCACCCAGGTTCGTCGTTAAGTACACCATCGCAGGCGCTCCTGCCTGTGATGAACTGTCAAGGGTCCGCAGCTCGTGGCCGTGCGGTAGCGTTCTCCCTTCCTGCGCCCGGGTTCGATTCCCGGCGGGGTCAGGGATTTTCTCTGCCTCGTCATGACTGGGTGTTGTGTTATGTCCTTAGGTTAGTTAGGTTTAAGTAGTTCTAAGTTCTAGGGGACTGATGACCATAGATGTTAAGTCCCATAGTGCTTAGAGCCATTTGAACCATTTTTGCAATGTCAAGGGTAACCGCAGCCGTGGTCTCCGACCTGATAGACCATCCTGCTGCA
This sequence comes from Schistocerca cancellata, assembly GCF_023864275.1. NCBI lineage: Eukaryota > Metazoa > Arthropoda > Insecta > Orthoptera > Acrididae > Schistocerca > Schistocerca cancellata. The sequence continues at coordinate 134,919,453 of NC_064635.1, forward strand.
AACGTCGTCGAACTGTTCGTCCAGATGGTTGTTGTCTTGCAAACGTCCCCATCTGTTGACTCAGGGATCGAGACGTGGCTGCACGATCCGTTACAGTAATGCGGATAAGATGCCTGTCATCTCGACTGCTAGTGATACGAGGCCGCTGGGATCCAGCACGGCGTTTCGTATTACCCTCCCGAACCCACCGATTCCATATTCTGCTAACAGTCATTGGATCTCGACCAATGCGAGCTGCAATGTCGCGATACCATAAACCGCAATTGCGATAGACTACAATCCGACCTTTATCAAAGTCGGAAACGTGATGGTACGCATTTCTCCTCCTTAAACGAGGTATCATAACAACGTTTCACCAGGCAACGCCGGTCAACTGCTGTTTGTGTGTGAGAAATCGGTTGGAAACTTTCCTGAAGTCAGCACGTTGTAGGTGTCGTCACGGGCGCCAACCTTGTGTGAATGATCTGAAAACCTAATCATTTGCATATCACAGCATCTTCTTCCTGTCGGTTAAATTTCGCGTCTGTCGCACGTCATCTTCGTGGTGTAGCAATTTTAATGGCCAGTAGTGTATATACTATTGTTTTGATACGGACTTCGTTTTGAAATGCATTATGCTATTCGGTACTATTGCTCTATCTTCTCTCAAAACAGATGGGCACAACTAGCCCTTTATTCTCAGTAAGTAATGAGTGTTATCGTCAGTGAATCTCAAATTGAATCCATATTTCTAGTTTTGCTTCTTACAAGCAGCTTATAATAAAATTGCATGAGCCTGTGACAAAAATCACAGTTCGTAGTAACTGACAGGCAGTCATAGAGTAAAACATCTGGCTTTCCCCAAGGAAGTCTACCAGACCCGCCGCTATTCCTAATGTGCAGTATACGAGGCAGTCAAAAGAACGGAGACAGATTGGAAAGAAGGCAAGTAAACTTTTATTATTTCAAAATTAGTCGCCATAACTGTCCACCGTGAGATATTTTTCCCTCTTTGGGGCTGCCTACGGAACCTCGATCGTACCCGAGCGAGCACCTCTGCGTCCGAAGCCAAGTGACGGCCACAATTGTCTGTCTCGAGAGCTCCAAAAATATGAAAATTACACGGGGAGAGATCGTGACTGTGTAGAGGATGTGTAAGGGCTTCCCAGCGAAACTTCTCCAGCGTAGTCGAAACAGTCTCGGCAACATGTGGGCTGGGATTACCCTGCATCAGAATGACGCTGGCTGTCAACATTCCTGAGCGCTTGGGCTCGACGGCGCGCTTCAGTTTCTGCGACGTGTCCACGTACCACCGTGCACTTACTGTGGCGCCGTGCTCCAGAAAGGCATCGAACAGCGGTTCCGATGCGCCAGATGTTTCGACTACACATTCTCCACACAGTCCCGATCACTCTCCAAGTGATTTCCATGTATTTCGATCCCTGAAGAAAGACGACCGTGACCGTCAATTCGCTTCGGATGAAGAGGTGCACGCATGAGTACAACCAAGGTTCCACAGGCACCCGCAATCATTCTTCCACGAAGACGTTGTCCGTCCTGTCTCACAGCAGGATAAATATATAAACAGTTATGCTGATTATTTTTGACATAAACAGTTTACTTAACTTTTTTCCATCAGTCTCCTTTTGATCTGACGGTGCCTTATATATAAACGACTAATGAGACAATCTAAACAGTCCTCTTAGACACTTTGCTGATGATGCTGTCGAATTCCGTCTCAGAAGGTCATCGGAAGATCATAGCCAATTGCAAAATTATTTAGGCAACGTACATGTACAGTGTGACAAGTGGCAATTGGCTCTAAATAATAAAAAGTGAGAGATCCTTCATCTGAGTATTAAAAGGAATCCGTTAAATTTTGGTTATCGGGTGATCAAAAAGTCAGTATAAATTTGAAAACTTAATAAACCACGGAATAATGTAGATAGAGAGGTAAAAATTGACACACATGCTTGGAATAGCATGGGGTTTTATTAGAACAAAAAATAAATAAATAAATAAAATAAAACAAAATAAAATAAATTCACAAAATGTCCGACGGGTGGTGCTGGACAGCAAAACTGCTACCGTGACGGGTGCGATGTAAGCCGATATGATACAGAATCGCATCATCCCCAGCCTGGCTGATAAACGCATGCTGGAACGTACGATGTTTATGCAGGATGGCGCTCCAACCCATATTGCTAGACGCGTGAAAGATCTCTTGCGCGCGTCGTTTGGTGATGATCGTGTGCTCAGTCGCCACTTTCGTCAAGTTTGGCCTCTCAGGTCCCCAGATATCAGTCCGTGTGATCATTGGCTTTGGGGTTACCTGAAGTCGCAAGTGTATCGTGATCGACCGACATCTCTAGGGATGCTGAAACACAACATCCGACGCCAATGCCTCACCATAACCCCCGACATGCTTTACAGTGCTGTTCACAACATTATTCCTCGACTACAGCTGTTGTTGAGGAATGATGGTGGACATATTGAGCATTTCGTGTAAAGAACATCAGCTGTGCTTTAACTTACTTTGTTATGCTAATTATTGCTATTCTGATCAGATGAAGCGCCATCTGTCGGACATTTTTTGAACTTTTGTATTTTTTGGTTCTAATAAAACCCCATGTCATTCCAAGCATGTGTGTCAATTTGTACCTCTTTATCTACATTATTCCGTGGTTTATTAAGTTTTCAAATTTATACTGACTTTTTGATCATCCGGTACATGACAAATCACACAAACCAGTTAAATACCTAGAAATTAAAATTACACTGGAACAACAACACGGATAACTGTGGCGAACGCAAACCAAATACTGCGTTTTACTGGTAGGACGCTTAGAAGGTGCAACAAGTCTACACAAAGAGACTGCCTACACTACACTTGTCTGTTCTCTCCTACAGTATTGCTGTGCGGTATGCGAACCGCATCGCACAGCACTGGTGGAGGACAGCGACAAAGGTCAAAGAAGGGCAGCTCGGTTTTGCATTAAGCCGAAATGGGGACAGAGTGTCGCCGATACGATATCGCGAGTTGGGTGGCAATCTTTAAAATACAGACAGTTTTCGTCCCGGCGAGATCTTTTCACGAAATTCCACTCTCCAACTTTCTACTGCGAATGCCAAAATATTTTGTTTCCGCTCACCAATACAGAGCATTTCAAGAACGACTTTACAAAGGTTTGTCTCGCGTAGTTCGATAGCGCCGAATCGCACCATAAGGAGCGGTAGCGGCAGTTGCGTTAGATGGCTGCCTTCAATGGACCCGAGCATGGTGTTTTGGTTTGAAGAATCGAAGACGGCGACAGCAGTTCAGCGTAATTTCCGCACCAAGAACGCTAAAGATCCTCCTCGTAGGTCTACAATGAGTGACATAAGTGTTTTCTAGAAATAGAGTACTCGGTAAGACGTGGGAAACCGTCAGGTCGTCCAAGCACATCTGACGACGTCGCTGAGCGAGTGGGACAACGTTTTGTCAACAACCCTACGAAAACTATCCGGCATGCATCCTTAAATCCTTCAAAGTGGTCACCAGTGTTGTGTAGAACCCGTTGCCAGTGATGTGGAAGGCGTTGTATACCGTTAGCAGAGCCTGTTCTGTTGACGGTGCAAATGGAGCGATCTAAGGTTAATGTGATTCTCGTGTACGACTTTGATGGTGTTATCCTAACGCATTACGTTCCTCAAGGGCAGAGCGTCAATGCACAGTATCCAAAATAGTTCAAATGGCTATAAGCACTATGGGACCTAACATCTGATGTCATCAGTCCCCTAGACTTACAACCACTTAAATCTAACTAACCTAAGGAGAACACACACATCTGTGCCCGAGGCAGGATGCGAACCTGCGACCATAGCAACAGCACGGCTCCGGACTGAAGCGCCTAGAACCGCTTGGCCACAGCGGCCGGCGCACAGTATTACTGTTCGTTTTTGGAGCATCACTTACGACCAGCTCTGCGAAAGAAGAGGCGACACTTTCTGTGCAAACAGCGCAAGCTGTGGCTGTTCTGTTTGGTCGACTTAAGTCCTTCTGCCTTCGATTTGATTCCGGAGATGAAGGAATCACTTCGTGGCATTCCCTTAGAACTGTTCCAGAGATCAGACAGGCACTAGACTGCTCCATTCGCACCATCAGCGGAACAGGCTCTGCTAATGGTGTACTACGCCTTCCACACCGCTGGCAACGGATTCTACACAACGCTGATGACTACTTTGAATGACAGTAACAGCAGCAAACATGTAAATCTTTTGAATCGGTTGTGAATAAATAGTTGCCACTATTTAAGTTCTAACCCTCGTATAAAGGCCTCTTTTAACATATGTCGTGACGTGCATCTGATGCAGCACTGTGCTGTGTTCCGGGACGCTTTCTTGTCGTACACTTTTGGACACATGTTCAAAGGACCTTATTGCTCCATTTCCAGTCATGGCTCCGTCCTTTGCAGTTTGTCTAGTATAAGAGGGTTCTTTTTTTTAAAAAATCATTACGCAGATGTGTTCCACAGTGTCTCTAATATCCCCATCGATGGCCTCATGGCACGCTTTCCAGTTCTGAGCGCATCGTCAGCACCTAAAGATTCCTAGAACAATAGTGTCTCCCGCCAAGTGTGAAGCGTATGCCCTGTGGTTTCTTCACGCCGAGACTTTCCGCCTTGTTTCATGCAGCTGACGTAATTGTCATTGCTGACACCAAACAGCAGCAACTTCGAAGCAGACCGTGAAGATGTTGACAACGCAAGTGGCCAGGGAAGGAAATGAGTATCAACCGACTATCCTGTTCAGTGAGTGGATCACGAGATTCGGGAAAACCGTCTACGAAGGGCAATTCGGAACAAGTGAACAGGAATGTTGTAATCAGGCACTGTCCTTCTTCAGCCTGCAGAGTTTACGGTGGGAAGTGTTTTTTAGTTTTGACCTCCCACCGTCACACAGTCCGCTCCCGGTAGCTGAATGGTCAGCGCGACAGAATGTCAATCCTAAGGGCCCGGGTTCGATTCCTGGCTGGGTCGGAGATCTTCTCCACTAAGGGACTGGGTGTTGTGTTGTCCTAATCATCATCATTTCATCCCCATCGACGCGCAAGTCGCCCAAGTGGCGTCAGATCAAAAGACTTGCACCCGGCGAACGGTCTACCCGACGGGAGGACCTAGTCACTCGACGAACAACCGTCATACAGCCCAGACTTCGCTCTCTCTGATTTTCACCTGTTTGTTACATCAACCGTTGCCTACGAAGACAGCACTCTGGCACAGACAACGATCTGCAGACGAGCATAGAGAATAGATAGAAAACACAGGCGGCTGCCCTCTGTGACGACGGTAATGGGAGGTTGCTACAACGCTACGACAAATAACTCGCACAGCGCCGACTATGCAGTGATCAGCTGGAAGGTGTGGTTTATATCGCGACCGTCGTACGTAAAAAGAAAGTAGGCCTACTCCTCGTATTTGTGCCAGAGCTTTTAAAAGACCATTAGGAAGTTATTATTACTAGGTACAACCATGCAATATTGCGGGGTCGTTGCGGAAAATAATGCCTCGCTATTTTTATGAGGAGCCTCAAAGAGCTTCTTAAATAAAACAAACGTTTTACATCTTTTGTCTTGATGTCGCATATTTACAGCCCTCTGCCGCTAGAAGGATTCGAATTGCAGGATATAACATGGTGATGCGTCACGTAAACAACGTCGGTTCGTGGAAAGAGCGTGCTGTAACCGAGTTGGTCCACACGTACAGCACCCTGCCCTTCAGCAAGACAACGGCAGACCACGCACGAGTGCTGCGACATCTGCATCGACCCGAGGGCGACTTGCCTTCACTGTCTAGAGATGGGGGATCCGCTCTTGAACTAATTCATAGAGTTGAATCTTTCAAAGGAGTGAACAATCAGTGATTCAGAAAAAAAGAACGGTAGCTCCAAACGTTTCCCACAGCAGAGAGAGAGAGAGAGAGAGAGAGAGAGAGAGAGAGAGAGAGAGAGAGACGGAGCATATCAGCAGCGCCTCTGCTGGTCAGAGCACAGTGCACGCCACACAACACAGCCAGCGCCGGCCTCTGCCCTGCTTCTACCTTGGCTGCCTGCATTGTGCAGTGCCCCATTGGATTTTGTGTTTCACATATGCCGTGCCGTCTCTGTGCGTCGTCTGCCGCTTGCAGTGTCTGGCACAGCTTAACTTCGCATCGCACTCTGTCGGCGATCGTTTCAGTCGCACGTCCTGCCCTCTGGGCAGTTGATGCGAGCAACAGGACAGAGCCACCTAGCGGATAACATAGGAACTACTTGCAACAACCTGCTCGCAAGGGAACGGACGATTTGTCTCTGAGCGGGTGAGTTCACCGCTCCCCCCACCCTCGGAACTCGCCACCCCACCGTCTCGACTCTAGCCAGAGCGTTGAGCAAAGCGACTCAGGTGTCACTCTTAGTCTGTGCGGTCTCAGCTCACGCAGTAATACAGCTCGCGGCTCGACCTGCTAGACTCAGTGCCTCTGCATCGGAGTTCGTCCCTACTGGATATTGTTCTTCGTAGTAATACCGCTATGTATATTACATTATTATGTTATGTATACATCAATTGTTTTTATTTAATTTTTATTTGTTTAAACTGATTAGATTAGGTTCCTGATGACTCCTCTTACTATAGGATTTTTCTTATGGACACTCGAATTTACGCTTTAATTACGAGCGAACCGATAAACGTATCGCAAAATGTGATACACCAATATTTTCCTTGTTTTATTCTTCGTAAGGCTATATGCAGCACTTTCGTTTTACAGTCAAATTTATATTTTTTTTTCTTATTCTGGTACGGATTTTGCGATTTTAGGCGTCTTCGGAAGGAAACGTTCACGTTAAAAATATATCGCTTGCGATGTATTTGTATGGGGTTAATGAAATTTTAATACATTATAGCCAAATATATTGTTAATGTAAATCTCAAGTTACAACATTTTCCGATCACCCAGAAAACCACGATAGTGCAAAATAAATCAATAATCAAAAACTTTGTCATATCGTGGAAATTTCAATAAACAATACAAAATTTTTACTCATTATCTGTGTTACTTCAAAATAGGATCAAATAAGATCAAAATACAGGTATAGTACTGGAATAAACCAAGTTTAAAGCGCAATGTGCCTTCCATTTATTTTCTATTGAAAATGAGTGGTGAGTCATGAAAAAGAGCTAATTCATTTCAGGGAGTGAACAGTTCTGATCCAATCTCTGAAAAGAACAGTTTTGCCCATCTCTATCACTGTCATCCATACAGTCCCGATATGACTCCATCCGACTTTTATCTCCTTCCATAACTTAAAGCACACCTTCGAGGACTTCACTTTGACACTGCGGAATCGGTGCAGCCAGAGGACACATTGCAATTTCAGCAAAGAAGTCAAATATTGTACAGTGACAGTTTCGACGAACTGACATCTGGTTGGAAGAAATGCGTTCGTCGCCAGGGTGACTATTACTTTTCAGGACGCCCTCGTATTTCACAAATATACAGTCCGTTTCACTTCCTTTGTAAAGGGAACTGAAACGAAAATGTTCTCATTTCGTTACCAGTAATTTAGTGCCGCGTGCACTTTTCTTTTAATAGCTGCGCAAAAGCCGACACTTCTATTCGCTGTCTTGTCATTTAGTGTTCTTTGCTACGGCCTTAGTTACAATCTCTGGTGCTGGGGACTGAGTTGTGACTTTTTCTTCAGGAAGGGCAGCCGCCCGCCACGAGCTCCCGCAGCAGGTGTGCGGAGATAGCGGCTATCTGGCGCGGCCGGTCCTCGCGACGACAGCTGGGGCTGGGGCGCCCGCTGCCAGCCCCCCCGGGGGCCACAGGGGGCTCCCACACCCACACAGCGCAGATAGCGGACGCCCGGCCTGCCGCACCCCGACACACACCTTCCCCCCCCCCCCCCCCCCCCCGTAGCACAGATGGCGAACGACAGATGCCGCCGTCTGCGCGGTTCTACGATATGCGCTGCACGCAGAACCCCAACAAGATGTAAGTCTCACAAAATATTTCGCATAGCTTTATTTCCTACTTCTAAATTTACATCAGCACTGTCTTGTACAAAGTGTCCGGACACCGACACGTAACGCGAATTAGCCAAAAAATTGGACCTGCCAGTATAACAGGAGGTGGGGGACATTGTGTTGTTAAGTAGAGAAACACAGTAGACTCGATCGGGCAGGAGTGTTCTGTAACTTCCGACGTCCACTACTCACTGTACATCACCTGAGTAACAAATACATGGGAGGCATTTAATCTCTATTAAAGAAGCCCAATTCGACTGTTCCCGTTGTAGTTGTAAAGGGGAAACGCGAAGGGACAACCCCAACTAAACCAAGACCAGGCAAACCTCACGGACACTGTGTGATCAAAAGTATCCGCACACCCTCGAAAACATATGTTTTTCATATTACCTGTATTGTGCTGCCACCTACTGCCAGGTACTCCATATCAGCGACCTCAGTAGTCATTAGACATCGCGAGAGAGCAGAATGGGGCGCTCCGCGGAACTCACGGACTTGGAACGAGGTCAGGTCATTGGGTGTCACTTGTGTCATACGTCTGTACGCGAGACTTCCACTCTCTTAAACATCCCTAGGTGCACTGTTTCCCATGTCACAGTGAAGTGGAAACGTGAAGGGACACGTACGGCGCAAAAGCGTACAGGCCGACCTCGTCTGCTGATTGAGACCGTCGATAGTTGAAGAGGGTCGTAATGTGTAATAGGCAGACATCTGTCCACACCATCACACAGGAATCCCAAACTGCATCACAATCAGCTGCAAGTACACAGTTGGGCGAGAGGTGAGAAAACTTGGATTTCATGGTCGAGCGGCTGCTCATAAGCCACACATCACGCCGGTAAATGCCAAACGACGCCTCGCTTTATGTAAGGAGCGTAAAGCATTGAACGATTGAACAGTAGACAAACGTGGTGTGGAGTGACGAATCACGGTACACAATGTGGCGATCGGATGGCAGATTTGTGGGTATGGCGAATACCCGGTGAACGTCATCTGCCAGCGTGTGTAGTGCCAACAGTAAAATTCGGAGGCGGTGGTGTTATGGTGTGGTCGTGTCTTTCATGGAATTGGATTGCACCCCTTGTTGTTTTGCATGGCACTGTCACAACAGGCCTACACTGATGTTTTAAGCACCTTCTTGCTGCCCACTGTTGAAGAGCAGTTCGGGGATGGCCATTGAATCTTTCAACACTATCGACCACCTGTTCCTAATGCACGGCCTGTGGCGGAGTGGTTACATAACAATAATATCCCTGTAATGAACCGGCCTGCACAAGAGTCCTGATCTGAATCCTGTAGAACACCTTTGGGATGTTTTGGAACGCCGACTTCGTGCCAAGCCTCACCGACCGACATCGATACCTCTCCCCAGTGCAGCACTCCGTGAAGAATGGGCTGCATTTCCCCAAGAAACCTTCCAGCACCTCATTGAATATGCCTACGAGAGTGGAAGCTGTCATCAAGGCTAAGGCTGGACCAACACCATACTGAATTCCACCATTACCGATGGAGAGCGGCACCAACTTGTAAGGCATTTTCAGCCAGATATCCGGATACTTTTGATCATATAGCGTTGTAACAGACAGCGACCGTCAAGCATTGGAGAGGGCGCCAGTAAAAAACCGCATTCAGTCGGCAGAAGCCGTCACTTGTCATCTTCGGAAATGCTGCCAGCTGCCCAGCCAGCACAATGGATGTGGATAGAAAGTTGACAAGAGTGGGATACAATGGTGGAACAGCTCCTCATAAACCCCACATTTCTATAGTCAATGCTAAGCGACGCATGACATCGTGTGTACAAAGCGACAGAACTAGACAGTGGAAGACTGGAAACGACTGATGTGCATCGATGAATGACGCTCTGCCCTACGGGGATCAGATGGAAGGATTTGGGTGTGGCGAATGCCTGGAGCACAATACTTGCATTCAGGTGTCGTGCCGAAAGCGAAGTAGACGGACGAGATGGTTTAGGGCACGGGGCTGTCTTCCGTGGTTAGGACGCGTTCCCCTTACTGCGCTTAAGAAAACGCTTAATACGGAAGAACGTGTAAACATTATGTACAGCGCAATCGGAGACAATAACTGATTGCATCTGCATGACACCGTCCTCTCAAAATGTAGCACCTGTGAGGCAATGGTTTAGAGACAATGTCCACCCCACACTCCTGACCTGAATCCAGTGGACAGCCTCTCGTGAGTTAGAATCTAACTTCGCTCCAAACGCCAGCTCTTGAGACAGAATCGGCTGCTATTCCTCTACATACATTCAGACACTGCATCAAAAGTGTCTCCAGCAGAGTTAAAGCCGCCGTAAAGGCTTCTCCAGTAGCACGTGGAAAAAATGAACACCTAATTCCGTATAGCTGATTTCTCTTTATTTTATCACGATGGTCATCTGTCCCTATGTAGGTGGAAAACAACAAAACACTTTGGCAGGTGGACGAGAACCTTCGTGATAGTAGTTTCAGGAAAAGATGTCACCGCAACGAAAAGCTGCCCTTCTTTGAACGGCTATCCCATCTGGGACGGCACCCATACCGCGCAGCAATACTCGAGCAAACGACGGACAAGCGCAATGTACGTGATCTCTTTTAGTGTAGCTGCATCCTCTCAGTGTTCTGCCAATAAAATACAGCCTTTGGTTCGCCTTCCCAACAACAATTTCTATGTGATGGCTGCAATTTAAGTTGTTCGTTAATTGAAATCCACAAGTATTTACCGAATCGGCAATTTTCAAAGATGTGTAATTTATGACGTAACTGAAATGTAACTGTTTTTTTGTAGCATTCAAGTGGAGGACCTACCAAGTTTTATCGTTAAACTCAGTTGCCACTTTTCGTACCATGCAGGTATTTTGTCTAAATTTCCGATGGCCTTACTACACGGTAAAAGTTAGCATCATCTGCAAACAACGTACGATAGACTGCTGAACTGTGTCCTAAATCGTTTACACAAATTAAGAGCAGCAGACGATCTTTAACAATTTCTTGCGACAAAACGACACCACCACCTGGCCGATCGCCCGAGAAAACTTCATCACTGGACTACGCCGAGACAGCCTGCAATCACATTTACCCTTGAGATAGTTTCTCTTTCGGTACATGACTTTCCGTAGCAGTTACCTTTCCGACAGGAAATCATGAATCCAGTCGCAGAACCGAGACGATACCTGACAGACATGCAGTATCAAGAGAAGCCGTTTGTAAGGACCGGTGTCAAAAGCCTTCCGGAAATTTAAAGACTGGAACCAACTTGAGATTCCCTGCCACTATCACTCGTTACTTCGTGCGACTAAAGAGACAGTCGGGATATCCAAGAACGATATAGTTCTGATTTAGAAACGTTTTCAATCGTTTGACGTACTTCACCGTCTCTTTCCATCTTCCCTTTGTGTTTCTCTTCAGTTCTTATCTTCTGCTGCCCCTAGCAGTGGCAAGCTAACTAATTACCAGCAGTAGTGGCTCAACGTCTGATGTAACTCTTCTGGGAAAGCTCTCCACGAAAGTGTCTGTATGGACATAGGGCAAACTGCTTTCTGTGTGAGCCCTCTGTGACACCACCAGTCTGGGTTTCCGGAGGCCGTGAGACCGAGACGGCGTAGCAGTTGGGATGCCGAGCCGACGGGATTTAATCAGGGCGGCCTGGAATTAGGCGTCCAGGTGGCGGCCTGCCGTCTCCATGGCAACGTGGCCCTCCAGCTGCAGCCACTCGCCGCCCCCGCTTCGTTATCACGGCTCTCCCTCCCCCACCTAAGGCAGCCTGCTTGCTTGCGTCTTCGCGACGACCAGTTTCTTCCTCAGCGTTCGTTCCGTCACCCCACCGTAGCGCTGCGTGGAAGCAAACATCATTACTACGGAATCATCGTCATCTTCGTTTTCATAGCAACACAGCAGGTAGCCAAGTGGAGGAGGAATCCACGTCCCTCAAAGGGGATATCAAAAAAGTTGGACGGACAAATGTAAGGCAAGCAGCTACGAAGAAACTATGGGTAACAGAACAATTACTACTCCTGATCGACGAAAGAAGTAAGTACAAATAGTGTAGGAAAGTAAAGGCATATAGAGAAAACGTGAAGAAATCACAAATAAAATGGCCTTGAGAACGGCAAATTATACGAGGCCGTACAGTCTACAATCTGTATGCCAATCAAGCGAAATAGCTATTAGCATTGAGATAGTCATTCTACCTACACACCTCGTTGAAGATACCTGTTTAGCAAAATATGTCCTGCTGTATGAAGAAATCAGTCACTGCATGTTGCACATCCTAGTCTGACTGGAATTATCGACCCTTCAAGAGCGTGGTAACTGCATGGCGAGAGACCAACACAATAGGGCGAATGGTCGCTTGTCTGCCACGTTTGTGATATGGGGACGCGCGATATCATGAGGCAGCACCATCCGTTGGCGCACCATTCCACAAAGGGGGTTTTCGACAGACATGCTGCCCCATACACATTCTTCATTCACCGATGATCACCGGTGTTTGTCCTTCGACAGCGAAGAAAAGAATAACAGCGCGTTGGTCCACTTTGGATGCACTTGGTAACAATGTCGCCATAGTTCACGTTTCCGCTATTTACCGCACGCACGTAGGAAAGACACGAATGCCACATCAGTCTATCCAGCATGCATGCACGCTGCAGAAACGCCTTCAAACGAAATCTTTTTGACTGCACCTTGTCCGCAGCTCGTGGTCGTGCGGTGGCGTTCTCGCTTCCCGCGCCCGGGTTCGATTCCCGGCGGGGTCAGGGATTTTCTCTGCCTCGTGATGACTGGGTGTTGTGTGATGTCCTTAGGTTAGTTAGGTTTAAGTAGTTCTAAGTTCTAGGGGACTGATGACGATAGATGTTAAGTCCCATAGTGCTCAGAGCCATTTGAACCATTTTGACTGCACCTTCTATAAACAACAGTGAAAACAGTTTTAAGAGAACTTAGAAGCAAAGGCGTCAAGGTTAACTGCGCAAAAGGAATTCTGCACTTAAATATAGAGAGATTATGAATATACTCGAGAAGAGTACATTAACGGCCTATACGAGAGAGAAGGAAATGTCTACTGACGTAATAGAAGGAGAATGGAGGAGGAAATTAGTGTTTAACGTCCCGTCGACAACGAGGTCATTAGAGACGGAGCGCAAGATCGGGTGAGGGAAGGATGGGGAAGGAAATCGGCCGTGCCCTTTCAAGGGAACCATCCCGGCATTTGCCTGAAGCGATTTAGGGAAATCACAGAAAACCTTAATCAGGATGGCCGGAGACGGGATTGAACCGTCGTCCTCCCGAATGCGAGTCCAGTGTGCTAACCACTGCGCCACCTCGCTCGGTGAAGGAGAATGGGTATGGGTGTGAAAGACATAGGGGACGCAGAATTAAGAGTTTCACAGAGCATTGGTACAATTCGATCACACAAGGCAGACGGGGCAGACAGCATCCTTTCGTAATTTATAGAATCATATGGGGAAGTGGTAACAAAACGATAACTCAAATCATGAGACGGGAGGTCGTCCGTCACACTTTCATAGACGAAATTCTTTCGTAATTTCTAGCATCATAGGGGGAAGTGGCAACAAAATAATTTCTCAAACCAGTGCACTGTATCCATGAACTGCAGATCAACCGTTACACTTTGGAAGATAATCATCTACATAATCCCAAAGATAACTGATACAGATAAATCTTACTCCTGTCGAATAATCCGTTTGACAGCTCACTCAGCGAAGACGCGTATCGAAAGAGGAAAAGCAATGGAGTAAAACAAAACCGAGACCCACGAGCTAACATTCCCATAAACGATCTTGAGGTAACTTTGTGGGTATGTAGTGGCAAAATAAAGCAATATGTATTTTTCTGTTTGTGCCCGGATTCACTTTCACGGAGTAAAACTCACAGCGAAAGACAATGTGGCATATTAGGTTTATACGCAATATCTTCCAAACGACGATATACAAAAAATGTTTTTCATATAAAAGTCGATATGTAACTAACGTTCTTGAAAATCGTACAAAATAACTTTTGTAAGAATCTGAAATTCTACATAATACTCGACCGCCATTAATTAATTTTGAAAACTAAAAACTTTTGCTAGAACATAAGTAACATAAATAAGCGTTATTCAGATCTAACCCGTCGACTTTTTCCAACTCTATAGTGAGTCACCATATAAAAAGTCAGAGTATAATTTCCGAAATGAGCAACTAACAGCGACGACGTTTATTAATGGCCAAACGTTTGCTCTTGCCCATTTCTGTTTGTCAAGTTGTTAAAGTGAAACATTTCAAAACATCCATATTTATGTGCTAGGAAACTACATACATAAGAACACCCGAAACAACAGCTATAAAGGAATAAATCGATCCTGTTTACCTTAATCATTGTGTTTTGTTTCTGAAGTAACTAATAACGTTATAAACAACTGTATTTTTCTCCTTCACTAAAGTTAGAGTTTTCACATGAACCGTAATTTAATGGAAACTGCTTCGTTAACTTTGTTCTTATATATTGTGGGCGTCGACTCTGTTCTGTTATTGTGCAACCTAAATAACTTTTCGCTTTCAGATACCTGATCTCGCTCGCAGAACACTGTATGGAAAAAGTATTCAACTTATCGTGGAATACTTGCCATTTGCCACGAAAACAAGGCATAATAATAAAAATGACGATTACGAAGACACGAAAGCACGATATCCATTACTGTAACGCGAGTGACCACGGCTAGAATAGGTTAACTTGTGTTGGTAGCAGGCATCGATACCGTCAAAATTTTCTTCCCGAGGAAGAAATGGCGTGACGGTCCATTGACGGCCTTTGTGAACGCAGCCATTTCAAATTCAATGTGGAAAATCTTGACTCGACGTGATATGACCGCAAATGTGAATTGGCCTTAAACAGAGAGCATCGCTCTGAGATCACGAGCCAATTGCAGCTCAATGTCGACTACGTGCGCAGAACGCAATGCTCTCTCCAAAGATACTTCTATCTCTGTGTGCGTGCCGCGCTGCTATTTACAGCAGAGTTCTTCGACTCTAAACGGCCCCTATGCCCTTTGATGCTCATTTGTTTTCCAGAGTCCGCACGCAGTACGCCACATGAAGAGCGTGTTCGTACGCTTTGTCAGCGATGTAAAGTCGCTTCTGCTTTGTTCGCGTGGTGCCAGGTGAGGCGGGCCGGATCTCCCCCACGGGCTGCCACCCCTACCCCTAGCCGTGCGTGTGGAGCGCCTCTCCAGGGACTGCCGACACACGCAGCAGATACCTCACGGCTGGGCGCTCCCCACGGAGAAACCAGACACCCGCCGCTAATGACTCGCGAGTCATTAAAAATAACAAGTGGCGGTCGGCGGTGTGCGGCCTATCGCACGCTGTCATTCGCTCTCTCGCGCGCCTTTTCGCGGTCCCCGTTCTGAAGCCACCTCGAGTAACCCTCGAGACCTTTCCAACCTGGCGCCTACCCTTTCTGCGTCCCCGCTCTCTCTTCCAAACACCACGCACGCACCAGCTATCCCTTTGACGTAGCCCAACAGCACGCTGCCCCAAACGCTTCCCCCTTCAGGACGATATGTGTGTGCTTCAGGGAGTACACTCTCGGTTCACAGTCCCGATTAATACACCAAAGAAGCCGACTGCGCAAAAACTACAAGACATACTGAAAACAATTAGTGGACAGAACACCTCTCCCACTTTCGATTCGTTATATGCGTCGAGGCTAGGGAGAAGCCGTGTCAGAACATACAGACCGATGGTAGCCTGAGGGGTAAAATGAAACTTGCTGAGGAGTAAAAACAAAATGGGTTCAATTTTGTTTCGGCCATGAAACTAACTTATTTTTAAAAGATCATTACTATTATCATTATTTCGAAGCACTGTGAAACTAATTACATAAATTATAAATAATTATGTTTCTTCAAACATCAGCATTTAAGGGTGACAAAAAGTCATGGAGGTCACGGCTTGTGGAACGAATATGTGAACGTCTTCCTCACTATGACAATAAAACTGAGACATATTTATCACATGCACTTAAATATCTAATGAAAATGAGTTGCAGGTACTTCCAGCAATAGACCAGAAATGGCTTCATTACTCACTTTGCAACAGCAAGCAAACTAACAACGCAACAGAACCTATGTGATGGCTAGCATAGTGCTGTAGCGTCTAAAATTATCACTGTTATTATTGTCAATGCTTCTTCTTATTATTATAGTTAGCTTTCTTTTCTAAGAAGGAGTTGTAGGTTGCGTGAGCAGAAGAGGGTACACTAACCAACTCTGAAAGTGAGTCAATGATAAAATACCAGTAAATTTAAGTTAAAACATTAAAACCACTGACTGCTGTAGCCAGTGAATTAAATGCAGTCGCTGAGCAATTCTGCTTCCACATAGAATATACCTGATTTATCTTGCGTCATTTTAAAAATAAGAATGTTCAGAGGAAATATGGTATCATTCTAAAGTTCAGGAGGTACTAGCTGATATTGACTGAACTTGGGGATAAAGCTGGTGCGGGTAATGGTCTCTGAAAACTCCACGGATGTAGACACATCGTCCGCTCCCTACTGTCGCACCCCAATTAGTTCGCTTTACAGGTAGGCAACCAATGAAACGATTTCCGGAGCACACTGTGGTGACAATCGCGGTGTTACAGGTGGTGCTCATAGTAATCACCTGTAATGTAAGTTAAAAACTTAGACAGATGTTCTGCCCAATGGTCTACGTTACTCAACGGTCCCAATTGAAGGACGATTAACGGCATCTAAGAGCAACAAAAATCTGATTTTCAATATTTCATATAATGGTTGACTGAATATGAAAATATTAAATGCTGTCACGATCTGTTCGTTAAGAGCTATCAACTTACATGAAAGTCAAGTAGTGAAGTTAGAAATTGTTTGTCTTGAAGCAGAGTAACTCGCGGCGCGCAAATTATCCACACTATATGCGTCCAATATTTGAAAAGAAGAGCACTAAGCGACTTGAAACGAACTTCACACACGGCGGTAAGCTGTTTTCAAACATTATTGCCGATACCTCCCACAAAATGTCGAAAGCTGTAAAATTTATGGGTTACTACATTTTCACTCTTCATGCAATAAAGCTGCAGCATCAAGCACGGCCTTTTAATTTATCATTTCTTCACTACTACCAATATTAGCAACGAATTTCGCATTCTCCTCATATACCACAAAATGTAGCTGTAAAATTATATCACTTTATAAGTACAGTTCAGGAGATATGACGTTCTTCGTCATGGGAGTTCGATTCATTAAGCAATAAACTCTGGAGTGCAAACTGTTTACTGGAATTTAAACGAGATGGCGTTTGACTGGTGTGCCTCCGCCAGCAGTAATGGAGTTGCCGCCTGCCACTGTGTTGCCACGTCCGCTGCGCAAAATCACTGTGCCAGTGCGATGAACGTAGTGTAAAGAGAGGAAGAACGACAGTACTACAGAAATTGATCCTACAGGGACTGAATTTCAGAATTTTTACTTGGCTTCTGCAAGGCGAAAGAGACTTTTAAACTTAATGTCCGAAGAAGAGCAGCGGATTTGGTTACAGGTACATTTAGATAACGTAAAACTGTCATGGAGGTGTTGAACCAAATCGAACGGCAAACGCTACAAAAGAGACGTTCTGCATTACGGTGTGCTTTACCGTTCTAACTTCCGAGAGCGCATATTCCTATAAGAGTCAACACATACCTTCCTTTCTGCTACGTACGAGGGGGCGTCCAACAAGTAATGCACCACTGGACGTCTCTGTTGGTAGTGGTGACACACTCGTCCACCAGTTGGGGTACTCAGAGGTCTAAAAAAACTGGTTTCATCGCCGCCTAACGGAAGACCGTAAAGAGCACCGAAGAACCATCTGTGCCGAATTGGTTGTGTGTTACGAGGTTGATCGCGCCAATTTTATCGTAACAGCTATGAGAGAGTTTCCAAGCGGAAACAAAACGGCATTCCGTGGAGTGACGTCACACCACGTCTCCGGCTCTGAGCCGGTAGAGCCGTGGTGGCGGTCTTGTGGAACGCTGGCGGTGCGATGTCCTAAACTCTGAAGCGATGGTGCTATCTTCAGGAAACTGACGAAACGACTCCAACGTGTTCTTCGCCAGAAAAATGCAAACCAACTCTCCTTCTCTAAGACAACACAAGGCCGCACACCCCACAGGCGGTCGCAAAGCTTCACAGCACTGTACTTCCTCAGCACCCCTACAGCGCGGATCTCGCACTTACCGATTTCCTTCGGTTTGTCCCAATCCAGGAAGCCCTCCGTGGCAAGCAGTACGTGGATGATGGAGAGGTTACTGACGCACCACGACGCCGAGCAGTGGAGCGGTACCATGCGAGCGAACGGCTCTTTCCAGTAAGGGGGCCTAAGGCCGCCGCAATGAACAGAGATCGTGTTGAAAAATAGGATTTTGTAACCTAAAGAGTGGGGGATTACATGCTGTATTGAAATCCCGAAAATAACCACCTTTCTTCAGAAAAAAATTTCTTGCATTAATTACTCAACGCCACTCCTATATCCCGGAAGAGATCGTGAAGGTAAAATCAGAGAGATTCGAGATCTACGGAGGCTTAGCAGCAAATGTTCATCCAGTGGACCATTTGTGAGTCGAACAGGAAAATGGGAAGGGTGTTTGAGGAGTGACATGCAACATGAAGTACCCTCCGCGATACACCGTGAGGTGGCTTGCGTAGTATTGATGTGGATGTGGAAACAAGCATTTTCAGAGGGCGCATGCGGCTTGAAGAGACGGCCGGCCGGCTTTCTACTGTCTTCCCAGGAGTGACAATTCCCACAGCAGTGAGCGTCGCTAGTACGGCGCAGGGATCGCGAGACGCCTCCCACGCCACCACCGGTACGGCCCTGAGGGAGGCGGTGAGAGGTGGGGCCTGAGCCTCGTGCAGGGGCCGCCCCGGCCTGTGATCTCCGCGGCTGTTCCGGCTGCTGCTGCTGCTGAATATGTAACGGCCCAAATGGCCCATTACCTGCGTTTTGCCCCGCCTTCCCCTGCCAGTTACCGCGGCGCTGCTCGAGCGGTGAAGGGCCATCACCGGAAACTCCTTAGCAGCCTATCGTGACTACCTGCTCGCAGAGAACGGCCCTTTACCTGCTTCCGAAGCGGTGGGTGACCAGCCCAGGTATCAACATAACCACGTGCAGCATCAAAGTTACGATTCCAAACGGCCACAAGTAAAACCGTCACACAATACATTGTGAGCCGCTTCGATCGTGTAGTACCGTTACCTCTGTAGGTTACAATGACCTCAGCACATCCTGGAATGTAAAATGTTTTTTAGAGTGTAAACGCCAGAGCATTAAATGAAAACACCCCGGATCTCTACCAAAAAAAAATTCAAGAGCCGAAGAGCCGACTCTCTAGCAGTAGAGGTATATGGTGCGGGGGGCTGGGGGGGGGGGGGGGGCGGACGTACGCCAATTCTGGAACATTACCTGGAAAACTGGTCGACAGTGAACACTAATAATATCTTCTGCAAATTGTTGAACCCTAAAATTCGAATGCCGGCCGTTGTGGCAGAGCGGTTCTAGACGCTTCAGTCCGGAACCGCGCTGCTGCTACGGTCGCAGGTACGAATCCTGCCTCGGGCATGGATGTGTGTGATGTCCTTAGGTTAAGTTAAGTTTAAGTAGTTCTAAGTTCTAGGGGACTGATGAACTCAGATGTTCAGTCCCACAGTGCTCAGAGCCATTTGAACCCATTACAATTCGAAACAAATGCAGAGTTCTTTTGTAAAACGGCGTCGAGATTCCACACTAATGGCCGCCCACACCATTCAACCTCTTGAGAATAAGCATTTGGAACTGCTGGAGCATCCTACACAGTCCTAATCTCCCCAGGAAAGATTCAATATATTTTAAGAGGCCGCCGATTCACCTTCAACGAGGAGCCGAACGAAGCGGAGTATAGGTGGCTCGCAGCTCAAGCTGAGGGTACTGAAAAGCTTCTCCAACGATGGACCAACTACACTGAAAAGCAGGGTCATCATATGGAAAAATGAGGACAATGTGATTTCTATATACCGCTGTTTCCATTCATTACAGGTTTTTCAGATACTTCTCCGGTTACCCAGGTACATACCATCACACACAACCGTGTAAGATTTCTCGGATAGAACACACGCGACAGCAGTCTTCAGATGCGACCATTAGCGCTGAACTACAATCGGCTCGGGGCGTCACAGGTGGCCGCTAAGCACCCTGTCGTACGGCATTAACACACATCAGCACATCCGGCGTGCTGACAGCTCATTTCCGGAGCTGCAGAAACTCTCGTGGCGCAACTGACCTGCTAACTCTCCCTTCCCGTCGGCACTAGTCCTCGCCCGTCATTGGCAGTAGTGGGCAAACCTTAACTAAAGGCCCGTCCACACGCAACGATCTGTCTGCGCAAATGTCTGCGCACACAGATCGTTGCGTGTGGACAGAAGATTTGCACCAACCTGAGGTGTGTGCAAACCTGGAAGTTGGAGATGGAGGTTTGAGCGAAACCTCTCAAATCTGTGGGTTCAAACCACATCTGCGCAGACAAGTTGGAGCGTGTGGACAGGAGATCGCCGCAAATCTGGCGCGAAACAGCTGTTTGCTCAGTCTCGTGTTTGTATTTGTGCGCACAGGGCATTAAAATGGCTGATACTCGTCAGTGTTCTCGAGAGTTTGTAAGTGAATTCATTGAAATATGTAGAAACCACCCATGTTTGTGGAAGATTAAAAGTAAAGAATATAGTGACCGAGACAAAAAGGCAGCAGCATACAATGCCTTAATTGAAAAATTGCGGGTATTATTTCACTCAACTCTTGTTTCGATATTGCAGGTGAAAGTTCCAAATCCCTGTAGCTCCTTCCTGCTGCTAGGAATCTTAATGATACCGCCAGCCGTTCATGAGGAGGAATTGCCCTTCTCAATACAAGTATTTTTTCTCATAATATGAGGGGTTACAAGCCTTAAGAGATAATTATAAGTTTGGACATCCATCCGCAAATAATTTCGCCAGTCTTTAGGTTCGCCCTGTAACTTTCGCAGTAAATTTACGTGTGAAAACTGCTTTCGCTTTAGCAGCCACTGTCTACGCCATTTTGACCGCTTTCTCTGTTTCCCGCGGTTGGTCTGAATGTTTTTTGCAACACAAGTTGCGAACACAGACCACAACAGAACTTCCTCCATTTCCATATTTCAAAATAACTGAATTAAATTTTTGACGTTTACGGGGAGCGTAGTCGCTTGCCACTGATATTTCTTTTCTACACCAACAGATGGCGGGCGAGTAGTAGATTGGGGTTTGTGTCGTGTGAACACACCACATTTGCAGCGATCTTTTGCATGTACAGACATCTGCGCCGATGTCTACGTGGACAGATCGTTGCGTGTGGACCGGGCTTTAAAGATAAATCAAATAAACCGCGAGAAAACGGAGAAATCAACGTCTGGGTGCTATTCTCCCCATGAGGCAACGCAGATCTTACTATGTCTACAGTTACGAGCTAAGAACGCCGTAATTCTGTCACAGACGGCAAATCACTTGGTAAAAGCAGTTGAACGGAATTGAAAAGTATAACAAGGGTAAGGAAATGTACCTGAATTAAATCTGGCGATGCTGAGGGAATCAGATTAGGTAATGAGACACTAAAAGTGTGGACATTTGTCAGGAGTGTTACCTTGAACGGAAGTGAAGCATGGACGATAAGCAGTCCACATACAGAGAGAGAGGAATAGAACCTAATCGAATGTTGATTTTGACCATTATAAATGGTTTTGTGATAGCCTGCAACTGTGAAAACAAAGGTTTTGTTTATAAATGACTTTATGGGAATCATTTCCCGTAACGTATCGTGTAAAATGTGAATACTACAAAATCGCGACTGATAGCTGAAAAGTTATTCCAAATGGAATTTGATGATACATGAGAATTTTCAGGGTTAAATGGGTACACTGGACAACGAAGAAGATGCTGGAAAGTACTGCGGAAAATAAACATTTATGGTACATTTTAATACGAAGGCATCAGGATACATACTGGGACGTGAAGGAATAGCAATTTGGTAGGGGGTTAAGTGTAACAGGTAAAAATTGTACAGGGATACAAAGTCGTGACTACACTAAACAGGTTTAAACGGATGAAGGTTGCAGTAGTGAAGCAGAAACTAAGAGGCTTGTGCAGGATAGACTACAATGGAGAGCTGAGCTACATCAGACCAGTGTTCGGAATGAAGCCCACAAGATGGACTGGTACTGAATTAAGGCATCTTTCAGTTGGGCGGGAGCAGGAATGGTCATGTTTTTCATATTTTTTCTCTTCTAGATGTCACGGGGCGGAGGGTTGTTATCCCCTGCCTCCTGCCCCGGCACGTATGATGACGCAGCGTTCCAGTGCTCTACTTGGAATTTACAGTAAACACTGGCAGAAACCACTTCTTCATAGCCAGCACCTATTTCCGTGAAAAATGGAGCGAAGCTCTCCAGGCATACTCGTACACTAATGGTTAAGGAATAGCGTCGGAAGCTGACGCCGGGTGTGCTTTGCTGTGCCCGAGAACGGGTCACTTGAGACAGTGTAAGCTTCCACCATCAGCAGTAATAATCGTGAAGCCACGAGGTGCTCTTTAACTAGAGATTCATAGCGCTGCAGACAGCGGCGCTCAGGTTGTTCCTTGACTTGACTTGAGAAAGGCATCTTACACGGTCCCGCAGTTAGTGAAGAAAATACGATCTTATCGATTATCGGACCACATTTGTGACTGGACTGAAGACATCCTTGCAGCTCTTAATGGGACAAAATCGACAGATGTACAGGTAATTTCCGGAGTACCTCGAAGGAAATGTGATGCGACCGTTACTGTTTGCAGAGAACTGATGACTGGTGGAGGCTCTGGCAGTTGACGCCGGAAGTGAATAAATATAAGATTCTGCACATACATAAAAAAGAAATCCATTACTGAATAACTATACTATTGATGGAAGTTTGCTGGAAACAATATCTACCGTAAAATATTTAGGAGCAGCTATGCAGGGAGCCCTTAAGCGGCATGATCACATAAAACAGACAGTAAGAAAAGCAGATACCAGACTATCCTCAGGAAGGATATTAAGGAAATGCAACTCATCCACGAAGAAAGTAGCTTATAGGACGCTTGTTCGACCGATTCTTGAGTACTGTTCGTCAGTCTTACCAGGTAGGACTGATAGAAGAGACAGGGAAGATCCAAAGAAGAGAGGCGCGTTTTGTCACGGCATCGTTTAGTCGGTGGGAGAGCGTTACAGAGATGCTCAACAAACTACAGTGACAGACACTACAAGAGAGGCGTTGTGCACCACAGAGACGTTCACTATTGATATTACGAGAGAGCACTTTCCGGGAACAGTCAGACGAAATATTACTTCCTCCTGCGTTAAGCCTCGCATAATGACCATGACAAGAAAATTCGACAAATTAGAGGTAATACAGAGGCTTACCGATAATCATTCTTCCCACGCGCCACTCAAGATTGGAACAGGGAAGGAGGGATCAATTGGCGCTTCCAGAAGTGGCTTGCGCAACACACTGTTAAGGTGGCTTGCTGAGTATAATGTAGACGTAGATGTTATCGACATAGCCCACGGAGTTACGGAATGGTCTCGAAGAAAGGAATACATATTTATATGGTTTGGATAGAAGCTCATATAGGCATTCCGTACAAGAAACACATTTGCCAAGGAAGCTCGCATATCTCGCTATGCTTGGTTTCATAATATGTTAGTACAGAGAACTCTCTATAATCACACAATTACCCCGATGAGATTCAATCATGACAGCTTCCTTGCCCATTTGTATCGACAAAACTAATAAACTCAGACACTTGCAATGTATCAGGCGTATGGGGTATTAATCATTTAATCTTCCCGTTTTTCTAAGTTGCAGCAGCATAATGAGCAATTAGACTAGTTTACGCTTAATACTGTTTGTGTCTCAAAGTGTAGTGTAAGCATTTCCTCTTGTGAGAAACTTAGAAGATTACCCCTCTATTTGGAAATTAGGAACCTTTTTCCTCTTTGCTAATAGCGGAGAAACATTGCTTAGTTACTTTAAAATACCAGGGTTGAATGAAAAGTAATGCCTCCGCCTTCGTTAATTGGGTTTGACTGGGAATATTTTAATAAATCAAACGCAGAAATAATCGTTAGAATGTCATCTTTAACTACCAATATTCACTTTTCCACATAATCACCAGCGAATTGGATACATTTCTGGCAACGATGAACAAGTTTCCTGAAGCAGTCACGGGTGAAGTCCGCAACCACAGTCTCTACGTCTTCATCAGAAGCATAATGATGCCCCCGCACATCGTCTTTCATTATCGGGAACAGATGGATGTCAGACGGTGCTAAATCTGGACTGTGTGGAGATTCAGTCTCTGAAGTTCTGCTGTGGTGGCACGTGAAAAGTGCACAGATCTTCAGATAGCCAAGCAAAGGAATAATGTGACCCACACGATCTTGTAAAATACCAATTGTGCTTGCAATTTCTCTCTGAGTGATACGACGATGATCCTGAAGCAATTTATCAACGTTTTGCTTGTGATACTCGGTGGTTGCTCTCACAGGACGTCCAACTCTTTGTTTGTCGCGCACGTCAGATGATCTCGCCTCAACACCTTTAAGCTTACTCGCCCAACGACGTACAGTACTCACATCAACACAATCACCATAAACTGCTTTCATCCTCTTATGAATCTCCTTTGGGGTCACAGCTTCTGCTGTCAAGAACACAATGACTGCACGTTGCTTAAATCGCATCGACCGACCGTCTGCGCAGGGTTCCCTACTTTAGACTGTAACAGCACAACCGTTCAATGCTCCCGCCAACTGGAGCTGTAGAGAAGAAACTACGGAACAAGCCAGTACCTGCCGCATACCATTGCTGCCAACCGTTGAAGAGTTACGAAGGTGGAGGCATCACTTTTCAGTCAACCCTCGTACATGTTCATTTCTATGTTTTTGTAACTACTGAAGGCTAAATAGTGTAATAGTTGGATGCTAGATATTTAATAATTGTTGAAGTCTAAATAGTGTAATTGTTAAAGGTTTCTTCTTCTTGTTGCCCTGTCCTCTTCATCCATTCCTTCGACATGTCCAAACCATTTGTCTTTCTTCTATTCTGTCCATAGTACTGTATTGTGTTCTTTCTCTATTTCATTTCTTACGTGATCTAACGTAGAAAAATTATATATGATATTCACAAGTGTTCCACTACTAAAGCTCCAAATCTCTTTTATTTATTTACGTGAGTTCCCAACACTCACTCCCATAACTTGCCATTGGTTCCACCATAGATTTGTATAATGACATTTTAAACTGTAAACTAATTTTTGAGGGCCAAAGTAAACGATTTAGTTTATTGGATAACCATTTTTCCTTGTGTGATTCGTTGTTGGATATATCTGTCACACATTCCATCACTTGATACGATACTACTCAAGTAACTGAACTCTTCGCACATTTTAATATAATGTTCGCCAATGTAAAGTTACTTCCCTCCTCTCTGTAACGTAGAATTCCCTCTTCTCAAAATTAATTTTCAAATTCCAACAACTTCCTAAGTATATATGATACATCCTCTTCGTCGTTTGTTGCAACGACCTGATCATGAGCATAGAGAATTTTTTACATATACTGTTTCCCTATTTCAACCCCATGTTCATGCACTTTCAACACCAGAGATCCAGTGCCTTCTGCATATACATTTCGCAACAGTGTGGGAGACAGACATTATCCTTGTTTCAGTCGTTTAGTTATTCTGAAGGCCTCACTAGAAATTTTTTTCCCCACTTTAATGACTCAATCTACCGACTTACAGAGTTTTAACCCTTGTTTTACTCACTGCGTTGCAGTACACCCCAAGCCCACTTGTCGGAAATTTTAAGCGCGAAACATGGGTCTGTGGCGCCACCCATTATGAGTTCCATAGTACCACCATCCCTAAAGCCAGCGGCATCACACTAGAAGCGTCAACCCGTCTACGGCAGCCGTTCACACTGGACTGGGGCCTAATTCTGTATCGTTCATACCGATCGGTGCAGTAGGTTACCCTCGGTAGTGACGTAATTTTCGGTTCTTTATATGCTTGCATGAGCACTGTGGTCGCTGTTGTATATGGAGCATTTCCTTTATTTTCGTTTTTTTCTCTCGTTTGTTGTATTGTTGAAGTATTATTCTGCTGTAGCGAGATACAGCAATAACCTTTCTTAGAGTATCGGTTCTTACGAGTCAAAATTACAAAAATTTAACAGAAAGCTAAAACAATGAAAAATTCCCGGGTTTTTCACGGTTTCTCCATGACGAAAAAATTCCCGGGTTTTTCCCGGTTTCTCCCGGTTGTCCCGAGTCGTATACATCTTGATATTAAAACGCATGTTTCTTCCCCTGCACAAGCGTCAGTCCAGTCCTGTTACTCTGTCTCTGATATAAATAAATAGAAACTGCAATACCCCCTAATATGTAATAAGACAAAAAGGGAAGATACAAGTCCAATCAATAAGGACACCAGTTTACAAAAGTTAGAAAATACAACAATCTCACTCTTGAGAGAGGACACCTATAATTACATATCAATTATTACAAAAATTATTTCTATTAATTTCACAAGAAAGTCCCAAAGCCTTTAAAAAAAACGTGGAAGAAAAAAATTTGGATACGAGGCGAGGTGAACTGTTCTAGGTTGAACGTCACTATTCCGCAACGTGTCGCCCCCACTAACTGCTTTAGGCTGAAGCTCTGTAACAATCGACCCTGTATTTTATGTTACGATATTCCAAAGGCTTTAATCGCCGATGTCTTATTAACTGACACTTCATTATAACAAATCGTAACAAGAACAACACGTTTTTCATGAGTATTCAATGTTTTGTCTTAAAATGGCTTACTTTCGTAACACCAAAAAGTCATAAGGGAAAAATAACTAAAAATGAAATTTCTTTATCACCAATATGAAGGTTTCCGTCATTTTATTACAATAAATCTTAGAAAAATTGATTCGTTTTCGAGGTATTCAATGTGCTGGTGCTTAGTAACATTATTTTCAAAGGGTGTCGGATATAGCATTAAACGCTCTGCATATGGGCTCGTACTGAACACGACAAATAGAATATGGCATCTCGCATCTTCTGCCTGTAAGGTAGGGAACCTTTTACTTCTTACCGGTCGTACTTCACGTGGCATGCTCCCAAAATATCGCAGAACTTATTTTGCGTTTAACGTGACGTCACAGAACTCTTACAGCGCCAAGTCAATGTTAGCTAACTCGCCGTGTGTAACGATGATTTAACTACACTACTGGCCATTAAAATTGCTACACCAAGAAGAAATGCAGATGATAAACGGGTATTCATTGGACAAATATGTTATACTAGAACTGACATGTGATTACATTTTCACACAATTTGGATGCATAGTTCCTGAGAAATCAGTACACAGAATAACCACCTCTGGCCGTATTAACGGCCTTGATACGCCTGGGCAACGAGTCAAACAGAGCTTGGATGGCGTCCACAGGTACAGCTGCCCATGCAGCTTGCAGCTTCAACACAACGTCACAGTTCATCAAGAGTAGTGACTGACGTATTGTGACGAGCCAGTTGCTCGGCCACCATTGACCAGACGTTTTCATATGGTGAGAGATCTGGAGAATATGCTCGCCAGGGGAGCAGTCGAACATTCTCTGTATCCAGAAAGGCCCGTACATGCAGTCGCGCATTATCCTGCTGAAATGTAGGGTTTCGCAGGGATCGAATGAAGGGTAGAGCCACGGGTAACGCCCACTGTTCGAAGTGCCGTCAGTGCGAACAAGAGGTGACCGAGACGTGTAACCAATGGCACCCCATACTATCACGCCGGGTGATACGCCAGTATGGCGATGACGAATACACGCTTCCAATGTGCGTTCACCGCGATGTCGCCAAACACGGATGCGACTATCATAATGCTGTAAACAGAAGCTGGATTCATCCGAAAAAATGACGTTTTGCCATTCGTGCACCCAGGTTCGTCGATGAGTACACCATCGCAGGCGCTCCTGTCTGTGATGCAGCGTCAAGAGTAACCGCAGCCACGGTCTCCGAGCTGATAGTCCATGCTGCTGCAAAGCGGATAAGATGCCTGTCACCTCGACTGCTAGTGATACGAGGCCGTTGGGACCCAGCACGGCGTTCCGTATTACCCTCCTGAACCCACCGATTCCATATTCTGCTAACAGTCATTGGATCTCGACCAACGCGAGGAGCAGTGTCGCGATACGATAAACCGCAATCGCGATAGGCTACAATCCGACCTTTATCAAAGTCGGAAACGTAATGGTACGCATTTCTCCTCTTCACACGAGGCATCACAACAACGTTTCACCAGGCAACGCCGGTCAACTGCTGTTTGTGTATGAGACATCGGTTGGAAACTTTCCTCATGTCAGCACGTTGTAGGTGTCGCCACCGGCGCCAAGCTTGTTGAATGCTCTGAAAAGCTAATCATTTGCATACCACAGCATCTCCTTCCTGTCGGTTAAATTTCGCGTCTGTAGCACATCATTTTCGTAGTGTAGGAATTTCAATGGCCAGTAGTGTATACTGGTGATTTCCACATGTTGATTAGTAATGCCGCTATCTGGACCTCTTTCGCTGTCAATTTTTTCTACCTATTCAGCATCCGGCTTTACTGTCATCGCCCACTTTACTTCCTTGTACTCTATCCTTGTTTAAGGCTATATAGTCTAATTGTTGACGGTCAAACGGTGTAGTCATCGCGAATAAGAAATTTAACGGCGTCAGCAGTAAATCATTTGCTATCAACACATGGGGACGACTACTCCGGCAAACAGCGCGCGGCCACGGATTCGGCCGCCACGCAGAAATCATCGAGCAGAGCGCCGGCCGGCCGGATAACGGCGTAGCCAGCAGCTCGCGGCCGCGCAGTCAGTAATTCGTTTGCCGCACACAAAGGCACGATCGCCGATTTTTGTTCAGTTTAACTCTTCTTTTTTACGATGAAAGCCCTCGTACATCGCGCCGGGCTCTCCGTATGGGGGCGTCAATACTCGCACGAGAGCGGCACTAGAGCGCTAACTGATTCCCACTCCATTGTTCTTTAAGCCGCGCCGATGAATTGGAACGCCGCCGGCGCTGTTGGCCGCTGCGAAACGCCGGGAAAAATTATCGCGGGAAGTTAAAAACAACTTTGGCGGAGAGGACGGCGGGCAAATGGGATTTGCGGGCGCTCATCCTCCGGCGGAAATAATGAGCCCCGCCCCATCAGGCGCAGCAAGCGCTGGAAGGGGGCGGGGGCGGTCGCCGCTGTCCAACGGTCACACGGCAACCGCTCCTCCAGAAACGACACACAGGAAAGAGTTATACTGCTTGTCAAGCGCTGTAGAACAACTGTCACTTGCTAAGGAGCAAATGCCAATTGCTACGGAGCAGTCGACCGACGACAGTAAAACGAAATGTAGAGGGCGGTAGGTTTTAACTGCAGCGAAGCCAGTGTACCAACGCTCTGCATGCGCTCTGGAGGTCATGCAGTACTGTGTTAGGTGAAGGTTGTTGTGTAACGTATTAGTGCGACATTCCGTGCGGTACGCCGACGCGTCCGTAAGACGTCATTTGAGTGCTTACGATCCCGGCTCGAAGCCAGTCCAAGTGTTACTCAGATCACACAACGGGTGTAACCAAAGTGTCATATCGCGATTAAAACAGGCCGCTAAAGGTGGAAATGCTCAGCGAAAACTGTCGGTGGTCGTAGACGAACCACCACACCACGAAAGGATCGGTATGTAGCCCTACTAAAAAATGGTTCAAACGGCTCTGAGCACTATGGGACTTAACATCTGCGGTCATCAGTCCCCTAAGATCTACTTAAACCTAACTAACATAAGGACATCACACACATCCATGCCCGAGGCAGGATTCGAACCTGCGACCGGAGCGGTCGCGCGGTTCCAGACTGAAGCGCCTAGAACCGCTCGGCCACACCAGCCGGCTAGCCCTAGTAGCGAAGAGGAAAAGAAATCTCACTCCTAGGCAGATCGCTGCTGACCTTGCAACGCCTACTGGTACACGTGTCTCTGCCAGAACCACTTCGCAGCGATTAAATCAGGCTGGTTTATACTACAAAGCATGTTAACCGCACCAGAATTCAACCAATAGTTTAGTTCATTTTTGTAAAGAGCACGCTGGTTGAGATCGGCAGCCGGCCGCGGTGGCCGTGCGGTTCTAGGTGTTGCAGTCCGGAACCGCGCGACTGCTACGGTCGCAGGTTCGAATCCTGCCTCGGGCATGGATGTGTGTGATGTCCTTAGGTTAGTTAGGTTTAAGTAGTTCTAAGTTCTAGGGGACTGATGACCTCAGATGTTAAGTCCCATAGTGCTCAGAGCCATTTCTGAACAGTGGTCCAAACTGATGTTTTCCTCTTCACTCTGGCAAACAATCTAATCACCAGTTAACGTGGAGAGAGAGGGCAAACTCTTACACACCACTGTTTGTGAAGGTCATCGGTATGGACTACGTATTCCGTTGTGGGTAGGTATTATGCAGACTGGCCGAAAACCACTGCACATATTTGCGTGAGGTACCGCTACAGCACCGAATTATTCTGGGTCACGTCCGTCTATTTAGGGGCGCGGTAAGTCCCGATCTTATAGGCGGGGATTCCCGCCTACACAGGGCCTCTGAGGTTTCACTTACGTTGGGAAGTGAAAACACTAAACACGCGGAATGGCCTGCGTCCTGCCCGAACCTAAACCCTAGAGAGCGTGTCTGGGAGGCTCTTGGCAGACATGTTTCTCGATGAACAAACCATCCTCAACAGTGCAAGAACTGAGTCTTCACAGAGAAGGACTCTCAACAGTTTGGTAACCAGCACGAACAAATGGTGTAAAATGTGCATTAGGACAGAGGAAAGCATATTCCTTACTGAGCGTTCGATATCGACATTAGTGTTGGTAATTTGACCTGTGTCAAATATGAAAGTAATTTATCTCTATCATCCTGCTTCCCCATGTGGTGAAATCTGACCCAATTTTCGTTACTAATATACTACTTAACCCCTACTACGTATGTACTGTGTTTCACGTTGTGCACCATTGCCTGCGATTATTCGTGTCCGTCATTGTCCCTGTTCCTCAGCAATTATCAAGTAATGAACATCGATTCCCAATAATCATGTGGCTATGAAACGCCGTAAAGTTTGTCCGTGAGCGCTCTGCAAATTTTGAGTTTATTACATCGCTAGTAGAGACACATCCCGTCAAAGCTTCGCGGATTTTATGCACGAGTTCTGTACAGATGTCCATATTCTGCGTTCGATATCTGCCATGAACTTTTCTTAGGGCTTTTATGAGACAAAAACGGGCATTTCGCATGTCTCTGACAGGCGTCATAGCTCAAATGTCATTTTTGGCAATAGGAAAGGAAGACGTTGCTATCGGTTTTATTTTTCTTAGAATCTCCATTGCATTGTACCGCAGTGCCGAGTTTGCTATAATAAATTTTGCAGCGGCAGCATTCCGAATTCCCTATACACCAAAGTGAAGCCGTCCCAAAAAAACACACACAGAATTCGGAGCAAAGACTTTCTGGTGCTACATTTTTGATCTTCGATATCCTTACGGAAACTAAACTATTAATCGCACACAGGTTACAGCTGTACTACAGTTTTCTATTGTGAACATTTCAAAATATCCAAAACAGTTTGAAGATCTAATGTGTCATGTATGGCACAATGGACGCAGCTAGTACCAGTTGTTCCCCAGGATTCGGTGTTATCCTGCAAGGCCTTTCTGGAGAAAACACGGCATCTGGACTGGTTAAGATTCGTTATATCTGTGATGTTTGAGTCTTTGATCGTATTTCACCATCATATGCACACTTATCCTGGTTGCCTGCAGACAAGAACAGAGATTTTAATACGCTCTGCCTTTCGTACCAACGTACGCTGTTACCCATATCTGTCCTCGGTCTTAACGCTCTTGTCTGAACAAGGTAGAAGAAACACCCGCTCTCATCACCGTAATGGACCCAGGGACATTTTAGAACATAGGGCTTTTCGTGGTCCAAGTCTTATGGTGGAGTGTATTCACCTCCAAATCTTGCAACAGAGTACACTCATAGGTCAATTTTGTGACGCTGTACTCCTCATTTCAGGGACGTTTTCGGCCTTGGGCTTCACTTTTGAGGGCGACAATGTGTGGCGCACCGAACTGCGCAGAGGGATGAGGGGCGCTTGGAACGAGAGGATATTCGGCGAATGGACAGGCCTGTCCGTTCTCCCAGGCATACATACCATCGAGCACGTCCGTGATGCACTGGGAGGGCGTTCACATGCACCAACGCCCATCCGACAGGTGTAACTGTGGCGGTGGAGGAACAGAACACCCCACCACAAGAACCCGTTACCAGCCTTGTGCCCAGCACGGGAGTACATTGTAGAGAATGCACTGGACTCCGTGGTGATCTCACAAATCCTATTAACAACCATTTCGCGCCTTTTGTAATGTCCGGGTGACCGTCATACATCGTGTTGATCGCAGTGCAAGTACTGTCTTTATACAGAGTGGAGTGCATAAAACCGGCCCGAACCGGACTGCGAACGCGCGTTGAGTAGCGTTACTAGCTTGTCAGTTTCTTTGCCACTTTCCAACAGCATTAGCGTGTGAGTAGTTCATACGGAAATGAAATGAAATAAAATGATGGTATGGCATTGCTGGCCCGGAAGCCCCATGCGGGGAAGTTCGGCCGCCGTATTGCAAGTCCTTTTTAGTTCATGCCACTTCGGCGACTTGCGAGTCAATGATAATGAAGAACACACAACACCCAGTCATCACGAGGCAGAGAAAATCCCTGACCCCGCTGGGAATCGAACCACGGACCCCGTGCGCGGGAAGAGAGAACGCTACCGCAAGACCACGAGCTGCGGACAGTTCAAACGGAAACTAGTCGTAATAAACCATATACTTCATTGTCATGCCTTATTACACTGAAGAACGTGTGTTCATTGTTTAAAGAATATGTGCGGTCTGAATCCTTTAAAGTTGTTTGTGTCGCTTTTCATGAAAAAAGTTTCCTGAAAGTAATATTCCTTCAAGATCAACGATTCAGCATCTAGTCATAAAGTGGTGTTCGACAGGCAGTGTTGTTAATTCAAAGAGAAATAAGGCACCGGCTGTACGTACACCTGAAGCTGTGGCAAACGTGACGGCACACACAATGAAACAAGTCCCTACAAGTCAACACGACGATTATCACAGCAATGTGGAATATCTCGCAGGTCATGTCAACGCATCCTTCGTGGCTTAAAAATCAAACCTTACTGTGTGAGTGTTGATCAGCAAATAAAAGAAGCGAAAGGGTAAGCGTACACATTACTGTACTTGGTTGCTGGAAACTGTCGCTCGCGGACATCTTGATCCGTTCCTCCTTTTTTCGACCGATGAAGCTCGGTTTCATCTGTCGGGTTACGTTAGTTCACAAGACACTGGGCTACAGAGAATCCCCATGGCATACTGCAAAAGCCGTTAAACGATTTAAAAATTGGTGTATGGTGTGCTGTATCTGGTAACAGAAATGTCGGGCCATTGTTCTTCAGAGAAACTGTCAACACACATGTTTACTTGCAACTCCACAATGAATTTTCGGCTCTGTTAACTCCAAACGAAAAATGTGCATATTTCCAGCAAGATGGAGCAACTACTCATACGTCGGATTTGTCCTTAGGTCGTATACATACTGATTTT
Organism: Schistocerca cancellata; assembly: GCF_023864275.1. NCBI lineage: Eukaryota > Metazoa > Arthropoda > Insecta > Orthoptera > Acrididae > Schistocerca > Schistocerca cancellata. The sequence goes on from NC_064635.1 coordinate 134,953,233, forward strand.
ACAGAAGAGAGGACCATTAGTAAGGGCTTGTGGCCACCCTGCTCTCCCTACTTGTCACCAATGTGACTTTTACCTCAGGGGATTTCTAAAGGCTAGAATCTACGGCAACAATTCCAGAACACTTGACACATTAAAAAATAGCATCACTTGACACATTAAAAAATAGCATATGTGAAGAAATTTCGAACATACCTCAAAGAGTACTGGAAAGTGCTTTCCTTAACATGCTTCGACGTGCACAACTTTGCTTGGATGTTGGCGGAGAACATTTTGAACACAGACTTTAAATTCCTTTCTAAAATATGCTTATTAAACAAATAAAAATAAATCTGTTACTTAAACTGTTAATTACATAGTTAATAATGAAACTTTACAATAAAAATTTAAGAAAGCGATGATGTACGTTGATTTTCTTCATTCTAATTCCTTTCAGCGCAGGGGCTGGTTTTATGTGCGCCACTGTATAAAAGTGTCACTTCTGTTCGTTTCATTTCGTATTTCTTTGAGGTACCTTTTCTACTATAACGTATCAGTCCTTTCTGTGTGTGGCCCAAGTTTCATCGAGGTACGGTACTTGGCAGTGACAAATAATGGGAAAGTTACTTCCATCCTTAAATTTTGCACTGTAGTGTATATTTCTGTCGATCACATCGTATCGCATCATCCTTAAATTTTGCACTGTAGTGTATATTTCTGTCTATCACGCAGACAATCTTCACGTCAAATCATGTACAAGCAATACATATTTTAGACACTATATAGTGGTATTGATTTAACGCTAATGCACATTTCTGTAACGGCTATCTGACGGGATTTAGTTCGACGATCGTGCATTTATCGGACTAGAACTGGTAGCATAATAAACAAATAGTGTCGTCTTTTGCATAGAGTTCTAATACGGATACAGGATGTAACGAAATATTATGGCCAAAATTTTGGGAAACATTCCTCACACGTAGAGGCAGAAAATATGTCGACATGGTTTCGGAAACGTTTTATATCCACATCGCAGCTCAGCATCTACGTGTTTCCAGCACATTAATCGTAAGAAACACACGGGAAAACAACTTCGTAGCACAGTATGAAACACTTTCCTAAATGAAAAGTTCAAAATGCCCTCCGTCAGCAAGAACACATGAATTAACCCGTCGCCGGGTTGACTTCCTGGCGCGCTAATGTATTCCTGGGGAACTGTGTACTGTTTCACGCACTTCCAAAATACTGGCACGTAGACCCAGTACGTCTTCCACCGGGTTTCCGCGCACAATGGCTTTCACTGTTGAGCCTGGGTGGATCAATATGAAACACTTAACGGTCACCAACAACGCCGACCCAATCATCGACAGAAAATGTTCCTTGATGACGTGACTGCACAGTTTCGTAATGATCCTCCACAGCTCCATAAAAAAGGGTAGCAGTGGACCCAAAACTGAAGGATGTGGGGCTACCTTCGTGATTTTTTACTCGCCACTAATATTTTTTTCTCCTTTCTATATTGTTCGAATTATTCTCGACAACTTTCTGTATTATGAAGAGCCGGCCAGGGTGGCCGAGCGGTTCTAGGCGCTAGTCTGGAACCGCGCGACCGCTACGGTCGCAGGTTCGAATCCTGCCTCGGGCATGGATGTGTGTGATGTCCTTAGGTTAGTTAGGTTTAAATAGTTCTAAGTTCTAGGGGACTGATGACCTCAGAAGTTGAGTCCCATAGTGCTCAGAGCCACTTGATTATGAAGAGAAGTAGAAAACAAGGTCACACGTGGAAATAAAGCGTTTCTCGACCCTGTCCATATCACACGTTTCATTCCCCAATGTGTAAGTATTATTTCCTGAAAGTTTGGTAATACCTTTTTGTTACACCCTACAGAGGCAGCGTAGCCTACTGAGAATGTGGCCAACGTCATAACGAAATAGTCCGGTCACGTGTAACACTATTTGTTTACATGTTGAGGTAAGACTAAAAGTTCGATGTAGTTTATCGCAGTTTTACACATCCATTTATTAGTATCAGCAGTGTTGAGTATAGTTGTTACTGTAAATGCATATCGAAATTTAATTAAGAAATAAACGTTAATTTTCATAGCTAAAAACCACAAAGGTCTAATTGCAGTTGTCACACCGAAGGAATTCTTTATGTTTCAGTATCGAGACTTAATATCGGAGGGTAATTTATGTGACTGCATGGCCACATGTGTGTATGACACAATTCGGTCGTGTGGGAATGTGCTTCCAGTCAATTCCTTGAATGTTTGCATATGACAAACTTTCACCTGCAAATAAGATTTATATACGTCGGTCTGAGTTATTTATTACCTACGGATTATGTATATGGAATTATTACATGCGGATTATGTATATGTAGATCACCAAACTATTATGGATATTTTGTAGTAGTCGCAGTAGGAAACCGTAGTACTACCCAGTAGTTACCACGTCAAGAATGAATATGTGCAATTAATATTTTAGTTTTTCTTGGATGAACGAATATCAAACACGATTGTTTTATTAATTTGTTTATTTAACCTGACGTGATTAACGCTATCAGGCACTCTGTCGCATCAGATCAGGGTTTCACACATACAGTATTTTAGTTACTTAAGAAATATACAAACAGCATTAAAATGGTTCGAGTGTCTATAGAGACAATGTAAGTAAAACTAACTATGAACTCATAAAGTTAATGCAGGCAGCACTTGTGCTACTATCGAATGGTGCTGCTGCTGCGAGTAATAGCATAGCGATTCTCAAAAAATTGTAGTGATAGATATAAAAAGAATTTATTGGCATACAAAATAGATGATTTCTGATTCTGGTGACAGGAAAATTTAGGGGGACTGCACTAGCTAAAAAAAGTAGTGGGAAATGAGGAAGATCTGGTTGGAAGGAAGGTAGGTACAGAATCACTACTTACAATTACACAGAATCTGCTCTTGGGAAGGGGAGCGGGGACGTGAAGAGAGCACACTACCCTATTCCTCGTCGGTCCAGTCCGTACGCTCTAGGCACCATCGCATACTGTGGTCCTACCGTGCGAGTGTCAACGGAACGCAACATACGGGTCGTCTCTGTGGAGCGTGCCACAGCGCCCCTTCTTCCCCGCTGCGCAATGTATTGTTGCTTCGGGGTACTGACCTCCGTGGTCTTGAACGCGGTACACTCACTGGACAACGTTACTGTAACAAAGTACTTCCCCGCGTCCGTGTTTTCAGGGGTGCATTCGCGGCCCTTACTTCATTCTTATGGATGACAATACACGACCGCATCGAACTGCGCAGCCAACTTGTGGCGAGCATGGGTACACGTTTCAGAGCCGTCCTTGGTTATCACACATCCTATTAAGACCCATGTCCCGCCTTTTATAATGTCCAGGGGAACATCATGAATCGCATTTACTTGAGTGTAATTATTGTCTTTGATTCAAAGTGTCATTTCCGTTACCTTCTATACTGTAACAGTTCTTCTTAGGTATAGTTCAAGTTTCATCGAAGTATGTTACCTGGCAGTGGCATGTGATGCGAAAGTTACTTTCACGCTTTAGTTTTGCAACACCAGTGTACGTCATGGGCAGGAAGGATTCCAGCACATTTTCCTAGGGTCCGCTGAAAGTTATTTCTAGATCTATGAATGACTCTCCGCCCATGATAGCATGCTGGTACCAAGTAATGCTCCATCCAGTCGGCAATATTATGGTACCCCACATAATCGTTATTTTGTTAATAACTGTTGGGGCGGTACCGACTCAAATGCTTTTCGGTAGTCAGGAAATACTGCTGTTATGTGACTGCCTCCATGCATGATTTTCAGGATGCCACGAGAGAAAAGTGCGAGTAGGTTTGGCAGGCGAATGTTTTCCAATGCACGCTGCTTGGCAAGGAAGACTTCAATGCTACTCGTTTGATTTCATCATATCTTCACTGGCTGAACAGACAGCTCAGACGAACATACCGGTAAAAGCAGCCGCTTCGACCACATGCCTGTCGTAGCCCTTCCTTTAAAATATTCACGCAGTCGACCTGGTCGATTGAGTTTCGTTTGTCGGGCATTATCTAGGTACTGTACTGAGCGGGACGTTACCCGATTCCGTAGGTTACTTTTACCTTGTCGTAAAAAATGGGACGATTACCTACCTATTTAACGGTCATGGTGTTCAACGCCTACATACTTGGATACATCAAACGCCGAAGAGTACTTTCTACCCAACAGCTCTTATCTGATTTCCAACTATTCCCACATTTGCGAGACGAAATTTGTGGAAAACTTCTTGAGTCCACTGAAGATGCATAAAACGAAGGTAAGAAATGCTAGCTAACTGAATCGTACGGAACGTTAAAATGATACAGTTCGCAGGTTAATAATTTACGAACTAATAATCATCCGAAACAGGCTAAATATTTACGAACTAATGTCACTGTAGCTTTTTCCACAAAGTTAGGCGATTTTTTAAAACATGAAAAACGAAGGCTGAAGTATCCTGCTAAAATAAGAGCAAAATAATCGTTTATAATACTGATTACTTGTTGAGAAGACGTAGCTCACGGAAACATGACGCGCAGATGGCGAACAAAGTTATGTTCGTTAGAAGAGGGCAAAGCCACGTTGATCGAGGTTATCACTACACCGAGACAGGCAATAGCGCACAAAATTCGCTTCACGAGACCAATGGCCTGAAAAATGAGAACTGTCAGCAGGCAAATTATTGCCCGTTAATAAACTAACAAGAAATACAAACACGATGTAAACTCGCCGATCAGTTATCAGTTCACTATGAGTATTGCGCCGGTAACACACTGAGCTTCCAATCTGACATGTAACATGTTTTGCGACGACAGAAAATAGTAGTTTCCAATCTGACATGTAACATGTTTTGCGACGACAGAAAATAGTAGTTTCCACGAAAAAAACACACACACGGTACAAACATCACAAATAGTAGCACAGCTGTTACCCACCTCTGGCCGAGCAAATTCTGAACAAACGGATTCTAGCGGGCTAACCTTGGCAACTACTGATATGCGCTTCGCACTAAGGCATGCTTGTGCGGTGGCGCTCGACCCTGGGGTAAGCGGGTTCGAATACTGGTCATCATCATCATCATCATCATTTGAGACTGATTATGCCTTTCAGCGTTCAGTCTGGAGCATAGTCCCCCCCCCCCCCCCTATAACATTCCTCCATGAACCCCTATTCAGCGCTAATATTGGTGCCTCTTCTGATGTTAAGCCTATTACTTCAAAATCATTCTTAACCGAATCCAGGGACCTTCTCCTTGGTTTGCCCCGACTCCTCCTACCCTCTACTGCTAAACCCATGAGTCTCTTGGGTAACCTCGATTCTCCCATGCGTGTAACATGACCCCACCATCTAAGCCTGTTCTCCCTGACTGCTACATCTATAGAGTTCATTCCCAGTTTTTCTTTGATTTCCTCATTGTGGACACCCTCCTGCCATTGTTCCCATCTACTAGTACCTGCAATCATCCTAGCTCCTTTCATTATTGATAAGGTAACATGAATCCACCCAGCTTTCGCTCCCATACAACAAAGTTGGTCAAAAGATTGAACGGTGCACAGATAACTTAGTCTTGGAACTGACTTCCTTCTTGCTGAAGAGAGTAGATCGTAGCTGAGCGCTCACTGCATTAGCTTTGCTGCACCTCGCTTCCAGTTCTTTCACAATGTTGCCATCCTGTGAGAATATGCATCCTAAGTACTTGAAACCGTCCACCTGTTCTAACTTTGTTCCTCCTATTTGCTACTCAATCCGTTTATATCTCTTTCCCACTGACATTACTTTCGTTTTGGAGATGCTAATCTTCATACCATAGTCCTTACATTTCTGATCTAGCTCTGAAATATTACTTTGCAAACTTTCAATCGGATCTGTCATCACAACTAAGTCATCCGCATATGCGAGACTGCTTCTTTGTGTTCTCATATCTTAATCTCTCCCAGTCAGTCTATTGTTTTCAACATATGATGCATGAATAATATGAACAACAGTGAAGACAGGTTGCAGCCTTGTCTTGCCCATGAAACTACTCTGAACGATGAACTCAATTTACCGTCAACTCTAACTGCTGCCTGACTATCCATGTAAAGACCTTTAATTGCTTGCAAAAGTTTGCCTCCTATTGCATAATCTCGTAGAACAGGCAATAACTTCCTCCTAGGAACCCGGTCATATGCCTTTTCTAGATCTATAAAGCATAGATGCAATTCCCTGTTGCACTCATAACACTTCTCTATTATTTGCCGTAAGCTAAAGATCTGGTCCTGACAACCTCTAAGAGGCCTAAACCCACACTGATTTTCATCCAATTGGTCCTCAACTAATACTCGCACATCCTTTCAACAATACCTGAGAAGATTTTACCCACAACGCTGATTAAAGAGATACCTCTGTAGTTGTTACAATCTTTTCTCTTTCCATGTTTAAGGATTGGTGTGATTACTGCTTTTGTCCAGTCTGATGGAACCTGTCCCGACCCCCAGGCCATTTCAATTATCCTGTGTAGCTATTGAAGACCTGACATTCCACTGTATCTGATGAGTTCTGACTTACTTTCATCCACCCCAGCTGCTTTATTGCACGAATACTGGTGACGGAGAAAATTTTAACTGCCAATATTTGGCTAGCCAGAGTAGGAGAGGTGGTGACGTTAAGTTCCTGATCACTAAACTATGCGCCAATGTCCTGGTTTAAATACCAAACCTCCCTCCAGTGTCTCATGGTCTGAGGGCATGTGACGCTGTTGATGGCGATTCGTCCGTAGGATGGTGGCGGTGAGCCTGGCGGCCCCTTGGTGCTATTTGCGGGCTGCGGGTTTCAGCTTCTCCCTTCTCTCATCATCAGACAACACAAATATTACACTTCACTATGCTACACACACACACACACACACACACACACTACAGCGTCACTGTTTCTACGAAAACGCAGGTGGGTCATGGACGTAATGTTTGTTTAACGGCTGCAAGTAATCAAAACAGGAGTCCTGTTCCTGTATATTCGAAAATTTGGAAATTTGTGATAAGGTCTTATGAGACCAAACTGCTGAGGTCTTCGGTCCCTAAGCTTACAGACTACTTACTCTAAGTTAAACTAACTTACGCTAAGGACAACACACACACCTATGCCCGAGGGTGGACTCGAACCTCCGACGGGGGCAACCGCGTGCACCGTGACAAGACGCCCTAGACCGCGCCGCTACCCCGTGAGACTGTATATTAGAAGGTAGTACTATACAGTTCTACTGCACACGGCATTGCTTTCTGAATAGGAGGAAATCAGACAATGCCAATCGACTCCTATCCATATTTATTAACACGGTATTCTCCGCGAAAAGTGTCAAGTTATATAGTGCGTATCGTAAGTGACCAGTGTCAAGGCAATTTGTACTGTTTGTAACAAATATTGGTTGTTGTCTACTTCTGAATTTCATAGTGTAACAGAAATGTCTCAAGTGGAACAGCAGAGGCACAGCTGAGTCGCCGTCGGTTATTTTGAGAAAAAAATGACAAAGAATATTTTTAAGCTGGTGACAATTGTAGTTCACAAGAGATAGTGTAAAAAGTAGAAAAAGTATTTGGTTATCTTTAGTCTTTAAAGCAGACAGTGTTTCTTGTTTGTTTGCGTAAGTCAACGAATCTGATTAATACCATTATTATTACTCATCATGGCAGTGTATAATTATGTAGTTTTTCTGGGTTGACATATTAAGAAAAATTACCAAACTGCATGTATGTCTTAAGGAATCGCATTTAAATCAAAATGGTACTGTGAACAAATCCAGGTCAAATGTAGTTCTGACATAATTTTTCGCATATATAAAAGTAATTTTTGTTGGAAGCGTTTAGCAGTCAATTGAGAAATGTGGGTAAAATACGATACAAACACAGGATGGCAGACCGCTCATTTGAAATCCCGCCACGTTTTGCCAACAGTCACGTGGTTTATGTTGGAGCCACACCAGCTCTATAGCTTCTGGATAGCAAGGCCAGTCTACTAGTATCTATGGTCGAAGCAGTGGGCTTACTGAGTTATGCTCTCTGGTATACAGGGTAGGAATATCTATGGAGAGAGACAAAATATCTGTCGAGTGAGCATAGCAGCACGCCGCCAACATGAAACTGATATTTTCACGTGATTGTTTACATTTTATACGCATTTCTCGTGATCTCACAACTTTGTTAATTAGCGACAGCAACTGCGCTGTACTGCTGCCGCTATGGATGCAATATAAATTAGTCAAAAGAAGAACAGTTGCTTTTCACAGGTATGTACCGTAAAGGTCTCATCATACTAATCATGCTCGTACTATGAGGTGTTTTGTGGGTTGATTAATAGCGAGCACATGTAATGAAAGGATTAAATTTGAGACACAAATACGTAACTGTATGGCCAGACGTATATATAACATCACTCAGTTGTAAATACGAGGCATTACTTGTCGTCCACACAAGCTGAAGATTATTAAATCCGTACTGTAGTGTGCGAGTTACTCTAATGGGTAACGGTATACTGGCAGTACTTCAAAACTTAAGTGACCTTTTCAAAAAATGTAAACGCAATCACAATTATGACGCAACTTACCTCCCTGCAAGCTTGTGTCCATAGTATTTGCTCTCGCTCTCGTTAGTGTCTTTACATCACAGACGATTTCTTACCTGAAATAAAACAAAAAATCACTGATTAGAAACTATATCACTCCTCTCTCAGCAGATGAAGATAGTATTTCACACTCTCTAAGTAAACTATTGGTCCCCATGGTTATTAAAAGTTTCTGCTAACATGGACGTAACATGTATTTGAAGTTCCTGAAAATGACACCTTGACGCCTGCAACTGTTAATTTTTCTTTTATTTTCGTACTTGTGTAAAAGTTAGAACTTAGGCCATTCTCAAGCATCCTGTTCAAAGATTTCTCATGAAATCACAGTATATCTTCACAATGTTATTTTTAGTCAAAGTTAAAATCAGCGACTAAACACTATATATGATATCGTCGGATGAAACGTCTTACTGGATAAATTTATTACCGCTTTCATAATAAAATATATGCCAAACGGCAAGAACGTTCAGCACACGTTTTAAAGAATATACGACGACGCGTAACTGTAACCCTTCCACCATAGCTGCACATTTAATGATGTAAAAATATAAAGCACCAAGCATTATTGGCGCGATGCAGTTTCTGCACTAAATAAATAACGGTAAATTATTGAATGTATTAGAAGATGTGGAAATTTACAATCAATTTAGAAACCTGTCCGGCAGAGTTTTAAGTAAAGAGAAAGAGTTATGAAATAAGAAATTCCTCGACAATTTCGTACCAATTGGTATAGTATTTGGCAGCGGGCTTATTCAATGAAGGAAATTCATCCCTTCTGATGGTAATGAACGAGGCAGGAATTGTAGTAGGCATGCAATGCTTCAATTATGCCGAACAAACGGATAACCAGCGCGTGAGCCAGCAGAATCGACGCAGTTCATTGGAATCGAAGGAAGGTCGAAAGCAATGCTGCCAGCGCAAAACGAAGCCTATGAGGTAGAGGGATTACTATTTGGTGCTGGAATCGCAGATTAATCGGTAAGCATTTTACATTGTTGTTAACTTCCTTGAATTTCTAGTTCCGAGAATTTATTATTTAAACGCATTTATCTCGAAATGACTTTCTTCACAGTCTAACTCAAAAAGTATGGAACCGGTCATTATGAAAATTGATATTATGATTCTTTATTAAATTACGAATTGTATGAACCAACCTGAGAGATAATTTCATGATTTTAAGGGTATTTTTCTTTGCATAATTAGAGAAAAGAAATCGTGAAAATCGAAGTAGGTTGTTCCAACGCCTGGAAAATTTTTAATTTTCATTATTTTCACCTGCATTGAGGTTCATACTCTCAGAAAATAGGTTAGAATGTAAAATCAAAACTTTTTTTTAAAAATTTCAGATGAAAATCGGAATGGCTACACTGCACGCAACTGAAAAACTATACTCACAACATTCAGCGGACATCACAGCATAACTTTCTTATTTTTGGCTGAAATTGTTCAAAAAATTCACAAAAACTGTTCGAATTATGAAGGAAATGATGTCAAAATCTGATTAAAATCCATTTAATTCTCATCAAAAATAAATAAATAAATAAATAAATAAAAAATCAGTGTCAAACAGCTTCCTAATGTGGTTTCCCCCCTAAAGTGATATACTTCACGTAAAACTGTGTCTGAAATTTTAGCTTCAGAACTGACCATAGCAACGACTGCATTGCTGCTCTGAATATTATTATTGAAATAATTCTTTATTTCTCTTCAATAATTCGATCACTTGAAGTGAGTCGTTGAAACAGTGCGTTGGTAAATAAATTTTGTGTTAACGGTGGTAATTAATTTTTCACTTATGACAATACAGTGTGAATACCGCTGTTAAGACATAAATTAACATGCGAAATATTTTGCATTACTAAATCTGCACTGAAAATTCATCAAACCAGAACGTAACTACCAACATTATTTGAAATTACGTTCAGTGCACAATTCAATATATCTTTCAAAATAACAGTTATCATCACCTGTACCGATGTCCATATTAGTCCTACTGCTTTGGCTACACAAAAATTCCCTCTCTTGCTCTTTCTCTATCATCTTCTTCTTCTACGTATAGACTAGTACAAACGTACTTTCCGCATAATAAAAAGGTATTTTGTAACTATTCAAAACGAAAAAAATTAGAACTAGTACCTTATTTGAAGTTCTGTGATAACGACCACAAATGAACACAAAGTTAGTTCAAATGGCTCTGAGCACTATGGGACTCAACATCTTAGGTCATAAGACCCCTTGAACTTAGAACTACTTAAACATAACTAACCTAAGGACATCACACACACCCATGCCCGAGGCAGGATTCGAACCTGCGACCGTAGCAGTCCCGCGGTTCCGGACTGCAGCGCCAGAACCGCTAGACCACCGCGGCCGGCACACAAAGTTAGTTCCCTTTACTCTTACACAAAAGTGATAGAGAAAAAGTCGGTAATAAGTAACGTTAACTACGGTCTACGTTGCTTTGTTACTACGATGTTTTGTTTTCCACTGCTGACAACGTCGACAACCCAGCAGTTGTGGCACTGTAGTTGTCGGTCTCCGTGTGTTGCTGCAACATTTAATCATGAACGTCCCCAGAACGTGCATAAACGTCCCTAAAATATGATTTCTCGAAACACTGATACTTTCGTGTGTCGTTTATATAACAGCACCTTTTCGAATTTTGTAAGTTTCACTGGCCCTCTTGCATTATCAATATGAAAAATCGGTACTTGAATTTTTACTGCTCACATATTAATATTAAGGTACAAGAAGAGCAAAGAAGCGTACTAAATAAACTACCACTTCTAACGTAACTCGCATTTCGTTGAGTCACTGCAGGCAAATATGGAGTCATTAAAAAACACCGTCTCTAATCACCGTTACTTTTTGAAATTAATTAAGTTTATTTTCAAAAGCTACTTCTAGTTTTTTTGCGATACTCCTTCTATGTCTCTCCTAGTTGTCATAACAAGGGGCAGTTGTTATTTTGACGGGAATACCACGAGAAATTTAATTTCGTGCAGGCGTGAATTCATATTTTCCCCCTAATCATTTAAATTTCGAATTTATTGTTTTTCGCTATTTATTTTTCATTTTCATCAGAGTCGAAGTAGAAATGTAGACAACGGTATCTGCGTAACATAAGAGAGTCCATTATTAGATGACATCGGATCGATGATGATTTTGAAAATGTCCTTCTGCCAAGGACAGGAAGTCTGTGGTTTCAGTTAATCGCTGTCATCACCACCATCACTTTCAGGGTTTAGACGCCTTCGTGGGGTCGACTTGATTAACACCATCTCGTCCTGGGTCTTCCACGACTTATTTTCCCAGGTGGTACATATTTCATGGTTTGTATGAGAAAACGTCGGTCTGGGATTCTTTCCACAACGCCATTTCATGTAATTAAATATCCATCTGCTACATCGTTCATTGGTTCAACATTCAACTCTTTTCTAATATCTGCTTTTTTTGTTTTAATCAACTCTGTACACCCTTCCATAGCTAGTAGAAGCTGAATTTCAGGTTCATGAACCTCATTTCTCTGTAGTTTGAGGCGTCCAAGTCTCACTACCGTACACGAGTACAGGTAGTCCCACAGTTTTTTTTTTTTTAATTTAATTTTAGTTTCTTCCATTGCCTTACTTTTTGAGGTTCTGTTTACAATCACATACACATATTGGACTTTCGCAAGTTGCAACTTACCTGTTCCGCTTCTAGATAACGTACTTGATTTCCAGGAGAGTTAAAATTCTTTTCTTCTTCTATAATCTTGTCATAAATGAGAATTTTTTAGCACACGTCTTCGACTCCTCTAAATGCTATCACTTCTCATTTATCAGTAAAGATCTTTACGTTATATTCTTGCATAGTAAACCAGTTTGTGGACAACAGCGTCTTGCAGTTTATCATTACATATAATTAACAGAATAGAGAAGTGCTTAATTCTGTATTGTGTAATATTTTTAAACCAGGGTAAACTCCACAATGAAGGGTGGAGAACATCATAATTCCGTAGCAACCCGTGGCCGTAAACGTCAGCGGTAAGTGGAAGCAGAGGTCGAAGATCGGAAAGGAAACGAGAACGAACGATTTGAAACGTTTTTGGACGCGATGAGTACACTTGGCGTACGGCACGAATACAGCTCTGATGCCACAACAGACTCCCGAAATTTCCACAACAGATGCCAAGCGTGCCTAAGACCGACGCAACACTGAGCGGCGGAAACTTACCAATACACTGTAAGTTTCTTTGACTTAGAAGCTGCGAAGACGACTCTTGCGACGAGATCCACGTAAGACTCCACAGGGTCGCAATACGTCAGAGATTCCATGATTCCCAACAGAAAGAAACGAAAGCTCGATAAATCCGGTGAGGTTGGGGGCCACGGAAGCCGTCCGCCAGTCCCAGTGAACTTCCCGTTCAAATGCGTACAAACAACCAGTCCAAAATGAGCAGGTGCCCCATCGTGTTGGCACCACATGCTGCGCCTAAGTCGCGAAGAACGTGCTCCAGAAAGGTCATAATTCGCGGCAGTCAACTGGGATGGTGAAAGGCTCCGCCCGATTAAGCCGTCGCCGACCAAACTCGCCCACACATTAATTGCCATGTGGTTCTGCACGGCGTGGGGACTTTCTGGTGCCCGCGAATGCTCGAAGTGGTGACAATGTGCCATCCTGAGTGATCAGCACCACATAAGCTCGGAAAAGCACACCTCGGACAGTTCGTTGCTGAAACCACTGTGCGAAACGCACACGTGCAATATGGCCATTGGGGTGCAAAAAACCATAGGAGATGAAAGGCGTGTACGGACTCTGCGTTCAAAACACAGTGGGCGCAGGTACAAGAAATTCACACGCCCGAGGAAACGGTATGTACGCTGGTGCTTGGATCAGTCTCTAACACGGCCACGGGTTTGTATACAATTTCCCAAACCTTATGATGCCTCCCCCCCCTCTCACACTCTCCTCTAGACGTCTGTCGCGACATTTCTACATTTCGGGGGCAACCTGTAAATTGAAAAGGTAGTGCGACAGATTACACTCTTGTCTGATTTATTTGAATTTTATCACGTGTCGGTTACTAACAAATATATTGCTATGTGATATACACGTGAGAATTTTGTACGATAATTAATTATCAAAATATACTGCTCTAATTGTTTTCGATAACAGATTCACTTACACATCACAAGCATCAGATTTGTTTTAATGACCACACTATATAGCGTTGTTCAGTAATTTACAATGAGCGGTGTACGATAACGCGTTTGCTTTGTAGATACGCATCTACTCAGAGAGAGTAAACGGCCAAAACAGTTTGGCGCTGAATATTTATTGCACGCGCTGAAACGAGAGGTGCAATAGCTGCAGCGGCGTGCGCTGAAATATGGATGAACTTGGCGCGCGGGCGGAATGATACCTGCGAGGCAATTCTCCGGGCCGCCATTACTGCCGGGTGCGATTGGATGACCGGGGACGGGCGCCTCGGTTTACACTACGGCGGGTACACGCTTTCATAATTATCGGAGTATCGATTGTGTAATCGTCTTTCGGCTCTGGAGCTCGGCGGCACTGTTTGCGGCCGGAAGCGAGCAGGGAGCTCACAGCCGTATATCTGCCACGTCCGCCGTGTCCGTGTGATCCGAATGTCTGGTTGTACGATGTAAAAGTACGGACGCCTCTGCAGGTACCAGCTACGGTGACTAAGAGAGATAAAAAAAAGAGGGTGAACTAGACGAGGTCAGTACGTTTTTTAAAGACACGTGTAAGGGTGATCAATCGCTAACGCAACCGCTTTCGCGGCCTGCGGCCGGCCGGCGTCAATTATTTCTAACATATGTCACACAAACAGTTGAAATGAACAGTAAATTGCTCAGATATATTAAGCAAGGAGATGCTGGAGCTGCCTCCATCCGTTGTTCAAGAATTTCTGACGCCTGCTTAGGGAACTGCTCATTATTATTTGCAGTTCCCTCTGAGAAACGGCAGCAATTTCTTGACGAATGTTAAGTTCAGAGTTCAAGATTTCATTTGAACTGTTTCTCTTTGAACGTCCCTCCAGAGACAAAAATCGCAGAGAGTTAAATGGACGGAACGAGGAGGCTATACGAGGTGCGACAATAAAGTAACGAGACTGATTTTCTTTGCAAGATGTGGCAACCCCGCAGGCTTCCCTAGGCACAATATCTTTGACCTTGGTCTATAAGCTGCGTCTAGTCCAAGCGGCACATCGATGCAACTGCTCAGTCGAGAGTTGTGCTATAATAAGTTAACACATGTTTGTGTCTCTCGTCACGGAAATGGAACCGCTCATTATTGGGCAACGGTATGCCATTTCTTTTTGGGTACAACTGTGTGAAAACGCGACAACTTACCGTAAGCTTCATAAGGCTTTTGGAAAGGAAGTTATGTCAAGATCTCAAGTTTGTCATTGGCATAAAATGTTTAGTGACGGCAGAACGAATGTTGAAGATGAAGACTGCAGTGGACGACCATCAACCTCACGGACGCATGTCAACTTGGCCAGCGTGCATGAAATCGTACTATCTGATCGAGGATTATCCGTGAAAATGATTGCAGAAGAACTGAACATCAATCGAGAAACGGTTCGTCTAATAATAACCGAAGATCTTGGTATGAGAAAGATTAGTGCAAAAATTGTCCCCAAAAATCTCGCACCACAACAGCGAGAAACACGGGAAAATGGGGCAGCCAATTTGTTACAGCAAACGAAAATCAATCCAGAATTGTTGAGCAGTTATCACTGGTGATGAAAGTTTGTTTTTTCAGTACGATTCAGAGACAAAACGCCACAGTTCGCAATGGTGCTCAAAGGGATTACCCAGACCAAGAAAAGCCCGCATGCCAAAGTCAAATGTGAAATGCATGCTTGTGTGCTTCTTTGATTCCAAGGGAACTGTTCATAAAGAGTGGGTGCCTCCTGGACAAACATGTAACCAGTATTACTACAAAGAAATTCTAGAAAGACTTCGTAAAAGAGTTCTTCGTGTCTGTGCCAACATTGCTGATAATTGGATTCTCCATCGCGATAATGCACAATCCCATACTGCTCTGTCAGTACAGCAATTTTTAACCTCAAAACAAATTTCAGTAATACCATAACCACCTTATTCACCAGATGTCGCTCAGTGCGACTTTTTTCTATTTCCAACAGTTAAAACGGCGATCAAGGGACACCATTTTCAAACAACACAAGGTGTCCAAAAACCTGTGACGAGGGTCTTGGAGGATATTACAGAAGATGAGTTCCAGAAATGTTACCATCAATGGCAGAAGCGCTGGAAAAAGTGTGTGCAATCAGAAGGGTTACTACTTTGAAGGAGACAACACTAAACTTCACTAAAAAAGTAAGCATCATTTTCATATCAATCTCATTACTCTATTGTCGCACCTCGTATGTTGTGAGTGATGAACTCTATCCTGAAACACATCACATACTTCCTGTAGTGGGAAATTGGTTGTATGTGCCGTCGCAGAGTCCTACTGAAAGGTCGCGAAAGCACTTTCTCTCTCAGTTAATTGGTCAATGAAGGCGGGAAAATGTTTTGCACGTATCTCTCACTTTTAACTGTTTCCTGGAAGGAAATTGGGCCTATTATTCTGCTCACTGCTAATAGCGGACAACACTCCTATGATTATGCAGGTGTGCCTCATGTATTACGTTAGGCCTCCAGTTATTTCGTGATTTCACGTGTCCAATTAAGTGGAACCATGATTCGACCGAAAAGGAACTTGGGTGAGGGTCAATTTCTCCGTAGTACACCTTACTAAAAATCCATTCGCAAAACTCCAACCTTTGCAGGGTCTCACGGTCTAAATTCTTGCACTGCAGTTACTTTCTGGGGCTGTAACTTTATTAACTTTGCAATCATTTGAACAGACCCATAGGACATTCCCATTTTCTGAGATAGATATCGAACTGATTTTGTAGGAGACCTTACCAGAGCAGGTCCAATGTTATCCGGAGTTTCGTCTGTGAGTAATGTACATGGTTGTCGAAGTCTCCTGTCAAGAACACTTCCAGTTTCGTGAAATTTCTTTATCAATCGATGAATCGTATTGTGATTATGAACACTAAACGCCAAGAAATTCATCTTGAAATAATCTCCTTACTGCACACTGCACGCACTGATTCTGTACACACGTATCAAACAAACTCTTTGGCAAACAGAATGCTTTTTAAGCTGGCTGCCGGCTGTTGCGTTACGGATTGATCACCCTGGAGATCGTTTCCACGATCTCTATTCTGTTAATTGATATTCATGCTAATGCTTATAATACGAGTCACATACATAATAGTGTCTTCCAATCGAAAATACAGGATGTACTATGGATCCTTACACTTCGTCTTGGCTGCGAGACTGGATAGGTAGCGGAGCTTCCTCGTTCGGGTAGACCAAAGTCTGTTACTGGAAAGGAGAATCTTAACGTTCTCGCTCAATGTTTTGTGCATTCAGTCAACACGTATAGACTAGCAAGGACAAACCTACGGAGGTTTCATAGAAAGCTAAAATTCGGACCACGTCCCCTACATTACTTCAATTCTGCGACTTGATGCGACAAGAGGTCGATCCAAAGTTTTAGAAAAGCAATCGTCAAAAGCAACTTTTGACTTTAAGGAAATGGTTTGAGGGCAATATTATTAAAATGGAAGAGGATGTAGATGAAGATAAAATGGGAGAATGGAACTGCGTGAAGAGTTTGACAGAGCACTGAAAGACCTGAGTCGAAACAAGGCCCTGGAGTAGACAATATTCCATTAGAACTACTGACAGCGTAGGGAGAGGCAGTCCTGACAAAACTCTACCATCTGGTGAGCAAGATATATGAGACAGGCGAAATTCCCTCAGACTTCAAGAAGAATATAATAATTCCAATCCCAAAGAAAGCAGGTGTTGACAGATGTGAAAATTACCGAACTATCAGTTTAATAAGTCACAGCTGCAAAATACTAACGCGAATTCTTTACAGACGAATGGAAAAACTGATAGAAGCCAACCTCGGGGAAGATCAATTTGGATTCCGTAGAAATGTTGGAACACGTGAGGGAATACTAACCCTACGACTTTTATTAGAAGGAAGATTAAGGAAATACTTGATTGGAATACTCTCTTTCAAATTCTGAAGGTGGCAGGGGTAAAATACAGGGAGCGAAAGGCTATTTACAATTTGTACAGAAACCAGATGGCAGTTATAAGAGTCGAGGCGAGGGACATGAAAGGGAAGCAGTGGTTGGGAAGGGAGTGAGACAGGGTTGTAGCCTATCTCCGATGTTATTCAATCTCTATATTGAGCAAGCAATAAAGGAAACAAAAGAAAACTTCAGAGTAGGTATTAAAATCCAAGGAGAATAAATAAAAACTTCGAGGTTTGATTACATTGTAATTCTGTCAGAGACAGCAAAGGACTTGGAAGAGCAGTTGAACGGAATGGACAGTGTCTTGAAAGGAGGGTATAAGATGAACATCAACAAGTAGTAAAGGAGTTTTGCTATTTGGGGAGCAAAATAACTGATGATGGTCGAAGTAGAGAGGATATAAAGTGTAGAGTGGCAATGGCAAGGAAAGCGTTTCTGAAGAAGAAAAATATGTTAACATCGAGTACAGATTTAAATGTCAGGAAGTCGTTTCTAAAAGTATTCGTATGGAGTGTAGCCATGTATGGAAGTGAAACATGGACGATAAATAGTTTGGACAAGAAGAGAATAGAAGCTTTCGAAATGTGGTGCTACAGAAGAATGCTGAAGATTAGATGGGTAGATCACATAACTAATGAGTAAGTATTGAATAGGATTGGGGAGAAGAGAAGTTTGTGGCACAACTTGACCAGAAGAAGGGATCGGTTGGTAGGACATGTTCTGAGGCATCAAGGGATCACCAATTTAGTATTGGAGGGCAGCGTGGAGGGTAAAACTCGTAGAGGGAGACCAAGAGATGAATACACTAAGCAGATTCAGAAGGATGTAGGCTGCAGTAGGTACTGAGAGATGAAGAAGCTTGCACAGGATAGAGTAGCATGGAGAGCTGCATCAAACCAGTCTCAGGACTGACGACCACAACAACAGAGTGAAGAGAGACCACTGTGTCTATTGGGATTCTACGAATCCCCACCCCATGTAGCGATGGAGACAGAATGAAACTCTCCTTGCATGAGTGTTTGGACAGTGATCTTCAGCGGTGGTCTAATCGGACCTTTTTCTTTTTACGGTCCCGTACCTAGATATTATTCAAGAAATGTTGTTAGAACTGGAAAAAGTCAACTCTTTTTAAACATCTGCGACCGGTCAAGGGAAGACATGTTGCAACAAAATAGAGCGCCCCACATTATCGCGTTACATACTGTCAGAGATTTTCTAAATGAAAACTTCGATGAATGGGTTGGAGTAGTATTGGATGCCTCGACGATCCTGACAAATCAAATCAATGTATTTTTCCGTCTGTGATGTGCTAAAAAAATGAGGTTTATTCCGTCAAGACTCGTGAAAGTTGATCATTTTACGGAACGAATCCAATCAGAAACTGGAAACCTACAGTTCCGGAATGGTTGCGACAAAAGTGCTGAAAAGATGCCACGTTTGCTTGGAACACCATGGAAACTCCTTTCAGCATATTTTGAAGGTTCACTGGAGTCTATATTTATTTCGTTGTTGCAATCCTTCCGTATTTGCATTTGCTCAGTATTTTTGTATCAATCGCATTTTTGAAAACTGATTTCGGCCCACCCTGTGCTATTCCTAATTATGCCAGAATACTTGTGGCTTCCTTCTTTAGCGCCTGGCTAAGAACACAAACCGTAATGTTGTAGTACTTTTATCAGATGTGCCCGGGAGACGTGCTCTGAGGGAGCTGCCGGCGTTCCCAGCAGTTGAGCGGCCGTTCCGCGCGGACACGCACCGCCCCCGCGGCACGCACTGGCCGGCACGCACCGCGCCACGCACGCCGCCGCGGCGTGCCCCGGCCCCGCCATTGTCCGCGGTTCGGCGCCCGCGACACGCCAGCCCGTCCGTGTCCATCCACCTCTCACAGGCTGCCCAACTAGCACTGAACCTGCTAAAATATATGCTCTGTACACGGCGAGGAACTAAACTCCACCGACAGTTTTCAGGTGGTTGTTCAGCGATATTTCACGGGGGCTGTTTACAAAGTAATTGCATTTCATCTGATTTCTTACCCCTACGTATTTTTGAATTCCTTCGGCTACATCTGCACAACAGTGCAAATTAAACGGCAAGCGGCAAATGTCGACGGCAACCGACGAGCGTATGGTCCGGAAGCCCAAATGAGTGAACATGCGCTTGCTGTCTACCCCGCTTTTCCGTTGTGTCCCACAGTTCGTAACCTTTGGCACGACAAATGATGGGAAGTGAACATCACGATTAATGAATTGGATGTGGGTAGTCACGACACTGTTAACTTTTCGCGTTGTAAATGAACTTACCTGGTGATTTATTTAACCTGAATTCGCGACACATACCGAAAAACCAGATAATTATTTGTAACAGCTTATAAATTTCACTGTAGCTCGTTTCACTCGCAGCTGTGGCATCAGGTGCCTATCTAACCATAACCTAGGAAATAGTGATACATTAGCAAAAAAACACCAAACTATTTGTGACAAGCAACGTTATAAATGGTTCAAATGGCTCTAAGCACTATGGGACTTAACATCTGAGGTCATCAGTCCTCTAGACTTAGAACTACTTAAACCTAACTAACCTAAGGACATCACACACATCCATGCCCGAGGCAGAATTCGAACCAGCCACCGTAGCAGCAGCACGGTTCCGGACTAAAGCGCCTAAAATCGCTCGGCCACATCGGCCGGCAACCAACGTCACCCCATTTTTAAGAAATCGCAACTATTATGATATTTAAGTTATGTGCGAGAACAACGTACTGTTGGGAACACCAAACTCTGGAGTTTTACACGGTTCCCGCTAGGTAGCAGCAGTGTGCGGCCACTACAGTTCTACTAAAAATGGTGTCGGCACAACAGAAAGCGTTTTGTGTTCTCCGTTTTGCGCAGTGCGGGTCACTAATAGCTGATCAGCGTGACTCCCCTACACCACGGAGAGTTAGACGATGGCCTGAACAATTCCGACAGTGAAGTAGTTCGTGTAAAGGCAAATCGCCGGGCCGTCCCCGAGTTTCTGATACAGACGTCGAACGCATCCGCCCCAGTTGCACAAGCAGTCCGCAGAAATCCGTTTGCTGTGCAGCTCGACAGTTCAGAATGCCCCCGATGTCCGTCAGGCGTGTGTTGCGTCGAAGTTTACACACGAAAGCACAAAATTCAGCTGTTGCAAGCTCTTCGTGAAGGTGACAAAGAACAACTTGTGGAGTTATGTAATTTCGTTATTGGCAAAATTTGAGGATGACAGTTCCACACTTTGTTTAGTGACGAGGCAACATTCCATTTAAATGGAAAGGTGAATCTTTATAATGTGAGAATATGTGGTACAGAACAACCACAGCAAGTTGTACAACGTGAGAGGGTCTCTCCAAAATTTAATGTGTTTTGTGCATTTTCACGGGAAAAAGTGTATGATAAATTTTTCCCTGCCAAGAACACTGTTACAGGAAGCACATATCTCGATATGTTAGAGAACTTTCTTTTCCCACAATTAGAGACTGATTCCAACGACTTCATTTACCAACAGGATGGGGTACCGCCACATTGGCATCTGGAAATTTTTAAATCGAAAGATTACTTAACGATGGATCGGTCGCACTGGAACAAATGATTCACTCCTAAATTAATGGCCTCCAAGCTCACTGGACCTGACTGTATATGAAAAGGCACGAAAGAAAACTTTTTGAGTTGGCGTGGCCGCAACGGTTGTACTGGCTAGTTCCAGTCACAAAAAAGGTGGCAAAATCAAATAAAATTCATCATCATTTTACTTTCAAGGATTGGCCTGTTGTCTTTTCCGAACTCACAAGCAAAATCATTCTCATCTTTTTCGAGCTCTTCCAATATGTCTTTTACCATTAGGCTTGTACTTCAGGATATTCTGAGGAATTCTGTGACCTAGCATTCTCGTGGGGTGTTGTCTCCAACCTTCAAGATATTTTTCAATTTTTTCATTAATGCTGAAAATATTTGTGTTCTACCATTTCCGTTTTTAATCATGTCTTCTTGTGCAGCACTTCGGCTTTCTTAGGAACTTCATAGTGGCTGTTTGAATTTTATTTTCCTATATTTTTTGTGGTAACCCAGCTTCCGCTTTCATAGGATAACGCCGAAACCGCCATTACTTTGTATAGTTTGGTGATGGTTTCTTTTTGTACTTTATAGCCCAACGATCTATCAGAGTCAAACTCGGAACTTATAGCACAGCCTAAATGAGAGGTTCGAGGCACTAGATCTGAAACTGAATTATCCGAAACAGTTGTTGTTCTGACTGGGTATTTTCCTCGGAATGCCATTATTTTTGCTTCGTTGCTTGAAATATTAAAGTTGTACTTCTAGCAAATTTCGTTCACTTGGTATATACTCATCTTTCATCTTCACTCCTTCGAATAATAACAAGGTCATCAGCAAACAAACGTACATTCAGATATTTCTCATTCGTTGTTTTAATTCCTTTGTTTATTTTACATTTGCATTTGCGAAGAATAAAGTCAATGCAGATATTACAAACCGAAGAGTAATAGTTGGAAGTGTGGGTTCAAAAACGGATTCGTTAGGCAGGCAGAGCTAAAGTTCTGGGCCAAATCAACCCAGAGAGATTACCATGGGCAGATGAATTCTGCTAATTTCGAAAAGTGGTTCGAAGAACTCGTACTCCTCGCTCTGTAATAGTCTTGGACAATGCACCTTATCACAACAGTAAACTTAACAAACCGCCCACCAAATACGATAGGAAAGTATCTATGACACAGTGGCTGCAGAATAGAAAAATTCAATGTGATGAGAGTTTGACAAAGGAGGCTCTGTACTTCCGGATTCGGGAGAATAGGGCGGAAGTGAAGTTGTATGCAGTTGACATACTGGCAACAAGAAAGGGCCACAAAGAAATTCACTTGCCGCCATAGAATTGCGAATTGAATGTCATTGAGCTAAAGTAGGCAAAAATAAAAAGCCTCTTCCTGTAGCATAACATTACAGGTGACATGTCATCTAAAAATCTGTTGAGTCTTGCAAGCAATTTTCAGGCTGTTACTGAGGATTTTTGAGGATGTTACTGAGAAAGACGGGAAAGATTACTGCAAAAAGGTACAACCACTTGAGCAGGAGTACTGGGGACATGACGTTGTGATGGAAGCAGCCACTGACAACCTCATTGTCGACGTGGGCACTTCAGATACCAGAGACGAGTCACAGAAAACGATTAGGTGCGAAAGTGAAACTGTTAGTGCATCGGAATAATCAGAAGCTTCAGCAACATTAGCCCTTTTCCATTCTTGTTTTATTATACATTTGTGTTGAATGTTATTATAGCTTTGCTGAAAAGTGTGGCATCCAGGAAATTTAAAAAATAATGGGTAAGCTATCTTCCGTTCCTACTGTCGTAAATTGTTCTTATACCTACTTCTAGTACAGCATTTATTTTGATACGGTAACTGCTAACGAAGGACGTTAATGTGTTTATTTAATATCTCAATACAGTGACCTCAATTTCGATAACACGAAGTATTTAACTGACGAGTAACTCTGTCCTACACATACCCGCTTTTGTGACGTTTAAGAAACACGTTTGTGTCGCCTGCACTGCGCGCTTGCAGTACACGGAGGCGGAGCTTGTTCCACGCCCTAGTGCTCGCTGCCCGCCCCCACACCCCCCGCTGGGAGATGCCTGCCCGCCCCCACACCCCCCGCTGGGAGATGCCAAGTAATTGTTCGCGCACAGTACGCTTACTTAACGATTATCTACGATAGCCTATGGTAGTTTTACAGTTCTAGAAATTAGTATGCAGTGTTTTCTAGGATTTCGATAGATACAGCGTCGAGCGTGTCATACAAAAACTGAGCCGACTGCCAAAAGCTGATATATAATTTTCTAATTCAGCACTCACGACTTAGCAAGTAAACAAACCAATACACCCCAGTTCTATAAATAACTTAACTCCCATATTTAGAACAGCTTCCAACGTCTGAATACAAATAAGTTAATTTGTTAAATATTTGCCATTACGCATGCAGGCGAGGTAAAGTTTCGAAAAGGTTTGAAATTACGCGTAATCTTTGCTGAAAATCGCTAAGTGGTCTCATTCTCAAATACTGTGTGAATAAAGTCCGTGTATTTGTGGACCGCTAGTTACTCTGCCTCAAGACAAACACACAGTTCGTAACTACAATACTTGTCTTCCTGTATTTAACCTTCAACGTAAGATTACACGTCTTAACATGTTATGACAGAATTTTAAATATTTAAATTCGCTCAGTAACTACGCGGATAAATTATCGTTGTCCCCTACGCTGAAACTGATTCCGGGCGTTTTAGTGACATAGAGGCCATTCACATCGTTTGTACGAAAAATAGCCGGCCGGGGTGGCCGAGCGGATTTAGGCCCTACAGTCTGGAACCGCGCGACCGCTACGGTCGCATGTTCGAATCCTGCCTCGGTCATGGGTGTGTGTGATGTCCTTAGGTTAGTTAGGTTTAAGTAGTTCTAAGTTATAGGGGACTGATGACCTCAGCAGTTAAGTCCCATAATGCTCAGAGCCATTTTGTACGAAAAATGTTGATCGTGTTTCATACACGTCGGGTCAAACGATCTTACAGCGTCTCTGTAGATGTTGCCGTAACGTCATAATGGGTGAAGTGTAATTGCATTTCCGCTGTGGACATTGTACTGCAATGGGAAAGCTATCTGACGAGCAATAGCACTTCCTAACAATGCGATACGTTTTCAGTTTTTTCTTTTTTTTTGTTCCCGTGGCGCTGCTAAACTGGTCAGGTGTAGGTAATCGACAGACAGACGGACGGGTGCGCAAACAGTGAGCGATGCTGACATTTTCCAGTGTTACGCCACACCACTGTGTCACACGCGGCGCGCACATAATGTCGCTCCGCCCGTGTATTTGCTTAATTAATTGGGCTACACGGCGAACACGCTCATTAGCCGTGACACATCCGCCAGAATCGAATGTTTCTGTTCGCTGTGTGAACACACACACACACACACACACACACACACACACACACACAAAGACAAGCGCCCGTTACACAAACCAGAAGTTGCCCAGCAGCGCACAACTTGTAAGCGTATAGCCTGCAGCCCTGGGACGCGTAACTGTCTGCACTGCAAGTAGGGTCTCACGACCACAAACAACTATGTCCAATGATTTCTTGATTCAAATGGCTCTGAGCACTATTGGACTTAACATCTGAGGTCATCAGTCCCCTAGAACGTAGAATTACTTAAACCTAACTAACCTAAGGACATCACACACATCCATGCCCGAGGCAGGATTCGAACCTGCGACCGTAGCGGTCGCGCAGTTCCGGACTGCAGCCCTAGAACTGCTCGGCCACATCGGCCGGCTATGTCCAATGAGAATGTAGGTTTTCACGGCGACGTTACTGACCAAAGTTCCTCGGATTTCTTAGCGCGTTAGATTCGTTTGTAAACTCGGGCTTTCAGCGACGCTCTCTGTCGTCAATCGTGGTACTAATTGGCTGTTTCTAGGAAATTAACTTCTTTGTCGCCCGGAAACTGCTTTGGCGACATTCGCGTGACAACGACGCAATTACTTTCCATTTCAACTTCAGCTGGGTCCGTACGAACATGCTCTCCAGTCACATACCGAGCTACTGGATGTATACCTTGACAGCGAACTGACCTGGAAACGGCAGTCCTCTGAACCACGTACAAGATCTTGATCCACTCTGTATTCGATTGTGGCAGCGTCATTTATGGCAAGGAAACGAAATGGACTTTGCGCATACTCGATATCCTCTCTTATAGGGTGCTTCACCTTCTTGCAGCCACGAACTCAATGCCCACCAACGCACTGTTAGTGGCAGATGTTGTTCGATAATTTTCCCTTTAGCCTGTCTTCTATATCTGGTCCGCCGCCCTCAAGGCGGTGGTTCAGTTCTGGAGGCTTATGCAGTCACCACACGGACGAAGAACGAACAGAAGAATGGTTCAAATGGCTCTGAGCACTATGGGACTTAACTTCTGAAGTCATGTCCCCTAGAACTTAGAACTACTTAAACCTAACTAACCGAAGGACATCACACACATCGATGCCCGAGGCAGGATATGAACCTGCGATCGAAGGGTCGCGCAGTTCCAGACTGTAGCGCCTAGAACCGCCCGGCCACTTCGGCCGGCTGAACGAGCAGAACTCTTTTACTAACTCGCAGCTGTGGGAAATGGGACACCTTTTATCGCTAGTCCTACAATGCACGGAAATCCCTTGCTTTCGCTCTTCGTTTGGTACTTTCTTCACCACAACTCCGGTGTCATACTTGCAGTACGATTTGAATTTTTGGAAATTTGTTGTTAAGTTCCTATGGGACCAAACTGCTAAGGTCATACACTACTTAATCTAAGTTAAACTAACTACGCTAATTAGAACACACACACACCCATGCCCGAGGAAGGACTCGAACCTCCGACGGGAGAGGCCGCGCAGTCCGTGACATGGCGCTGTATACCGCACGGCTACCACGCGCGGCCAGTACGATTTCAGAAGGGGAACGGACATCAATCACGATGTGAAGCACTTCCTTACCCTGAATTGGCCACATGCTTGCGTGGTTCTAAAACTCAAGTGGGTGTGAGATACGCGTTTTTACAGCCCCTCTAGCGACACATGCAGAATGATTTGCACTGCCGTCTCAACCGGTACGGCGGAGATACTGTCCATCCCGGAGGCCGTTTATTATGGCACGCAAGAGTCCCAATGAGGCTGGGACACGGGTGTCACCCCGCCCGCCTATACCGTTAGAAAATAATCGCTTCCGGACGCTGTGATCGGCACAGAACAGCTGTGACAGATCTCAACCAAAGTGTAACCGCGTTATTTCATTGCTCGCGTATTTGAAACACGCCAGCATCCAGCTTTGACCTACAATTTGTTGCGAATCTCGTCTATCCCTGCAACCAGCCCATTTCGAAAACTGGGCTGTAGTTTCGTGTATTTAATTTACATACTTAAAAAAAAGCACCACGAAGGAATTATCCGAATGGGACGGAAATCGGTAGACGTGATGTACATGTATAGACAAACCAGTGATAACAATGTCAGAAAAAAATGGTTCAAATGGCTCTGCGCACTATGGGACTTAACATCTGTGGTCATCACTCTCCTAGAACTTAGAACTACTTAAACCTAACTAACCTAAGGACATCACACACATCCATGCCCGAGGCAGGATTCGAACCTGCGACCGTAGCAGTCGCGCGGTTCCGGACTGAGCGCCTAGAACCGCGAGACCACCGCGGCCGGCTGTCAGAAAAACTGGACGATATATTCAAGAGAAAGAGCTTCACAAATTGAGCATATCGATAACGCGTTGTTCCAACTCTGGTGCTTGTGTGAGCAGTTATCCAGCTTGGCACTGATTTGAGTGACGAGTCACTGTGTGTCCTGCTGAGGGATATCGTGACACGCTCTGCTGTAAGGGGGCCGCGGATGATAACCAGCGGGGTCCTGCTATGGAATAAAACTGCAGCCCAGGGCATCACTACTCCTGGTTACCGGGCCGCACAGCGGGCGACAGTCACGTTTGCATCCCACCACTGTCTTCGGCCTGGAATCTCACTGACTGGAGTGGAATGGTCTTCGGTGATAAGCTTTGAGCTGAACTCTGATAACCAGCGGGGAGACGTGTCTATGAGCCCTTCTCCTCTATTTGTCCATCTCCTCCACCCCCACTGTCTATCTCATCCCGTCCTCTCTGTCCACATGTCTACCCCCCCCCCCTCCGTGTTCATCTCATGCAGCCCCTCTATCTTCTCGTTAATGCAATTATTCCCTCTTCCCTAGTCCACCTCCCCCTCCGTCCCACGCTCTCTCTTACGATCTCGTCTTCCCTTTCTCTGTCTACTCCCCCCCCCCCCCTCCTCCTGAGAGTGACCACCTGCTCCTCCCTCATATCTGCGTCCACGTCCTCCTTCCCCTCTCTGTCTACCCCCCCCCCCCCCCTTTGTTGCGCCACGTTGGCACCTCCACCGCAATAGGAGGTTGCTGGCTTTTACCACAACGGTATTTCTTTCCAG
Organism: Schistocerca cancellata; assembly: GCF_023864275.1. Lineage (NCBI taxonomy): Eukaryota > Metazoa > Arthropoda > Insecta > Orthoptera > Acrididae > Schistocerca > Schistocerca cancellata. Next base: position 134,981,024 of record NC_064635.1, read on the forward strand.
ACAATAATATGTGCACTACGTTTGGTACGAATCGGTCCAGTGGTTTAGATAGTATGTTTGAATTTCTTGGTTTCTGCCTCCTTAAGTTTTAGTTTTCTGTCTCTCTCTCTCTCTCTCTCTCTCCCGATCACTCACTGGATTTGTGTGTCCGCAGTGTCGTCTCGTTGTCTTCCTTTAAGCAGCTATGTACGTAACAGTGCCCCTCATGAGACACCGTCCGCACGCGTTTTAGCTCACGCAGGCTGGCGTGAAGAGGGAAGAACTATACCGACGTGAGGTCTGGAACATGACAAGGAATGAGAATTCAGAAAGCGGACATAATTAGTTTGATACTTAACTTTAATCCAGGGCTTCCCAACATGTGGTCCGCGGACCCCTTAGGGGTCCGCCGGCTCTTTCTATGGGGTCCGGGGCCACCGTTCACTAAATCGTGTAAAATAATGAGTAAAATTATTGAATAAAAATGTGAAAATCAAATTCATCACTATTTTTTTCGTGTGAAAAAAATGTGTTCTTTTACTTCAGGTTGTATTCCCAGGCAGCCTTTGCGGTTCCTAAGTGAGAACGCATACACAGTTTAGTGCTGGAGAATGCGGCTTTTCTGATCGACTCTCTCGCAATTCGGGGGTCGTTTGTGCGCCGGCTCACGGCCGTAGATGCGCTGAAACCTTTTACGTATGCGGCCCCAGGCATCATTAAATGTTAAACCTGCTTTGTCAGTGCACTACCTATTTCATAAGTCGATTTTTGACCTTCAAGTTGTTTTCATTCATCTCTAAACCAAAGACTATTGATACTTCGCGAAGGGGGTGGGGGGGGGGTGGGGGGAATGATTGGGAGCAGACTAAGGGTCCGCCATGGATTTTCGACTGAAGAATGGGTCCAGCAGCTGAAAAGGTTGGGAAGCCTTGCTTTAATCCATTAATGATGAACGTCCCTCTTGACGGTACATGATTCACAATATTATCTGTTCAGAAGACATATAGTAACTGAATATGGCGCCTTGCTAGGTCGTAGCAAATGACTTAGCTGAAGGCTATGCTAAACTGTTGCCTCTGCAAATGAGAGCGTAATAGACGGTGAACCATCGCTAGCAAAGTCAGCTGTACAACTGGGGCGAGTGCTAGGGAGTCTCTCTATACTAGAGCTGCCGTGTGGCGGCGCTCGGTCTGCAACCACTGGTAGTGGCGACACGCGGGTCCGACGCATACTACCGGACCGCGGCCGATTTAAAGGCTACCACCTAGCAAGTGTGGTGTCTGGCGGTGACACCACACTGGTCATGTCCACGCGCCAAGCACTTGCCGTCGCCCCCCCCCCCCCCCCCCCCCACGCTCAGACCCCATCCGTGCATTTCGCCCCGGCACTCGGCGGCCTGTCCGGCACAGGGAGTCGTGTATAACTCGTGCGTTGAAATACGGCTGCGGTGGAGTGTCGTCGTCCGGCAGGCGGCGGCACGGTGCGCGGTGCGCGAGTCTGCGTGCCGCGCCGCGCTGATCCGATTTCCGGCGCAACCCGACACGACGCGGGCGGCCGGAAGCGTCCGTCTCGCCATTGTGCGCCGCTGCGGCTGGGACCGCGGCTTCCCATTGTGCGGCCGCGCTGATGACGCTGCGCCGTGGCTGTCTTTCACACACGCACGCGGGCAATGACGGGGGGGGCATCCTACACTCTGCTCTGCCTAGCCGAAAGGGCTTCCACCACACTCTCTTCTCTAGCCGCTCTGCTGTGTCGTCCAAACATGTGCAGCTATCGGGCGCTCACAAATTTAACAATAAAAAATAAATAATAAAATTATGAACAGCCGACCAGTTGCAATGGATAAAGAATTCTTTACCTAGGTTTCAACAAATATAAATTTGTCTTCCTCAAAAGGTGGCAATTTTACATTAGTAAGGATTAATGTACCATCGCCGTTTTTACAAATGTCGGCATAGATCCTTCTGTCAAAAATGAAATATAGCCCTAGAATTAGGGTTTCTCACGTAAATATAAATTAGTAGATGGATCTTGCAGAGCTCACAACCATGTACTAATTTATATTTACGTGACAAACCCTAATTCTAGGACTATATTTCATTTTTGACAAATGGATCAATGCCGACATTTGTAAAAACGGCGATGGTCCTTACTAATGTAAAATTGCCACCTTCTGAGGAAGACAAATTTATATTTGTTGAAACCTAGGTACAGAATTCTTTATCCATTGCAACTGGTCGGCTGTTCATAATTTTATTACGTGGAACCGTCGCTGTTGTGCAGCTATGTTTAAAATACCAAAAAATAAATAAATAATAAACCACTCGAAGCAACTTTATTACTAGATATGGCTGTCCGTCCGGGCATTTTGAATATCGCACAGTATTTCCTCTGAGGCAACTCCTCGACATAGGTAGGTGCAGGTTGCTGGCTACTGACAGCAAGTACCAGGTGGTTGCAATTAAATGCATCTAGTAACAGAGGTCCAGTGTGGGCTGCAATTATCTTCTTCTTCTTCTTCTTCTTCTTCTTCAGTAGCTCTACAGCCCTTGGTGAGCCTTGGCTTCTTCAACAATCTTCCTCCACACTTCTCGGTTATTTGCTGCTCTTTTCCAACCCCGGACTCCCATATTGCTGATATCCATTATTACCTCATCGATCCATCTTCTTCTAGGTCTCCCTTTTTGCCTAACTGAATGGATCATACCTTTCATCATTTTCTTTGGAATTCTATCCTCTGCCATTCTCTCCAAATGTCCTAGCCATCGTATTCGCTGTGATTTAACAAATTTTACTATGTCCCTGCCTTGTATTAACTCTTGTAATTCGGCATTGTAGCGTATTCTCCAGCCTTCTTCCTCCCTTATTGGCCCATAGATTTTGCGTAGTATTTTCCGCTCAATGCTTCTTAGAGCATTTTTATCGTGTTCTGTCAACGTCCATACCTCTGAGCCGTATGTGATAACTGGGCGGACTAGGGAATTATATATTAGCAATTTAGTTTTTCTTGTAACAAGACTACTTTTGAAAAGCTGCATATTTGCAAAGTAAGCTCTGTTTCCTGCTTGTATTCTTTCCCTTATAGCCTTTCCAATACTGTTATCATTTGTTATTAGGGCTCCCAAGTAGTTAAAAGAGGACACTCCATTGAAGCATTTCCCATTGATGTTTAGGTTTTTAGGGGTTCTTCTGGCCTCAGATTGTGACATTACCATATATTTTGTTTTGTATACATTTACTATGAGGCCAATTTTTAAGGCTTCTGTTTCCATTGCCCGGTATGTTTCTAGGAGTGTATTGGTATTTCTTCCTACTATAGCAATGTCATCAGCGTAAGCACATATCTGGCTAGTTTACATAAATATGGTGCCTCTTTTGTTGATTTTATTTACTGCACTATGCAGGGCAATGTTGAATAGGACAGTGGAGAGACTACCCCCTTGCTTCACACCTTTATTAAAGTCAAAGCTTTCACTTGTTCTGCTAAGGACCTTTACTTTTGCTCTTGTCTCTGTCATTGTCATTCTGATTAGTCTTATTAATTTAGCACATATACCAACTTCTTTCAGTACTCTGTATAGTTCTTGCCGATTTATGCTGTCAAAGGCTTGTTTGAAATCGATGAATAAGAAATGCAGATCTATATCATATTCATAGAACTTTTCCATCATTTGCCTTATCACAAATATTTGATCAGTTGTTCCTCTGCCCGGTCGAAAGCCACACTGATATTCCCCTAGTATGCCTTCTGCACACTTCCGTATCCTTTCGTTTAATATACTTGTGAAGATCTTGTAAGCTGTACTTAGGAGTGTTACACCTCTATAGTTTTCACATGCTGTTCTGTCCCCTTTCTTATAAATGGGGACTATTATTCCAATTTTCCAATTATCTGGCATAGTTTCTGTTCCCATATATCAGATATTAATGTGTGCAGTTCCTTTATTACAGCCTCACCACCAGTTTTTATTAATTCAGCAATTATGCTGTCTTCCCCAGGGGCTCGATTGTTTTTTGACTTGTGCACAGCCTGGGAGACCTCTTGTAGTGTTGGTTTTCTTGCCTCATTGGTTTCATTGTCTACTTCCAGCTCCACTCTTCCCTCCTGTGCAGCTGTCTCTTCTTCTTCTAGGCTGGTGCTTAGTGTATCTTTGAAATATTCTGCCCATCTTCCCACTATCTGTTCTTCCTCCCTTATCATTTTCCCATCTTTACTGGAACAGGCCATTGTTTTTGGTTGGAATATATTCTTCATTTTGCCTATGGCATGATAGAACTTTCTTATTTCACTCTGTTCCTTTAGTTCTTCTATTTCTTGAAATTTCTTCTTATTCCACTCTCTTTTCTTTCTCTTGCACAGTCTGTTAGCTCTTCTCCTTAATTCTCTATATTGTTCCACATTATTTCTGGTTTCTCTCTGTAGCATTTTTGTTCTTGCCCTGTTCTTTTCCTCTATTGCTGACCTGCAATCTTCATCAAACCACTCCTGGGTTCTTCTGTTCCTTCTTATGCCTATTATTTCCTCTGCAGCATCCTTAATGGCTTTTTCAAACCTGTTCCACCTTTCATCTACTCCTACTGTGGTCTCCCTTCATTGCTCAACTTTCTGCTTAGTGTTACTTGGTATTTTTTTACTTCATCAGGGATGTTCAGTTTGTCTGTATTCCATTTCATCATCTTTCCCATTCTGTTGCCATTTGTTAGTGACAGTTTCTCTCTCAAGACCGATTTTATCAGAAAGTGGTCTGAATCACAGTTTGGTCCTCTGCAGCTCCGTACATCCGTAACTGACGTGGAGTGGCGTGCAATCACTAAAATATGATCAATCTGATTGACTACTGCATTGGCTGCAGACTTCCAAGTACCCAGATGGATCCTTTTATGTGGAAAGCAGGTACTTTTAATAATCATACTATTCCATGCTGCGAATCGGCATAGTAAGTCTCCATTCTCATTGTTTTCTTCATGTAGTGAATATTTTCCAGAAACTCCATACAGATGTTCATTCCTCCCTATTTTTGCATTAAAATCTCCTATTACTAGCATCTGGTCATATTTAGGTACTGCACCGTATACTTTTTCCAAGTCTTCGTAGAACTGTTCTTTAATTATATCCTCTTTTTCCTCTGTTGGTGCATGTGCATTAACTATTGATATATTCCTAAATTTACCTTTTAGTCTGAGTCAGCGCGTCCTTTCATTTATGGGTTCAAATTCTAGAAGGCTTTTCCTAACTTCCCTAGTTATTATAAACCCTGATCCAAGTTGGCCTGTTCTTTCTTCTGGTCCACTGTATACCAATGAGTACTCAGGTTTATCTATCTGCCCATTCCCCTGCCATCTTATTTCCTGTAGCCCTACAATATCATATTTGAATTTTAAAATTTCATTGGCTATTTCTTTCATCTTTCCAGGCTGAAGCATTGTCCTCACATTCCATGATGCTACTGTCAGATCCTTTATCCGTTTCCTTTGCCGGGGTCGTGATACATGCTTTCCATCCAGTTTCCGAGGCTTCTGTTGAATTTCCGTAATATTCTTTTTTTTTACAGTATGGGATTATTAGTCCATGCCCAACCCCCAACCTGGAGGACCAGGATTTGTATGAGGTTTACTCCTCTAGGGAAGCTGGCTTCACTACGCCTCTAGAGCCCTCCCTGCCCTATGTTGTGGGACACACTTTGTCTGGCTCCTCGGTCGGGACCAGTCCGGCTTGGGAGACCCTGCCAGTAGCTATGATACCGCCGGCATAGCTCTCGACTTCACCGAAGCACGCAAACCCTCCCGCCCGGCACTGAAGGTGCCTACTACAAGGCGGTGTCCCCTGAGAGGGGGGGCTGCAATTAGCGTATGCTGCCGTATTCGGTAGAGATGCTGATGAGTTGGTGCGGAACCGAATTATGCTGGAAACAAATTAGATCCAATTTTGGCCACCAGGTGAAAATCTGGCGCTATGAATGCAAGAAAGGCGTATAGAAATGTTTACATATCTAATGGGTTAGGAACGGGACGTGGGTAGCAAAGTGAGAAAGGCATAATGTTGATTTTATTATTATTAACCGTCGCTTACACAATTTGTTCATTATGAGCACCAACGACGTCCAAGAGTTGCCGTATCTGTAAAACGACGTCATCAACAGTTGCTCGCACCAGTTCCGGTGGCGTGTGAGCAACGTGTTCTTGTATACTAGGGTCTTCAGCTCAGGTGGAGACCGAACGTGTTCCTAGTAAATGCGTGCTTTTTGATATGCTCAGAGCCAAAAGCCACTTGGATTCCGATGCAGTGATCTTTCAAGCCTGAGAAACCTATGGACGTTGCGTTAGACGGATCTTCCACGGGTCAAATAAATGGTTCAAATGGCTCTGAGCATTATGGGACTTAACATCTGAGATCACCAGTCTCCTAGAACTTAGAACTGCTTAAACCTAACTTACCTAACGACATCACACACATCCATGCCCGAGGCAGGATTCGAAACTGCGACCGTAGCGGTCGCGCGGTTCCAGACTGAAGGGCCAAGAACCGCTCGGCCACTCCGGCCGGCTTTCAAAGGGTCGAGCAACATGAGGCATTGTCCCATATTGCATGAAAACATTGCTTTCTACACAGTTGCGCTGTTCCAAAGCAGGAATACAAGGAGGTCTCGATAACATCCATCCGTCACGGTAAACCTGACAAGCCCTCTGGCTGTATTCCCTTGCATGAGGGACGGAGCGACAATAAGGGTGCCTTTGATCCACACCGCACACTCACGTACGGCGAATGCGGTGGCTCTTCGTGCCCAACTCGCGGCTTAGCAGTACCCTACATTCGACAGTTCTGTGTATTCACTGCAGCAGCGTGTAGTGTCAAAAGTGGCTCGGCACTGCACAGAACAATGCCCAGCCACAAACCGAATCGCGAATTCAAGACATTGCTGCAGAGCATGAGGTTGGGGTTGCTGTACCGTATGGGACTCGTACGGGTACCAGTGTAAACTAGACCGCAAAACTGGCCGTACAGTTGACCGTGGTGTAGACAGTTCTCGTGGTACTGCACGGGCACTAGCAGCACCTGCGACACGTGCTGCAAGCTCAGTTTCAGCAGCCTCGTCAGTAACTTCTGCCGTCATAGGACGCCTTCCTCCTCCAGGTGCCACGCCAAACGTAAACCATCGATTGACATCGGGCTTCTCCTCAGACCATTCTGTCGGCGATACTCTCTCGATGCAGCACTATAACTGCTGCAGTTCAGGTGAAACTGTTACACAAACAGAGCACGGTCCCTCTTCTCGATAGCCATACTGTTGTTAAATGACACCGTGGCTGTCACAGTGCAGCGCCAGATTTCCTCCATTTTCCAAGCTTTAATCGGTACTGCGTTACCGCATTAGCACGTCTACAATGTTTTGCTCCCATACGACGATTACACCCCGCACTGTACCTTCAAGTTTAGTTGCACGTCAACCACCTGGCACAACTGCCAGTCCTACCGATGCAAACTTCTGTGGTGTCGCCGGCCGCGGTGGTCTCCCGGTTCTAGGCGCGCAGTCCGGAACCGCGCGACTGCTACGGTCGCAGGTTCGAATCCTGGCTCGGGCATGGATGTGTGTGATGTCCTTAGGTTAGTTAGGTTTAAGTAGTTCTAAGTTCTAGGGGACTTATGACCACAGCTGTTAAGTCCCATAGTGCTCAGAGCCATTTGAATCTTTTTTTTTTTTTGTAGTGTCACCGCCAGACACCACACTTGCTAGGTGGTAGCCTTTAAATCGGCAGCGGTCCGTTAGTATACGTCGCACCTGCGTGTCGCCTCTATCAGTGACTGCAGACCGAGCGCAGGTCTAGTCCAGAGAGATTCCCTAGACTCGCCCCAGTAGTACAGCCGACTTTGCTAGCGATGGTTCACTGACTACATACGCTCTCATTTGCCGAGACGCCAGTTTAGCATAGCCTTCAGCTACGTCATTTGCTACGACCTAGCAAGGCGCCATCATTAATCGATTAAAGTTAAGTATCAAACTAATTACGTCCGCTTTCTGAATTCTAATTCCTTGTCATGTTCCAGACCTCACGTCAGTAGAGTCCCCTCTTCACGCCAGCCTGCGCGAGCTAAAACGCGTGCATTTCGGCCTCCCCTAGTAACACGGTGTTGGCTCTTCTGCGAACACAACAACTTCACCTCACGATGTCGAGCAGCTGCCACGACCAAGTCCTTTACGAAACATAAAACGTGATATGGCGATAGACAAGAGGGCCATGTACTGATCATATACAGTACCATGTCATCCTACGAGACGACATAAGAGAAGAACTAGATGTGCGATCACAGCTATAGCAAATCTCGGAAAATTGTGTCCCGTACCCAGCGAAGAACAGCCGCACGCACCAGGGAAAACGAAGAAAATCCTCACAAATTAAAACTCTCATCCACACAACGATGTGTCTTACGAATCGTTAATCCAGATGATTGGGAAAAACAGATCGCTCTAGAATAGAACAGGTCTCCTTGGACTCTACTAGAACGAGTTCCTGATCCAGCTTTGCAGGCCCAAGTGGTGGCGACCGGCCGCCGTGTCATCCTTTACCCTGCGACGTCATGCGGATGCGGCACGGAGGGTGAGCAGACCGCTGTCCCGGCCGCTTTGCCGACATTCCAGGCCTTGAAGCCGCTACCATTCCGTCACGTAGCTCCTCAGTTAGCATCACGAGGCTGAGTGCACTCCGAAACAGTCCTCCCACAGAGGTAAAATCCCTGGAAGTATTGGGAATCGAACCTAGTTCCTGCGCAGTGGAGACAGCTGCACTGAACACTCAGCTAGGAGGCGCACGGTTGCCTGTACAACAGAGCTATTGGCCATACGTGAGGTTACGTATTGTGGCAAACAGAATTTTAAGCTCACATCGATACACACGTGCTCCCAAAGCGTCATGCAGGAATCCGACAAGCAGAGTAACTATACGCATCACAATACCACAAAACGAAAGAAAAATTACACAGATGACCATTTACAATGGATAAAATGACATCATGGAATTTTAGATAGCAAAATAGTGGATCACATAGCACCCACTCGTACATGTAAAACGAAATGATGTGCATGAAGATCGGGGAAACTACGGAGTGGCTTGTGAAGCTGAAAAATGCTGCAAGCCTAAACCCTTAACGGAAAATGTCGATGGCGACGACGATCCGCAAACTTTATAAATAATACTAGCACAGTCACTGCTATTTTTGCATATGCAGGAAGAGCCCGACTGCCCGGATGCTTATTTTCTGGCTTGCGGATTATTCGTGAATAGCAGAGCCGTTTTACAAACAATGCCAGTGATGCCTAAAGTATTATTCTATAATGAAACAATTACACTGCACAGCGCACTTCTTTGCCCTCTAGTAAAATTATGACTAATGCTGGGTTCAGATTTGATTTTAGTTTTTCTACGTCACCTACAATTTCTCGTGCGTATCAGTGTTTTCTGTTACGGATATAAGCTTTAATTTAAATTAAATAAGTTTCAGTCCTCACGCAATAGGGAAGTTGTCTTCTCTATGTGTATTTTGATCTCTACGTTTGTCCATATATATCGTTAGCTATCATAAAGTCGGGACTATACCTTTCCCTGTCACCTACTGGGTTTTCATGCAGTTTTGAAGGAGGAATATTGGTCTGCACTGTGCAAAGATTAAAGAGAAAACATTTATTGCCACCCATGACAGCTTACGCAAGATATAAGATTTCATCAACTCGTTAAGGGACATTGAAAAAGATGCATGCAATGTCAGCAAGCCAACGTGCACGCACTTTCTCGGAAATCACAAATCTCATGACTATAAAGAGTTTGTGAATTTCGTGATTAGATAAGAAGTTTCTAAAGTCGAAAGTTTTATATATCATCAAAGTTACATTTTCTTGATGGCCATCTTCACCTTTTTCCTTGGAATGTCCTCATAAATTTATCTTTGTGTGAACTATTTGCCTTCCCAAAGATACAAAACTATATTTTTTTCATAAATAATAAAACGTCTATATTTGGGAAACGGTATATGGTAGGAAATTTTTATTTTCAAATCCTTCTTTACCATAACTATGACAAGTGAAAATCATGATTTTCGCCAGAGGGCAGACAAAAAGTTAAAGTGTATTATAGTAGAGTGTTATTTTCGTTTATAATACAAATTTCTAGTTGTGATGACATGGGCGACGAAAACATCCGAAATTGATCAATAAGGATGCATATGAACCGGGATTTGAGCAGTTACGTGACACTGACATAGTGAACAAAGTGTTTTCCGTAGAGCAACAGAACGAAGACCAGGCATTCTGGGAACCCGTTACTCGCACGACGAGGCTCTGAAAAGTGTCAAGCTGTTATGAAACTTTGAGGAGCAAAATTCATTTGACAGTATAAATGTTTTCTAACTGGTCAAAGAGTCTACATTAGCTGTCTTTTGTTATTTCTAAGATCAAATTTATTTACATCTGTGACATGCATTCATTTATATGTGTCAATTACAATCTTTAGACAGTTGGTAATGAAGACAGAATATACAGGTGGTATGAAATTACAAAATAATCCAAAATATCACGTCAAATTAGACAATTTACAATGCACGACACAGACTCCAAACAAAAATTATTCGGTAAAAACACTTGAAATTTTGTATGTACATCTTATTCCGTAACTTTCGTTGTTCATTAAGTATGTTGTCCGGTTGTGTTATCATATGGGCGCATATTTGAATATTTTCTAGATGATGTGATGACCTGCCTTTTTGTGTTTTATGGAGAACGATAATATTTTTTAATGCCATCAGCGGAATGCTTGTATTGTCTCAAATGAGGATTGAATGCAGAGGGATTAACTAACATTAAAAGGTATTCTAAATCTCGTTAATTTCTCGCGGTTTGTCCAACATAAATTTTATCACATTCACTACATGTTGTTTTATACACACCAGACGTATTATATGTTTGGCTCTTATCTATATTGTATATAAGACGTGTTCTTAAACTCTTCTCTGTCCTGAAGCCAACTTGTAGAGTCGTTTTTCAAAACAAAAGACTTACTTTGTCGAAAATACGACCGCGGTATCGTAATGATAAAGACTTACCTTTTCTACTTGCTCACTCTTTTCTAATGTGATCTGATTTCTATTCTTACTACGTTCTTTCCGTTTTTTAGGTACAATTTCGTACCTAGTTTCGGGTTACAGTCATTGTGAGAGGCTACCTTCTCCAGTGTATGTAATTCAGTATTAATATTAGCCTCATTTTACAGGTGTTTGATTAACCTGTCAATCACTGAGTGCAAATAGCCTGTTTATGAGATCATAGATGACAGGCACTGCTGTGAATTATGCAGTCAGATGTACTGGGGTTTCCGGAATATATTGGAAAGGTGAGTATCTCGTCCTATTTCAACAGTCAGGTCCAAAAAGTTAATATAAAAATTTTCCTGATGTTTTGTGGGAAAGGTGATGTTCTTATGTAACTGATTACATCGTCGGCAACATGTATTAACTTCGCCCTGAGTGCCATCGAACAAGACGTGTGTATCATCTACATAACGGCGATAATATATGACGCTGTTATTAAATCGGAATTTTCAAAAAAATCTTTGATATTATCGAAAAACACATTTCCACAGGCAATTCTGTTTGTTCTTATATGTGGCCACTGAAAGTAAAATAGTTCTGAGATAGAATTTATTAATGTCATCTTGTTCTTCACTTTCTATTTGGCTCATTTTATTGAATTTGGATTAATGCGTTTTGATAATGGATACAGTTTTAGCTGTCGGGACATTGTGTACATATTAGGAACATCTAAGGAGAAGAATCGGCTGTTAATTGGGATGGCAATGTTTCTGCTTGGTTTATCAAGTCTACTGAGTTTTTAGCGTTAGTAAGGAGCAATTTACACTTGGTTACAGCTTTCTTTACTCAAGTCTGATATTTATAAGCAGGATCTTCATGAATGGATACAATAAGATTTGTATCATGACGTACCCTGTATGTGAATTCCTACGGGACCAAACTGCTGAGGTCTTTGGTACCTAAACTTACACACTACTGAAACTAACTTATGCAAAGAACAACGCACAAGACACACACACACACGCCCATACCCGCGGGAGGACTCGAACCTCCGGCGGGAGGGGCCGCGCAACCCGTGACATGACGCCTCAAACCACGCGGCCACTTCGCGCGCCAAACATTTGTATCAAAGATGTCTATGATTTTTTAATATATTCCTTTTTCATAAGAACAACTGTATCCCCTTTACTCAACTTTAACGCCAGATCATTATGGGTAACTAATTTTCTGTTAACATTATGTGAATTATGCAATTTTCATAACATTTCATCCGTTATGTATATTTTTTATGTATATTGTTCTGGCTTCGAGACATAGTAGAGTGTAAGATCACGTCATATACACAATTTAGATAATGAGCCGAACATATAACATGTCAACTGTGTATGAATACAACGTGTAGTTAATGTGATCAATTTAGTGTTGAGCAAACAGGCAGAAGGTAACGAGATTTATAATATATATTAATGTTAGTGAAGCCAATCCAACAGCATTCACTGCTCATTTGAGACAAGACAAGCATTCTGCAAATGACATTATCAAATCTCCATAAAGCGGAAAAAGGCAGTTTATTAAATATTCTAGATGAAATTGAAATATACACCAATATAACAACATAACTGCACGACATATTTAATAAACGAACAGACTTAGGGAATAAAATGTATATACAAAATTTCGAGTGTTTCACCGATTAATTTTGGTTTGTAGTCTTTGTTTCGCGGATAAAATTGTCTAGTTTGACGTGATATGTTTGATTATTTTCCAATTTTATACCTTTCATATAGATACAAATTGTGGGAAGATAGTAATTTACATAAATGAACCGCTGCTGCTACGGTCGCAGGTTCGAATCCTGCCTCGGGCATGGATGTGTGTGGTGTCCTTAGGTTAGTTAGGTTTAAGTAGTTCTAAGTCTAGGGGACTGATGACCTCAGATGTTAAGTCCCATAGTGCTCAGAGCCATTTGAACATAAATGAACCCACATCAGAGATGTGTATGAATTTGAATTCAGAAATAACAAAAGACAGACAATGTAGATTCTTTGAGCTGTCAGTTGGATATTTACATTGTGTGACAGTTATGTCAAACATGAACCAGAATTGGCACTGCCCAAGATTTCACAGCAGTAACATACATGACAACCTGTATACTAAGTGACAGGGCAGATTTCATATCCAATCGCAGTAACTCACATGTGTGTCACTGCTAGAGAGGAACATACTGCAGGTACAATTATGTTACTGCTACTATATATACTAATGCTAGAATGAGATAGGCGCAGGAGAGCTTCTGTAAAGTTTGGAAGGTAGGAGACGAGGTACTGGCAGAAGTAAAGCTGTGAGGACGCGGCGTGAGTCGTGCTTGGGTAGCTCAGTTGGTAGAGCACTTGCCCACGAAAGGCAAAGGTCCCGAGTTCAAGTCTCGGTCCGGCACGCAGTTTTAATCTGCCAGGAAGTTTTATACTAATGCTATTTTGTAAAAATGGAATGTACATAAAGTTTTTTGTTCCTCTTATCATATGTCACTGATGATGTGTTATACACCGAAAACCGGTTTCGGCAAATAAACGTGTTGACTGCACCTCATGGTTAGAGCTGAAACTGAACGATTGTTTCCCGACACTATTCTAAAAGCTTGTGGGTTACGAAATTCAGTGCGTTTGAAGAGTGATGTTGTAAATCAATCCGGGCGAGTATGGCGCAAGTAATGTAGTGCTTTTTCGAATGTGCCTCGTAGCACCGTTTGTAAATGAAGAAACGCCAGATAGTGGCAGTGGTAGCGCCGGTTCCCGTCAGATCTCCGCTGTCGGGCTCGGCCAGCACTTGGTTGGGTGACTGTCCGGGCTGCACTCATCCCTTGTGAGGCACACTGACGAGCTGCCTGACTGACAAGTAGCCACTCCGGACACGAAAACTGACGACGGCCGGGACAGCGGTGTGCTGGCCACATGCCCCTCCACATCCGCGTGCAGCGGCGCCTGTCGACACGGCGGTCGGCCGCTACCGTTGGACCCTCCGTTGGTGTTCATCGCTTATCAGTGCAGTCTCGTGTCCGCATTAGCCCGGGTAATCGGGAGCTTGTCGGGCTTAGTAGGGTTCAGTTGAAAACATTGGCTTTGAACTCTCTGGGGCACACTTAATAACAATTGCACTGTAGTTCTTAGTCTGCCGTGGGACAGACGCAGGTTTTAGACGCAGAGCGAAACCAGAGCACAGGGATAGTCTGAATCGTTACGAGTCCTTTTGTCACGCACCGTGTTGTTAACAGAAATTCCGCTGCTGCACACTAGTGGGTAGCCTTTGACGGATGGGAACGCCTGTGCGTTTGTTACGGGGGCTGTGTGGATGGAGCCGCGAATATCGGCCGCACAACACCGGCTTCCGTAGCGGCCGGAAGGGTGGGTCGGCTGCGGTACGCCACAGCCCAACAGCGGGAAAAAAAGCCGACAAAACGGCGGGAAAAGCAAGCGCGCAAAGTAGCTGGCGCAGAGGAGCCGAATGCAGTCCAAGTACAGCAGCGCTCACGTTAAATGGCCTGTAAAATCCATAACAGTGAGGAAATGTATTATGTTATGTTATGTTCATCGTAAGCTTAATAACAAGGTAGTAAACATGGAGTTTTGTATTGTTCCGCTTACAGGTTGAGCAAAGTAAAATTGGCTCAGAAACTGTACGACTGTGTAGCAGACCGTTCTTAATCACCCCATTACACAAAATTCTGGAAACCGTGATTTCGATGCGGCAAGTACTATACGGTAGACTGTTGTGAGGAGATACAACAAACGTGCGGCGCAACATTCTGCATGGGCGTCCGAACTACGGTACTTTTCTCAGTAGATCGGAGAAATTAAGTGTATCAGTTAACTGATGGAACGTCCAAGAAAAGAGTCCCAGTTCTAGTCTCGCTTATAAATGATAATATTGCCCACACGGTACTAGGAACAGAGATATGGCTAAATCCGGAAGTGTTTAGCAAGGAAATTTTGAATATAAATAGTGTTACATAACGATGTTTTAGAAACTTGGGATACTGTATAGGAAACTTTTACAATAACGAATCTACAGCCGGAAATCTGTACAGCGGTACGAGGTGTTTGACCTCTTGATCATTTGGGTAGCAACCAGGTAAGATTCTCAGCAAATATTTAGGGCGGAGTTGTTGGATACTGTATGACTGGAACCACACATCCTACCACATCGAGCGAATGGTCCATGGAGAACCCCTTGCCTATACTTCTGGAGACGACGACATTCCCTCGCAATTCCGCCCTAGTTCGTGACGTCGTCAGCACGACGGTGCTCTGGCGCACTTAGCTCCTCGGGTCAGGGCATACCTTGAGGTAGAGAGGAACTCGAAAGGACGGCCAGCCCCTCGGCTTGTGCTGCGCTGACCTGGCCTCCACCCCACCTTACTTTTCTCTCTGGGGTACAGCACCTCGGCTTACTGACCGCCTCTCTACAACGTTTGACCACCAGCGGAGAGGGCGGAATCTTACAGAGAACCAGAGAAAGCATGGTTCGCCATCGCACATTATTTGACGAATTTGGTGGTCGTCACATTGAACATGTACTCCATAAAGTATTGAAGCCACAGATTAAGTTTACAATATTTTTGACACTACTCTATTGCTTTCCACGCTACACACTACTCTACTGTTTTCCATGCTACAGTATTCTGATTTTTCATTTCGCCTGCGGAATGTGTAGCAAGTGCAAATCCCCACAGAAAGTTTCTCACAGTTTAGCTACAGGTTCCTCTTGCAATGTGTTTCGAATTTCATCCTATAAAATCTCCCAATTTTTTATCCCGTAACGTCCTGCACATCGCATAGTGGTTCAGCGACGTCAGTGATGGCAATTTCCAGCATTTCTGTGGTGTTCATTAACAAGGCGTCAACCCACGTCAGCCTCAATGCAAGTATTTTCCGGGTAGGTGTATTCTGCCCACGCTGTATTATGGCGGTACGTGTGAGCTGCATCCTCGTTGGTCCTACATTCCTCTGCCAGCTAATTTAAGAATAATCAGTAACAGTCTAAGTCGCAAAATCTTTCCTTTCGCTGCTCACTGGCATGGCCGGCGATGATGAAACTAGCCCATACGAACACGGCAAGTGCCGTAACTAACTTCTCCTGAAACTTCAGTCAAAATAAGCTAAGACATATCTCAGCTTATCTGCGGCCACTCGACCGTTTCACAGAAAACGAAGCTCAAGGTTTTCGACGTAATTGAAATGGCTTTTATCGCGCAGTAAGTTCTACTGAAGCGTTGGCCCTAGAGTTGTAAAACTACTATCATAATTAAGTGTAAAACTACCGTACACTATCATAATTAAGTGTAGAGTACGGAAACTTCTCTAGCAGCCTTGGTCAGTTAATATTGTAACCGCGTTACCCGTGTATTAGGCGTGTTGCATAGCAATTGGGCGCTGCCTCGTAACTATCCCCTTTGTGTAAGCGATTAACGTCTCACTAGATTCCCCTAGACACTAAAAGAACCCATCCGTCTAAAAATTTAGCGAGGATATATCTTCCTGCCAGTTAGTTAAAAAAAAGAATTTGTAGCAAAATCGAAACTGTCACTGTATGATTCTGGTTTTATTCGAAAATTGTCGATTTGTAACGTGAAACAGAAGGATGCTGTAGTAAAAACAAACCAAAAAAATTATCCTAATAATCATAGAGAGCTAGAAAGCGCATTTTTCTAAAAAGGCAAATGCTGCAAAATAACCATATCAAACATCGATTCAGTACTTCATGAAGCTTATAAAAAACATGTTTCCGTTACTCATAAACAACATTCGCTCTTACCAGTAATAACTGGAAAGCCCTGCCTTCGATCGCGACGAAGAACGTTCTACTGAGTAAAAAATAATAATAATTATATAGATGTTTGTGCTTATAAAATGGAATTGATATTTTGTAAGGATATATAATACACACTGGACTAACAATGAACTATGTACGCTTCTAATTATGTTGACAAAGAACACATACAACAAATAAAGAGAATTCCTCGACTCCCAACCCGTCTCTGACACATTCATTTATGTTTCCTTTGCTGCCAACACTACCGATAATCTTACTATTTACTGCGTCATTTATGTACGCAACAAAAACTACGGTAGGTTATTTTTAGCGCAGTTCTACATGGCTCGCTGGGTAGCGTTGCGAGATTCATATTTTTTCGCCGCCTGTTCGAAACCCGATTATCGTTTTCGTTTTATTTTTTCTTCGTCATTTATCTATCCACGCCCGTAGAATGTTAGAACACGAATGTTTCCTGTCAAGTTAGTAAGTACAAGGGCGTTATATTAATTATAAAATTACTCTAGGATTCACTACATTATTATATATGCATGTATGGTCAACTGCTGTCTGTTCGCTTTGAGAACTAATTCGGGAGTGATGTGTTTCATTTACTGATTCCCTCAAAGACAAAAAAAAAGCGAGACAGGCAGATCAGAATCGACTGCACCCTTGCAGGGTGCAGGAACGAAGGGGTATGCTTGCTGGTTGACCGAAAACCATTTCTCGGGATCAAGTACGCAACATCACCAATATTATTATGAAGGCAACACAAGAATCTGATTGAAAACACTTTCAAATTTTTCTAATTTGTTTGTTATACACATTTGTGTATTGATTATTTACGGACTTGGGAAGAGCCGGCCGGAGTGGCCGTGCGGTTCTAAGCGCTACTGTCTGGAACCGCGTGACTGCTACGGTCGCAGGTTCGAATCCTGCCTCGGGCATGGATGTATGTGATGTCCTTAGGTTAGTTAGGTTTAAGTAGTTCTAAGTTCTAGGGGACTGATAACCTCAGAAGTTTAAGTCATTCCCATAGTGCTCAGAGCCATTTTTGAACTTGGGTAGATGGATGGAAAAGAAACCGGAAGCAACAATCCGATTTCGAACGCGTGGCTCAAAAGTGCGAAGGCACTACGCTAGCCACCGCGCTACCACTTTGGCTGAACGGCACACAGAGTATCTCAAAAACTTCGTCGTTTCTCAGAAACGGTCGAGTATCTACGGATAAGCCGATACCGTGTCCGCTTATTTTTATCCCTCCTCCACGGAGCGAAGTCTCTGGGAAATCGGGTTACGGCACTTGCCGTGTTGACTCTTCCGGCCCGTTTAACCTGCAACATAATTACTGTTCGCTACGATAGCCACCAGGTGATGGTTTGTGTTTCGCGCAGCTATTATCGTCACCCGTACTGAGTCGCGATTGGCTGCTTCAAGCAGTGCCGTGTTTTGACTGTTCCTCGTTCCGCTGTTCATCAAGCAGCGTACTTTATCTGTACATCTACATCTACATACGTACTCTGCAAACTAATGTGAAGTGCATGGTAGAGGATGCTTTTCGTCAAACGCTGCAATTCCGAGCCCTATAGCGGCAGAGGGCTGCAAATACGTAGACATGGTAATAAAAATGTAGAGTGTTAATAATGTTTCTTTTATTTAAAAAGCTTTCACAGTTTTCACATAAAAATTCGGCGGCATTACTTTTTAATGCGTCCTCGTACATTCAAAGGGTGCATAGACACCTTCTCGTCGTCAATAACCACATTTTCTGCGTGAACTTTGCATGGTCAGACGATACAAAATACGTAGTTTTTGTGGTGTCGTTTGAAGAGCACGGCGCCAAAGTACGGTTGGTATCTCGCAACGCAACCACAAGGAAGCAGCATCGACGAATGAGCGACCCCGGCGTAGCCACGTCTACAAACGTTTCGCTACGCCGCCATAACCCGTTCGAGCACAGGACCGCTCAAGCCCCAATCCGCGGTTATCGATTAACAGGGGAGCAGCATCTTCTAGTTGTCCAGCTGTGTGGTTAATATACTAGGCAGAACTCAACATGAAAGTTCTTGTCCAATATACTCGTGAGTGAGAGACTTGTAAATTATCTATATCAAGTGATACGTTAATGTTCAGAGACAATAGAAAATGCTCACGAATTCCTGTGGATGGTACAAAATTAATACTCCTCCTTACCTATGTTGTGATAAAGTGGACTAATATTTTATACCCGGAACGAAATTTTCACTCTGGAACGGAGTGTGCGCTGATATGAAACTTCCTGGCAGACTAAAACTGTGTGTCAGACCGAGACTCGAACTCGGGAGCTTTGCCTATCGCGGGCAAGTGTTCTACCATCTGAGCTACACAATCACGTCTCAATTTTAGTCTGCCAGGAAGTTTCGTAGCAGCGCACACTCCGCTGCAGAATGAAAACTTCATTCTGGAAACATCTCCCAGGCTGTGGCTAAGCCACGTATCCGCAATATCCTCTCTTCCAGAAGGTCTTGCAAGGTTCGAAGAAGAGCTTCTGTGAAGTCTACAAGGTAGGAGACGAGGAACTGGCAGAAGTAAAGCTGTGAGGACGGGTCGTGACTCGCGCATGGGTAGCTCAGATGGTGGAGCACTTGCCCACGAAAGGCAAAGGTCCCGCGTTCGTGTCTCCGTCCGGTACACAGTTTTAATCTGCACGAAAGTTTCAATATTTTATACGTTTTAGTGTCCACTCGGTCTCCTCCCAGAGCATATAAAAGAACCAACCATTTAACTGGGAGTGATTTCGACCAGCACAACAGGTTCTGCTTCAAACACTGCAAGTAACACAGTCAAGCAGCGACGTGAACAGCCGCAGGGTAGAGATTCCTGGCGGGAGAGCCCCGTACTGTACGACCAGCACGCAGTCACAAGACTCCACCAGGAAACGTACCTTGCTGCAGCCTGTAAGGGCACAGATGTCGATCGTGTACCTAAGATATCGAATCTGCCCGTTACTCACTTTCCTTCGGTGGAGAAGGCAGCAAACCTGCAGTGTAGCTCCCGTGATCGCGTGTCAAAGTCAAATAGTTTCGTGATACAATTAATACTGGCGACGTACTTACAGTCCGGCTCAGTCAGCGCGCCAACCGGTTAGTGGCTGTGTGCGCTGTGCGAGATCGCGTATATAACTGCGTAATTTGAAGGTCGTGCTTATTGCCGTAACTAATGAAAGCACACATAATTAATAGGCGACCGTAGAGTACGCAACAACAATGGCAAACTCAAATGGGATAAGTGAGTGAGTGTAACTCAGGAACGAGTGTGATTACGCCGAGAAAGGGAATAGTGGTTGTGCTTACAGAAGAACTAATTGCAATGTTAATACACGGTGACTCAAAGAGAAAGAACGGGTTTCAGTTCTTTATTACAAACGACGAAAGATAGAAACATACTACGAAAGTCACTCGATAGAGGGACGGTCGAAGTTTTATGTTCGCACGGACAGAATGAAACCCATGGGAACTGAAAGCTGCTTAATGCAATTCCATGTTCCCCATTCCCCCCCCCCCCCCGAAGTAACAATGGTCTTTGGTTTAGAGATGAATGAAAACAACTTGAAGGTCAAAAATCGACTTATGAAATAGGTAGCGCACTGAAAAAGCAAGTTAAACATTTAATGATGCCTGGGGCCGCATACGTGCCAGCGAGCGCTGTGAGTGGTCGACACAACTCGCTCCGCGCATGCGTAAAAGGTTTCAGTGCATCTACCGCCGTGAGCCGGCGCACAAACGACCCCCGTATTGTTGCGAAACAGTCGATCAGAGAAGCCGCATTCTCCGGCACTAAACTGTGTATGCGTTCTGACTTAGGAACCGCAAAGGCTGCTTGGGAATACCGCCTGAAGTACACATGTCTTTCACACGAAAAAAAATAGTGAAGAATTTGATTTTTACATTTTTATTCAATAATTTTACTCATTATTTTACATGATTTGGTGAAGGGTGGCCGCGGACCCCCTAGAAAGAGCCGGCGGGCCCCAAGGGGTCCGCGGACCACACGTTAAGAAGCACTGGTACACTCAACATGAGCATCGTGTGTTGCTTGAGAAACATCGACACATCACCCTATTTCATCACCCACACGCATCAACCGGTTCCAGTTTATTGAATCGACAGCTTCAACAGTTCGACTTCTCAGCTCTTGAAGTGTAGCTGATGAACAAGATCTTGGTCCACCTCTTCCAATCCAACGTTGTGGGGTGTTGTTGTTAAGATAACGCCGCGCCACAAAGTGAAAGAGATGCGGGGCACCGTTATGCATGACAATGAAATCATTGGAGCCTTCGTGAAGTTGAGGAAACAACCAATTCTGCAGTATGTCCACCAGGTATGACATTCCTTTCACAGTCTTCTCCGCAAAAAATGAAAGGCCCATAAACGCTGTGAACAGAAACGGCACAAACATTTTGTTTCGGTGAGTCTCTTCCACGACGACGCCAGGATAGTGTAACCTCCAGATTCTTAAATTATGGCGGTTTACTTTAGCCGATAGATGAAACGTCAATTCATCCGAAAACATGAGTCGATCGGAGTAAGTGTCGTCTACCGTATCCTGGAAAAATGAAACGTAAAATTCGTACTTTCTGTTATGGTCCTGGGGACGCAATTGCTGTAGTAACCCAACTTTTAAGGCTTCATATGCAGACGCCGTTCCAAAACTCGCCACACCTTTGTTTGCGGAAGTTCCTGGTCCGCCCGTCTTGAGGACTTCGTGTCCCGAACACACTCGGCATTTTCATCTGCTTGTGCAGAGGCGCTTCTTGCCGAATCGACGGCGGAATGCACCTTGCACTTGAACAATGGAGTGGTGTAGTCGCCATGTTGCTGCAAACTGACGCCAGTGCAGCTGTGTACAAATTTTGAACATTCCTCTATCCAGTGACATCTGCAATGTGTTTCTACGTTGTACAGTTTTAAACAATTGAAATCGTTTTTTTCTTTCTGAGTCGTGCTGTACAAACGGTGTATTCCAGGTGATTGTAACTGATTTGCAATTACTCACAGAGGTCCAGTGTGGGCTCGTCGTAGACATCCTAATGCATTGATGCGGAACCGGTTTACACTGGAAAACAAATTATTTGTAGTTGTGGACACCAGGTGAAAAGATGGCCCTGTACGCTCTTTGTGCGCCAGTATCATCAAGCCATGCCGTCATCTGACTAGCCATAACGTGAGTGGACAGTACTGCTATCAAGAAGAGATACCGTGCGCTGTTGGTGAAACTGTTTTGTATGAACGACAGCAATTACAGTGCTGCACCGAGAGAGCACCACCGGCTGAAAGCTCTGGGGAGAGGCTCGATGTCATTAATTGGTTTAAAGATGATGATGATAATGAAATTCTAAAAAGTGAGTTAGCTTGATGCAGTAGCTGGAAGGTGTCCTATCCCGCTGCAAGTTACTGAGGTCGCTGTTGCTCTAACGGATCTTGCAGCACTTGTCTCGGGTAATACTAGTGTTTGTGCAGTGCTACGATAATTGTCCATCCCATGCTCAACAGTACGGAAGTTTCGCGGTCTATTCTGTACTGATACTCGTACAAGATGGAGACGATGCAGCAACTGAAACGTCATCATCGGCATCAACGATCTGAATTTGCTCTCCGGTCTATGACATGTGGCCGGGCAAAATATATATATATATATATATATAAGGCTCACCGGCGATTTGAACATCTTCTTCTGTGCAGATGCACTCTCCGGTCTATGACATGTGGCCGGGCAAAATATATATATATAAGGCTCACCGGCGATTTGACCATCTTCTTCTGTGCAGATGCACAAACAGTGCCCGAACTCTTACGGGAATCGGCAGTACAGCCGCGAGTAATAATGGGCAGGGGCACTATGAATATAGAGCGGGACAATAAGCTGGGGGATCACGGGAGGCGTGCCAGAGATACCGATAAGTCCCTGCAGTCGCACTATTCCTCTGTGTCTTCGGTGGCTCAGATGGATAGAGCGTCTGCCATGTAGGCAGGAGATCCCCGGTTCCAGTCGGGGCACACATTTACAAGTGTCCCCGTTGACTTATATCAACGCCTGTATGCAACTAGAGGTATTCAATTCATTGTAATTTCTTTAGATTATGTCAGTTAAATCTTCGATGGGATTCACGTCGGGCCATCTGGGTGGCCAAATGATGCGCTCAAACTGTTCACACTGTTCAAACCAATCGCAAACAATTGTAGCCACTACCAGCTTGCACCGTGCCTGCTTCATAAATTGGGCCCACGGGTTCGCAGAGTCTGCGCCACTGTCGAACCGTACCATAAACTCTTACCAACTGAAATAAACACTTACCTGACTAGGCCACGGTTTTCCAGTCGTCTAGGCTCTAACCTATATGGTCACGAGCCCACGAGATGCGCTGCAGGCGTGTCGTGTTCTGCTGCAGCCCATTCCAAAGTTCTGCGCACTGTCTTAAAGGATACGTTCGTCGTACGTGTCACATTGATTTCTGCAGTTGTTTCACGCAGTGTCTCTAGTCTGACAGCACTGACAACTCTACGCAGACGCCGCTGCTCTCGGTCGTTAAGTGAAGGCCGCCGGACACGACTTTGTCCGTGGTGGGAGGTAATGAATGAAATTTGGTATTCTCGGCACACTCTTGATACCTCAGCATATAAGCAGACGCTACGTTGGCAGTAAGTCTGCCCTCCTGTGCTATCATTATTGTCAGGCCCGACGTGTGAATTAAAAACTTGGATTTGCTCTATGCACTGATTTCCGCCTATTTTCTGTGCGTGTTGTATAAGGGGCATTCAAATGAAACCCGGTCACTAAAGTAATGGTAACGATATTACGAAGCCAAAAATGTTGTTATACAAAGTACAAATACTCAAAAATAGTCGCCAAAAACTGTTGGCACATTTACCCCACTGCGACACCAGATGCTCGATCCCATCCTTGAAGAAGCTAGTGGGCTGCTGTCGGATCCAGGGCTGGACCCAGTCACACACTTCGTCGTCCATTGCGAATCGATGTCCGCGAATAGCTTGTTTTAGAGGTCCAAACACATGACAGTCACACGGTGAAAGGTCGTCTGCACCGCACTGGCCGCGAGTGGGCGGGCATTATGCAGGAGGATAACGCTATTGGGCAACATGGCTCGGCGTTTCGACTCGATGCCTCGTCTAAGGTTCTGTAAAGTGGCTTGATAATGGTGGGCATTCATGTTGCTTCCCCGGTCCAGGAACTCTACAAGCACTGGGCCCTTGTGGTCAAAAAAGGACATTTTGACCTTACCGGAACTGGCGTGCACGGCCTTTGATTTCTTCGGAGGTGGTGAAGTCGCACGTTTTCACTGCTTGCTCTGACGCTCGCTTTCCTGTTCAAAATGGTGACACCATGTTTCGTCAAACATGACAATACGCGACAGAAAACCATATTCCTCGTCATGATAACGTTGCAGATGACTCCAGGAGCCGGCCGAGATTGCCGAACGGTTCTAGGCGCTACAGTCTGGAACCGCGCGACCGCTACGGTCGCAGGTTCGAATCCTGCCTCGGGCATGGACGTGTGTGATGTCCTTAGGTTAGTTAGGTTTAAGTAGTTCTAAGTCTAGCGGACTGATGACCTCAGAAGTTAAGTCCCATAGTGCTCAGGGCCATTTAAACCATTTTTGACTGAAAGACAGCGCCATAGGAGTATTGCGCTGTTCGGCGGTCATTGGTGGGGAACTCACTGTGCACAGATTTTTCGAAAGTTCAAGTGTTGATGCAAAATGGTGTGGGCAGTGGCCACGCTAATACCCAGTAACCGGTGGATCTCCTCCACGGTGATTCTGTGACTGTCCGAGACTAAAGCATTCACTTCCGCAACCATTTCCGGTGTGATGACACTATGAGCCGTCCAGTGACTCGCGCCCCTCAACGAATCGTTTGCGCCATTCCACGACACTTGAACGACTCAGACTATACTAACTGTACACAGTCAACATCCGTGGATACATTTAACGGCCTACAACTCTCTGCGCCGCCAAAAATCGAGTCACTGCTCGTTGTCCCTGCTTACTCGCCTGCATGTTCGGCAGTGGACGAAAACTTGCGTGGCCACCTCGTATTCGTCGTGAAACCACACTGGCGCTACGCAACATCAAACGGTGCGCACGCGTCAGTCTCTCTACCAGTAGATGGCGCCACCATATCCGCAGTTACGTGGTGCCACCTTACGCGTAAGGCAAATGTAGACGCACTGACCAGGTTCCGTTTGAATGAACCTCAGTTTTCGTGCAGGCGGCTTGTGAGACTACAGAATAATCGCACAGAGATGCACGCTGCGCGGCAATAATGTTGAGCGTTTAATTTGTTCCCGACTGCCTCGCTACACTGCTGTGCTCCGCCTCGCCTCCGCGCCTTCATTCCGGTCGTCTTAATTTCGGAAGCCGCCCGTGCAGCGCAGACGCCCTCTGTTGCGGATCGGCGCGCAGCGAGGGCGGAGAAATGAGACTCCGCCCGGCCGGCTTTCTGTTTAGCGGCGCGCCTCCCCTGGCAGTCAGACCGTCCGCTTCCCGCGGTCGCTACCCGGCTGCCTCGTCTTGCGCCAGGCCGTAATTAAATATTCGGCCCGCTCCGCCCGTGCTCTCCGTTTTTGCGGCGTAAACAGTTTCGATGGTGTTTATGGCCCTGGAAATAAACAGGCGTCCGCTCGATGGACTGTTGTCCCGAGAAGCGGCGGAAACTCCATAAAACTGGTGATTATGCTTACAGAGAAGAATCGAGCCTAGCATTTACACATATAAACTACTCTGCAACACTTAAGGACCACATCGGTAAAGCAACGTAACATACTAGCTTAGCAATCGGTGTTTCGCTCGCGCACACTGTAAGGCCTGCACTGATTTTTGTGTTTTGTTTTCTGTAATCGAATTGCTATGTCTCACAAAATGTAACACCTTCTACATTTTTCATGTTAATTAAGACCAGAGGGGTATGAAATTTTCAGAACGTGCTTCTGACCGAGAAGCGGTGCTGCCAGCGGACTCGACCATTTTGTTAATCCTGTCTTTTGAGCTCTTGTAGTGATATTTCCATAGAAACTTTCATCTCTGCGAGTCACAAATACCCAAATTCATAGATTCCTTAGAAACGAATTTTCAAAATCACTGAAACTGGTTTTTGTTATTTTTAACCGAGCAATCAAAGATCAGTTTCCACAGATGCACTTTTTGAAATGTTTTAGTAGTTCTTTAATAATGATTTATTTACAAATATCTTTCACCCACTATTTTAAACCTCAGTGGTTGAATTTCCAAATATGGTGAACGTTTTTTTTTATTTCTGAGAAATCAAATATAAGTTTTCGTAGCTGAAGCTTCAAAATTGCCTTAACAGCGATGTTTCCAGGCATCCCATGTTTGAAATTCAAGCATAGTATCTCAGGCTGAAGTCTAGGAAGAGCTTCTACTGCAAGTAACAACCGGAACCTAATGGAAGAACCCGCTGCTGATTTCCAGCTATCCTACCACTTGAATAGACTGGGAACTGCAGTGACGCGGTGTAAACAAATCTTGAAGCGGTGGGGCTAAACTACTGGAGATCCAACCTCGGAATGTGGAGAACTTCAAGATCCTGAAGACCTCTTGGTCTGCAGTTGCCCCAAACCTTCATTCTGGACAACCTGGTTTCAGCACATTAAGACTGCCGAATTTTGGGCTCCTAATCATTTTGACATATACAAAGCGTTGTGTATATATATATTGCAGATATATTTTCATATTGGTAAGAAACTTAAGTGTACTGTGCAGGATACGGAAGTAATAACTATTCACTGGAAATGATGTAAAATGCTGGAACATGTTGCCAGTCATCTTCCAGTCCTGCAGACAAAGCCAGGCGTTACACGGCGTGAAGTAAAGACACAGTTGAAGAAACGGAAAAAGACTGTGTGTGTGTGTGTGTGTGTGTGTGTGTGTGTGTGTGTGTCAGAGAGCAATTGCTGAGCACTGTGATGGCGTTCTCAGCTACAACACGGTCCGGAGTCAACATCTGGATGGTTTCACGCGGGGCAGAATCACTGGGAAACTGGAGGAAGGACGAAGTGTGACAAGTGTAACCCAGGAGTTCGCTGTTACTGTATCGGTTCACGTCCATAGGGAACGTTCCGAACCACAGGCACTGCTGCCCGCAGGGGAGGATGTTACCGACCACGACCTACTTCGGCATTAGATTTATGCGCGAAGCACAAACCTTAGGATAAGATCTGGCAGAGAACCCGAGAAAATTCTGGTCCTGTGTAAAACCGGTATCTGAGTCTAAGGCTTCCATTCAGTCCCTTGTTGACCAGTCTCGTGTGGCAGCTGAAGACAGCAAAACAAAAGCACAAGTTCACGTTCAAGAAATCATCGCGCGGAAGAAAAGTACAAACATACCGTCGCTTGCACGATCGAACAGGCTCCCTTACGGACGACACAGTAATAGGCATCTCTGGCATACAGAAACAACTAAAAGAGTTGAAAACAAATTAGTCTCCAAGTCCGGATGGAATCTCAATCCGATTTTACAAAATGCGCTCTACGCCAGTGCCCCATACCTACCTGGCATTTATCGTCAATCTCTCGCCCAGCGAGAAGTTTCAAGCGACAGGAAAAAAGCGCAGGTGATTACTGTTTATAAGAAGGGCAAAAAAAAATGGATTCGCAAAATACAGGCCCGTATCTCTAACATTGGTTTGCTGCAGAACATATTCTCAGTTCGAATACAATTGAAGCAATTCAGAGGCGGGCTGCTAGATTTGTTACTGGTAGGTTTGAGGCGGGCTGCTAGATTTGTTACTGGTAGGTTTGATCGTCACGCGAGTGTTACGGAAATGCTTCAGGAACTCGGGTGGGAGTCTCTGGAGGAAAGGAGGCGTTCTTTTCGTGAATCACTAGTGAGGAAATTTAGAGAACCAGCATTTGAGGGTGACTGCAGTACAATTTTACTGCCGCCAACTTATATTTCGCGGAAAGACCACAAAGATAAGGTAAGAGAGGGCTCGTACAGAGGCATATAGGCAGTCATTTTTTCCTCGTTCTGTTTGGGAGTTGAACAGGGAAGATGCTAGTTGTGGTACGAGGTACCCTCCGCCACGCACCGTATGATGGATTGCGGACTATGTATGTAGATGCAGACAATAAATTAGAAGCTTATGTCCATGAAATAGCATGCTTTTAGAAAGCATCGCTCGTGCGAAACTCACCTTTTCTCCATGATATACTGCGAACTATAGACGAAGGGCAACACACGAGAGGCCATATTCCTAGACTTCCAGAAAGCCTTTGACACGATGCCCATAGCAAGCTCTTAAAAGAGGTACGACTCTATGCAATACGTTCACAGATATGTGAGTGGCTTCAAGACTTTTCAAGTAATAGAACCTGGTGTGTTGTCTGCACGGAAGTGTGTTAGGACCGCTGTTGTTCTCAACATACGTAACAGATTTGGCCCAAATCGCTTCAGGCAAATGCTGGGATGGTGCCTTTGAAAGGAACGGCCGACTTCCTTCCCCGTCCATCCGATATCCGATGAGACCGATGACCTCGCTGTTTGGTCTCCTCACCCCAAACAAGCCAACCCCAACAGATGTGGCAGACAGAAGCAGGCAGCGGTCTGCGGTTGTTTGCTGATCACGCTATGGTGGACGGTAAAGTGTCACAGTTGAATGACTGTCGAAAGATATAAGACGACTTACAAAAGAAAATTCCGGTAGTAGGCGAATGGCAACTAGCTCTAAACGTAGAAAAATGTAAATTAATGCGGATCAGTAGTGTCCTCCTTGACAGTCACATTGTTTAAAATGTCTAGGCGTAAGTGGCAAAGCGATACGAAACGGAACGAGCACGTGAGGATTGTGGAAGGGAAGGGAAGGCGAATGGTCGTGTTTCATCTGTCAAGGAGACCGCATACGGGTCGCAGGTGCTGCCCATTTTTGAGTACTGCTCGACTGTTTGGTTTCCGTACGATATCGGATTAAAGGAAGACATCGAAGTAATTCAGAGGTGGGCTGCTAGATTTGATACTGGTAGGTTCTAGCAACACGCAAGTTTCACAGAGATGTTTCGGGAACTGAAATGGGAATCCCTGGAGGGAAGGCGACGTTCGTTTCGAGGAACGCTATTGAGAAAATTTAGAGGACCGACATTTCAAGCTCACTGTAGAACGATCCTGCTGCCACCAACATACATTGTGCGCAAGGCCCGCGAAGATATAATATGCGAAATTAGGGTTCGTAATGTGGCATATAGACAGTCGTTTTTGCCTCGCTCTATTGGCGAGTGGAACAGGACAGGAAATGAATAGTAGAGGTACAAGGCATCCTCCGCCGTGCACCATGCGGTGGCGTACGGAGTATGTATGTAGATGTAGAAATTGCGGGTGTAAATTAAATTGCACAGCGCAAGGTACGCAATGTCACTCTGCACAGCGGCATGGAGACTTAATGGGGTGGTCTCTCTGACCGACGACCAGTACGTTGCGTTCCGTTCACATGGGTACGTGGGTCGCGGCGCTTGCGATGGCACCAGTAGCACTGCGACTTGGCCAACGACGAGTGCAGTCGTGCGCTCTTCTCGGACGAGAGCAAACTGAGTCTGAATAGACGTTCTCGAGCTACCTTCATATGGCGAGACGTGGGAACATGTTATGCACCCAGGATCATTATCGAACATACAGATTTAGTACTCCACGTGGTGTGGCGTGGAGAGGCATAGTGTTGCACGGCTGTATTGACCTCGAATTCTTTGACGACGGTGCACTCACCGGTCAAGGTTACTGTGACACGGTACTCTTCCGCGTCTGTCGGCCTTAATTTTATTTTTCGGATGACAACGCGCTACCGCATCGAACTGCGCAGTTGGAGTTGTCGGAAGTATTGGGCGAATGCACTACCCTGGCCGTTCCTCGACTTAAATCCCATCCAGCACGCGCAGGATGCGTTATGGAGAGGTGAGTGTCAGCACACCGCACTCCTGGTCGCTGTCGGGTTAGCACGCCTGGTGCCGCTACCAATCGCTCAGATAGCTCATAAACTGGCATCTTGAGTGCGCCCCGTTTCATCTCTCCCACCAAGAAGGAAGCCTCAAGCAATGTCGGGAGCCGAGCCCGGTTGTCCTGCATTTCTGTCAGCTACGCTGACCACTGCTCAGCTACGGAGAGAGAGAGAGAGCATAAATATGAGCACTGATTCGGTGTACATCGCTTCCCCTACCGTTCTACTTGCGCTCGTGCCGTGGTAAACATATCCACTGATTCCGCCAAACGCGTGGAAGTCGAACACAGCGAGCAACACAAACGCTCGGCGCTGCGAGCTACACGGATAATTTTCGCTGTTGGTGACAGGCCGTCATTCGGATTGCGATGAAAGCTGATGTTACGATTAAACAGAATAATATCAGTCACGGTTTTGTTTGAGCGTATTTTTTGATGATTTGACTGATAGCTTGCGGCTGTGCACGACAGGTATGCCAACACTGCGGATCGCTCGTCCCTGTCACCGTTTGTTCGAAATGTCGGGACGAATTCACTACGCGCACCCCCTGGCACGGGGATTTCGGCAGGAATTAGTTTCGTAGTTCCGCAGCTGTCCCAGAGCACACTATGGCGATTCGCAAATCCATAATCATGTGGTCACCAGTACGACAGTGTCCATGATACGTAATTATAATAAAAAATAAGGATCAACATTTACGTGGCTACTTTGCAAATCACATTTAAGTGCCTGCCACAATCTCGAACGAACACCTATAACTTTCCGTACGATCTCTTGTTTTCCCTTATTTTAACATGATCATCGAGAGTAATTGTAGACGGGAAAAGCTAATCGATAATGTGCCAGAAAACATTTATTTTCTCTGACGAGCGAAAAACCTGTGTACACCGAGAAGAAAGTACAGTACTTTTTCCTAATTATTGGGAATGAAAACATTTTCCGACAGGGCAATTTAGAGATAGCCTGATCAAATGGATGTTGTTAATCTTTAACAGTCGGACAATATCTATGTCAATGTTGAGGTGTCGAATGTGAACTACCATTACATCCAGTGCTTAAATAAGTTATTAGCCAACTACAAAGATGTAAAATTCTTGAGCAGGTTATGTATTTTTCTTGGGGCACCATCAAAACTGTGGCATATCTGTCCACCTAGGGCCGCGGGGTCAGTCGGGTCAATTCCAGAAATTTCCTTCTCATCCTCGCATAGACTATGCTGTTTGGCAGAAGTTCTGAAAATTTCCTCTCCTGAAAATAAGGTTCAAATTAAAATAATTCTTATAATTCGTTAAGTAATGTGTTCAGTGTTCGTTGGACAAATAGTTTATATTGTAGAGAACAGGTTGTGCTGTTACCAGTGGATTAATATGCATGCACAGGACCACTAATTTAGCGAAAAAATGTTTTGTATTTCCAGAAATCGGGTGAAAAGGATCAGTGCTTTTATGCTAATTTACTGGTTTCAGTAATTCCAATTATTATTTTATTTTGGTTGTGTACGGAAGATGGAAAAAAGTAAAAGAAAAATGTTTGTTAAATTTTTTATTGTGGACCGAGAACATCGTGCAAAACACAATTAAAGTTTACCGATTGGGTAGAGGTAAGTGCCACACATCTTTGTTCTCTATAATGACGACTGCAAGGTGGAAAAGATTCTCCATGAAAGGTAAATAATGTTGAGAGAGTTATGTGGCAAGGAGGAAGAAAAATCAGGGAACAAGGAAGGTCAAAAAAGTAACATTCGGGAACATTTTCAAGGGAAATGGATGAAAGCAACAACAACAACAGCTGTTGCAGAAAATGGATTACGTTAACAGGAACTCCCCACGGAATGAAAACGCATTGGCTGAAAATTTCATGTCACTGTAGTACCTACATCGTCGAGCCAAGAGGAAACACTAAAGGAAAATGAGCGTAAGCCTGTGTTATTTTCCGCTAGTCCAGTTCGCAATAACAATGACACACCAAATTATGCTGTTTCATTCCACGAATTGTTACAGTCTCCATAGAAGTGTAGTCTTCAGACAGGAAAGAGAAAACACTGCTTCTCATATTCTCAGAAATTGTAGAAGAAAGAAAAAATGGACAACAAAAGAAGAATGTCTTCTCCGATAGACAATTCAAAGAAATTCGAGGCGGTACATATACCTACAGGACCTATCACCGGTGTACATGTGTACATAATGGCGCATCTTGTGAACTCTGCAAGATTAAATCCGGTGATCCAATGTCGGTGAAACTAGGTGTCATGG
Source organism: Schistocerca cancellata (assembly GCF_023864275.1). Taxonomy (NCBI): domain Eukaryota; kingdom Metazoa; phylum Arthropoda; class Insecta; order Orthoptera; family Acrididae; genus Schistocerca; species Schistocerca cancellata. Next base: position 135,013,136 of record NC_064635.1, read on the forward strand.
CAACGGCAGGGAATGGTTCCGTGAGAAATTTTGTTGTTACGTTGGGGAGGAAGATGTTTACTCGAGGAAAATGTGTGGTTTTTTATGTGGTATATTCCTTTTTTGATTGATCCTACTCAAATTCTGATCAGATATAGCCGACCACATCCTACGAGGATCGAAATTGCCTAGCTAGCAAATGAAATCTTTAGATCTTTCACATTTTGAAACTTACAGTGAGCTGTATCGTTTCAGTCCTTTTGTAAATATCTGTCCGTATGCGTGACTTTCCCAGAAACTTACCGAGCGAGGTGGCGCAGTGGTTAGACACTGGACTCGCATTCGGGAGGACGACGGTTCAATCTCGCGTCCGGCCATCCTGATTTAGGTTTTCCGTGATTTCCCTAAATCACTCCAGGCCAATGCCGGGATGGTTCCTCTGAAAGGGCACGGCCGACTTCCTTCCCCATCCTTCCCTAATCCGATGAGACCGATGACCACGCTGTCTGGTCTCCTTCCCCAACCAACCAACACAGAAACTTATGTTACAACCTTCCGTCGGTCTTTCTCATACCCAAATCATTCAATCGGACGAACGACTAAGATGAAAATCAACGATGGATGTACACAATTTCTTCCTTCTCAGATCTGTAAGATTTTACAGACACGTAACGACATGCCCGTTATTAGACCAAGAAAGAAAGTTCGCCAAGCTCCCCGATCTGTAAAAGATGAACCCTCTCCTCCCTGTGTGGTGAGGTCTACAGTGGAAATACCAAGAGAAGGTCGAGTAGTGGGCTGAATTAACTTAACTCGCCGGTTTCTCGTTAATCTAATAAAAAATTGCAGTAGGTGGTGCACTAAATTAGGGAAACGCCATCGTTTTCTAGAAAATTTGGAGAGGGCTGGGTGACACAAAATTTCTATGGGCTAAGCCGTCGCTAACCCACTCCGCATACAAGATGAAAATCCTGGATTTGTCTACGCTTTGTAGAAGTCACGAAACCCTGAAGTAAAGTTCTCCGAAACCAAACAATGACGGACTATTATCCACGGCTATTTAGAGAGTGCACTGAAATAAATAAACAAAGGGTCTATTTTAAAAGAAAATAGGCCTTAACAGATCGACAGACGACAGTTGGACTGCTCAGTTTTCTCTTTGTCTAGGACTGTCTCTGCCACGGCCCCCACCCACGGTGTTTACCTCGTTCTCCGACCCGTGAGGCGGGAGGTACAGCGACACCAGAAGATACTCACGGGGCGTCCAGCACAGCTCTGAACGAAACGCCAGGCAGGAACGAATGAGTTTCACGGACCAAGAGCGACCAATGAAGCCCTAAAGTCTCAGCGGCATAACCCGGCCAACCAAGACCAAAGAAAGGGGTGGGGGTGTCGTGGAATAACGTACAGTGGGTAGGACGGAGTGTCATGCCGCGTGACCGCTACGGTCGCAGGTTCGAATCCTGCCTCGGGCATGGATGTGTGTGAAGTCTTTAGGTTAGGTAGGTTTAAGTAGTTCTAAGTTCTAGGGAACTGATGACCACAGATGTTAAGTCCCATAGTGCTCAGAGCCATTTGAACCATTTGAACTTTACAAGAGAAACGAGTTAACGTATGACATATTTGCCTTTACCCATGTAAGCCAGAAAAAGTTTTGGGAAGGTTTGAAATTATTCTTATAGACTGTTGCAAGCCGCTAAGTGTTCTCACTATGAAACAGTGGATTAGTATAAACTGGGTAATTTTTAGCTCCTATTTAAGTGAGAGCTGATTTTTCACGCAGCCCAGCATTTGTGACGTATCTCCTGAACTATGCATACAATTTTGCAGGTACAATCAGTGGTATATTTGAATACTGTACACGAAGTGTGTTGCAAATTGAATTAGTAGTGAAGTAGTAGAAAATTAAAACGCCGTCTTGATGCTGAAGTTTGATTGTATGAACAGTAAAAATGTAGTAAGCAAGCAATAAAGTTTCTTTCCTTTCATAATTCTGTCGGGGGGTCAGCGAGAAAAGTTCCGTTATGGCTTGAATTTATGCGTAAACGTTGTTGCAAGTTCCCATGAGACTCATTCTCAAACACTGGATGAACGTCTCAAATACGGGATGAATGAAGTCCGTGTTTTTGCGCGCTGTCAGTTTCGCTGCCACAACACAAACATCTTAATGTGTTAAACTTTTAACATCACATCACACCTCTTAATCAGTAGACTATGACAGCATTTTAAATTTTTAAATTCGGCCAACAATTATGCTAAATATTAAAAATAGAATTTTTGTTGCCCCTACACTGCAATAGATAACTGGGTCCCGTGCTTTGTGATGGCATTTTAGTAATACTGTATAGAGTGTTAATGGTATAAAATTAATTTTTACTGCTAAATGTAGTGGGCTCAGAACAAATATTAAATGCGTGTACCATTTCCGAAGTGTGACTTGCTGTCAATATGTGTCCGGCAGTATCGATTTCATTGTCTCCCGATCACTGGCTGGAATACTTTTCGCAGCATGACGGGTATAAAATCACCTCTTCCAATATTTGAAGAGACCTACAGGCTTAAATTGTCTCCCTCTGCAACAGAAGGTGTTGTGGAATTTTAGATACTTAAACGTGAGCCAAGCAATGCCATTATAGCAGACTTGAAATCGATCAGTTCCATTCCATCAGACATATTCACACTCACCTGGTGAGGTGTTGTCAGTGTCTCCACAGTGCGGTGACAGAAATTCTTGAATGGAAGAGATCTTTTTCTGTGTAGTAACGTTTTGGTAATCCATTAATTCGCTACCAAGTTAACTAGAAAACAATTACTCGACTTTACTATGTGCTCACAGCAAAAGATAGCCGTAAGAGGCCCCATTTGGTAATCCAACCCCTATTCCATCAACACTACATAGGTCACTGACAACATTACGCTTACAAATTAAACACTTCTCGGACATCGTTTGTATATTTTACATAAAAGCGATTTAACAACTGCAAATTAGTACTTATTTAATAAACTGAACTCCAGTGTACACAGACGAGTCCAGTAAAGTTACCTTGTTGACTCGCACAAGAGAACTGAACAACAAATGCTTGGGAGGTGTAGTCCGTCTGCAAATTGAAAACCGAGCCGCGCTCATGGTGGGTATACTTGCCTCTTCCAGCAGAACGCTACAGCAGCCGTTCAGGATGACTAAGAGTCAGTTTCCCCTCTGGCAGTGATTCATAACGCGCGCTGCTAGCGATCGGTGTAACTCTGTGGAACACCGTGTCTATCCGTGTGACGTGGTGAGGTAGAGAGAGTGGGGAACCTCCTGCTCGCTCGTCGGTCTGCAGACCAATGGAGGGAGGTGTATCACCTACCTTCCCCTGTACTTCCACCCTGCATTCCCCCCTCCATCCTGTTACACCCCCAAAATAGAGTTCATCCCTCAATGGGGCTCTACTGCCCTTAGTCGTGGTACACACATTTAATACTTCTCAACCCATTTCATTTAACCATATAGATAAATTTTATACCGTCAAAACAGTTTTTGATACTTCGCGATTTTCCACGCCCTGCAAAGCGCAGTCAGTCCTTTGTTACAATTTCATGTATTTAAGTTTTGTACTGCGAAACATTTTCGCTAGCAGCTGCGGTTTTCCAGTTATCCATGAAAAACAAAATAGTTATCCTTTTAACCACCCTCCACACACACACATACACCGGTAGGTTCAAAAGACTCTGAACACTATGGGACTTAACTTCTGAGGTCATCAGTCCCCTAGAACTTAGAACTACTTAAACCTAACTAACCTAAGGACATCACGCACACATCCATGCCCGAGGCAGGATTCGAACCTGTGACCGTAGCGGTCGCGCGGTTCCAGACTGTAGCGCCTAGAACCGCTCGGCCACCCCGGCCGGCACACCGGTAGGTATTTTTAGTGTTATTCGTGGCATTCTCTCCTGCAACCGTACAGAATTAGTGAATACACGATTTTTCCGGTAATTTTCCTCCGCTGACTGGACTGTTAAGCGAGCAGGAGTTTCTAGTATCGCGAGATCTGAACAGCTGAGACCACACCGAGCGCACAGTAGACAGTGGCTCCGTCGCCGTCCAGCAGCCGCGGTATTTGCAGTACAGCCCGGATGCTGGCCGCCGGACAAAGGAGTCCGCTTAACGCGCTGTTGTCAAACACGTTAATCCCGGCGGGAGCGTAATCTGCGGACACATTAGCATCTCAAAGCGCAGGCCTCGGCACGTGCCATCTCGTGACAAACCCCGGTAACCTCGCAAGTACTGTCGAGCCCCGCGTTATCAGCAACACGAACACTTGAAATGACCACCTGCACTTCGATGTGATAGACCGAAAGCGTTCCAATCTCTTTGATAGTCTCACAGACGCACGCTTTACCCAATTCTCAACATAAACTCCTCAGAAAATGTAATTTCAGGGATACCAGTACTGAATAAATCAATTTATTCCATTAAAACCAAGGCTCCTTGTCTCAAGGTAATACTGTCATCGTGTACAACTCTAGATGATTAACGATGTTCAATTGTAGAAGTATCTGATGCACGAACGGCCTCCTAGCTTGATCCAGGGTGGTTACTCAACCTTGGGGGGAAAACTCACTGTGAATTCCTGGTGCGAGGAGGAAGATGGTGTCAAGAAGCTTCTGGTAAATTAATGGTGATCGAGGGTGGTGGTGGGGGCGGGGCGGCCTAAGTGGTTCATTTGTGACTTGCAGAAGTGCCTCCCTGATGACACACAATCGAAATGACTTGTGATCTAGGTCCCATAGTAGACCGTCGATCGTTCCCTATGGTTCTGCGGAGCCCGATCTACGGTATGAAGTCAGCGTCTTGCAGACCTTATCATTTACATTCACAGAGTTTGCTCTATCTCTGTCAGCACACCTAAGTCGCCGTATGATTACCTCACTAGTCATAGCCCATGTCTGGTATCGGCAGATTCAGCTGAACAGAAACAGTCTGACGTTGTAGGACCCCATCTAGCAGTGAATGACCATTGCCTGTGATGATAATCAGATCAGCAGCTTCATGTTCCCCATCCTGTTCAGTGACGGACCGCTGTTTGCTAGCGGCGCCAGCACCCGCCCCTGCACGTGAGAGCTCATTTCGCCGAATCCCCGCGTGGCCAGGCGCCGGCAGAATGGCAGCCCCAGCCGTAACCCCGCCACAAATCGAAAAGGAGTCCCCCACGACTCGCGCCTGGGACCGGCGCTTTACCGTTCGCCATTTCGCCCGCTAGATGGCTAGCCTGCCTGCCGCTGTCAGAGGGTGTATAAGAAGAGAGGGGGGTAGTTCCCCGCGCAGAGCCGCCAACCTGACGGCGCCGCCTCCAGGGGCAAGCGGCCAGCCGTGGCGCGGGCCATGCATTCTTAACGCGCTGTGCTACGGGGGCGACCTCGGGAGAAACCCGCCACCACACCACGCACTCCTAAATATTACGCGACTTCTCTCGCCGCATACCCCCAGCGGCGGCACCTTTTTCTTCCCGTTTTCCACCCACAGAAGCAACTTCCTAAAGTGACCCTTCTCCTTTGCGAAGAAAAGAAAGCTGCGCCAAATAGTGTGCTGTTTGTCGATGAGCGCTTTTTCCGGTGGCGGAGCTTTCGGTTCTAGGTACAAGGGAGCGCTGCTGCAAAGACGTTGGGCACTTGAATTAAAAGTTGACGAGCAGATTAGTAACAAAAATAGTATCAAAACACCTGTAAAAACATTTGGAGCACAGCCGCTTTTAAAAAAAAAACTAAAAAAGAAAAAGAAACTGTTAAATGCGTGAAGATAGAAGTACACATGAATACATCATGTGATTTAAGTATGAGTTGGTGGGGAAAGGGATGAGGGGAGGAGACAGGGAATATGTTGGGATGGACACAAACCAATCCTGTTTCGCACAGAAGGGAGCCAGTGATATTCAGCTTTAGCAGATCTAAAACTACTGAGAAGAAGTCTACTGTAGATTCATTGCGCACTACGCACGCACCTGAACTTGGAGAGGACGAGCATGAGACATCAGGTTGGGATCCCTATCAGGTCGGATTGAGCGAGGACATAGAAGCAATTCAGAGGCGGGCTGCAGGATTTGTCACTGATAGGTTCGATCATCACGCGAGTGTTACGGGAATGCTTCAGGAACTCGGGTGGGAGTCTCTGGAGCAGAGGAGGCGTTCTGTCTGTGAATCGCTACTGAGGAAATTTATAGAACCAGCACTTGAGGCTGACTGCAGTACAATTTTACTGCCGCCAACTTATATTTCGCAGAAAGACCACAAAGATAAGAGAAGAGAGATTAGGGCTCGTACAGAGGCATATAGGCAGTCATTTTTCCCTCGTTCTGTTTAGGAGTATAACAGGGAGAGAAGATGCTAGTTGTGGTACGAGGTACCCTCCGCCACGCACCGTATGGTGGATTGCGGAGTATGTATGTAGATGTAGATGTATCAGGTAGAGGGCAAAGAAAATTTACTGATTTACAACGCTACTGTATTAAGAAAATACAGAACAGTGAGTATCTCTTAAGAGTACATACATTTACATCCAACATTTTAAACCTACAGAGAAGAGAGCCGCTATGAATCTGTTTGGTAATGCACCGCATATATAAAGGACAGAAGTGAAATTTCTGTTATGCTAACGAAAAAAAAAAAAAAAACAAATAGCTTCAGAGAAGACTTCTTAACACTTCAAAATTGATGTTCGATGCAATCAAATTCCTCTTTTTCAGAAATACTTTCCTTGCTACAGCTCCATTTTATATCCTGTGAACTTTGTCACTCATCAGTTACTTTGCTGCCGAAATAGAAACACTCATTCCCTAACCCGATACCCTCAACTTCGCCCGATGTAATCGACCACATGACATTACCCTTGTTTTACTTCTGCTGCTGTTCGACTTATAATATCTTTCGAAAGCACTAACCATTCGGTTCAACAGCTCTTCGCAGTCATGGACTGTGCGGCTGGTCCCGGCGGAGGCTCGAGTCCTCCCTTGCGCATGGGTGTGTGTGTCTTTGTCCTTAGGATAACTTAGGTTAAGTAGTGTGTAAGCTTAGGGACTGATGACCTCAGCAGTTAAGTCCCATAAGATTTCACACACATTGTCATTGTCAACAGCTCTTCCAACCCTTTTGCTGTCTCTCACAGAATTACGTCGTCATTGACGAACACCAACCTCTTTATTTCTCCTCCGCGGTATTTAATTCCCTTTTCAAATTTCTCCTTGGTTTCCCCTACTGCTTGCACAATGTACAGATTGATTTAGTATTATTGGCTTTAAATTACATGGATACCTTCTCAAATTTTTGGACTTATGCTTTTCAGATGCCATATTTCTCGAAACTACAATGAGTAGATGGATATGCTAAAGCGATGAACTACTTACTGATCTAGTAAACAAATTATTATTATTCTTATATTAAAACAGTTTTAATATAGTTGTTTTCGCTGTTACTTTTTTTTTAATCCTACGCAGGCATCTGTGGCACGCTGAAGCAGGTGTAGGGTAAAAGCTGTGACTGGAGGTTGTAATGGAGGAGGCACAGAGAGACACAAACTGAGACCACATACTCTGCATCCAGAACCAAAACCTGGATCTGCGCGTGGTCATAGCGTGTTTGTGACGTAGTGTGGCAAGACGCTGGAGCCTTCTCAGTGCTGCACCTCCGACCTAAGCGATTAAGGGACAGAAGACTTCGTAGTAATACAATGTATGTTGAAATGATTTAATTTGTGTAGAGGTATTTCAAACTGCGTGTTACGGTATTACGTGAAGCAAATTCTACATAAATGTCATTGTCTTACTGTTTCACGTCAAGTGCACGAGCGACGGGACATCGGGGCGGCAGCCACATACGCTGCTCCACATCTCTGATTCAATTGTGTGAGTTGAAATTCAGTCGTAAAAGCTAAAATAATTGCATGGTTATCACGTAGTATGGCAAGTTGAGACCGCTGGTTTCCTTGTCCGTCTTAAGGTCGGGACGCACACGTCCGGGCCGTGTCAGGGCCGAGCGTCGGACGAGTGACGGCCGTGCTCCGGTCCGTTCCTGCAGGGGCCACGCGTGGCCGGGGCACGCCCATGTCTCTGTTGTTCCTTGTAGCGACTCGGACGCGGTGATCTGTGTTTCTGTTAGTGAAAGCTGTAAAACATGTTCACTAATTCTCGTAATGGTGAATTAGGACTTATAGCACTTGCTTTAGACGAAGAGGAAAAAGAACCAAGGCAAAAAAAAAAAAGAAGAAAATTATGGATCCACAGTGCCTGGAAAACAAGACCAGTACAGGGAGAGTTTCGAACATTATTTTCTCATCTCATAGATGATGAGACTAAGTTTTATGAATATTATAGGATGACGCAGTACAGCTTTTGTGAACTTTTAAAGAAACTAGAACCAAGACTGAGAAAATACGACACTTTCTGGAGAGTATCAGTTTCACCCAAAGAACGACTGCCTGTTTTTTTAAGGTAGGTTAAAGAAAAGTACACAGAACACAAATAATTTTATTACTTTAGTAATTGAAAGATAAATACATAAGTTAGTATATAATACAGTTAAATTTCTACTACCCTAAGAAAAACAAATGAGAACTATTCAGTGAATTAATTTCTGGAGCTGATGAGGATGCAGGGGAACTTGGAGGATGATCGCTTTGGTTATTTATATACGAATTGTGGGAATGCAGATCCAAAAGCTGCTGTGTAGGTTCTCTTGACTCGTTTTTCACAGGTAAAGGATATGGTGTTGAAACAGACTTTGCTGAGGAATTGGAGGATGATGGAGTGAATTGATGGACCGATACGTCATTCGTGAGTTGCTTCAGTTCAAAGTCTTGTACAATTGAAAAAATCATCTTTTAGCTTGACGAAAAACTCTGTCTTTGTACTCGATATTCCTGTAGTTTTCACTTCCCTGATCATAAAGTACAGGAAACTTATGAACTTCTTCCATTAGTCGTTCCACAGCCATGTTTTGTACACAGAACAGTCTTGCGCAGTTGCACAGCTCACAAGACAGTTCTACAGACAGGCCGTGTCCGTCAAGTGAAAAGTTAAACACGGCGAATCCCGCCCGGCCCGGCCCCGGCCCGTTGACGTTCCCCGTGCACGGCCCGGTCAAGTGGGGCCCGCTACGCTACTTTTGTTTTAATGATGTGTTTCGTTGTCCGGGTGACGGCCGATACTCGGACGTGTCTCGGCACGGCCACGGTCCGGGCATGTGTGTCCCGACCTTTACTCAGAAACAAATACACTGATTTGCTGCGTGCAGCAGACATTTCTCTGTACACCTTAAGTTAATATGTGATGTTGCATTGAGAACATGCAGATGCAAATGATGTTACATCCTATTACAAGGCGTGAATTGATTTACACCTTGAATGAAAATCTGCGTATGAACTTTCCTACAAAAGGCTGTACGCTGAAAATGGGAAAAGACGAAAGTCCGAAATATCAAAATGTAAGAAAACAGGAAAAAAGCATGACAGTTTGACATTAAAAAATAATTTTATTTGAAGGAATGCAGATTATAATAGTTTCAGCCATTTGTAAGGCGTACCAGAGAAAGTGTAAGAAAAATGCCGTACTTGTGTATTTAAAAAGATGCTGTCGTGACCTCAGAAAAGTTTAAATAAATGTTATTACGTGTCAGATCATAATGAGAGAAGTGAGCCGGGCCAGTATACGTGACACGGAGGTCAAACAGGATACCGGGGGCAGACAAAGCTTCCCAAAGCAGCTGGACATTACCTGCTCCTTCGACGCTGGTCAAACATGCCGGAAAGTAGTACACTTGACACTTCGCTAACGGCGACGAGGGTCGAGGTGAACGCAATAACAGGATCTCCCCAATGCTCCCAATGGAAGAACCCTGGATACGATTTAGTGAGGTAATCAAACTTTGAGGCGATCATATATCGAGGAAAGCGTCCATGGGAATGTTCCAGGAAGACACTGAGGCGGACCATGCGCAACCGGAGTGAATTAAGAACGATGTAAGAGGTTCATGTAGTAGTATTCGGTTTCAGTACTGAGCATTCAGAGGGCAGTGACGCTCCGCAGCAGGACCTGCTGGAGCAGTAAATACCTCAACTACGAGGAGACGCTAAATGACAGACATATAGCAGCTGCAAGCTAAGTAGCTAGAGGAGACGCTAACTGACAGACATATAGCAGCTGCAAGCTAAGTAGCGTTTTAGAATATGCACTGAAATAGTGCTGAAGCGAGATAGTCTGCCTCTGTCTCAAAAGATTTAGAATGGCGGAATTTCAGTGGCTAGCAGGGGCAAGTTACTGCTTGTACAGCAGACAAAGTGGCCAGTGAGTACTTGTGAAGTCGTTCACAGTGCTGACGATTGGTTAGTTTGGACAAGTGTCCCGTAGTTAGCAGACCTGAGTGACAGTCAAGCATTCGTCTCTGACAGAAATCCTTTCTAGTAATTATTGAAAGCATCTCACGTTCTGATATAAGGGGCTTTGGTCCAACACCTTACTACATAAATATGTTAGAGAGTGAGAAACGCCTCCCATCAAATCACCGATGTTAAGCACTGCCTGGCTGGGCTAGCACTTGGATGGGTGACCATCCGGTCTGCCGAGCGCTGTTGGCAAGCGGGGTGCACTCAGCCCTTGTGAGGTAAACTGAGGAGCTAATTGGTTTGAGAAGTAGCGGCTCCGGTGTTCTAAACTGACATACGCCCCTGCACATCCACATCGAGTGAAGCCTGTGGGCTGAGAATGACACGGAGGCCGGTCGGTGCCACTGGACCTTCATGGCCTGTTCGGGCGGATTTTCTGTTTAGTCTTTTTAGTTGTTAAAGATTGAGTAATAACTTGCTACTTCAGCAAATCGTTCCAGCCAAATCCACCAGAGTTACCAATCTTCTGCAACCTAACACCCTGCAACAAAGATTTTCTCCCTCTCATCTCTGCTATAAAGGCTGGTAAATTCGAGAATTACACAATATTCTGTTTATTTCATCATGCTGCACACTACGCTGTTAAATTCTATTGATTCCAGCTTACGTCACGTTGTGCTGGTTCTTTCTGAGCAACAGCTGTCTATCTCTACGTTTCATACAGCTTTCCTTGACTCATTAGCCCAGTCTTTTCCTTTACGTTTTAAAACTTGCCGTTCCTTTCCATCAGAAACACTGGGCACAAACGATTCACGTCGAAAATAACTGAAACGAAGTAAAAACTTCTACTGCTTGGTGCTTGTAGTAAAGCGAGTGAGAAACAAGTTGTAACATTTTTACGACCGCGGTCGGGCGCAGACAGCATTTCTCAAGTCGTGATAAAAGGAACCAACACACTGCAAAGACGAAAATATAAAATTATGGCGCTTTCAGCGTCGCCCATTTCAATTGCAAGAAGGTGTTCTCAAATAGTGATCATTATCTGTACATAAACAACGAATTAAATATTTTCAAAGGATTTAATGATCTTTCGGAAATATTTAATACACATTCTTCATATCCTTAGCATTTTTTAACTATACCGAACACACAACAATATGTTGGTCTTCAGTCTTGAGACTGGTTCGATGCAGCTCTCCACGCTACTCTATCCTGTGCAAGCTTCTTCATCTCCCAGTACTTACTGCAACCTACATCCTTCTGAATCTGCTTAGTGTATTCATCTCTTGGTCTCCCTCTATGATTTTTACCCTCCATGCTGCCCTCCGATGCTAAATTTGTGATCCCTTGATGCCTCAGAACATGTCCTACCAACCGATCCCTTCTTCTGGTCAAGTTGTGCCACAAACTTCTCTTCTCCCCAATCCTATTCAATACCTCCTCATGTGATCTACCCATCTAATCTTAAGCATTCTTCTGTAGCACCACATTTCGAAAGCTTCTATTCTCTTCTTGTCCAAACTATTTATCGTCCATGTTTCACTTTCATACATGGCTACACTCCATACAAATACTTTCAGAAACGACTTCCTGACACTTAAATCTATACTACAAATTTCTCTTCTTCAGAAACGCTTTCCTTGCCGTTGCCAGTCTACATTTTATATCCTCTCTACTTCGACCATTATCAGTTATTTTGCTCCCCAACTAGCAAAACTCCTTTACTATTTTAAGTGTCTCATTTCCTAATCTAATTCCCTCAGCATCACCCGACTTAATTCGACTACATTCCATTATCCTCGTTTTGCTTTTGTTGATGTTCATCTTATATCCTTCTTTCAAGACACTGTCCATTCAGTTCAACTGCTCTTCCAAGTCCTTTGATGTTTCTGACAGAATTACAATGTCATCGGCGAACCTCAACGTTTTTATTTCTTCTGCATGGATTTTAATACCTACTCCGAATTTTTCTTTTGTTTCCTGTACTGCTTGCTCAATATACAGATTGAATAACATCGGGGAGAGGCTACAACCCTGTCTCACTCCCTTCCCAACCGCTGCTTCCCTTTCATGCCTCTCGACTCTTATAACTGCCATCTGGTTTCTGTACAAATTGTAAGTAGCCTTTGGCTCCCTGTATTTTACCCCTGCCACCTTTAGAATTTGGAAGAGTATTCCAGTCAATATAGTGACCTACATTTTCGTGTTAAGCTATTGTTCTAAACACAATCATAATAATAAGACGATTTATTTTTTGGCGATCCAGGCACGCCACATTGTGTGTGTGTGTGTGTGTGTGTGTGTGTGTGTGTGTGTGTGTGTGTGTAGACGTATATTTTTACTGAGAAGCTTGGGCGCTCGTACCTTTCCAATATCCATCGCTTGCAGGGTATGAAAGTTTTCTTCCAAACTGAAAAGATTTCCCGCCTCTCAGCACCTGGTGGGAGCCAACGCCCGGTCGTGTGGAGCCCGTTGCGGGCAGACTTGCAGTGATCCGCGTACGTGGGCAGAAAGTCTCTCGGACCACACACACACACACGCGGCTCGTTGCCGGCCGCAGTACCGCGCGCGAGGCGGGATATAACCCGTTGCGAGGCCCGGCACGTCACGCCAGCCACCTACATCCAGCCCCCCACACCACTGGGATAGTCGCGCACCGCGCCACAACCCCCCGCCCCTCTTTATTTTGCTCGCGAGCTGCGTGCCGCTACGGCAGCGCCCCTGGCGGCAGGTGCGCGCAACGACGCCGCCTCCGTGGCGCGGCAGCCCCGGAGGAAGGGGAACCCCCTCCCGCTGTAGCTCGCTGCCTGCGGCGCGCCGCACCGCGCAGCCGTCGCCTGCGCGTCGCTACCTGTGGTAACATTCCTCCTCACTTTACGGCCTCTTCGAACTTCTGACTGTTAATAAGCCGGCGCGCCGCCCGCACTTGCAACGACTTCTCTCAACTTCCCTAAAGAAAGCTGCCAGCATTAAAACAACCTGGGGCTTATTTATACAAGATGCAGGTGGTATTACCGTCACGTCCGGGCCGGGGATGTCCGTAACGACCTCTGCTGCACAGCTGTAACTTCCCTTATTTAAAACGAAATATGGTTTCACCTCTTCTTCCTTCACAAGACAATTCACATTTCCGCAGTGTATTTATTCCATATTTCGCTTAATAAAAATGCCTCAGGCGCCCAGTTTAACGATTTACTTTCCCGAAACACGATTTTACACGGTACTCACACTTCGCAAGTCATACACAAACAAAAGAAAGTGAAGAATAACTGTGAACAATAAAATGTCACCCTTTTGGTTGTTATGCACTGCACAGCGATTAGCTGGTGCTCAACACGTTGGGTAAAGACTGACAACTGCATTTTATGGAGAGTTCTCAGCTTCCCCGTAACTGTGGTCGTGGGTCCACTGGAACCATGTTCACACTTCGAACGTGTGTAAGAAACCGTAGCGGGAGCGGCGTTCCGGTCGCTGACCTTTGCTGCCCCAAAGGCAACAAATACAAACCGTGTTTCTGGAAATCTATATGCCATATTAGAGAAACGGTTTGACGGATTACGTATGCAGGTATGACCGCGAAATTGATTAATTTCAACAACTGCTCGTTATCACTCTCCGTCCACAAATTCAAAAACAAAGTTTTCCGACAATGACGGACGTTTGAGATAACGAATTACTGGTATTTAAACTCCAAATTGTCTGACAGCGAAAAGATTCATCGATATGATGTTGAAGTGACTGACGAGATAATTCTAAGAAATACTTTTACGGAAAATGTAGGTTCACGTGGGCTAAAATACTAATTACAAGACAGTGTCTTTTCAAGAGCCATACTATTATCAGATTGTTTTGTACCATTTCTCTCGATCAAGACGTACTCAGCCATTTAATTAGAATAAGCAGACAGCCTACACGACTCAGAACAAACATTGCCACGGCTCCAAAACTTCAATCAGCAGCAACAGAAAAGAGAAGAGCGGCCTGAAATTGGAGAGAAAAAAACAGTAAGAGATGCTAATTTTGCACGTCAAACACACTTTTCTTAGTTTAGACGGTTTTATGCAACTGCAAATTTGAGTAAAAATGTAAGTTCCCCTTGTCGATTTTCTAAATATTACGTTTTTTTTAATGTTTTAAGTATTAAGTTTAACAGAAAATGTTGAAAAACACATTTTTATATTTACTATCATTTCAACGTAGGAGCATCCAGAGGAGGTACAACTACTTTTCTCGAGTACAATTAAGGGTTGAAGTCAACAAATGAAAACACGCTACTTTTCAGTGCAGTACTAAACCAAGTCGATGCTTCAATCTTCATCCCTCTGACGGCATCAGACTTCTCTTTCCTTCAGTACTGTCCACAGTTTTTTGAGTTGCATGTATAGTAAACCGAGTTCACAGTACCCTTGTTTTATAACGCTTACAGATCCCTGAGGTTTCTTTTTGTTTTAAATGTTTTTGTAAATAAATTGCGATACTTCAGTTTGAGTTTAAATACTTTTAAAATTAAGTCAGCTGAAAGACAATGGAATCAACATCCTTCAGATATCGTTAAGGGCATGTTAAAAAGACTGTTTCATTTTGACCCCTGAGAAACTGAAACAAGCAACAGATTTCCGTTCACATTGTCATCATGAGGTTGTATAGAACAGAATCAGATGACAATAAAAAACCCATCCTTGTAATATCACCGCCTCATGGTATACAATACATGCTAAAAGGCACTGGTAAAATGATCTGACATGTAATTACTTCACAGCACATATATCCAATGTAGCCTTCAGTATACAGCTTTTCGTTGGGAACAAGTTGCAGAGTTGCAGGTTCAGGTACAGTAAAGTGCAGCGGTAGAAAATCCTTTCAAGGGATTTCTACATCCTTCCCTTGTCTATGAATCTCGTTCTTGCACAAATACATATATACATTTTTATTTGAGTGCAGTAAATGCACTCATGTCATTAAAAGCAATTATAAACCCACTCATTAGAGAATTAAACCTATCTGCCTACCACCCTGCTACGTGTACACGCCAAAATTGGTTCTGTGCCGTATCACACATCGCTCTCAGCTAACAGAATGAAACACGCAGTTCAGCACTATTGCCATCAAGTTTAATTAGTTCCCAGTTTTTATTATCGGCGCTATCCTTTTAGTATCTTTGTCCGTTGCGCACACAAAAATATAAAAATTCTATAACGAAACTTTACTGATGCGGAAGATCATTACCGCCCGTAAACGGCGTACTGGAGGCATATCACTTATTTTCTGACATCACACACCTTGTACACATTTACACGGAGTGTACTGATTTCAAGAAACCAAGACAGTGTTTAGCTGCAGTAGAGACTCGCCTGTTCCTTTGCATGGACGGGAACCATTCTGGACTACCCAGATGGGAACTACGTGGCCAGTTTGGACAAAATTCTGAAATAGGGAGTAAGATCGCTGTAATTACGTTTATAACTGTAGAGTAGTGTAATATGGTCCACTGCAGCGTATAATTACTGGAGTTTAATAAATATACGAGTACATGAAAGAAAATGAAAATGACTGCTTAGGTTTTGCTGATGATGTAGGAATCTTAGCAGAGAACGTACAGGGTGCAATGAAACGGATAAACATTCTGTAATAGGTAACAGAAAAAGTGGATTACAAATTTCGTTTGAAAATACTGTATACACGATCAACGTTAAGGGTGTACCAAATTACATGGAATCAAAATATCGAAAAATTAAGGAAGTTTCAGAATTCAGATACTTGGGTAAACTACGCAAGTCAAGTAATCTGGACAAAGCATCTATCCATCATGAAAGGGGCAGAAAAATGGAACTGGCATTGCGCTTAACAAAGAACATCTAGAATAAGAAATATATTAAAACAAACACTGAGGCATTACAATGTGGTATTGAAAAGTGGATGTCTTTATGCCTCTGAATGGCTGGCCGTTAACATAGCCAAACAAATAAGCTGAAGAAAGAAGAAAGAAAGACAGAAAAATTCAAAAACTTTTTGGGTCCGAAGTACGAAAATGGGATTTGGAAGTTGAGAAGTGGTAAGAAAGTACCTGAAGAAAACTGAAAATGTGGTAGAGACAACGAGACAGCGAAGGATTACACTTTGTGGCCACTTAAAAAGAGCGCAGTGTGGGCGGTCTGGTCACTAGGTTCGTTCCACCTTCTAAGTCAGGGCTTAACAACTGGCCGGTTTTGAGCGCGAGTACTCGCGTCTGCTCAGGCACGTGCTCGCGAGCAGGTGCAAGGTCGCGGAGTAGGGATGGGGGGGGGAGGGAGGGGAAAGGCGCGCGGCGCGTTTGAATAGGGTCGCAGCGTGCCTATTGAATTCGCGCCGACTGTGTAACGTTTAAAGTACTACTATCAGCTCTAACAGTCACTTCGCTGGTTAAGAATCATGTCAAGTCGCCGTTGTGTAACCCCAACCATGCTTTCGCAGTTGAACCCCCACTGGGAGGAATTTTATCTGTTTACAGAAAAAGATGGTGTTGCAAAATGTTTAGTATGTCACAAAACGCTGAATTCTTTTAGGAAACTTAATTTGCAGCGACCACGCGAAAGACTACGGAAGTGGAAAATGTGATGGACCAGATCGTGCACAGGAAGTTATTAAAAGGAAGCTATCTGAAGAAGATCTGGACGACGAAGAAAAATCAACTGAGGCAGCTCTCAGAGTGAGATACAAAATTGCTTTGCTTTTAGCAAAATCCCTACGCCCCTTTACTGATGGCGATTTAGTAAAAGAATGTTTGGTAGTTGCAGCGGAACATTTGTGTCCATCTCAAGTTGAACAGTTTCGGATTGTGCCATTATCTAACATGACCATTATGCGTCGCATACAGGACATGGCAGACGACGTCCAGAGCCAGCTTGCAAATATCTGTAAAGATTTTATGGCGTATTCTCTAGCTCTGGACGAAAGTGTTGATATCACTGGAACAGCGCAGCTTGCCATATTTATTAGAGGTGTTAAAAGAGATCTTCAGGTGAGGGAGGAGCTCCTCGATGTAGTAGCCATGAAGAACACTACAACCGGAAGTGATATTTTAAGTAGTGTTGAAGAAAGTGTTGAAAATATAGGACTGTCGTGTAATTCTTTAGTTTCAGTGTCTACAGACGGTGCACCAGCGATGACAGGGAAAAAATTAGGTTTCGTTGCGCTGTTGAAGGAGAATATGCAAAAACTGACCGTACCGATTGAAATAAGGTGCGTTCACTGTGTGATCCACCAGGAAAACTTATGTGCAAAGAGTATCACTCTAAAAAATGTGATGAGTGTTGTTGTTCGTACAACCAATTATATAAGGAAGCATGGGCTACAACACAGGCAATTTAAAAGCTTTCTTGAGGATGTAGAAAGCCAGTATGGTAGCCTGCCTTATTACAGCGAGGTCCGCTGAGTTGGTCGTGGCGAATTATTAAATCGTTTTTTTTCCGTAATAGATTAGATAAATATGTTCATGGAAATAAATAACGTGTGTTCCTGAATTGAAAGAGCCTTCATGGTACTGTGATCTCGCGTCCTTAGCAGATTTAACTAGCCATCTGAATGCTTTGAACATTTCACTACAAGGTAAAGACCTGCTAATTACTCATTTCATAGATCTAATACGAGCTTTTAAAATGAAACTGACACTTTGGGTGAGTCAGCTGGAAACAGGACAGTGATTTTGATCTGTTCTCTCCATATTCAGCGAATATTGAAGAGATTCGTCCTGAGCTGCAACTAGAAATTATTGACCTGCAGTGTGACAGAGAATACAGAGAAATTTCAGAACAAGAAAAACATTTTGGAATTCTACAGACACTTCCCTCAGGACAGATTTCCTCGTTTGCACAAACTGGCGGCTACAATAATATCAATGTTCGGTTCCACGTATGATTGTGAACAACTGTTCTCTGCAATGAAATTTAACAAGACGCGTCTGAGAAACGCATTGTCTGATCGAAATTTAAACTGCACGCTGCGCCTGCAATGCGCAAGAACATTACTTCGAACATATACACTTCAGTGACACCTTTTATTGTGTTACAGTTCACAAATTAATACGAATGTAGATGCATACACTAAACTAATAAAATTATGTGGCGCGTGTACATTCTCCTTTATTTGTTTCATTTGTCGCAGTAATAATTCGTGAGTGATATCCCTGCGGGTGGCCGCGGATTTACATTGACTGGCGGCAGCCGTTGTGTGCCCCACGTGACTCTCCCCATTCTCCGCTCTAGTCCGGTAGTGGGGGTAGCGTGCTCGCGCTGCTCCGTGCTCGCGCCTTGCTGCTCACAGCTTGCTCCGCGAGCACGTATGTTGTGAAGCGCTGTTCTAAGTGTTCTGCGAATAAATCGGACACTGGTTGGAGAGTCAATTGGCACTATCCGCGCCAGACAGCTATGTTGTCTGAATAATTTTACAATTGGTTTTTCATCTTCTGATCGCTTTACTAGTCGATAAACGAGAGCATAATCTGTAAAGAACCTACGACGACTGATCAGATAGCCTCCTAAATCGTTTACACAGATCAGGAACCGCGGACGGCCCATGATACCTCCCTGGCGAATCCCAAATATTACTTCTATGCTACTCCATGGATTCCCATCACTTACTACTAACTGTGATCTCTCTAAACGGACATCACGAATCCAGTCGCATAACTGAAGCGATACTCCATAGGAACGCAAGGTGATTATAAGCCCCTAGTAATGAACGGTTTAAAAATCCTTTTGGAAGTCTAGAAATATGGAACCAATAGCACATGAAAGAATAAGGAGCTAGATGAGTTTCACAAGAACGATCTCTCCTGAATCCGTGCTATGTTTCAGTAGACTGCTCTCGGCTGCGGCATCTAAATGAAATGGGCACAAATAGAATATGCGTGAAGGCGCATAGTATACATATGTACACACAGCACAACCACAACTGACGGCATTCCGGGCAGGCAACATTGTGTTGGGACCTGTGCGACGAACGTGCAGCAAAAATTCTTGGTGTAATACTGCATCGGGGAAGCTGCTGTCACTGCCCTCTAGAGAGCAATCTCAAACTGTGGGTGGTGTGTGCGTGCGTGTGCTCGGTTCGGCTACAACGCGCCTCTCATGAATAAATGAGACATACGCGTTGGAATTTTCGTCCGCTAAGCTGGCTGCCCGTCAGATAATAGGATTACCGCCACATTCCTCTCTGCGGGACCTGGCGCTCTAGTACGTACAAAGCAGCGAGTGGCACGAACTGTGGGGGATTTCAAAGTCATGCCTTAGAGCTGTCAGAAAGTCGCTACAGAAGGGACAGGGCGTACGTTCTCCTCAACTCGTCCATCCGAAACCACGTATTTCAAAGCGTAACTTTCACAGCGGGACACCGTAAGATCCCGTCGAACGATTGCCCAACGCCTCCAAAGCCAGCAAGCCACCTTATTATGTGTGGCGGAGGGTACTTTGCGTATCATAGTCATTTTCTCCCTTTCCTGATCCAATCGCGTAGCGTCCTGTGGGAAGAATCATTTCTAGTGTGCCTCCGTGTCAGCTTGAATCTCTCTGATTTTACTTTCCGCTCTCTTGCGAGGAAGTGGTATATTGGTAGAGTCTTTACGCCGTAACGCACACCGCCCTTGCATTCCCTGCCACTGGAGTTGACGGGGCAACTCCGGGGCGCTAAATGAACACGTAGCGAAACGCAGTGCTCTTCGTTGCATCTTCAACATTTCCTCTATCAATCCAATCTAGTACAGATCGCAGAATGACGAGCAATATACATGTATTGCTCGAATCGGGGTTTTACAAGCTTCCTACTTTCTAGACGGACGCCTGCCGTTGTGGCCGAACGGTTCTAGGCGCTTCAGTCTGGAACCGCGCGACCGCTACGGTGGCAAGTTCGAATCCTGCCTCGGGCATGGATGTGTGCGATGTCCTTAGGTTGGTTAGGTTTAAGTAGTTCTAAGTTCTAGGGGACTGATGACCTCAGATGTTAAGTCCCAGAGTGCTCAGAGCCATTTGAACCATTTTTGAATTTGTGGACGGACTATACACCCTGAAAGATTTTTCCACCCGCTGTCTGGCATCCGCCTTACCCTCGATTATTCTTATGTGGTCGTTCCATTTCAATCTGCTCTGAACGCATATTCCAGATGTATTTTAAAGGATGTGACTGTTCGGCTACCGCGTAAACAAACAATGTATCTCTCTACCTACTGACACACAATTTTGTTGGAGAACTGACAATCGCTGTACCAAGCGTTAATCCCTTGCAAGAACGTAGGCGCTAGTTCCCTCCACTAAAAGGCACACCAGGCAGTATCAAGTCTGCCGTGGAACTGGTTACGGTTCGCACAGGGGAAGCTCATTCTATCGCTGATAGCGGCTTCATAAATTAAAAACAGCCCGTACAGTCTAATATGTAATTTACAGCCAATGTTGTGCTGACCAATTCACGGTATGCAAACATAACGACAAATATCAGCAATACTAAAGAAGCACCTTTAAGATTAACCGAAGAAGCTGGTTACAGCGAAGGTAGTTGCATGAAGGGGACAACTGCAATAAGAGAGACACGAAGTAATTGACTAAGCTAAATATTTGTAATTATACAGGCTGTATGATCTATACTACTAAATAATAATAAAAATTTAATAATGATAATAATACAACTGTAAAATTTCCTTGTCTGCTCTTAGTCTTAAGACGCTATCACCAAACCTACTACACGTATTTTGATGAGGTTTTTGGAGGTAAAATTGAGCACAGTTTGGAGCACGGTATAGGCTTTAGTTTACCAAAATCCGATCACGGAAAAAAAGATATCGTGATTTCAAGTATTACTATAACTTTCCTGTATATCTATCTGTGTGAACACGCAAATCTCGAAAACTACTACACGGATTTCATGAGGTTTCTCGATGGTAACTTCAGTATAGCATGGGCACCGTATAGGCTATGTTTGATCAAAATTGGATCATGGAAAAATGGTGCTCGTATATATTACAAAAATGTATGTATGTACCTATGTATGTTCCACATCTCTCCCGCAACCACTGGATCGATTTCAAGCAAACTAGATACACGTATCACTTATTGTCACGATAAGAACCAGCTGCCTATCAAACGGGGTGGGGAGGGGCGAGAGAAGGGGGGTGAAAATCAGCGTGTACCACGACACGCGAAACCCAGATTTCATTCATCAGTATTCGAGAACGGGAGCTCTAAGTGACTTGCAACAAACTCTACACAAAATTTCAAACATTCACGAAAAGCTTTCTACTTACAATACCCAGAAAACTGCGAAAGGAAGAAAAGTTTATCGCTTACTACTATTTCGCCATTCATGCAGTAAAACTGTCGCATCGGGCACGGTTTTCTAATTTATTACTTCTTTACTACTTAAAGTGTATTCGCGACACTTTTTGCAGACAGTTAGCCACATATGCCGCTGAATGTAACTGCAAAATTATATCACTATACAGCACACAGAGGGGGTTGGGGATGGGAGAGCAGGAGATGGGCAGAAAAAGGGAAGAATAAGAGATGGACAGGAAGATGGGTGAAGAGGAGATCACACATAGGAGAGAGGAGGAGATGGGCAGAGAATGAGGGAGGGGATGGAGGGGGTTCCCACAGAGGGAGGGGGGGCAGAGAAGATGGACAGAGAGAGAGGGAGGAGGAGACTGACTAATAGAATTGAAATAAACACAGACCCGGGCACGTGTACGTACGCCATACCGTGTCTAATCATTCACCTGCTGGCTACTGTTACACAGAGTTACATGTCCATAGAACGAACTGACCTTTTCTGTACTAAGGCTGCCCTATGAGCCACAGAGGACGAATAATAGCTTCGAGATGTTACACACCTGCAACAGAGAAAACATAGAATGTCACTAACTTGTAAAACGACAGCTACATTGGTGTATAGACAATTTAAAATTAAAATATATCTTAAAATTGGTTGAAATGGCTCTAGGCATTATGGGACTTAACATCTGAGGTCATCAGTCCCCTAGACTGAGAACTACTTAAACCTAACTAACCTAAGGACATCGCACACATCCATGCAGGAGGCAGGATTCGAACCTGCGACTGCAGCAGCAGCCGGCATATATCTGTTGTAAACTGAATAATTCATGGGTATGCTCTGAACGTGATGAACTGCCGTCGGCTGCCAAAGCCTCCGAGGTGCTTTTGTCTTCATATAGAGACGTGATAGAAGTGTGTCACTGGCGCCCGACATTTGTAGCAGCGGAAAGGTGGATCACGGCACATCGCTGCATTGCTTCCAGTGGGGAAGCAATGCTGAAAATCAACACCAGACACAACTGACCTCGGATACCGCAATCATTGTGTAATCTCATAGATCCTATGACCCGCCTTGCACCGATTACATTGCTCTATGAACAAAATGTTACGTAAATGAAATGAGTTAAACTTCCTTAATTCGGTGCTACTGACATTGTAAATGACTTTAAATAAGCATGTCAGCTCTAGCTTTCGAATTTCAGTTTTTACTAGTAATAACGTTTTTCTCCGCAAAATATGGAATCCCATATACAATCAATTTGCAAAACACTAACACGAATTACTTACAGAAGAATGGAAAAACTGGTAGAAGCCGACCTTGGGGAAAATCAATTTGGATTCCGGAGAAATGTAGGAACACGTCGGGCAATACAATACTGACTCTACCACTTACCTCAGCACATAGATTAAGGAAACACAAACCTACGTTTATGGCTTTTGTGGATTTGGAGACAAAAACGCTATTTACAACTCGGGCAGAAACCAGGCGCCAGTTATAAGAGTCGAGGGGCGTGAAAGATAAGCAGTCGTCGAGAAGGATTGTAGTCTATCCACTATGTTATTCACTCTATACACTGACCAAGCAGTAACGGAAGCCTAAGAAAAAGTTGGAGAAGGAAGTACAGTTCTGGATGACGGAGAAAGAAAAAAATTTAATTCTGTCAAGGGACAGCCACGGGCTTGGAAGAGCAGTTGAACGCAATGGACAGTGTCTTCAAGAGAGATTATAAGATGAACAACAATAGTAAAACTAAAATATTGTAACTTAGTCGAATCAAATCAGGCGATGCTAAGGAAAGTAGATGAGCTTTCCTACTAGGGCAGTAAAATAACATGCGATGGCCAAAGTAGAGAACATATAAAATGTAGACTGGCAATGTCGGGAAAAGCATTTCTGAAGAAGAGAAATTTCCCAACATCGAATACAGATTTAAGCATTAGGAGGTTTTTCTGAAGGCATTTCTCTGGAGCGTAGCCTCGTACGGAACTGAAATGCAGACGATGAACAGATTAGACAAGAAGAAAATACAGGCTTTTGAAATGTGGTGCTGAAGAGTAATGGGTACATCACGTACTGAACAGAATTATGAAGAAAGGAAATTTATTGCATAATTTGAGAAAAAGAAGGGACGCATTTTGAGACATCGAGGGATCAGCAGTTCAGTACTGGAGGAAGTTGGAGTGTGAAAATTGTAGAGGGAGACCAAGAAATGAATATAGTAAACAGTCAGAAGGATGTAGGTAGCAGCAGTTATTCGGAGATGAAGAGGCCTGCAGAGGATAGAGTAGCATGGAAAGCTGTAACAAACCAGTCTTCCGACGGCAACCATACCTCAGCATGTTATCATTTTCATATAACATAATCATCACCTGATTGGGTACATCTACGAACATGTCTATGACGTCTGCAGTAGATTTATGGTCACGTAAGAGTATTGTGACACGTATTATAAATAACACAGTGGTCTTGTTTCGACGTTTGCGCCGAAGTAACATTCGTGTCTAGAAAGTGTTGGAATTATGCCTTCTATTTAAAAAACGCATTTCTTATATTTTGGATGAAATATTGGGGAATTGAATAAAAAATAGGCACCAAATGTATCTGCACTGCGTGTTCGTTCAACCTGAATCTATTGATGAATAGGAAGGAACGTCACTGAGCCTCTGGAGTTCCGATGATTTGGAGGGAGCCCACCGACCATACTATGGACTGCCATTTTTAAAGCCCCCCTCCCTACAAACAAAGGAATCTCCGGCAAGAAAAAATCAACAGCTGTATACCTAATATGCCCTCAGCAATTCGGTCTGTATATCATGACAACGATCTTTCTGTTCGTGAATCCCCAGAAAATGCTTATGATGAGCTATGATGAAGATGGCAGTGCGTCCATAACTGAAGATGAGGATGAACTGCCATCAAATTCTAAAAATGCAGAGTTCTCTCCAAGCACATAATCCTCGAATCACAAGATGACACAAGGGGTCTCAATGTGTTCATTTACATCCATCTGGATCTAGAACATCCTAAAAATGTGGCAGTACTTTTCGTATCACGGTTACAACAATGAAAGAATCTAGATGACTGCGTGAAAGTGACAACATTTCGCACTTGAAATAAATAACGGACCTGAGCAGTTTAAAGACGTAATTGGGCTGATGGAGGCATTGAATATGAAAAGCACAGTTCTGATCAATGGCGACAGTTTATCGATGGTTCGAAAACAAGTCATAAATCAGTACAGTGAAAGCAGGGAAGCCTTAAAGCAGTACTTTTAGATAACGGAAACGAGTTTCCTTCCCTTCCTGTGGCAGTACAAAACAAACACATACAAACACGAGAAACATCCTGATAGCAGCAGATTAGAGGAGATACCAGAGGGAAGAATGCGAGGATTTTGAAGTTCTTCATTTTTTGGGGAAATACGTCAACACCAAATACCGTCGTTGCCTTTGCGAGTGGAATAGCCGTGCTATAAAGCATACTATCTCAGGAACGTTGGCTCACGAGTTAGTAACAGCTCGAACAAAAAGGTACTGTGTGAACCATTGATAGAGTGAAACAAAGGCGGATGGTGTGTGTTATGTCCGCACTATAACACAACAAATATTCCGTGATAACCGAATTTATTTGACCTTGTGTCACTCAAAACAAAACTTAAGTTCGACTACACAACACTTCGCTGGCTGTAGCGCCAAGGAGAAATCAGAGTCACTATTAGAGAATACAAGTCCAAACCACTGCCAACCAGTCGATACCGACGCGTCGCAAGTTTCCAGCCATGGAGGCCACTGTACGGTTCGGTCGTCGTGAATCCTGCAGCCGGTTAGTAACACAGTGATCGGCGAAGATTGAACAGGTCAAACGGGCTCGGAGAGCTCGCTTAAATCCGCAGGTCCGGCCAATCAGAGTGTCGGTAAATGGCGCTCTTATACGGTTGCTCACTCTGATGGCAAGGGCAGCGCCGCCAGGGTAACCCGTATCGATAGTGGTGTGTACGCTGCCGCTAACCCCGCGACGACACGTTCACTGGCGCCTGTTGTTGACATCGCCAGCGGTACTCGCTGTGTTCCGCGCGTGTTGTAGCACGCCGCACCGAGGTGACGGCTGCTGTGCGGCGGCCGATACGACAGTGTGGTGTGCTATACCAATAGTTTAAGCTGTATACTGTTTGATATCACAGATGTATTTCCGCCGGCCGAAGTGGGCGAGCGGTTAAAGGCGCTACAGTCTGGAACCGCACGACCGCTACGGTCGCAGGTTCGAATCCTGCCTCGGGCATGGATGTGTGTGATGTCCTTAGGTTAGTTAGGTTTAAGTAGTTCTAAGTTCTAGGGGACTGATGACCTTCGAAGTTACGTCCCATAGTGCTCAGAGCCATTTCAACAGATGTATTTCCACCAAACTGTGGTGATGTGGGCGATAAACATAGTGAGCGCATCCACCCGCATATTTCAGTGATGGAACACACAAATAAGGGAAATGGACTGCGGCCGTGTTACGGGATTATGGGTCTAGGGGGCGCACTTGCAACGTAGTAC
The DNA here is from genome assembly GCF_023864275.1 of Schistocerca cancellata. Classification (NCBI taxonomy): domain Eukaryota; kingdom Metazoa; phylum Arthropoda; class Insecta; order Orthoptera; family Acrididae; genus Schistocerca; species Schistocerca cancellata. Next base: position 135,039,302 of record NC_064635.1, read on the forward strand.
CAGAGACAGGCCAGAAAAGAAGGTAAGTGCCGTGGGCGGCGTCTTTTCGCGTGATGTCGATCGGCCCCTCAAGTTGACCGCACTGCTGGTTGCGACAGTGGGAAGAGCGGTTGATCCGCCACCAGAGGGAAGAGCGCATTGTGTGACGCGGTATTTTTATTAATCTTGCGGTATCAGCGGAGGCACTAGGCTGAGTTACGTCGTGTACGTATGGGGCCTGTTTGAAACGGCAAAAGCCGCATGTAATTTAAGTCACGTCTGTGAGGTGGTAGTTAAAGCTTCATTTATTGCACCGTGTGTGGAAGAGTCATCTCGTAATACCGAGACAGTCTGTTGTGTATATGTATAATTTGTAAATGTATTTTGATGTCCAGTGCCTAATGTGTTACAGAAAGGGGACCTTGTAATTCTACCTGATTATTTTGTGTATTTCTCTACTCAAACTAACGGATCATTGTTACTAAAAACTTTGTTATCCATAAGTAATGCTAGTTAGGCTGGCCTGCCGTTTAGTCTAGTCATCTTTCTTCTTTGGATTTGGTTCCGTTACCACCTGCAATCTCATCTTACAGAAAGACTATGGTATTGTCCGACAGCTGTATACTGGTAGTTTGTAATTGTTAAAGAGTGGGGGGGGGGGGGGGTGTGTGATTAGGCTTGGTGGTTCCATACTAGTAAATAAGTGCTCCGATATTTTTGTGGACCACCGCTCTGAATAAGTTTTAATTTTCAGTTTAGTGGTTTCCGCAGTAACAAATTATATTTCTACCTGCGTTTTGTTTTAAACGGTTATCTGGCCGGCAGCTGTTTTATTAATTCATTCGTTCATTCTTTTATTAAATTCGGCTACCAGTTGGTTATTTATTACTCGTTTAAATTGTGCCACAGGGCCTTTCTGTAAGTGGAACTGTGAATGTGGTGGTCGGTTGCTGATCACCAATGACTTGTTATTCCTTTAAACTTTGCTGCTACTTGCTTTCAAAAGGTCTAACTGTAAACTGGATGAACACTTGTCGCTTTACTTCTTTTCGTACTAATTACGCTTGCAAAAATTTTGATTATTTAAATAAAGTGATTTGTTTAAATTTAAATAAGGTTATTTTGCTTCAGCACGTTGCCACTCATCACCACCTTCTTATCACTTTCAGGGTAATTAATTCTTTGTCCAGAAAAATGAGATCTAGTAAATGAATTTAAACATTATTCTCGCGACCAGTGACTCTAAAATACATACTGGAAACACTTCGAAATTTATACGGTACATGCGAGTTCCTTGATATCAATTGTATTAGGTACAGATATACTACCCATTAGGTGTTAAGATTTCCTCCAACGCTATGTCGCACTTTACTGAATACAGGAGTGAGGAACAAATGCTGTTAATGAAGAGAAATTCATGATATTAATTTTTTTCTACATCTAATACCAAATTCTAAAAATAATAGATAACTTTGTTGCTGTAGTTGCAACGTCGGTTGCTAACAGTAGATCTGAACACAGAAATACAGGGTGTTCCAAAAAGGTACGGCCAAATTTTCAGGAAACATTCCTCACACACAAAGAAAGGAAATATGTTATGTGGACATGTGTCTAGAAACGCTTACTTTCCATGTTAGAGCTCATTTTATTACTTCTCTTCAAATCACATTAATCATGGAATGGAAACACACAGCAACAGAACGCACCAGAGTGACTTCAAACACTTTGTTACAGGAAATGTTCAAAATGTCCTCCGTTAGCGAGGATACATGCATCCACCCTCCGTCGCATGGAATCCCTGATGCGCTGATGCAGCACTGGAGAATGGCGTATTGTATCACTGCCGTCCACAATACGAGCACGAAGAGTCTCTACGTTTGGTACCGGGGTTGCGTAGATGAGAGCTTTCAAATGCCCCCATAAATGAAAGTCAAGAGGGTTGAGGTCAGGAGAGCGTGGAGGCCATGGAATTGGTCCGCCTCTACCAATCCATCGGTCGCCGAATCTGTTGTTGAGAAGCGTACGAACACTTCGACTGAAATGTGCAGGAGCTCCATTGTGCATGAACCACATGTTGTGTCGTACTTGTAAAGTCACATGTTCTAGCAGCACAGGTAGACTATCCCGTATGAAATCATGATAACGTGTTCCATTGAGCGTAGGTGGACGAAACTAAAATGAACTCTAACACGGAAATTAAGCGTTTCCAGACACATGTCCACATGACATCTTTTCTTTATTTGTGTGTGAGGAATGTTTTCTGAAAGTTTGGCCATACCTTTTTGTAACACCCTGTATATACAGATCTTTTGTTGGTGCCTTGTCCCGCGATTTCGGCAGGGTCGGCATAGTTAAAACGGATTTGGCAAGGTTAATTTTAAGGGGTGGCCGGATGCCCTTCCTGCCGCCACCCTCTACCCCCCCCCCCCCCCCCGGGACGGAATTAGTGTACCCAAGCTGCCTGCGTGTAGTGTAATCCATGGAATAATGCGAGTGGGTTCATATATCTGAGAGTCGTGTATCTGTGGCGGAACATCCCGGTATTCGCCTAACAGGATGTGGAAAACCGCCTAAAAACCACATCCAGGATGACCGGCACACCGGCTGACGACGGTAATCCGCCGGGCGGATTCGATCCCGGGGCCGGCGCGCCAGGAAGCAGCGCATTAGCGCTCTCGGCTAACCTGGCGGGTTACAGACATATATACAGATACAAGGGATGTCAATTTTGACTCCCCCCCCCCCCAAATTCTACAAGTCCCTCCAGATCCTTGACCGTCATGTACTCCGCCTCGCCTTCTGTATACATCTCCCGTCCCCCACACGGATCCTCTATGACCTCATTCCTTTCCCCCATCTGCTCCTATTCCTCGAACATATCCGCATCATCTACACCTCCCGCCGCATTGATCCCCCTCACCCCCTGGTTGCTCCTCTCCTCTCCCGTCCCCGCCCCCAGCGACGTCTTCACTGTTGTGTCCCCCCTACCCTCCATCTCTACACCCTTCATCTCCTTTCCCAAGGTGGCTTCCGTCAACTCCCCCTCCTGGATGATGCCCTCTCTCTCTCTCCATTTATCCTTCCTATCAACTCTGATCCTTACTCCCCCTCCTTTCCTCTGTCATTTTCCCGGGCTCCCTCTCCGCCCCTTCCATCCTCTTTTTTCCCACCTCCCCTCTCCCTGCCTCCCCCCCCCCTGTCTCCCCCGAGTCCTTTTGCATTTCCCTCCTCTGCCTTTTGCCAATTCCTCTCGCCTCTGCCCTTCCCCTCTATCCCCACATGAGTCCTCTCGCTCCTTTGGTCCCCCCCCCCCCAACCCCATCAGCCCTTGGCTAGGGAGTGTCATCTTTGTGCCGACATTTTCGTGCAGTGTTTTACAGTGAGTGTTCTGTGTTGTGTGTCTTTTGGGAAGTGTTGCGAACGGCCATAATACTGCCGCTGGGTGTGATTTTTTTTAATCTCTTGCGAACAGAAACCAGACTGTCGCCATGATTTTTTAAATTGTGTGTCTACTATGTTACTTGTTTGTTACCTGTGTATTTTTAACTTTGCCAACCCCTTTGCTTTCTGTTTTAACTTTCCACAATTTTCCGCCATTTTACACTTTAAGTCGCCGTTTTATCGCCTGTTTTTCTTGTTTCTTTTCTTCTTACGTTTATAAAAAAATCTGTAGGCTGTAGAGCAGCGTACTAAGCTGCTGCCAGCCCGCCCCCTTAGGGGGGAATTGAAATTCAATAAAGGAAGGGAAAAAAAGTCAATTTTGGCACTTGTGCAGATAACCGAGGCCATGAGCGGGCACCACAGCTAGGGTACACACGAGTACCCCCCAGTCCTGGCCGCAGGTGGCCCGTGCACACAGCCGCACGCCAAGCTGCTGCGGCTTGCGGCTGCGGAGCTGCTCAGCCTAGTAGCTTTCTGCGTACATCAAAACAAGCACTCGAGTTAAGCTCATTCCCTTCCTTCAGCAGTAATTACGGCTGCCGTTTACTGTGTACATAACTTTCCATTTCTTCGAGTAGGTTCGGTAATTATCCCCTTGGTGTCTTAAGTAACACTTCCGTGTTATCCTCTATGTTTCCTGCCACGTGTTTTTCTCCATCCAAATGTGTACCGAAAGCTGTCTAAACCGCGTCTTCATTTTACTTCCCGCATGACCGATATAAAACTTGTCACAGTATTGCCAGTTGATATTACAGACGCCAGATGCCAAACGTTTGTTTCCGTGGCCAACTTTGTGGCGTAGCCTAGAACCGATTGTCAGTGTTTTGTTTATTACCTTACAGTACGGTTATGGTTCAAATGTTCCGTCATGCTGGATGGTTTAGATTTATGGACGTGATGTTATTTTTGAACGTTTTGTTCTGCCTTTCACACAACAGTGTGCTATTTACTTGGCCAGGCTAGGAGCTCTCTATTATTGCTCTTTACATCTTTTACGTGGATTTTAAGTATGGATCTAATTCCACATGTTGCATGTATGTTCATATTTTGTTTTCAGACGTTCGTTCTACCATGTGAAGTAATATTAATTAACGATACTGGTTACTCATGTGCCGTTGCTGCAGTGCCCTTTCATGGCCTCAATTATTTGTATGAAGATCAGACGTATCCAGGCTACCGCCGGATCTTACTATGTAGGTAGCTGTACAGAACGTTGATACCTACATCAGAATATTTAATGCTATGTAAGGCTGGTGGGCATGGCTGTTAATAAAACCAACTTTTTTTTTTCTTATGTATCACCTGGCCTGTTAAAGATTTTGCTTCAGCTAAATGAACTTAGGTGGTTAAACCACGTTTTATTTATTTAGTGATTTGTAACAGATCTGAAGATGGCAGTCGCCGAAACCGGTAATAGTGCACTGTAAAAAGAAATGTGTGATCAAGGCGGACTTTTATAAATAAATCATCAAAGTTTCCGGTCGAAGGACGTACAGTGCAGAATCGGTACGCCAATCACGCAAAATCCAAGTGAGAACTGAAGCTATCATCGCACCGACACACCAGGTTGAAGATACACTTTTGGCAAAAGACGCTGTCCTGCTACGTGAAGGAGTCTGTAACTGAGAATATACGTTTGGAGCACAGAATAGTACGATAGTGAACCATGGACTGTGGGAAAACCGGAACAGAAGAGAATCGAAGCATTTGACATGTGGTGCTACAGACGATAGTTGAAAATTAGGTGGACTGATAAGGTAAAGAAACGGGAGGGTTCAGCGCAGAATGGGAGACGAAAAGGAAAATGTGGGAAAAACACTGACAACGAGTAGGAACAGGATGATAGGACATCTGTTATCACATCAGGGAATGACTTCCATGGTACTAGAGGGAGCTGTCGAGGGCATAAACTGTACAGGAACACAGAAATTGGAACGTATCGGGCAAATAATTCAGGACGTAGGTTGCAAGTGCTACTCTGAGATGAAGAAATTGGCACAAGAGAGGAATTCGTGGCAAACTGCATCAAAGCAATCAGAAGACTGATGACTAAATTTTAAAAAAGCAATAAAAAACAGTCTGCTTCACATCCTCGTCCGACAGGAATTGTCGACCCTTCAATGGCTTTCCGTAAGTAACCGAAGGCGTGATAGTCGCATGGGGAGAGATAAAAGACTACAAGACGGATGCTCGAGTGCCTACCACTTGAGTTGGCCTAACTTCAGCGTTACGACATATGCGATACTGGGCGCTGTCATGACACAGCAGTACCCGTTTCGCAGTTTTCCCGAACCCTTCACCTCAATTTGTCCAGCGTTGGGCAGTAACATTTTATCCGTAATGGATGAGACCGGCCTCACACAGACCGATCGACGTATCGAACCGCAACCAGCACCTTTCCACAACTGTAATTCTCGACAGGGATGCTGCCCCATAGACATTCTTCATTCTCCGATGGATGTCTACCGGTGTCTTGTTCTTCGGCAGCCAAGAAAAGAATAACAGCACGCTGGTCCCGTTTGGGCACTCCGTCCTCAGGCCACGAGTGGCCTACCGGGACCATCCGACCGCCGTGTCATCCTCAGCTGATGATGCGGACAGGAGGGGCGTGGGGTCAGCACATCGCTCTCCCAGTCGTTATGGTGGTATTCTTGACCGAAGCCGCTAGTATTCGGTCGAGTAGCTCCTCAATTGGCATCACGAGGCTGAGTGCACCCCGAAAAATAGCAACAGCGCATGGCGGCCTGGATGGTTACCCATGCAAGTGCCGACCACGCCCGACAGCGCTTAATTTCGGTGATCTCACGGGAACTGGTGTATCCAGTTTAGGCCCATCTGGTAATAAAGTAGCCGTGTTTCACGTTTCCACATGTAACGCTCGCAGGTCAGAAAAGCGCGAATACCACACAAATTCCTTGGCTACGTGTCAGTACTTCCATACCCGCATCGGAGTCGCGCTACGTTAGATAGAAGCTTCAGCATCGCCGAGAAGCGGAAACTGTTATATCACTCCGTATGTGTAGGTAGTATTGTAGTTAGACACGTCCACGGATAAATAAATACTAACCGTACTAGTAGAGGGAGGGCGCAGGCACCCTGTGGAATGCCGGCAGGTGATGTAGCGAAGGAAAAGTGCCAGGGAGGGAAGAATAAATTCGGCCCGCAGCAACCAGGGCACGGTGAGGACGTGGCGGCCGGAGGCCCGGCCGGCTAGCTGTGGGTAACGGAGCGGCGGCGGCTTCTTTCAGCGCTGCGCCGCCGGCGGTTTTCCTCGGGCCCGCAATCTCTATGCTAAGCAGGCGGCCGCGTCGCCATGGCAACCCGCGCCGGGGAGCAAGTGGATGGATACGCCGCGCCTGGAGCCTGAAGAACACTCGGAAAACAGGGCCGGCCCGCGCTAAGCGGGACCTGCCTAGAATTCATTACGCGGGCCGGCCGGGACGTCGTCGCATCTCGAGATAAAACATCTGTCGCGTGCCGTCCTCTCCCGGTAAAACTGCGCCTTCTTTCATCTCCACAAACACTTCCTACTTCTCGGTTCCGAGTAGTAAAAAACCTCTCGCCTCTGATGACAAAGAGGCGTGTACCGTTCCGCGGGAAGTTGCGCACCTCGTAATCCAGACACAACCCGCTCTGTGTAACGAGAAAAATGTTACGTACAGCACTATAACACCAGCGCTTGTTGTTACCAGATCTTTTACGACGTACAATCAAGGAATGAAAATATTTATACGAGGAAAAGCTTGCAGCACACTCGAGAGAAAACGAGACAAGTTTAGATTAGGTAAAAAAAAATCCCACTGAAGTAAAAAATACTTTTATTAATATTACAATAGACACTGACGTGACAAAAGTCATGACACAGTAGCGATCGGCCGGCCGCTGTGGCGGTTCAGACTAGAACCACGCGGCTGCTACGGTCACAGGTTCGAATCCTGCCTCGGGTCTGGATGTGTGTGATGTCGTTAGGTTAGTTAGGTTTAAGCAGTTCTAAGTCCAGGGGACTGATGACCTCAGATGTTAAGTCCCATAGTGCTTAGACCCATTTGAACCAAGTAGCCATAAACACATACACAGATGGCAGTAGTATCGCGTACACGAGGTATAAAAGGGCAGTGAGTGCAGTGGCGGACCTGTCATTTGTACTCAAGTGATTATGACCGCACGACGAGGATTAACTGATAAGAACGCGGAATTGTGGTTGGATCTAGACACATGGGACATCCCATTTCGGAAATCGTTACAGATTTTAATATTCCGAGATTCACAGTGTCAAGAGTGTGCCGAGATACCACATTTCAAGCATCACCTCTCGCCGCGGACAACGCAGTGGCAGACTGCGTCCACTTAACGGCCGTGAGCCGCGGCGTTTGCGTAGAGCTGTCAGTGCTAACAGACAAGCAATAGCGCGTGGCATAACCGCAGAAATCAATGTGGGACGTACGGCGAACGTATCCCGTGGGACAGTGCGCCGAAATTTGGCGTTAATGCGCTATGGCAGCAGACGACCACGCGCGTGTCTACGATAACAGCACATCGCCTGCAGCGCCTGTCCTGAGCTGGAGACGACAACGGTTGGACCGCAGACGATTGGAAAACCGTGGGCTGGTCAGATGAGTCCCGGTTACAGTTGCTGAGAGGTGATAGCAGGGATCGAGTGTGGCGCAGACCCCACGAACGCAAGGAAACAAGGAGTCAACAACGGTCTCTGTAAGCTGGTCATGGGCTGCGTCTACATGCAACGGAGTGGATCCTCTGTTCTGTTCGGTTAGGAGACCGTGTACAGTCACTGATGTACTCTATGTTCCCAAACAACTATGCGATTTTTATGGATGACAATGCGCCATGCCACAGTTGGTAGCTATTGGTTTGGAGATACTTGAAACAGTTCGAGCCGGTAGCGTTCTCGCTTCCCGCGCCCGGGTTCGATTCCCGGCGGGGTCAGGGATTTTCTCTGCCTAGTGATGACTGGGTGTTGTGTGATGTCCTTAGGTTAGTTAGGTTTAAGTAGTTCTAAGTTCTAGGGGACTGATGACCATAGATGTTAAGTCCCATAGTGCTCAGAGCCCTTTGAACCATTTTTGAACAGTTTGAGCGAATGATTTGGCCATCCAGATCGGCCGACATGAATCCCACCGATCATTTATTGGACATGATCTGGAGACCACTTTTTTGCACGAAATCCTGCGCCGCCAACACTTTCGCCATTATGGACGGTTATACAGGCAGCATGGCTCAATATTTCTGCAGGGGACTTTCAACGTCTTATCGAGTCCATGCCACGCCGAGTTTCTGCACTGCGCCGGGCGAAAGCAGGTGCGCCAAGATATTGGGAGGTATCGCGTGACTTGTCAACCCACCTGACAGGCCAGGAATATATTCGTAGGCTGTAACTTACAGACATCGACAGCGCTTGGCGACGTGTCTCTTAAATTCTGCGAAATTCAAAAGATGCTTATGGTTTCTGCTTCGGCGATTTTAATTACTCTGACCAAACGCATTTCGGTAGCACGCTGCCACCTTCAGGTAGCCGAGCGTTACATTATTTTCGTTGGTACTCACGTCTTCGTGACACGGTGACTTAGCGAATGTGCGATGGTTTTGTATTTTTTTAAAAAAAAAAGAAAGACACTAAAACGTACTTAGTAGTCCCAGAATCTAACTGCTAAATTGCTAATCCCGGGCACGGTAACAGGTGCAATTTACTCATCTGAACGCTTTCCAGGGCGTACAAAAATTTGAATTTAAGTATTTCATACAGTATTCTTCAAATTTAAAATGCTGTCACAATTTTCTCATTGACAGGTACAATCTTACGTTATAAGATTTAACATAATTAGACAGGTGTTACAGTGACAAGCTATGTAGCGGCATATGTCTTGAGGCACCGTAAATCACGGTGAAAAATTACCCAGACTCTGTTCATCCAGTATATGAGAATGAGAGCACTTGGCATTTCCAAAAAGCTTTCCACATTATGTCGAACCTTTAAAAACCTCTTTCTCGCCAACAACCTCCACTAAATGGTGAAACTAAGAAAATTCTTCGCTTACTACGTTTCCGCTGCTCATGCAATAAAACTGCACCAGTTATTACTTCTTTACTACTAGCTGTATTTTGTATACACATTTTGCAACTAGTGTCCACGCATACCATTGAATGCTCCCGCAAAAATTATCACTGGACGAGACATAGTTCGATGGCGACGACATTTCATACTTAGGAGTCCGAGTCCGTACCGAACCACGGATGGGATTTTTCGATATACTAGCTGAGTATCCGGGATTGCCCAGGTATGTATTTATTGGCTCTGAGCAGTATGGGACTTAACATCTATGGTCATCAGTCCCCTAGAACTTAGAACTACTTAAACCTAACTAACCTAAGGACATGTATTTATTCCGTAGTTCTATTAGCGCATATCGTCCAACGCCTCTCTTCGTCCATTTCCTCCTACCCCCCTCTCTCTGTCCATCTGCTCCTTCCCCCTCTTATCTATCCCTCTAATTCCAACTCCTCTTCCCCCTCTTTTTCTCCTCCTCCTCCTCACCCTCTCTGTTCACACGCTCCTCTCCCTTTCTCTGTTCAGCTTGTCGACTCTCGTCTCCACGTTCACTTCGCCCTCACGCTCTCTCTTCCATCCCCCCCTCCCTCCACGTAATCACCTCCACCCTAATAGGAGGCTGGTGGTTGTTACCGCCACAGTATTTCTTTCCGAACAGTACCCAATCATGTGTACCAAATTTGACTAAAACCATTCCAGGCATTTAGGATGAGCTTTTTATCAATGACTTTGCCCGCGTACGCACATATTAAATATATTTAACATATTTCACACCTATCTGTACAGATATTTCACCTGTACCTGTAGCGAATTTCGTTCTGCAGTTTTATTTTCAGGCAGATCAATGTTTAAGATGTCGTATCTCCTGGAACTGTATGTTGTACAATGATATAATTTGCAGGTACATCCAGTGATAAATGTGTCTGCAACTACAGTTAGCAGTAAAGAAGTAATAAATTGAAACGTCATGGTTCATTCTGCAGTTTTACTGCATGAACAGCGAAAATGTAGTAAGCGATAAACGTTTCTTCCTTATGACATTTTGTGGGGGTTTGTCGGCGAAAACAAGTCTGGCAAATGTTTGAAATTATGTGTGAAGTTCGTGGCAACTCATCGAGTGCTCCCATCCTCAAATACTGGATGGCTGAAGTACGAGTATTCGCGGGTCCTGGGCTGCAGTGCTTTTTCACCCCCATCCCTTTCATAGGTAGATGATTCTGAACACCACTGCATTTCTTTCCAGAGAGTGAGTGATATGTGCACCAAGTTTGATTGAAATCGGTCCAGTGGTCTCGGTGGAGATATGGAACACACACAGACTTAAATCCATTTATACAATATGCATGAATATATGGATCCATAACCTATGAGCTGCAGCCACAGATATCCGTTGACGACACATCTGTTAATAACTTAAAATAATGTCCGCCCCTGGTAGATGAGTGGTCAGCGTGACGGAATGTCACACCTAATAGCTCGGGTTCGATTCCCGGCTGGGTTAGAGATTTAAAAAAAAAAAGGAGAGAGAGAGAGAGAGAGAGAGAGAGAGAGAGAGAGAGAAGAAGAAGAAGAAGAAGAAATCAAATGGATGTAAACAAATAGAGCCCGCTTCCACGGGCAACGGTGTTAAGTGGGGACGGGAGCCGGTGTGGTGTCACACACCGGACCCCGGACCCAGTCACAGCGGCTAAGTGGCAACATACGACCCACCATAAGAAATTAGACGGTGGGTCATAAAATATAAGCAGCTAGTGAAAAAAAAGTGTCCTTATCATCATCATTTTCATCCCCATCGACATGCAAGTAGCCGCAGTGGCGTCAACTCGAAAGACTTGCACCAGACGAACGGTCTACCCGACGGGAGGCCCTAGCCACACAGCAATTCCATTTCCACTTAAAATAATCTAAATTTCCAGTAATGCACACGTCGTCTGCTTTTAATTAGTATGACCTGTTGCGTTTCGGTAACACCCTGTCATAATCAGGTAGCCGGCTGGTAAATTTTTCCCGTTGGTACGCAATGCTACTAAGTACCATGATTTAGAAGCCAAGAGTAGCGTGAGCGAAATTCTGAGCTTAAAATTTAGAAGCCAATCCAGTACGGAAGAACAAATATTACTACACAGTATTTAGGTATTGCAAACGATCGGGCGATTCTCTGTCGCGACATTCAAACAGCACAAAAACAGTTAGCAATTGTTATCGACGCAATAGAAAGAGCAGGGCTCCAACGATCATTTGAAAAAACAAAAGACCCGCGTACATCCTGAGACAGAAAAATCTAAAACCTAAACACGAAAAATTCGAGAGAGTTCCTCAGCGCAGTCGAAACCATTCAGGGCAAGACAGTCATCAAATCATTGTGTCTTTATGAGGCTCAGACAGTAATGTTAAAGAGAAGAGAGACACTGAAGAAATCGAAAACTTCACGTGCGAATTATTTACTGAAGAAGGAACGTACACACTATTCTGAACTACAGAACAGATCGTTGTAATAACACAATGTAATATACCACACAGAAAAATGTTTAGGCACAACACAATAGCTCTGACGGGGAAAGAGCCCTTTCTGAAAGAGTGAAATAAATATAGGCACAAAGGAAAGCTGAAACAAAAGCTTGTACATCACGCGGTGCACTGACGTCCAAACGTGGATAATAATTGTAATAATAATAAAGTAAAGAGATATTTTAAAAAAGGACTGGCGATGTTTATTTCACATCGTCTCGTGCTCTCGTCTTTGACGGGCGCTTCTGATTTACGACAGTCTAGCACATGTCCGTCGAATGCGGTAAGAGGGATGCACGGCAGTGGGTCAGAAACAAAGGGTAGCCCACATTCTGATGGTAACGGCCGGCCTTGCCGCCTCACGCGTAAATAAGAGATTCCGCACAATGGCGCGCGTGTGTGCCCGAGTGTAAGCTTTCTGCAAATATTGACTCGTAAAATTCCCCCGTGTGCTGAAGGGGTTTTGTTCTGCCCGAGAGCTTGCGGACTAAAAGACGTTGTCTCCTAGGCACTCCACTCGCGAGTGATGAAGCTGTGCAGCTGTTGTCTTCCCGCGGCGCAATGTTCACTTGTCAAGCGGCAGCTATCTACGGCACGGACGGCTTCTCACGTACTCATTCCATAAGCCTCGCGAGTGTCAGGGCGACCTGCACAGCGCAGAGAGTACTTCTGCTGTACATCATCTGTCCGAAGAGTATACTGAACTTCAAAACTACCGCCTACATCCATATAATTGCCACTAAGGCCCTACAATTCCCCAGCCACCTACTTGCTTTGACAATTTACTTCACTTTTGCCTTGACTATTTCGGCAGTTTTCTTTTCACATGTACACTATAATCCACATGCGATATGGTGAAAATTATTCTCTGCTATGGTTTAGCAAGTTGCTCTACCCAGCAGCAGTCTGTGCCCTCTAAACGGAAATATACCCAGGTCGCAGACTACCAACTGATCAGACCTTCTATATTCATCGATATGATGGTCAACTGTGGTCCTGAAAAGGGCCAAGATGATGTTTCTGGTGTGAAAGGATCAGCCGCCAGAGAACCCTTACGCCCAGGGTACGCCCGATTGCAAGTCTTATCTTGGTCGGAAATCACTGCAATCTGAGAACATCCGAGAAGCTCATCATTTCACCAGGGAAGGCAAGGCTGGAGTTATGGAAGGAGTCGACGCCTCACCTGCAGACGCCAGAAGCTGAAGAACTGCCATCTGCACACAAGGAGAGCTGGCTGGTGTGGAAATCTTTAAACAGATTACGATCAGAAGTTGGACGATCCAGAGACAACCTGAAGAGATGGGCCTTCATAACAGAAGATACGTCCTGTGATTGTGGACAAGAACAGACCACAAGCCACATGCTCCAGTGCCTTTTGTGCCCTACATCCTGCACGGAGATTGATCTCCCGCAAGCCACTCCAAGCGCCTTGGAGGTTGCAAAGTACTGGGCACATGTAATATAAATTCAATTTATATATATATATATATATATATATATATTGATGTGTATGGCTACTGTAAATTTGTATGTTTATGACTCGAGAATAAATAAAAAAAATATTGATCAGACGAATTTCCCCGCGTCTTTGTAACTCGAAATAGCAAACAATGCAAAGCCCCACTCAGCACGCACGCCTGAGAGTGGGGAACCGGCTCTACTTTCATTTTTACCAACGTCCTCAAGTTATATTTTGGAAACACACTCATAAAACATGTGCATGTACAGGCAAACAAATAATAACAATTTCAGAAAATCTGGGTGATTTGTTCTAGAGAAAGAGCTACACAAATTGAGCAAATCATTAGCATGTTGGTCCACATCTGGCCATTTTGCAAGCAGTTACTTGGCTTCAACTGGCGAGTTAGCATGTCAGAAGCAAGAGCTGGTTGGAGCGTCATAATACTCCAATTGTTCTCAATTGGTAAGAGATATGGCGACCTTGCCGCCAATGTAGGGTTTGGCAACCACGAACCAGTAGAAACTATTACCGTGTGCGGGTGGGCATTATATTGCTGAAATGTAAGCCCACGATACCTTGCAATGATCGACAATAAACGGTTCGAAAAATATCATCGGCGTACCGCTGTGATATACCACGAAAAAAAAAAAAAAAAAAAAAAAAAAAAAAAAAAAAAAAAAAAAAAAAAAAAGGCACCCGAGACGATCACTCCGGGTTCTCTGGCCGTATGGCGGGCGATAATCAGATTGGTACCCCACTGCTGTCTGTGACGTCTCCACACATGTTTTCGCTGGTCTTCGGGGCTCAAAATGGTTCAAATGGCTCTGAGAACTATGGGACTTAACTTTTGAGGTCATCAGTCCCCTAGAAAAAAAAATGGCTCTGAGTACTATGGGACTTAACATCAGAGGTCATCACTCTCCTAGAACTTAGAACTACTTAAACCTGACTAACCTAAGGACATCACACACATCCATGCCCGAGGCAGGATTCGAACCTGCGACCGTAGCGGTTCCAGACTGTAGCGCCTAGAACAGCTTGGCCACTCGGCCGGCTTCGGGGCTCAATTCGAAGCAGGACTCATCACTGAAGACAATTATATTCCAGTCAATGAGATTACAGACCGAACACCAGTTCCCACAGAAAACGCAATGAGCACATTTAGTATTTGACGCAGTTGCCGTGACTTCGCACACATATTCAAACGAAAAAAAAATGACTGACATGCATGGGCTTGGTAATGAGAAGCACTGCGATTATATCCTCAGGGAAGAAGGAGACCGGTTCGTTTAAAACAGAACATGGAACTCGTAGGTAGACGCCCAATTTAGACACCATAATAGAAAAATTGGAAATTAGTGGTAAGGTCTTAAGGGAACAAACCGCTGAGGTCATCGGTCCCTAAGCCTTCACATTACTTAACCTAACTTACGCTATGGACAACACACACACACATATGCCCGAGGGAGGACTCGAATCTCCAACGTTGGGAGCCGCACGGACCGAGACAAGACGCCCTAGACCGCCTGGCTACTCCGCGCGGCACACCACGAATAGAGAAGCATCTATTACATGTAGACAAAATACCAGGCACAAGTGCCAGGAGGATTGCTACAGCAGAACGCATTATGCCAGATATTACATCAGCTACAGTTGTACGCATTTCACGTAAGAAGTAAGCACTTTTGACCAAAATAACGTTCAAATGTGTTTGAAATCTTATGGGACTTAACTACTAAGGTCATCAGTCCCTAAGCTTACACACTATTTAACCTAAGTTATCGTAAGGACACACACACACACACACACACACACACACACGCACACACACACACACACACACACACACACACACACACACACACACGTCCGAGGGAGGACTCGAACCTCCGCCGGGACCAGCCGCACAGTCCATGACTGCAGAGCCTTAGACCGCTCGGCTAATCCTGCGCGGCCGCTTTTCACCCGCTATTGCCTTCCGCCAATGGATCCTTACACAATGTGAGAAAGAACCACGATGTCTCTTGCACGTGTTACTTACAGAGGAAGCGTGATCTAAACGAAACTCTATTCAGAACATCAACAGCTGATATGCTTGGGCTTATGAGAACCCAAATTCTATCATTCAGTGGACACATCAGCGGATCATTAACGTTTGGGCAGAAGTCGTTGGTGATTGGTTCACAGCCATATTTCACACCTGCCCTATTTCTGGTTGTGTCTACCGTTATTTCCTGCGACATAAGCCAATCGACTGTTTGGATGATATTCCTTACGGTGAAAGGGTGTGTATGTGGTACACGCACGATGGTACACTGGCGTACTTTCATGAACTTGCTCTCAAATATGCAGCGAGAATCTTCGACGAGTACACCAGTCATTGCTTGCCGGTACCGTTCCCTGACTTAAAACCTATTCTGTTTTTTGGTTTTGTTTTGTTGTGGTTTTTTTAGTTTGTTTGAATATTTAAAAGTTTTGGTGTATCCCACTCTTGTTGATAGTGTCGCTGTTCACAAGGAACGTACTGTGGACGGCTGTCAGTGCATTCGTAACACATCTGGGGTTTTTGAATGTGTATGGGCATCAATGACAAGACGCGCTGAAGGCTGCCTTCATAAGAATGGTGGTCGTGCGGAACACTTGCTGTAGTAAGATATCGAACATGGCTGCGCTTCAGCAACTGCAACTGTGCGTGCAAGAGCTACACCGGACTGGGGTTAACAGCCAACCAGTTGCAAAACACACACCTCTTAAACCTTGACCATGGTTTCGACAGATTTAAAACTGTCTTGCACTGAAGGTATTGTACCTATTACCACATATAACGACATTGTGTGTGGTACAGATATCCTATCGTTACAATGAACAAAATTACACGAAATGGTTACACATAATTTTAGTGAAGGTTCCCCACGTAGAATCACACTATCTACATTTAAGGTGGGAGTCGCTGACTGTCTAGTATATGTGCGTGTCATCAACTTAACATTTAAAATGTACGATTTAAAAGTAGTAGCTCTCTACTCTAAACCATTTCTCTTAAAACTATTTTAAAATATCACATTTACAATGGACGCAACACTAGATCTGGAAACATACACCATCTAAATATAAAACGTGGCATCGGATCCTGCAAAGTGTAGTTGTTCCAAGAACAGAACTAGTGACGTGCGTCGACTGGCACAGAAGTTTCCGCGAACAAATGTTTCTCGTGCGTTTTAATGGTATTGTAAATACTTTGTTATGTTTACCTGAGACTGCGGGCACTTTATTAGTCATATGACATTCATGGCACACTTTTTTAACCTCTCCCCTCTTAAATTTTTCAGTTTATACGTTAATTCTAGTAATGCAAATGTACTCGTGATATCACACACGTTGCTCATTACAACTGCGCGCATACAGGATGCGCATGAGGGCCATCTGTAAAACACCAAAGCCGACCACAAACCAGTGCGTGTACTATTCAGGCAGTCGGCGCCATGTCCATAGCTCTGTAGATGGCATACCTACGCCTTGTAGGATCCGAAGCCATGTTTTATATTTAGATGTCATAAAGAAAAATTCCGAGTAGGTATTAAAATCCATGGAGAAGAAATAAAAACTTTGAGGTTCGCCGATGACATTGTAATTCTGTCAGAGACAGCAAAGGACTTGGAAGAGCAATTGAACGGAATGGATAGTGTCTTGAAGGGAGGATATAAGATGAACATCAACAAAAGCAAAACGAGGATAATGGAATGTAGACGAATTAAGTCGGGTGATGCTGAGGGAATTAGATTAGAAAATGAGACAAAGTACTATAGGAGTTTTGCTATTTGGGGAGCAAAATAACTGATGATGGTCGAAGTAGAGAGGATATAAAATGTAGACTGGCAATGGCAAGGAAAGCGTTTCAGAAGAAGAGAAATTTGTTAACATCGAGTATAGATTTAAGTGTCAGGAAGTCATTTCTGAAAGTATTTGTATGGAGTGTAGCCATGTATGGAAGTGAAACATGGACGGTAAATAGTTTGGACAGGAAGAGAATAGAAGCTTTCGAAATGTGGTGCTACAGAAGAATGCTGAAGATTAAATGGGTAAATCACATAACTAATGAGGAAGTATTGAATAGGATTGGGGAGAAGAGAAGTTTGTGGCACAACTTGACCAGAAGAAGGGATCGGTTGGTAGGACATGTTCTGAGGCATCAAGGGATCACTAATTTAGTATTGGAGGGCAGCGTGGAGGGTAAAAATCGTAGGGGGAGACCAAGAGATGAATACACTAAGCAGATTCAGAAAGATGTAGGTTGCGGTAGGTACTGGGAGATGAAGAGACTTGCACAGGATAGAGTAGAATGGAGAGCTGCATCAAACCAGTCTCAGGACTGAAGACCACAACAACATATATATATATATACAAATCTTTCAAGTGGCGCAAGTACACGCTGTTGGCTCCATTGTCAAATGTGTGAAGTGAACTAAGTTTTACGATAAAGTTCTACAATAGGCAGCTACTACTTTTAAATGGTGATTTAAGTGGATGGCACGAACAGGCAGAGTCAACGACTCCCACACTGGATGCAGATAACGTGATTCTATGAAATTATTTATTTTTTATTATAACAACACAATATCTGCTCTACACACAACGTCGTAATATTTATTAACAGTACTCTACCTCCTGAAGAAAACAGGCATAAAACTGCGGAGGAGGTCGGCATTAATAAACTATTATTTTGGAAGTGGTTGGCTGTTATTCCCAGTCCTGTGCTCAAGTGCACTTAACGGTCACACATCACGGTTGTATCTTCAACTTTTCAGTCCTCTCTTCCTCAGTTGCGTGTAACATTACGGTATATTGATAATTTTTACATATGGACCGTCTGACAGCAACTGAATAAAACACAATTTTAGTCCCATACGCGTTTCGCCTTTATTTTCTGCAAGGCATCATCTGCCTTTATTTTCTGCAAGGTATTATCAATATACCGTAATATTAAACTGGTGGTTGGTATTCTCTATTAAGTAGTAATGTTTTGAACTGTACTTCCAGGTTGCGTGGACAATTTCTTACATATTACGCTCCTGTTGCATTTTTTGTGTTGTTCTTCTTCTTACGAATGCCAATTTGCGTTTTTTTTTTCTTTTCTCAACATTCCACAGCACTATGAACTGAACGCTTGTTTCAATGCAATGTTTTGGTTTCTGTTGCCGACTGTCAAATGTTTTTTTTGAAAGATCGAATGTTATTGCCAAACTTTCGCGTGTAATTATTGAAGTATCTGTGATCTGTTCGTGTATGCATTTGTGTGCGCGTTTGTGTGTGTGTGTGTGTTTTTTTTGTGTGTGTGATATAATTTTTTGCGGTGTGTGTGTGTGTGTGTGTGTGTGTTTTGGTGTTATATAATTTTTTTTCTGTGTGGTATAATTTTCTCTCTCTCTCTCTCTCTCTCTCTCTCTCTCTCTCTCTCGTGTGTGTGTGTGTGTGTGTGTGTGTGTGTGTGTGTGTGTGTGTGTGTGTGTCCAGATGGTGTGGGGAGGAACAGAAACCAAAACATTGCATTGAAACAAGCATCCAGTTCATAGTGATGTGGAATGTGGGGAAAAAACCGCAAATTGGCATTCATAAGAAGAACAACAACACCAAAACTGCAACAGGAGCGTAATATGTAAGAAATTGTCCATGCACCTGCGACTGATGATGCCTTGCAGAAAATAAAGGCGAAACGCGTATGGCACTGAAATTGTGTTTCATTCAGTTGCTGTCAGACGGTCCATAAGTAAAAATTATCAATATACCGTAATATCACGGTTGTAATTTCCCCTTCCGGCAAGCAGGCTACCGCCCCACCGTGTCCTGGCACGGTCGCCAACAATGGTGGTCGGCTGGCCGCGGTGTCAGCAGCCCTCCACGGGAGCCGGGGGCGGCGGCGGCGGCAGCGGCGCCGTGTTTTGGGAGCGTGGCTCCCGGCTTTCATCTGCACTCCGGGAGATTGCGCACCGCCGGCCGGTCTTGTTATTTAACGCTAGCTGGCCGCACTAATAACAGCCACAGCGCCGCCGCTGCGACCGCACACGTCCGCACTGGCTTACGCCCCAAATCCTCGAATCATTACACTTCGTGCCACGTCCAACAGCACTACCGCTAACTGTGCGTTCGCATATCACTCAAATTGAGAAATACGTTTCGAGAAACATACTCATACGCTTTGTCATAATAACATCTATTGCCAGACGTAAGCATGCTTATTCTCCATCGCTATACCACTGAAAGAAATTGTAGTCAATAAAATATGTATTTTCGTTGTTTATACAAACCATACAATATCTCTCACAGCACAACTCTTACCATCTACACTCCTGGAAATTGAAATAAGAACACCGTGAATTCATTGTCCCAGGAAGGGGAAACTTTATTGACACATTCCTGGGGTCAGATACATCACATGATCACACTGACAGAACCACAGGCACATAGACACAGGCAATAGAGCATGCACAATGTCGGCACTACTACAGTGTATATCCACCTTTCGCAGCAATGCAGGCTGCTATTCTCCCATGGAGACGATCGTAGAGATGCTGGATGTAGTCCTGTGGAACGGCTTGCCATGCCATTTCCACCTGGCGCCTCAGTTGGACCAGCGTTCGTGCTGGACGTGCAGACCGCGTGAGACGACGCTTCATCCAGTCCCAAACATGCTCAATGGGGGACAGATCCGGAGATCTTGCTGGCCAGGGTAGTTGACTTACACCTTCTAGAGCACGTTGGGTGGCACGGGATACATGCGGACGTGCATTGTCCTGTTGGAACAGCAAGTTCCCTTGCCGGTCTAGGAATGGTACAACGATGGGTTCGATGACGGTTTGGATGTACCGTGCACTATTCAGTGTCCCCTCGACGATCACCAGTGGTGTACGGCCAGTGTAGGAGATCGCTCCCCACACAATGATGCCGGGTGTTGGCCCTGTGTGCCTCGGTCGTATGCAGTCCTGATTGTGGCGCTCACCTGCACGGCGCCAAACACGCATACGACCATCATTGGCACCAAGGCAGAAGCGACTCTCATCGCTGAAGACGACACGTCTCCATTCGTCCCTCCATTCACGCCTGTCGCGACACCACTGGAGGCGGGCTGCACGATGTTGGGGCGTGAGCGGAAGACGGCCTAACGGTGTGCGGGACCGTAGCCCAGCTTCATGGAGACGGTTGCGAATGGTCCTCGCCGATACCCCAGGAGCAACAGTGTCCCTAATTTGCTGGGAAGTGGCTGTGCGGTCCCCTACGGCACTGCGTAGGATCCTACGGTCTTGGCGTGCATCCGTGCGTCGCTGCGGTCCGGTCCCAGGTCGACGGGCACGTGCACCTTCCGCCGACCACTGGCGACAACATCGATGTACTGTGGAGACCTCACGCCCCACGTGTTGAGCAATTCGGCGGTACGTCCACCCGGCCTCCCGCATGCCCACTATACGCCCTCGCTCAAAGTCCGTCAACTGCACATACGGTTCACGTCCACGCTGTCGCGGCATGCTACCAGTGTTAAAGACTGCGATGGAGCTCCGTATGCCACGGCAAACTGGCTGACACTGACGGCGGCGGTGCACAAATGCTGCGCAGCTAGCGCCATTCGACGGCCAACACCGCGGTTCCTGGTGTGTCCGCTGTGCCGTGCGTGTGATCATTGCTTGTACAGCCCTCTCGCAGTGTCCGGAGCAAGTATGGTGGGTCTGACACACCGGTGTCAATGTGTTCTTTTTTCCATTTCCAGGAGTGTATATTACTAAACCACTAACCACGTTGAAACCTCCTGGCAGATTAAAACTGTGTGCCGGACCGACACTCGAACTCGGAACCTTTGCCTTCCGCGGGCAAGCGCTCTACCAACTGAGCTACCCAAGCACTACTCACGCCCCGTCCTCACAGCTTTACTTCTGCCGGTGTCTCCTACCTTCCAAACTTTAGAGAAGCTCTCCTGCAAACCTTGCAGAACTAGCACTCATTCTGGAAACATCCCCCAGGCTGTGGCTAAGGCATGTCTCCGCAATATCCTTTCTTTCAGGAGTGCTAGTTCTGCAAGGTTCGCAGGAGAGTTTCTATAAAGTTTGGAAGGTAGGAGACGAGATACTGGCAGAAGTAAAGCTGTGAGGAGGGGCGTGAGTCATGCTTGGGTAGCTCCGTTGGTAGAGCACTTGCCCGCGAAAGGCAAAGGTCCCGAGTTCGAGTCTCGGTCCAGCACACAGTTTTAATCTGCCAGGAAGTTTCATATCAGCGCACACTCCGCTGCAGAGTGAAAATCTCATTCTGGAAACTAACCAGGTTCATAGCACGTGAGCCGAGCTGCAGGTTGTCCAACTAACTGCTCTATTTTCAATATTTCATCATAATCTACTCTTCAAGACAAACAATCTTGTTGGAAGAACATCTACAACTGAGCATTGTAGCAGAGGTTGAAAATACCGCTTCAGTTGTAAATTACTTTATTTTCAAACGACCGGTTTCGAACTATTATAAGCCCATCCTCAGGTGTCGTAGCTGTTGTTGTCCCCGAGCGCAGCGTGTACCAGGCGCGGCCTATGAGCGTTCATATCCACACCGCGCCCGATAGCGAGCCAGATGCGTTCCACGGGATTTATAGCGGGCGAATTTGCTCGCCGCGACATCAAACCACTGAAGCACGGTTCTGCCTCCGAGGCACGAACAATTATACTGCTGGAAGCTGACATCGCCGTCGGGGAAGCTGTCAAGCATGCAGCGGTGGAGGCGGTTCGCAGCTGTCTTCCGCCTACTGCCACAGGTCCGGTACAAGCACAGCGGGATGTCTCCAACAGCGTAGTACTGTTCCCAGCAGCCCGCGTCATTGGTGCGCAGCACGTTTCGAGTTGCTGTTCACGGAGACGACCGACGACCTAGTGAAATTGTGATTCACCCGAGCAGCCGACACCTTGATCGACGGTCGAATCCTGATGGTCCCCTGCACACTCCAATCGAAATTGACGACGTCGTTGGTTCAACATGTGAACATGTAGAGGAGCTCCATGTTCAACAGTGTACGATGAACGGTGTGCTCTGAAACACTTGCGCGTGCACCAGCACTGTGCTCTTTCGGCAGAGATGCCACAGATCACCATCTATCCT
Organism: Schistocerca cancellata; assembly: GCF_023864275.1. Taxonomy (NCBI): domain Eukaryota; kingdom Metazoa; phylum Arthropoda; class Insecta; order Orthoptera; family Acrididae; genus Schistocerca; species Schistocerca cancellata. Next base: position 135,061,879 of record NC_064635.1, read on the forward strand.
ACTTTACCGAGCAGCCAAGCCTCCGAACACTCGACCAACATCGCCGTTTTCGAGATACTCTTCACAGGCTCTGTGTAATAATACCCTGACCCTTTCCAGAGTTGCTTATCTCAATGGATTTCCCGATCTGCAGCCCATATCTTCGCTAGGATGATCTCCCTTCCGTGTCTGCTCCGCTTACAAACTTTTGTTACCGCGTCAGGTGTCGGGGAACAAGGTTGGAAGCACAAAGTATTATGGAAAACACCAGTTTGCTTTTGTTCTACAATATTACTTTTATTGTTAACCGGTTTTCGGCTTACTAGGCCATCTTCAGACATTTACTGAGTATTACAAATGTTAGCTGTCTCAGTAATCTACTATAAAAGACGGATAATTGCGCTGTTGTGGCACATTTTATCGTATTAACAGAATCTTCCGTCGGTTCTTGGTAGAAGATGGCCCAGTAAGCCGAAAACCGGTTAACAATAAAAGTAATATCGTAGAACAAAAGCAAACTGGTGCTTTACATTTATTATTATGGAAAAAATTTCTAAAGTTTTCAAACAGGAACTGCTGAAGTACATAATGATGACACTTCTGCAATTGAAAGTCTTCAGAACTTACTCAACGACAGTAACATTCACAGGGACATTCCTTTGATGAAATACGCAAGACTATTATCATGCGGTGTTGAAAGGACCTTCTTCGGTATCATGAATTTGTTTCGAGACATCGGTTTGTGATGGAAAACTTGGAGGTTTTCGTTGTTCCCTGTAACAGCGACTAGTTCCGGTCTACGATTGCGTAACATGTTCGCTGAGAGATTTTTGCCTTTTCCTACATTAAAAATAAAATATTTTAAAGCTTTTTGGCACTTAAAGATCCGTTCCCTAGTTATTCTGTAAGACATTATTAGTATATTACGAGATTGATCCGTTAGTTTCCACGACTAGCAGTTATACGAAGAACAGGATGAGGTGGTTATTGGAAACGGAGCACAAGCTCGGTTTGGGGAAGGAAAGCGGCCGTGCCCTTTGAAAGGAACCATCCCGGCATTTGCCTTTGGCGATTTAGGCAAATCACGGAAAACCTTAATCATGACGGCCCGACTCGGGTTTGAAGCGTCGTCCTCCCAAAGGTGAGTCCAGAGTGCTAAACACTGCGCTAGCCCGGTCGGTTATACGAGGAATATAAGTAGTTGAAAACTGTTTGAGCAGATTAGTTCAAAATGTTCAAATGTGTGTGAAACTGCTAAACTTATCGGTCCCTAGACTCACACACTACTTAAACTAGCTCATCCTACGAGCAACACACACACACACACACACACACACACACACACACACACACATGCGCGAGGGAGACTAGAACCTCCGGCGGCAGGGGGGGCAGCTTAGTATTGTGCTTCTTCCAGTTGAAGTTTGTATCAATGTCGACCTAAAACTCCGCAGCAATTGTTTGCAAGACGGATTCCGCGCTGTCTTATGTTGGAATACAAATGACGCTGGAAAAAGCAGTTGTTCTTAGTTGTTACACCGTTTGAAGCTGAGGGTGAGGCCTTTCTATACCTGTCTGTGACAGGCGAAAAAACCTGGGTTCACTATTTTGAGGCCGAAAAAACAGGACACTCGTTGGAATGCGGTCATCCTCACCTACAGATGAAAAAAAATCCAAAGCAACTGCTTTCGTCGGTAACATCACGATGATCACGTGTTGGGAATGTAAGGGTGTAATTCTCGTCAATGTGATGCCAAAAAGCAGTACCGTAAATCCGGAGGCACAAGTGAAGTTATTAACGACACTCTCGCGACTTGGGCGCCACAACCACCCAGGGTATGTTTTGATTCAACACGATAACGCTCCTCCTTTCACGAGTTTGAGGACTTCGGAAAACGTCACGGAACAGGATTGTACAGCTTTACTCCATCAATCCTACAGCCCTGACTCACCTTCCTCGGACTCACACTTGTTTGGGTGATTAGAAGATTCGTGGAAGATATTTTCCGAACGATGAGGAGGCGACTGGCGTTGCGAAAAAATTGCTTCCAGGCCAAAAGAAGGTACGGTACCGACAGGGCATATAGAAGGCATGTCCAGAATGTAAGTGTACAAGTATACATATAGAGTGTATTTGAAAGAAGAAGGATACTTGTTGACCATATTTCCACATTAGCGCCGTCCCATTCAGTGCAAGTGGCAAAACGTGACACAAGCTTCTGTATGCCGTCTCAAAGAACTCTGCCGTCACCTCCTTCCCCCGCTTTAGAACCTCTCTCTGCACCTGCTCGTCGGTTAAAACTTTAATTCCACTCAAGTGTGGAGGCCAACAGATGATCATCTGAAGACACCAAGTCGGCAGAACACCAAACCAACCAAACGAGCACAGAGTGACTGTGTGAGGAATGGGCACTGTTGTGCAATAAATAAGCAGGCTCTTCTTGTTAGCATTCCCCTCCAGTTTTTTTAGGATCTCAAAATATCGATGTGCGTTGATGGTCTCCCCTGAGGCAGGAATTCGATCAAAATGATGCCTTTTCGATGCCAAAACATGAGACCGTCATTTTTTTTGCCCGAAATTGTGGTTTGAATTCTTTAGTAGACGGGTTGATGAGACGACTGTCTTTTAGTCTCAGCCGTAATGAGTCTTCCAAGTTTAATCTCCAGTCACAATATCGCTCTTAAATTCGTCACCTTCCAATTCAGGTCGCTGAACAAACTGGCGGGCGATACTGACCGGATTTTTCTAGTGCTGCTCTGTCAACTGTTTTGGGACCCATCCTGCCACAGTTTCCGATATCTCAGCGTTTATATGAGTATTTTGTATAAGAGAGTTCCGGAGAGCTGTGGAAACATCACAGAAATTTCATCTACACCAATCCGCGATCTTCACGAATATTTCCTCGATTTTTTTTTCATCAACTCTTCAGTCAAAACGGAATATCCACCACTCTCCGCCATTCTTCCTCCACTAAAGTCCCTACACCTCTCAAATACACTTGTTCTGCTCATAACGCCTACGCAGCACACAGTTTCGATTCGCGGAAAAATTTCGGTGGGTGTTACTGCTTGCGCGAGTAGGAAGCGGGTCACAGCACGTGGCTCGCCATCTTTGATGCAACTGATCACTAGAACGTGACTTTACGTACTACGGCGTTCCTGTGATGCATGCTCTGGTCGGGGCATCCCCCTCCCTCTACAAGACAAATGTTGGCAACCGTCACCCCGTTACGGTCACAGTACACTTGCTTTCTGAACCTGCTTCACAGACCTTCGTGTCTTACTAGAGGAAGGCCATGGAACTGGAAGAGGACTGCGTGGAAAAATAGTTTGCGTGGATGAAACATTATTCTGACACGTGTGTAATGGGCATCGCGTGGAATAAAGAGCCGTTGAAGAAAAAAAATGAGCACCATTACTTTCTGGCGACCTTTGTGTAAGGAACAGGCAGCAGTGCACGCGCCGAGCCGTCTGGGACGAGTGCGCGCAACCCTGCGGCCCAGAGATGAGCTATCGGCAGCGGCGGCGCCAGCAGCCAGGCAACTTGGCCAGAAGTTGGCAGCCCTGGCGCACAGTGAGTCCTCCTCCTCACGTCTGTCCCGTGTTCCGCGCGGCTGGTCGCGCAGGCAGGGCAGCGCCGGGACGCCCAACTTTGATTGCGTTACTCCCTCTGTTCTGCTCCCAACCTCTCCCTCTCTCTCTCTCTTTTGCTCCCTCCCTCTTTCTGGGTCAGCAGACGTCAGCACAGACAGCCGCAGTCTTCCCTGGAGTTCCTGTTGTCCTCCACACTCCCCCACCACCCCCTCCAACCCTTCCTCTCTTACTCGGAGGAGACGCCTCTATCCTTACCCGGGCGAGTCCGGCTTTCAAATAAAGTCACGGACACATTGTCGGATGGTTATTCCTGACATTTATGTAGCACCGGCTGTCCGAGGCCGTGTGTGAGCGCGACGATTCAGCGAAAAAGTTGTCCCTGCAGTTCTTTCAGGGCTCACCCCCCCCCCCCCCCCCCCCGGAGACACACTTTTCCCTTCGCAATCGACTCCAGTCTCACCGGCAAGTGTTTCCTACGCAAAATCCCTCCCGGTCTCGCCTAACCGCTTCATTTTCAGCCGCCCCGCTTCATCTTCAGCTGCCCTTCGATGCTGGGACCGCGGACTCATTGCGAGAAATTTTCCTATTGTGACACCACTGCCAAAAAAAGCACGCCCAGTAAATAGTACTGAAGTGCGGTTATTGTATAATTGAAGAGGGCAGTGTAAACTGTTTAGGGGAAAAACCGCAAACAATAATTAAAATCAATTCATTGTCTTTTGTACACTGTTTATCCATACTGAGATTTTTGTTAATAACATTTCTATTCTCAAATCAGAAAAAGAAAGGCTACATGACCATAAAAGAGTAAAAAGAACTTTCTATGTCTTGATATTTAAGGTTACAAAGTTTAGAGATAACATAAATTTAGTTTTATAATTTGGTTAGGAACTATAGGGCTATGACCCGAAGCCAACTACATTAATACAAACGTAAGAAGCCCAAAAATGGGTAGAATGCTTTCGATGGTTTTTATAATGCGTCTTTTAATTTATGAGTAGCACAGTACACTGAAAAGAGTTTGTCAAAGAATGTACGTCAATGCTACAACTTTCATTACATTTTATCAAGGCAGTGAGAAATTCAAAACCCATTGATCAGTCAAATAAAGAGGTTCAACACCTCAAAAACTACCCTACGGGGCACTACAGCAATATTTTTTATCCAATGACTGGAGAAACAAGGAAAGAGCACTTGTTAATAAAAGACATCTGGGCAATCTCCATTTGCTACGGTCTGCCTCTGGTGCAAGTAAATTTCAACACAGAATGGAAGCCCGTGATATAGTAAGACGAAAAGTGGACCTGAAAAATCAATTAACTGTCGCTCATTATTCACAATTTTTTTATTGTGAACCGCAATACGAGATCTGATAGGTCGATCATCTTGGCTGTGTAATACTAAATCTTAGACGATTCCAGCCGTTCGAGTGTGAAACAAACTACCTCGTATCCTGTATCTTATCCAAATCCCCTCTGCATTTAAGAGCAGCAGCATTGGCGTAACTTCCCTCTTGTTCGGCGGCGAACCAGTCAGTGCCTCTGCCACATTGTAAAACCTTCCTTTTTTTTTCTTTTCTCTTGGCCTTATCTCATGACTTCGTGAAGTCGACATGATGATCTAGATTTCGGATTGTTAGTTGTGGCGCGATGCCCTTCCTGCCACTGCAACGTATCCTTGCTTTTCTCATCCCTTTCTATTTCTGTTTTGTTCCCTCCATTTCATCTGCTAATCTTACCCCATTACATTTCGCTCTTCCTCTGACCAGCCAATTTTCTTCTATAGACTCGATTCCTTCTGCGCTTCGGTCATATATAACTGTTCTTTATAGCTATTCACATTTGACTAGGCCGTAACGAGCAAAATTTTTTAACACAAAATTCCTTACAACTGCACTTGGGCTCTATCAAAATAACGGTTCGGTAGTTTTGGTACAGTACACAAATGACATAGTGAATGACGCGGTTATCGGTAGTACTGGTAGCAATGGTAGGGAAAGAAACATAAATCAGTGGAGAGAGAGAAACTGGCAACCGACGATTTTTGTTTTTTGTTTGTCTGGTACGTAACTAGTTCGGTGTTAGTGCATTGTGTATTTTATATAACGAAATATGAATTCCATTTCATAAGTAATAAAAAATAGTTGATCGCGTAGCTTCTGCGTTTTTATATAAGCAAAGCAACTGCTTTTCATAGAAGTAGAGTTAACATGCACAAATATAAAAATATCTATATAATTATTGCTGTTCTTTTTTACTCAGCAGAATGTTCATCATCATGATCAAAGGCAAGAGTTTCATGTTATTACTGATAAATGTGAAAGTTTTTTATGAATATCACAAATATGTTTAATATTAGCTCGGCAAATTTCTGAAGCTATGTTTGATATGGTTTTATTTTGCCTTTTTTTCTTAAATTTTATCCTTTTTTGTAACGGAAATTGTATTTCCTAGCGCTATATGGTAAGTCTGTGGTTTTTTTTTTAATTTTTAGAACAATATCCCTCCGTTTGACGTTGCAAATCAACAACTTTCGAATAAAACCGGAACCAAAAATTCACAACTTCAATTTCTCTGTAAATGCTGTTTATTTTTCAGTAGAATTACTATGTACAACAAAAATGTAACGCAGCTTACTCGGCCCTTTATGTATCCTCACTCAGTATCTGGATGGTTCACCGCTTCCGGTTTCCTGGCGAACTTCGTACAGAACTGATCGCACACGCAAACAATGCGATCGAAATGAGGTAACACCCGATAGGTCTGCAACATATCCAGCGTACAGGTAACGCGGTCACGATCTTAACCAATGAAGATATTATGAAAACTGCCGTAGCCTGTGCTTACGTCTGATAGTTCACAGTTTTACAGTTCTACCATATTAAGAATGATTTTCATCTTTCCCACTACGGAAACACATCTCTTATTCTGCAAGCTCCTTACTATTACAAATGATCCACGGAATGCAGTGGATAAACGAGAAAACAAATGAGGATACTTGTTGTCTTACTGTGAAACACCAGAGCGTCTGGTGTATTCTGCTTGCTGTTACATACGACTCGCGTTTGCAAGCCGTCGCTAAAGGAGCTGCTAGATATGGTGCCCACTCACAGTAAGGCATGCTTCTGTCCAACGTCTAACCAACCTCTGAAAAGCTCAGGTTGGTTACGGATTGACAGAAGTGATTCACGATGCGTTCCTACACAATTAATGAGGCTTGAATACAACAAAGATTTCAAATCTCGTCACAACAAATAATCCAAGGGTTTCAGATAAGAGGAACGCGCTGTCCAATGTACTGAATCTCCCCGACTAATCCTTTGGTCATTAAATGTATGTGAGAGGTGTTCTCTGACATTTCGGAGAAGACTGGTGCCACGTCGTGCGTGAATCATATTTCCAGTCGTTGTCGAAAAGGAACTACCGCTAGCAAGACAGGCATGTCGTTTGATATGAACTAACAATACCTTGCACCCGTCAACGTATTTGGTAGTACGTGACGTCCTATTAGTTTATCACTGATAAGTCCTGCCCATACAATTAGTTTCAAATCGGCGCTGATGCCTTGCTTCTTCAACCGCGTGTCGATGTGCATCAGCACAGGCATGTTGGTTACGAAAAGTGCCCATCGCGTCTCGCGTGAATCCAGCCTCGTCTGTGAACAGCATCTGTGTCGCGAACAGTGGACCTTCACCACGTCTTTCCAACAGCCACTGGCAGGACTGCAGTCTGGCAGACCGATTTTTGTGATACGTGGGTTTGAGGACGCTGAACATGATACGGGTATATCACGAAGGTTCGCCCACAGTAGACTAACCCCGATACGTGCTGAAGTTCTACGTACGCTACTTTCAGGTCCAGTTCCACTCGTTCCAATACGAGGTGCATTCAAGTTCTAAGGCCTCAGATTTTTTTTCTAATTAACCATTCACCTGAAATCGATAAAACTGGCGTTACTTCTCGACGTAATCGCCCTGCAGACGTACACATTTTTCACAACGCTGACGCCATGATTCCATAGCAGCGGCGAAGGCTTCTTTAGGAGTCAGTTTTGACCACTGGAAAATCGCTGAGGCAATAGCAGCACGGCTGGTGAATGTGCGGCTACGGAGAGTGTCTTTCATTGTTGGAAAAAGCCAAAAGTCACTAGGAGCCAGGTCAGGTGAGTAGGGAGCATGAGGAATCACTTCAAAGTTGTTATCACGAAGAAACGTTAGCTCGATGTGCGGGTGTGTTGTCTTGGTGAAACAGCATACGCGCAGCCCTTCCCGGACGTTTTTGTAGCAGTGCAGAAAGGAATTTGTTCTTCAAAACATTTTCGTAGGATGCACCTGTTACCGTAGTGCCCTTTGGAACGCAATGGGTAAGGATTACGCCCTCGCTGTCCCAGAACATGGACACCATCATTTTTTCAGCACTGGCGGTTACCCGAAATTTTTTTGGTGGCGGTGAATCTGTGTGCTTCCATTGAGCTGACTGGCGCTTTGTTTCTGGATTGAAAAATGGCATCCACGTCTCATCCATTGTCACAAACGACGAAAAGAAAGTCCCATTCATGCTGTCGTTGCGCGTCAACATTGCTCGGCAACATGCCACACGGGCAGCCATGTGGTCGTCCGTCAGCATTCGTGGCACCCACCTGGATGACACTTTTCGCATTTTCAGGTCGTCATGCAGGATTGTGTGCACAGAACCCACCGAAATACCAACTCTGGAGGCGATCTGTTCAACAGTCATTCGGCGATCTCCCAAAACAATTCTCTCAACTTTCTCGATCGTGTCGTCAGACCGTCTTGTGCGAGCCCGAGGTTGTTTCGGTTCGTTGTCACACGATGTTCTGCCTTCATTAAACTGTCGCACCCACGAACGCACTTTCGACACATCCATAACTCCATCACGTCTCCTTCAACTGTCGATGAATTTCAATTGGTTTCACACCACGCAAATTCAGAAAACGAATGATTGCACGCTGTTCAAGTAAGGAAAACGTAGTCATTTTTAAGTATTTAAAACAGTTCTCATTCTCGCCGCTGGCGGTAAAATTCCATCTGCTGTACGGTGCTGCCATCTCTGGGACGTATTGACAATGAACGCGGCCTCATTTTAAAACAATGCGCATGTTTCTATCTCTTTCCAGTCCGGAGAAAAAAAATCGGAGGCCTTAGAACTTGAATGCACCTCGTAGTCGCTTCTGCACAACAGGAGTACGAATAGCACGAGGTGTGACATGGTCCGCCGTTGTTGGGGCTACGGAGTCACGGTCTGTAACTCGCTGGAAAAGACGAGTGAATGACTGCGCTGGTAGAACCCAGCGTTCTGGGTATTTTTCAAAACAGTACACGGGCCAGACCATAACGGATGATCATGTCTGCCATTTTCGGTGCGGAATAATACGCTTCCGTTACGCTGGTAAATGCGAAATCAAATTAAAATGTGAAAACTTTACAGATATCAAAACACGAACTGGTTCCACCAGTACTAATGCATGAGCTGCACTTAGCCACAACTGTGAATACGTTTTACAGTAACTAATACATGCCTATTGCATGCTGCTTCAGTGGTCAATAACGGAGGAATACGTCCTCATTTGTTTACTACATGCTGTGCCGTTCGTATAAGCAACGAGCTGCCAGCAGAACAGGCGTATTTCAGAGCAGCGAAGAGGAAGCAGTACTCACAGCTCGCAAGGAATGCTTTTTGGACCCTTTAATTACTGAATATTTTTCTCGTTCTGGTCCACAGTATCGCATCTCAAAATACGGAATAAGATCCTGAATGTTCCAATTTAAAAATTTGTGACTGTATTTTTGGCGGTTAATACAGTATCTCGTTCCTTAAGTTTATATTCTACGGGTAAAAACTTAGCGCGAGCAGCTGTACATTTCCTATCCGTCACTGCAACATGCAACTCTTAACAGTCTCACTTTGATAGTATATTTTCAAATTATAATACATTACGACTTGGGACGTACGAAATATTAGCACTGCCTCAGGTGTGTATCCACCGGCGTGTTAAAAATATCGAGGAGCTGTCAAACGCTGCTGCCGCGCGACAGCTCTGAAACTCTGTAGTTTTTCCCGCTCCTCGGTTCTGAAGTACGCGCATCGCGGCCGGATTGTGGGTTGCAAGCGGTGCACCAACGGCAGTTAAAGACCAGCGCGGCGTCAGCCGGCACAAGGTACACTCCTGCGAATAAAAATAACACCCGGCAGGCACTTTTTATTTTTTCTATTTTATGCTTATTACGTAGACAGTGTTGCAGTTCTCACTAGAACACGTTCACAACAGCCGTTCCGCTTTCCAGCCATGCGCCTGAGAGGAAGAGCTGAAAAAAAGGTCAGATGAAAAGAGGATTATTTTGTGGGAATTTTCACGGCAGTTAGCAAATATTTCGATGCAACTGAAATACCGTCGGCTACAGAATGCTTGGGAGCGAAATGTGCCGACAACCTTTGCTGTACGGCTGGTACGTAACAGCTAGGTGTTCCTGTTATATTGTATGTGCTTCTACACAAACGCTCTACATTGGACGGCTAGAATGCATTTTTTCTACTCCGTAACTGAGTGTGCGCTGATAACGAAATTTCCGGGAAGATCAAAACTGTCTGCCGTACCGGGATTTGAGCCAACGAACTTTCCTTTACCGCTGGGATCACTTTTGATACCGTCCATGTGCTCGCTCCAACTCAACTGTGTATTTGGCGTGCCGTTTGAAAATCTTGCTCTATCAGAATTGAGGAAGAGCGCCCTGCCTTTTAGGTGTAATCTTCCATATACTGTTTCGTACATGCTAAGCGAGCGCGTCTCTCTCTCTCTCTCTCTCTCTCTCTCTCTCTCTCTCTCTCTGTGTGTGTGTGTGTGTGTGTGTGTGTGTGTGTGTGTGTCTGTGTTCAGTACCAGTGCTGCCTTTCAGGTGTAACTTTTAAATGTTCCGAATAGTGTTTTGTATCTGCTGAGTCCACCAAAAGAGACGGTACACAGAAAGCGCGCCACGTGACAATGTGAGCCCCAGAAGAGGCGCAACATATTTACAGTCAGACGCCATCGACGGGGCGCAACATAGAGAAGAGACGCCATACAGGGCGCACACAACACGGACATGTCATGCTTCCGCCATACGTCACTTAAATAGTCCCAAAGTGGACATCCACCCACTCAGTCGGTATCCGGCGAGTATCCGCACCGTTCGGGAAGCACTTCAAGCCAGCGCCACGGGCCCCATTCTGTAACGTTCATACCGATCGGTGCAGTGTCAGTATCCGTAGTGACGCCATTTTCGGCTCTTTATACGAATTTCCTATTCAGTAAGCTTCTGAGACCCGAGGCCTACGAGAAAGACAGGCCGCGCCGCGTACGTCACGAAGGTAGTCCTGCGCTCGCTCCATAGCTCAAATCAGCAGACAAACTACGTTTCTACACCCGTTAACTCGTAACTAGATGTCTCCGTACAAACTGAATCTTCTACTGGAATCCGCTATTATGGAACCTTACTGTTATTATTCCCATAATGATGGGAAGTCCACGGGCCTGCTTATAATTCGCTACGGCTGTACTGGCGTACAATAAAATAAAATCATGCTAAAATGATTATCAGTTGCATAGGCCACCACTTCGAGCATGTAACGAGTACTGACCTTAAATTAAATTTTGCTGTAGTACTGTTAATCACTAAGACATCATAATAGCAGATTCCAGTGGAAGATGCAATTCTCCTTAGTACTTACAAGTCCAGCTGCGAGTTAACAGGTTTAGAACTGCATTTTGTCTGCTGAGCTGAGCGAGCGAACGAGTTCAGGACTACCTTCGTGACGTACGCGCCGCGGCCTGCTTTTCTCGTGGGCCTCGCTGATACCTGTGACCGAACGGTCGTCCCGCCGATTTTTCGACAGTTGTACCGAGAAGTTTTGCATTTCGGTATGGCGCTGTCGTTCGGTTAGCTGTGGTTTATTTTCACATATAATTTGTTATTTTAAACATATTGTGCGGTTTTAGCTTTGGATTTAGTGATTGTGTTACTAAAGAATCACCACAGGACGCGTCCAGTTAGAAAGTGAGTTCATAATAGACTTTTTTCCTTTGTTAGAAGTATGGTTAAGGTCAGGTTGTTACTGTGAATGATTACAACATAAAAAATGTTTTCTGTCACTATTCTCTCAGCATACCTCTTATTTTATGCAATTAAGAGTTTAAAGATCATTCAATATCAAGACATCGGCTCTGCTTACATATATTACACAAGTGTTAGCTGAAATTACTAGCATCTTCACATATTCTTGTCCACAAATGGTTCAATTATTACTATCGAAACGCGTTTAAAACTTTTATTAAGTAACAATACAAAGAAATTTTGTGAAACCTGATGTACGAAACCTTCCAAAATTTCATGCATTTACGGCTTACGCCTTATCATTCGGCAACGAAGTCATCCTGCATCTCTCTCGACTGGAATTACATAAAGTAAGCAGATCTACCATACAAGCTCTAGTAGCGGAACCGCTAAGGCAAAGGACGTAGGTTCGTATACTGCCGGATGCGAAAATTTTTTTCCCTCTTCATGTTTGCAACGCATTCTGAGACGTCGTTGCCGGCCGCGGTGGTCTAGCTGTTCTAGGCGCTCAGTCCGGAACCGCGGGACTGCTACGGTCGCAGGTTCGAATCGTGCCTCGGGCATGGATGTGTGTGCTGTCCTTAGGTTAGTTAGGTTTAAGGAGTTCTAAGTTCTAGGGGACTGATGACCACAGATGTTAAGTCCCATAGTGCTCAGAGCCATTTGAACCATTTTTTTGAGTAGTCGTTAATCGTCAAAGTTAAGCATTTTTCTGAAATGTTCGTCCTAATTTACACGCTTTCTTAGTAACGACTATCTCCGATTTCGTGACTCCCGTATGTTCAAGAAATGGAAGATAAATTTACTGTGAATGAAACAACTGACAGTGGCATTTATACTTCTTCTTGTCACAAATAATTCACTATTTTCTTTCTGAATACGCAGCGATTTCCGAGAGTGTGGTCAGACAGGTATCAAGAGCACAACATAAATTACTGCGAATGAGACTAGAAGCAATCGGCTTTATACTTTAGCTTGTCACAAGTATTTATCAGCGATCGAATCGTTAACAACAATAGACAGAGATGAAAGGTTCTCGTCACAATATTTTCAAACTATACCACCACATATGAAACACTTTGATTCATCAGATGCATGTTATAGACTACATCGAACTTCTATAGCTGCACTCGCCACACGCTTTCGAAAAGGCGATTTTTTAAAATTTTGTTTTTATGAACCAAATCGTTGACGTATCATGTAGAAAAGTAGGGTACTTCATCATCTGGATCTCTAGGAGCGAGCCACAACCACATTCTACGCATTTTCTTATTCTTTGACACTCTCTTAAACAATTTTTCGGGCTCTTGGAGATGTGTTCCGTCTATGCAACTAATTGAAGGCAGTTTATTGCCATAAGCGTTTCGATTCTTTTATGTGTGAAGCATCATCAATAGCGGAAGCGAAACGCGTATGGCAATAAACAAACTGCCTTCAGTTAGTTTCACAGACGGAACGTACCTCCATGAATTCTGAAGCAACTATGTATTTGCACGATGTGGTACTACATTCCACTCCCAACTCATATTCCGAAACGTAAAATCCAAAACAAGACGTCGATGTGAATAAGAATAAAATGACATAATGTGGCATTTACGACAGTTTCCAGAACACACTCAAGATTCTGTCGTTATCATGCGTTCATGGAAGCCCGTGGTCAGCGAAATTTGAACAGTATTAGGTACTCCAACCACACTTTTCGGTATACGGCATATCTGTGTCGGCTGCTAACCGCTTCCAGTTCGTGCCGCTGTGGCGCTGCAGTGCATGTGCGGATCTGAGGCAGATTGCTTCTCATTGGTTGGCGCGAGGAGAACTAACAACAGCGTTTCGGTTCGCGAGGGCCGCTCGGCATCGCTTTCGAAATGCGTAGTGAATGATGTTGGAGCTCTGTTTCGAAAACAAGACTTTTTGGTGCGCTCGCGTACCGAACCAATCGGCAAAATGACGGAAAGATACACCATACGGCCCCAGGCCCGCGTGTTAAATCGCCGCCGAGAAGTGAGAAACTAGACATTCTACAAGTGATCGTAGTTACCGTTCACTGGATTCAGGGCAGACCATCATAGGGTTACAACTCATCCCCTTGGGATATAACAAATGCCTCAGCTACTCTCAGAATCGAAATTTCGTAAGGAAATCTTTCAGCTGACGTCGTTCGCATCTTCACTATTGCCGGTAGGCCTTGCTGATCGTCGTCGCCTCCACTGGCCCACACTGCCATTACAGCCAGTCCGTTCTGCCCGTCGTCATCACTTTCACTGCCAGACATCGCCATTACTGCCAGTCTTCACATTTCCCACCGGTCCTCGCCCTCGCCAGTGGACGTCACTAGTGATCACTAAACCACATCTACGCTGCCAGTCTTCATTGCCGTTAGTCAGTCACTACTGTCGCTACCCTCATTTCCCGATGTATCAAAGTTTTGTGACATCCACAGAATCATTTACTCGCATCTGTATTCTACTCCCATCTCCACTTAGTCCTTTAACCCTACTCGTCCCCTACTGCTCTACTATCCCTTCCCTCTTTCCCTATTACTCGGATGACCCCGACTGCCTTCCCACTCAACCACACTGCATCCTCACACTTAACTCACTCTTCATTTGCAGATTTCATCACCCCATCATATACTGCAGCTAAATTGCCACTGGTGCTGCCGCCATCACCGCCACCGTAGTCACCAATGTCAAAACTATACCAGCCAGCAGTGCCGTCCGCTCCTACTGCTGCTCCACTGCTACTGCTATCATCGTTAAATCTGGATCCAGAAGCAGGAGCACCAGCCATACCTACTCCAGCAACAATCGGACTAGCACCAACAACATACGCCGCAGCTGTGGTCGCATCGGACTTGTCTGCATCAGCTTCAACCCCACCAGCTTCTCCAACTCCACAGTCAATATTCGCTGACACCCCATCCTCAAGCAACCCACCTATTACAGATACACCCGTCCTAAACACCAGAAACCTTTGGAGTCCACTCCCTTCTCACCCCACACATCTCCTCAAACACATTCCTTCATCCTGTCACATCCCGATGTCAAATTCCTCAGTCCTAAAATACTTTCGCTCAAAATAACAAAAGTAACTATCAAACCTCAGCATATCACAACTTGTATCCCGCAAAGACTCTCTAATCATCAAATCCTCTCATCCTGACTAACCAACCCACTGCAAGGAATCCCTTCCATCACCTTTGGTCCACATGCTCCCTGCTCCCACTCAGCCCACCACAATCCATTCAGCCCCAACCCCCACGCTGCCCACTGAATCTTACTGCTGTGATCAGGAGGGTGGAGTCTGAGATCAAAATGGGCCAAGTTGACTGAGAGTTAAATTCCAATCCTGACTCTCAAATCCGAAAAATCCTTGGAATTCATCACCATTCTGATCCTACACTCCTCATTCGCGTCTTTCCCGAAGACTCCTCGAATAAAAATCACGTATTTCAGAATGGAGCCTTCACCTGCCACTGCAAACATGAAGCTGAGCCTTTCTGGTCCGAAGCCCATGCGTACCACTGCCACAAATGCCCCATCTACAATGATCATTTAACACCTGCCTGCAAAAATCCTCGTACTTGCCCCTACTGCGAAGCCAACCACCTGTACCAACACTGTCCCAACCTCCATTCCCCAACTATCTGCAACACTTGCAACCAGTCCCATCCCACTCACTCCACAGCCAAACCTCCTCTCACCAAACCTGGACTGTTTCAAACCGTCCAACTGGCACACCACCGAACCCAAAGAACTCCCTATGTTCTACCGCCGATTCATTCCCATTGTCCTTCAAAACACCCACCCATTCGAGCGTTCCCATATCCTCTATCAGGTCACCCTGCCAACACGTTCCGTATTTTGTTTAAATGCCACTACCACATATTCCCAAAACAACAGTCCTTCTTTTCCCGAGTAGACACACTCTTGTCATGCATTCCATTCCACTCTTGAGCAGCCACTCCACCCCCAGAGCAATCCCGATCCCTTTCACCACCACCCCTTTGACAGCCACAATAGCAACCTTTCTCCTTCTCCACAATTTGATGCCAGCTCTCTACCCTTTATCTTTTGTTTCACTCATCACCGTGATGCCACAATCCCTTCTATCTACCCCTTACCTGGAGCTGTTCATCAAGCGGACACCACACCAGCATCATCCCCTGCATCTCGTTGCCTCCAAGCAGCTCGCTATGAAACGCCAACTCCACTGCATCAGTGTCATCCAGAAATTTTCAGGACTTACTTTGTGTTCATCTTTCTACGTTTTAAACATTCCATTATTATGTTCAAAGTTCCAGACTGAAGAGTGGCTACATCGCTGCCGGTAGCCTCCCCCCCCCCCCTCCCCCTCACGAAAGAAAGGAAAACAGTATCAGGACGGACAGATCAGCAGAGGTGAACGCTGGACAGCTGCCATGCACCATCTTCATACTAGAGCTGAGTAATGTTAATTCTTAATTAATAAAATGCTTCCCCTGGCGGCGTCCTCAAGATCCGGCTGCCTCAAGATTCTGCTGCCTTTGACGCGAAATTGTACGCCACCTTGCGAAAGCAGAAACGATGTGCTAAATTCCTTGTCTGTTCGAACTCCCTGAGTGCCCGTCACTCTCTTGTTAATCTGTAGTCCAGAACATCCAGGACTTCCTCCACCACATACAAGGACTGGGGAAGGAGATGTTCTTCTACTGGTTACAAATCAAGAATTTAAGAATAAAATCTGAATTAAATATTTACAATTTCAATTTTGCCATAAATCCTCACTCAGTTTACAGACGGTTCACCGCTTTTGGGGTCTAGGTTAGTCTAGTAAGACTCTGATCGCATATGCAAACAAAACTATAGAAATGAGGTAATGCTCGACATGTCTGCTACGAACCTGACGTATGAGGGCAAGTAACGCCGTTGTGATCTTAAGTGAGCAAGGTTACTAGGCAAACTACGCTTACTGAACATAATCTATGGTAGGTTTACAATTCTACCAAAGACCACGAAAAAGAAGAATAACCACATGATAAAGACGAAGTTGCGACTCCAAGTGAGTGTAGGACTCGGGTGGAGACAGGGCCACGAACCGAAGACCTGCAAATCCAACGCCCGAAATCGTATTTTTCCCCAGCTGTCATCAGGCGACTGGGCAGAAGCGTACAGCACCACGTAACCGTTTGAGGAAGTGTCTACTGACCCCCCTACCCGAATCCAGCAACTTGCCCTTCAGTTAGCAGAGCGCGTCTTCCACGAAAAAGATTCTTCCCGCCACCGCATGCATCTTAGGGCCAGGTAAATTGTAGCTCATGCCAGACAAGAGCGTCCTAGCGCTCAGACCTAACAGTCAGTCTCTTGAGGGGTTTGACGCGGCCAACTACGAATTCCTGTACTGTGCCAGTCTCTTCATCTCAGAGTAGTGATTCCCTCATTTATTTGTCTCTGTACATTCCTTTCGTCGCCGATTCTGCGAAGAACCTCCTCGATCCTTATCTTACCAGTAAACCTGATTTTCAACATTCTTCTGTAGCATCAATCACAAATACTTCACTTCTGTTCTGTCACGGTTTTCTCCCAATCCGTGCCGGCCGGTGTGGCCAAGCGGTTCTAGGCGCTACAATCTGGAACCGCGTGACCGCTACGATCGCAGGTTCGAATCCTGCCTCGGGCATGGATGTGTGTGATGTCCTTAGGTTAGTTAGGTTTAAGTAGTTCTAAGTTCTAGGGGACTGATGACCTCATAAGTTAAGTCCCATAGTGCTCAGAGCCATTTGAACCCAATCAGTGATTCGCGACCAATGCTCCATTCTCGGAATTTGTTCCTGAAATCAAGCCCTATGTTTGATACTAATACAGTTCTCTTGGCCAGCAATGCACTCTTTCCCACTGCTAGTCTGCTTTTTTTGTCGTCCTTGCTTCGTCACTCACGCATTTTTACGAGATGGCAGAATTCCTCAACATCAGAATTGGTGGTCCTGCAGTAGACGTAGTTAAATTCATCGCTATTCTCATTCCTGATACTTCTCATTACTTTCGCCGTTTTTCGGTTTATCTCAATCCATATTTTGTACTCATTAGAGCATTCTATTCAACGTAAACGTGATTTGGATCACGCAACATTCATGCGTAAGTGGAAAGCTGAAAAAGAGACTACTTCACGGCAGATTCCAAGGAATCTGAGGGCCATCTAGTGACGTTATGGGGAATATAAGTCAACAAGCACAGGAAAAATGGAACATGCAGTAAACAGTAGCCAAAAGGAAGAACTTGTGGCCGTATTCCGCAGAACTACCGAAGAAACTGTGGTTTGCCGAAGTCAGAAGAAGTAAAGTGTACGGGAGGCTGAACAATACGAATGCTGTTACGACATGAATGCTGCCCTAGCTACCTCTATAAAATTCACCACTGAACAGCCACGACACTGAAGAATGTGTCTGTGTGTGTCTAAAATGTGAATTTAAAATGGACGTCCTAAGTAGAGGTATAAACAAAATTCTCTGGTGAAATGGTGGATCTCACGTAAAATCAAATAAATGGGAAAAAGTGTTGAATCGAATGCCCACAAAATAGCTTACTGAAAAGTTCTGTTAAGACATCTACGATAGTCGTACTGAGGATGGAGTGTAGCCTGAGTAGGGTGCAGTCGATAGCGACAGAAACTTTACATTCAGACAGCATAAGGAAGTGACATCTACTGGTTAACAGGGCAGCAGACGCGCGGACGAGAATAACTGCAATGCCACAATTTTTACAGCAGAAGGTGATCACGTTTGGTCTAGGCGCCTGGGAAGCCGCATTCACGATCCCTCTTCAGTGCAAGAGACTGGCAGGAAATCGTAAAAAAAACCTAATGAGAAAAAAAGGAAAGCGAGTGTGAAAAAAAGGGAACTGGCTTCATTACTGCTTCTCGCTTACTTGTTTGAAACATGAGGTAGGAGATGGATTTTATGATCTAATAAGCTTCACGCGCCGCATGATCCATTACCCGCACAATTCGTCTTCTACCTCGTGGAAAATGATTGGTGAGGAAAATGCTTCTTCTCTGCGATTTAAAGAGCGCAAACGCGTACGAGAGTCCTCGTTTTCGTTTTAACTCTTGTCTGTGTTGACTGACCGTAAAATTTAAATGTTTCTGAGGAACTGGTGATGGGAACAAAGTGATTCTTACGGTCGACTCAATAATACCGGCTATGGTTCCGTATCAAACACTGCCAACAGAACTACAGAAAGACAAGTATTCACCCACAAAAAAATTGTGTGAGAACAAAGCAGTTAGCCGGCCGGTGTGGCCGACCGGGTCTAGGTGCTTCAGTCTGGAACCGCGAAACCGCTATGGTCGCAGGTTCGAATCCTGCCTCGTGCATGGGTGTGCGTGATGTCGTTAGGTTAGTTAGGTTTAAGTAGTTCTAAGTTCTACGGGACTGATGACCTGAGATGTTAAGTCCCGTAGTGCTCAGAGCCATTTTGAAGAAAGCAATTACTCTCCGAAGAGCATTTCGTACGAAGTTTAAGTGTTATAATTAGGTTAAAAATATTTTCTGAATAAAAGTACTTTGCAGCTCAAGTCCGTTACTGTATATTTGATAAATAGTTTTTCGTCAGTCTTCACTCAGGGCCTTTAAGATAATAACTTACGTTTTTGTGAATTTAGTAATAATAATGTTGTAGTATTCTTCCGTTTTACACTGCTGTGATATGGCTTACTGATGAACTCCGAAAAGTGGTCAAGGGAAAATCGCATCTCTGCTGAATTACAGGGTGATCCTTATCACAAGGATTGAAGTTGACATCTTATGGACAGAGGAAGCTCATCTTTCTGTGACGGATGAGATGAACACACAGAATTGCCGAGTGTGGGGATCTTCACCTCCAGTCACTGTGCATGAACTTTCCCTATACGCTAAATTTATCGCCGTATGCTGTGGCTTCACGGCTATATTCATCATTGGCTCATTCTTTTTTGAACGGTTGGTGCTCAAGAACCAAAGACGTGCAGTGAGACTGGCCAGCGTTACTGTGATATGCTTCGGCAGCATTTCATACCCGCCCAACAGGAGAGAGACGCATTAAATTCAACAGTGTTCGTGCAAGATGGGGTTCCGCCACACATCGCTCGTCAAGTTCACCTGCTTCTGCGAAACACATTTGGAAACAATCGAATAATCAGCCGATCTTTTCCAAGTGCTTGGCCGGCATGATCTCCTGGTCCCACTCCCTGTGATTTCTGGTTGCGGCGGGGGTTCGAGTCCTCCCTCGGGCATGGGTGTGTGTGTCCTTAGGGTAAGTTAGGTTAAGTAGTGTGTAAGCTTAGGGACTGATGACCTTAGCAGTTAAGTCCCATAAGATTTCACACACATTTGAACATTTCTGGTTGTGGGGCTATCTGAAGGACAGGGTTTACCAGGGGAACATTGACACATGTGCCAATCTGAAGCGCAGCATATCAAAAGAGCTAGTCAGCGTACCTAGGGACATGCTTCGTTCTTGCTGCTCATGTTCGTGGGAAAATCGCAAAATTTAGGTGGGATGTGCTCCAGCAGCCAACATACTGTCCGGACCTTGCACCGTTAGACTTTCATCTTTTTGGTCCCATGAAGAAAGTACTGACCGGTCAACGCCCTGCGCCAGATGCGGAAGTGAAATGAGCAATCCGCAAATGGCTATACACCAACCAAACAGACTTCTATGAACAGGTCATGCTGAAAGTAGTACGACGATGGGAGAAATGAGTTGGGAACGATAGGGCCTATGTAGAAAAGTGGGTAAAAGATATAAGGTGGTTCGTGATTTTTTTTTTTGTTACCTATTAAAATTTTTGGTATTGTACATTACTATCCGATCTTCCCTAGTATGTATCGTTAACGCGTAATAAATTTGCATAGTTTGTTGTATATAATGTTTTAGTTTTCCGACATCTCAAACGGATCACCCTCTATAATTGCTTCACAGTTTAGGACCTCTTGTGGACTTCGTGGGTTGAGCGGGTAAAAGTTGCAGAATCGGCGTGGGCCGGCATAATCTGCAGCTCTGAGAGAAATGTCGGGCGAAGAAGCAGTATCCGTACAGATTACAATCTAAAATTCTCCTCGAGCGAAATAGGAACCGAGAAATATTTACGAGCTCGCTTCCCTCCTACGGAACTAAGTTTACTCGCGGAAGAGACGAGCGTGTCGCCACCGCTGTGGTATACGGATAGCGAGGCGGCGCTCATCCAATGGAAGAGTGAGAGGGTGGGGGAGGAAAGGAGGGAGTGGCAGTGGGAGGAGGAGGAGGAGGAGGAGGAGCGAGAAATGCGGGACGCGCGGAGAAGAGCGGGAAAGCCGTCGGCCGCCAGATATCGACCAGTGGGCCGGAGCGGCGCCTGCACACGAGCGGGATGCTGCCCGCAACACAAACCCCGACCCGTAAAACAGACGTCACACCTGCCCGAGGCGAATCATAAAGGCAGCTGCCGTGCGGCGCAGTGAGGGAACTTTAATGGCTAGTTCACACGGCGCCATTAGGTTGCGAAACTCATTTTCTGAAGCCAGTTTCGCGAAAATCATTTCGTATACGACTGTAGACACAGGAACACTTCAAATTCGTTGTTCTGAGTCCGCCGGAATCGTGTCTGAAATTAAAGTTCTAACAGCCGCACGAGTAGTGACGAAGTTAGTTCCTGCCTGCAAGAAACAGGAGCATACGAACAGAAATAGGAGATGATTTTGAATTCGAGAGGAAAAACAAATTTCTCGTGTGCGCAGTTCGGGTCCGCGTGTTTCGTTTGAACATGCAATTTAATTATCTATCACTCTAATATAATGGTAACACAAAGTAGTATAACGGTTATAGAACAGATAAATCACAACATGACACTGGTCGCTCTATACCCAATGCCTCAGCTACGTAATCGCTTTACGTTGTTTGTTTTTTTCTTTTTTCTTCCCCCGCCTCGACGCTGCCGTAACTCTCGCATACGTTCCTCACTAGACTTTTTAGGTTTTGTGGATTCCGATGCGAACTTTCCTTTGAGTAGCGTTTACTATAATTCAGAGCACACCCACAAGTCGCCGGCCGGTGTGGCCGAGTGGTTCTAGGCGCTTCAGTCTGGAACTGCGCGACCGCTACGATCGCAGGTTCGAATCCTGCTTCGGGCATGGATGTGTGTGATGTCCTTAGGTTAGTTAGGTTTAAGTAGTTTTAAGTTCTAGAGGCTGATGACCTCAGATGTTAAGTCCCATAGTGCTCAGAGCCATTTTTGAACATCCACAAGTTATATGGCAGGACATCTTTCTTCTTCTGCTTTTACGGCCTCACTGGAGCACTTCAGTCAATTATTTTCCGGCCATCTTCTTCAATAGGCTTTCTTTCCGAATTGTCTAGTATTTTTTCAGCAGTTCTTTTCTGCCGTTCCTCTAGTGCAGATACCTTTTTTATTGTTTGTCGTTTGGCTATTTTGGTTCAAATCTTATTTTTATGTTTCTCAGGTTCTTTAAAATGTCTATTGTTTTGCAAATAGTCCAGGATTAATTCTAGCTTCCTGATTTCCTTATTCACGCTACATGTTGCTACACTTTCCAAACTTTCGCTACAAAAAGTTTTCTTGGTTCTGGTTTCTGGTGTCCTCATGTGACGAAAAAAAAAGAGATCTTTTTTCCCGGTATAGTATCTGGGCTCCAGTTCACTGTACACCACTTCATTTGGCATTTATACGCCACTGTCCACCTTTTTTATATTTCTTACTTATGCATGTTCTGGCTATTTTGTCTCTACTTTTACGATTTTATAGATTCTGTTTTTCTCGGTAACTTTGAAAATACACTCCTGGAAATTGAAATAAGAACACCACGAATTCATTGTCCCAGGAAGGGGAAACTTTATTGACACATTCCTGGGGTCAGATACATCACATGATCACACTGACAGAACCACAGGCACATAGACACAGGCAACAGAGCATGCACAATGTCGGCACTAGTACAGTGTATATCCACCTTTCGCAGCAATGCAGGCTGCTATTCTCCCATGGAGACGATCGTAGAGATGCTGGATGTAGTCCTGTGGAACGGCTTGCCATGCCATTTCCACCTGGCGCCTCAGTTGGACCAGCGTTCGTGCTGGACGTGCAGACCGCGTGAGACGACGCTTCATCCATTCCCAAACATGCTCAATGGGGGACAGATCCGGAGATCTTGCTGGCCAGGGTAGTTGACTTACACCTTCTAGAGCACGTTGGGTGGCACGGGATACATGCGGACGTGCATTGTCCTGTTGGAACAGCAAGTTCCCTTGCCGGTCTAGGAATGGTACAACGATGGGTTCGATGACGGTTTGGATGTACCGTGCACTATTCAGTGTCCCCTCGGCGATCACCAGTGGTGTACGGCCAGTGTAGGATATCGCTCCCCACACCATGATGCCGGGTGATGGCCCTGTGTGCCTCGGTCGTATGCAGTCCTGATTGTGGCGCTCACCTGCACGGCGCCAAACACGCATACGACCATCATTGACACCAAGGCAGAAGCGACTCTCATCGCTGAAGACGACACGTCTCCATTCGTCCCTCCATTCACGCCTGTCGCGACACCACTGGAGGCGGGCTGCACGATGTTGGGGCGTGAGCGGAAGACGGCCTAACGGTGTGCGGGACCGTAGCCCAGCTTCATGGAGACGGTTGCGAATGGTCCTCGCCGATACCCCAGGAGCAACAGTGTCCCTAATTTGTTGGGAAGTGGCGGTGCGGTCCCCTACGGCACTGCGTAGGATCCTACGGTCTTGGCGTGCATCCGTGCGTCGCTGCGGTCCGGTCCCAGGTCGACGGGCACGTGCACCTTCCGCCGACCACTGGCGACAACATCGATGTACTGTGGAGACCTCACGCCCCACGTGTTGAGCAATTCGGCGGTACGTCCACCCGGCCTCCCGCATGCCCACTATACGCCCTCGCTCAAAGTCCGTCAACTGCACATACGGTTCACGTCCACGCCGTCGCGGCATGCTACCAGTGTTAAAGACTGCGATGGAGCTCCGTATGCCACGGCAAACTGGCTGACACTGACGGCGGCGGTGCACAAATGCTGCGCAGCTAGCGCCATTCGACGGCCAACACCGCGGTTCCTGGTGTGTCCGCTGTGCCGCGCGTGTGATCATTGCTTGTACAGCCCTCTCGCAGTGTCCGGAGCAAGTATGGTGGGTCTGACACACCGGTGTCAATGTGTTCTTTTTTCCATTTCCAGGAGTGTAGTTTCACTTTCGTATGTCACTTCTCTGGTTGAACCACCGTCTTCTTTTAACGTTTTAATTCAGTTTTGATTGGCATACATTTTTTACTGTACGTAGACCACATTAGTTTTTATCTTTTTATCATTCTGTTAGTTCTTTCTTGCCACGCAGACCTCCCGTTCCAACTGTATTATATAATTTCTCCTACGTATTCGAACTGTTTCACTATTATTTAGCGATATTTTTCATTACTTCGTAATACAGTGAACTAAAACACAGCCTCCACAAAACGGTATTCCATGCCTATGCAGGTCGCGTCTCCGAGGCAACAGTACGAGTGCAGGTCGCGGGCAGGGACTGACGTGCGGTCGTTTGGGTCGGTCCGGGAGGCGTGCACGGACGGCCGAAGCGGTTAAGGCGACCATCCGAGTAGAGCGGGAAATCAGGGTTCGAGTTGCAGTCCGGCACAAATTCTGGTGTGTCACCAATAAATTGTGCAGCTGAAGTGTGACGGTATTCAAAATTGCTACTACATTTCCTCTATCTTTCTATAGCTATACAGGAAGTTAATTCATAACAATCAGGAGCATGTGGCTACACTGGAACGATGTCACACGCAAAAACTAAAACAAATATTATTGGGGTGCTTAGGTCGATTTATGGCGACTTTTTATCGTGATATTTCACAAGGAGACGCTGAACCACTTGATAGTTACGGACAGCTGTCTTCAAATCATTGACAAGGTGATGCGTTTTACCTAGTCACTACTGTACTTGTTTACCGTAACGTCACCGCCTGTTTTCGATAACGGGCACGGGAGGCCGCTTACAATAATGTGGGGGGTTGGGTAGTACAGACATGGCCTATCCGTTGTGGGCTCAACCACTGTTTACGCATTATTCGTCCGGTAGTTATTAGCGATTGGAATCTCACGGTTTCTTTGCACGCAACGAAGTTCGACCGATGAGAGAGTATATAGGCGTTTTCACTTCAAAAAGACGTTGTCAGTTCGGTTGCTCAGCGACCCTGCAAGGAGATGTTATTGTGGAATAACCGACTAGTTATTTCAACCACCTGAGTGTGTCACCAGGACAGTTCGCATTTCTTCTTGAGATAACAATAATGTCGCGTGACGAGGGCCTCCCGTCGGGTAGACCGCCCGCCTGGTGCAAGTTGGAGTTGACGCCACTTCGGCGACTTGCGCGTCGATGGCGATGAAATGGTGATGATTAGGACAACGCAACACCTAGTTCCTGAGCGGAGAAAATCTCCGACCCAGCCGGGAATCGAACCCGGGCCCTTAGGATTGACAGTCTGTCGTGGTGACCACGCATTAAAGCTTATAAAAGCGTATGAGCACCTTCTACTCACATAACCCGCTATTTACATACAAACTTTTTGCTTTGTGCCATGCATCTATGACAGTAAAATTGAGAGGTATACATCACATACGCTTTAATATCTCATCAAAGTGCCTTCACTGAGTTGTAGGTAGATACCGCAAAGGACCAACAATTACTTCATAATTCATTTGGCAACAGACAGTCCGTCTAATTGACGGCACGACACAACAATAACTACGTAATGGTCAGTAAATTCCAGCATGGTCCTCATAGTGTCATTATTGTTGGTAGCCGGCCCGAGTGGCCGTGCGGTTCTAGGCACTATAGTCTGGAACCGAGCGACCGCTACGGTCGCAGGTTCGAATCCTGCCTCGGGCATGGATGTGTGTGATGTCCTTAGGTTAGTTAGGTTTAATTAGTTCTAAGTTCTAGGCGACTGATGACCTCAGAAGTTAAGTCTCATAGTGCTAAGAGCCATTTGAACCATATTATTGGTGGTAGTTGTCAGACATACAGCTTTGTCAGCCTAAGGTCTTCCAATGTCTACCAGTTTAGTCCAACTATGTAGTAATTTACAAACAGTAAATGTTGGTGTTTTTAAATGGGGGAGGAGGGGTGTGTGTGCAGAGTGTGGCTGAAGCAGGAGCCGCTAGGGAGAGGACTGATGCAGAGGAACCACACTTTGTAACAAGTGTGTATCCTCAATGTGGATAGTTAGCTTTCTTTTCTGAAGAGATGTAATAGGTAGAAGTCGTGATGCACTGCTAAGTGGTTCATGGTTCTATAAAAAAAAGTCATTAGTTCACGATATAATAAAACACCTACAGAGACTATCTTTCGTCATTCTAAAATAAAAGTGTTCAAACAGAAATGTTGTCATTTTAAAATTTAGCCAGGCGCTGATGTTGATGACGTCAGTGGTGGTGGTGGTGTGTGTGTTGGGGAGGAGGGGGAGTTTGTACTAGGTAATACAATATCTGACTGCAATAAGGAGTAATGGTTTCAGAAACGTTGGGAAAAGCTAACCCAGACAGTTGAGCGCAAACTTCTTGCAGCAAATGCAGAACAATCACAACAGTAGTGGGAGAGCCGTCACGGTGTTGGGTGCGGCCGCCGTCAAACCCTATCGCTCAAGAGCAGCGGCCCGCGCGGCACGTCACGTCAGCGAACGGCGCGATTAACGAGCCAGGCTTTGTGGGGGGGGGGGGGGGGGCGGCTGGCTGCCGCTGCCGCCGTAACGCAGCAAAGGGAATTTACGGGGCGGCGCGGCTGACAGGCGCCGGCGCCATCTGTCGGCGCGATGACGCCTGTGTGGCGGTGATGATGATGGCGGCGGCGATGGCGGCGGCCGCCGCTCTCTGCCGCCTGGCCACGGGCAGCTCCGCTGCGGGCCGGCCTTTGAAGTGATTACGCGGCAGCAGAGGGCTGCGCTGCCGCCGTTTCTGCCTGCCCTCGCACAACGACCATCCGGCGAGCTACCGCTGTTTGCGATTACGCAAGTCATCCAGAAGGTGGTGGTAGTGATTGCAACAGTCTGTGCAGGAAGGCCGAGCACACACAACAACCTAATGGCGATTACCGGGCTGCGCCACTTTAGCAGATGCGCTCATAACTGTTTGCGAGTAGCGTCCATGATAATGATGATGATGATTTGACTGCCACGACTGTTGTAGATACAGCAGTAATAGCTAAAGCTCTATACCGTGGAAGTAGGGCTATCCGTTTGCCCTTCCTTAATCACCGTCCTCGGTTAGCCATTGTCACGGGACATTTCTGTCCGTACCTTTGGATGTCAAGCACATCGCCTAAGAGAAGACCATAATGGTATTCATTGAACTGGATACAGAATAATATGACAGTTATTGCCAAACGCCTACGAAACCAGAGTAACATTTCTTTTCTCTTCCTCCCCCCTCATGTGTTACAGATGCCTCTGATCGCTGATGATGGGTAAGCGCCACTACAAGTCCGACAATAAATAATTAAACAAAAGTCTGACAGCTTACGTCAAAATCCGCACTACCTGGCAAAAAAGTAGTCTTCTGGAGAGTATTCCGGGCTGTATGGCCGTGGTCCAAGAATCTTTTCGGTTCCTGATATTTCGTCCAGAGCTGGGCTGAACATCTTCGCAGGCACTCCTGGTGACGCCGAGTCTTGCCGGCTGACGAGTCGGACGCCTGAGAGCGACAAAAATACTGTGTAACGTGGGCGTGATCCAGTTTATACGTGATCAGCATAGATAATCTTTGTCATAGATGAAACATAACTATGCATGTTCGCCTGTCAAGGATAAAAATTTATCTATCGATTCTGAAGAGCCGCTGTCCATATACACGGAGTTTCATGACCTCTTCTTTCCTATGAAAATTATCACTACGTTTATATATTTTCATGGGTTCTCTGCATAGTAGTGGATAATATTTTATCATAACAGATGAAAATTTGGTTTCATTACTGACTAGGGAAAACAGAAAAATAACTGTAGCACAGTGAAGTTTTCCGAAACCAAAATCTGATGTACTGTTGACAAACTATTATCCAAGACGACATAGAGAAGCCTTCGAAATATATAAGCATAGTGGTAATTTTAATAGAAAAGAAGAAGCTATGAAATACGAACAGCGGCTCTTCAGAACCGACAGGAAAGTTTTTATACTTGACAGGCGACTGATTAAGTTTTATCTCTGACAAAGAGTATGTCTGCTGATGACTTGCAAACGCGACCACTCCCCTTTACATGTCGCTCTCCGACGTCCTACTCGTCAGTCGGCAAGGCTCAGCATTACCAGGCACACCACCGAAGATGTCCAGCGCAGCTCTGGACGAAACGTCAGCAACGGAAAAGTTTCTTCGACCACGGCTATACAGCCCGGAAGACTCATTAGCAACTGAAAAAGCAAAGTACCCACAAGATATTGTCGAATGTCAATGTACTTTCGAGTACGTGTAGACCATCTGCGGATGCGTAAATATTTCCAGTAGCAAATGGTTCAAATGGCTCTGAGCACTATGGGACTTAACATCTGAGGTCATCAGTCCCCTAGAACTTAGAACTACTTAAACCTAACTAACCTAAGGACATCACACACACCCATGCCCTAGGCAGGATTCGAACCTGCGACCGTAGCGGTCGCGCGGTTCCAGACTGTAGCGCCTAGAACCGCTCGGCCACACCGGCCGGCTTTGCACTAGCAAACATACCAACTTCCATCTGTGTTATTCACGTTTAGCGTCACTACCAGGCTTGCTAACGTATATAAAGGAGCATAAACGGAGTCAGATGTTGAGTGATCACTGTGGACGACACGCAGATGCCGCATACTCCGTGTGACGCAGCGTTATGTTCTCCTCGCAGATTTGAAGGAAGTCTGTACGCCTCCACTTCGACAGCTGGTCCAATGGAGCAATCTTCAGATTTGTGGAGCATTTATGACAGATTCGGGACTCCATGGGCACACTCTTCGTCTCTTGAAAACGCCTGACCGCCACGAGAGAGGATCGTTGTGTTGTGCACAACGCAAGTGGTAATCTCTCTATATCTGGTACCCGAGAAGAAATAATCGATTCCTGCGACGTTCTGCATCATTCAGCCCCACTGGTCGGAGACTAGCAGCCGGACTAGGGAATTCTCGTCCTATGTGTAGACTGCAATTAACACCGTAACACAAGTGGCTGCTTTTAGAGTAGTGCCAGCTCCGGGACCCCTGGACTACTCACGAATGGCGTCGTACAGTCTTCAGCGACGAACTGCTGTCCTGCACTAGCCCGAACGACCGCTGCAGACGATAATGGTGACGACCTGGACGGAGGCCCTATACTCCAAATCTCTTGGACAGGTGCAGCAGTGTTAGTCGTGGCGTCATGGTGTGGGAATCCATCGTGAATGACTTAAGGTCACACGGTGGTTGAGGCATCTCCCTGACGGTACAACTGTATGTCACTGATAACTTGCGACCTTCGTGAGACAGTACAACGGTGCCAGTTTCCAGCAGGACAATGCCCGTCCACAGATCCGTATCCGATACAAATGTATGGGACCAGCTCAGATGTCAAATCCATCCCAGTGCCAGTAAGCAGCACACCGGGTAACAGTTAAAACAGGTACGGACCAGCTTACCTCAGCGAGGAAAAAAGTGCACGCATCCAAACCAGAGGGCTTCCAATTACGTACTGATGAGTGGCTCTGTCCGCAAAGTTCTTTGTAAATCTGACTCGATTTTGTAATTACTGCAATATCGTCATATCGTTCTCACCCCGAGAAGTTACATTTCGTGCCCTCTTCCCCTTCTAGATGTTTGAGTTTTGTGTCAGACGGTCTATATATAAAAATGACATATTTCCAGTACCTGCAAGCCGAGAGCGTCACGTGTTCAAAATATGTCGCCTTGCATCGCTACAGACCGAAAAGAAGAAGATAGCCGTTACTTAATTAACACTCACGTCCGTTTGGAGAGCGTGCGATTACATGCCGTGGAGGTATATAGTACCATCATCACGGCGCACAACGCCCCATTACGCGGTACTCAGCAACAGTTCCATGAAGAACTAACCGGCTAATCGGTGAGGCCGTTAAAATTACAAACTGCGGCGCTAATCGACACGTGGCTGTTTAATCGCCCGGTAACAGCTATGAAAACGTGAGGCCTTGCATAGGCTACTCACTCAGCAGTGTAATAGCATTGCCTGACGTCTAGTTATCAATGCCACTTGCTCACTGACAGTAATGTTGTAATGTTACCAGCTGTGGCGATACGTCCGCCGGCCGGTACGCAAATTGCTGGTTTTTACTCACGGAGACGAAGAAAATGGGCGAAAATGGATGGGTGCGTTCCCTCACGGTGACGTTAAGTGAATTAAATCTTTTCGGCCTGCAGGCACACGCTTTCCCGCCCAGTGCTCCTCGACCTTTATCAGTCTTAATCATGGCTAAATGAAAATATTCTTTCTAATAATAACAAGAGTACCCGAGGGCTTAGTTTCTTATTTTTTCAACAAACGCCAAACCATCCACTGGTAAACCCCCCCCCCCCCTCCGCCTCTACTACATATACTGAGTGATTCTGTGATGACGATAAGAACTTTCAGAGATGATGGGACAAGGGAAGATGTACGAATTCGAGATAAGGGATCCTAGTCCGGAAACGGCCGTGTCTTAAGTTACAAGCGAAAATTTGTGTACCCCTGACAGTGGAATACATTTACCGGTCCGGTTGTTGCTAATAGTGTAAATTAGGCAACGTTCAGAGGTGGTAATATGGACCAAAACAAAAAGAAGTGTAGTAAAGATGGGCTCCAAAATGCGTGCCTTCAGAGCTTTGAACTCTTCATTTTCGTTACTGTGAAATATATCTCTTCTACTGCAAGCTCCTAGGTTTTCAAATTTTTTGGGGAGGTAGTGTTAGCTAAAACACGAAAAAGTTTGCAGTAAAAGTGGTTCTAAAATGAAGACTTACGGGCAGTTGTTCCGTAGAAGTCATCCGTTGCGCAGTGGCGGAGATGAAGAGCTCATCGCTCTTCAGGTATGCATTTTAGAGCACATGTTCGTTATACACTGTTTTCTTGTTTTGGTGCATACTATACAACATCTGAAAACGGCCAGCCCTACATTCGTACCAAGAACAGTACCTCTATACACATTCCGCTCTCAGAGCTATCACAAAGGTTATCGCTTATAACTTTCCACCCGGTATTTTCCAGACCACGGTCCCCTACCTCAAATAGATATACTTGTCCTTCTCCATCATCCCTGAAAGTTTATAATATCATCACGTAATCACCCTGTACGCTGCAGACGCTGGAACCTCATTGCAACTGTATCTACACAGCAGACGAGTCTCTTCTGCGATTATTTCCTGCATGCACGGCGCCCAGTAACCAGTAGATACCGCCGCCCAGGTTGGTGCTCTGTTCCTTGTCCTACGGACGGCGTTCGATGAAAACCCCCACTGCCGACTAGTGAACAATATACGAGCGTACAGAATATCAGGCTAGCTGCATGACTGGACTTCAAGAGTTCTTAGCAGTCAAGACACAGCACGTCATTCTTGACGCACGGAAATCTTCACACATACACGTTTTCACCGGAGGACACGTTTTTCGACTTATTCGATAAAAACGCTTTTATAGGGCACATTTGCAGCTTTTTCTTGACTGATTCGAAAAGTAGAACCTAAGGCGAAAACGTATCCCAGTACAAAATTTAATTACATCAAAGTTCCTACAAAAACGTCGTGCTTATTTTTTCTGTAGGACAGATACTTTGCGGATTGCAAGAGGGAGAATATGAAAACTCTGCTTGTGTTATTTCAAGGTATTGCGGGTTGCCTACAGCGTATAGGTAGGTGCAGCTGAACCGCCCTGTATATAAAGCCTCACATATTCGTACAGGAAACGGCACTGGTGAAAACTAGAAGAACCACGTACCTGCCTTGAAATGGCCCCACTCTCAGTAATTCAATCGATTCAGGTCTGGTGAACGAGCAGGCCACGCTAGCGAATCTTCTTGACTAATCTATTGCCCAGAAAATGTTGCGGTGAGGTACAGTCTACAACCCGTGAGAAATGCGTGGTGCCCAATGCGAGCACGAACCACACTCGCTTTCTTTATGCGAGGGTAATTTTCGCCAGTAGCGGTGATACACAGCACCTGTTAGCATCAAATCGAATCACCGACTATTCCTGACCATTTACTGATACTGTAGCAATCCCGATGCTTTACCTGCATAGCTGCTCGAGTTTTGGAACTGCCAACAAATGCGTAATCTGATACCATGTTCTCTCTTGCGGCGACCTACCCCACCGAACACCACACTCGTCACAAGCCAAGGATCCATATCTCGACAGGTATTGATTTCGGGACATAAAACTATACGAATTTTTCTTCTAGATTTGACCAACAGTGTAATGTAAGAATATGTGACATCTTTATAGACGAGGAGAGCTTCTGTAAAGTTTGGAAGGTAGGAGACGAGGTACTGGCAGAAGTAAAGCTGTGAAGACGGGGCGTGAGTTGTGCTTGGGTAGCTCAGTTGGTAGAGCACTTGCCCACGAAAGGCAAAGGTCCCAGGGTTGGGACTTTAATAGTGGCAACTATTTATTTACACCTCGTACAAAATAGATACGTGTTTCTAAGTTTTACTGACCTTCAAAATAGTCACCAGCATTGTGTATAACCCGTTTCCAGCGATGTGGAAGTCGTGGGATACTCTTAGCAGTGCCAGTTGTGTTGACAGTTCGAGCGGCGCGGCCTATTGCCCAACGAATTTGTAGCAGTTCTGAAGCGAATGCCGTGAAGTTTTTCCATCAGTTTAGAATTCGAGTTGAACTCACAACGGCTTAAGTCAGGAGAGTGCAGTAGGTGGTATAGCACTTAGCAGCCCCATCATCCAAACAGTTATAGCTTGTAATGTACATGCTTGAGCATTGTCCTGCAAAATCATGGTCAGGTGATGCAGAAAGTGTCATCAATCCTGTCTCTTAAGTGGTCGTAGGTGGTGTTCCAAAAATGAACAGCATAGAGACAGAAGTGATGACGCTTTCTACACGACCTGACCATCATTTTGCAGGACAATGCTCAAGCATGTACAGTGCAAGCTGTTCCAGATTTGTTTGACTGATGGGGCTGCTAAGTGCTATACCACCTACTGCACCCCCCTGACTTAAGCCCTCCCGTGCTGAATTCGATTTCTAAACTTAAGGAAACACTTCACGGCATTCGCTCCAGAACTGCTACAAATTCGTCGGGCGATAGACCGCGCCGCTCGAACTGTCAAAACAACTGGCACAGAATGTTGGTGACTGCTTTCAAGGTCAGTAAAACTTTCAAACACCTATCTATCTTGTACGAGCCGAAAATAAATAGTTGCCACTATTAAAGTCCCAAACATTATATATATATATATATATAGTGTAACTTCCATGAGGCTTTTCGCGGATTCTGCTGTTGTATACAGAGTAGTCGCGAAAGTAGAAAATTGTGGCGAAATGAACAAAGACCTGCAGAGAACAGGCGTCTGGTGCTAGGATTGTTAGTTGACCCTCATCACAACAATCACTGCAAGCAGTCACATACACACAATACCTCGGGGTATGCGCACGGTGCGATTAAAAACAGACCACATAAAACTGATCGCAGGTAACGTAGATGACAGGCTGGCAATGAGATTCAGTGGAAGAATCGCGCGGAGGTGGCTAACAAAACCCTCGTTGCACCACTACTTAAGTATTGCTCGTCGGACTGCGATCCGCACTAGACAGGATTTCTTGAGAAAATAGAAAAGCTCCAAAGAAGAGTTGCGCGGTCCGTTGCAGATGCATTTAGCAGCGGCGGAAGCGTTTGGGAGATGCTCGCGAAAATACTGTGAAGGCAAAATTCGAGAGATTCGAGCTCCCGCGGAAGTTTGACAACAACTGATTTTCCTGCAGCCCACAGGTGACTGCAATAGGAAAGACGGGAAGTGACACTGCTACACATCGTATCCTCCGACACACACCGTGTAAGACGCCCCAGCTATTTTACTGCCTTTATTAGTGAACATGGGCGATTAACACTTGCTGTAGTCCGGCTAATTAGAAAGAGTTAGACATCGGACATTACTAAATAGCCATTTACAGAGAGCTAACTTTGTACTGTATTGAATTGTATGGAACTGCGGACCTAGAAACGACGGAAAGGCTTCGTCCCCGCCGTAGCCCACAGTGGTTCACAACCCCGCAAAAGGCCACAGCAGTCCACTCGCCAACCCACACCGAACCCAGGGTTATTGCGCGGTTCGGCCCTGGGAACGTCTCACACCAGACGAGTGTAGCACCAATGTTTGCATGGTAGAGTAATTATGGTGTACGCGTACGTGTAGATAGTGTTTGCGCTGCAATCGCCGACATAGCGTAACTGGGGCGGAATAAGGGGAACCAGCCCGCATTCGCCGAGGCAGATGGCAAACCGCCTTAAGAACCATCCACAGACTGGCCGGCACATCGGATCTCGACACTAATCCGCCGGGCGGATTCGTGCCGGGGACCAGCACGGAGCGGAGAACTAACTTACTCCCCCACGGTACTAAAGTTCTGACCGTAAGGCTACGACGCTTGTGATAAACGGCAGCTACATCTGAATGTGGAAAAATGAAGGTTAATGCACATGATTAGGAAGAACAAATCCATA
Source organism: Schistocerca cancellata (assembly GCF_023864275.1). Taxonomy (NCBI): domain Eukaryota; kingdom Metazoa; phylum Arthropoda; class Insecta; order Orthoptera; family Acrididae; genus Schistocerca; species Schistocerca cancellata. The sequence goes on from NC_064635.1 coordinate 135,096,254, forward strand.
AAGTTCAAATATAGCACTAGTCGTGTGGTGCTTGACACAGTTACGTCAGTTAAATATCATAGCGTAACGTGGCAAAGCGCTATGAAATGGTATGAACATGTAAGGCGAATGATCGACTTCGGTTTATTGGGAGGATTTTAGGAAAGAGTGGTTCACATGTAAAGGAGACCACATATACGACACTAGTGCGATCCATTGTTGCGTACAGTTCGAGTGTTTGGAATCCGCACCTAGGCGGATTCAAGCGAACATCGAAGCAATTCAGAGGCGGGCTGCTATATTTATTGCAGTTTAGAACAACACGTAAGTATTACGGAGGCACTTCGGGAATGCTAATAGGAATCACTGCAGAGAAGACGACATTCTTTTCGATGAACGCTTTTGAGAAAATTTAGAGCACCAGCATCTGAAGCTCACTGCCGCCAACGTATATTTCGCGTGAGGACCACAAAGACAAGATTAGAGAGGTTACGGCTCATACAGATAGTTTTTCCTCGCTCTGTTTGAGAGCGGAACAGGAAAGGAAATGACTAGTATTGGTACCCTCAACCCTACACCATATGGTGGCTTGCAGTTAAGTATTTGAACGTAAACATTCTCCCACAATGATCAAAAATCTGTCCCTTCCAAAACATTCTATTAAAAACATATGTGAACACTTTTGTACGGCACACTTAATTTTATTTCACTACAAATTCATATAACACGTCCCTACTTGTTCTGATTCCATTCCCTATACAATTGTACTCACTCATTTATCACGAGTTTGTAGGAGTTCACCATTGGTGATTCATCACTGTACGACTGGGTCACTCCTTCGCGCGAAAAGATCTTCAGGCGCCAACCTGTCGCTTCTAGAAAGATGCTGAATTCCCATCAACCATGACGCTGGGCTGTAGCGGAAGAGAATAGGGGTAGACTCGATATTTCAACATGATGAATAAAACCCTCCGTAATGGCTGTTAAAACACTTCTTTATAAAAGTCACTACCGGTTTCGCATCAGTAGAGATGCATCTCCAGGTGGTAGGATTTTATTAACAGTCATGGGGCAGGAAAATGATTGTTTACAGTCGAGTCCCATCGTTCATCGTCTAGATGAAAACAGATAGCACGCTAAAAGCGGCTGCCTCTAAGCAATCAATTTTCCACGCCGTGACTGTTTATAATAAACTGTCACCTGAAGATGCATCTCTACTGCTGCGAAACCGGTACGGTCTTTTTTATAAAAGTATTTTAACAGCCTGTGCGGAAAATTATATTCACCATGTGGAATTTTGGCTGCAGTTGCCCGACTTCTAAACTACGAGGGGCGTTTGAAAAGTCCATGGCACCAGCGGCGCGTATCGAGGTCATGTTTAGTTAGTAGCATTTTTGGAAAGAACGCACACCAAGTTTCAGCCATATTGGTCTATTTCTTTGTGTTTGGCATTCGGGTGAATCAAGGAAGTCGGGGGATTGTCAAAAAATGGACGAAAAAGAATTTCGTGTGGTGATTAAACATTACTTTATGAAAGGCAAAACGCCTCAGCAGACTAAAGAATAGCTTGATAAATATTACAGTGACTCTGCACCTTCGATTAGAACAGTTTATAAGTGGTTTCAAAATTTTCGGAGTGGCCATATGGGCACAACTGATGCTGAACGTTCTGGACGCCCTGTGGAGGTTAAGACTCCAGAAATCATTGATAAAATCCATGATATGGTGACGGATGACAGAAAAGGTGCCTGAGATTGCTAGTGCTGTGGGCATCTCGAATGAACGGGTGCATAATATTTTGCATGAACATTTGGACATGAGAAAGCTGTCCGCAAGACGGATTCCGCGATTGCTCACGCTTGACCAAAAACGGAATCGTATGAAGTGTTGCAAGGATGGTTTGCAGCTGTTCAGGAAGAATCTGCAGGACCTTATGTGTCGTTTCGTCACTGTGGATGAAACATGGATACATTACTACACTTCTGAGACCAAACAACACTCTAAAGAATGGGTTACCAAGGGAGATTCTGCACCAAAAAAGGCGACGACCATTCCTTCGGCTAGAAAGATTATAGCGACTGTCTTTTGGGATTCGCAAGGGATAATCGTCATCGACTATCTGGAAAAGGGTAAAACTATTACAGGAGCATATTATTCATCGTTATTGGACCATTTGAAAACCGAGCTGCAAGAAAAACGACGGCAATTGGACTGCAAAAAGTCCTTTTCCATCACGACAGTCCACCAGCACACACCTCAGCAGTTGTGGTCGCAAAATTAAGGGAAATAGGATTCCAACTCGTTTCTCACCCCCCCCCCCCCCCTATTCTACAGACTTGGCTCCCTCCGACTACTATTTGTTCCCCAGTTTGAAGAAATAGCTGGCGGGACAAAGATTTTAATCAAACGAGGAGGTGATTGCAGCAACTAATAGCTAATAGCTAATAGCTAATAGCTATTTTGCAGACTTGACAATTCCTATTATTTGGAAGGGATCAACAAATTAGAACAGCGTTGGACGAAGTGTATAGGTCTGAAAGGAGACGATGGCGAAAAGTAAAAAAAGTTTACCCCAAACACGTAAGTAGTTTTTATTTTTGCACGGACTTTGCAAACGCCCCTCGTAATATGGTCGATGCTGGAAGTACCTTTACAACCATTGGGCGGCTATCGACGTGTACCCGAAGACGTCGGACCATAAGTCAGTTTAGAACGCAGCATGTCATTCTCAATGGAGAGAAGTCTTCCGAAGTACGAGTGAGTTCAAGTGTGCCGCAGGGGAGTGTCGTAGGACCGTTGCTATTCACAATATACATAAATGACCTTGTGGATGACATCGGAAGTTCACTGAGGCTTTTTGCGGATGATGCTGTTGTATGTCGAGAGGTTGTAACAATGGAAAATTGTACTGAAATGCAGGAGGATCTGCAGCGAATTGACGCATGGTGCAGGGAATGGCAATTGAATGTCAATGTAGACAAGTGTAATGTGCTGCGAATACACAGAAAGAAAGATCCTTTATCATTTAGCTACAATACAGCAGGCCAGCAACTGGAAGCAGTTAATTCCGTGAATTATCTGGGAGTACGCATTAGGAGTGATTTAAAATGGAATGATCATATAAAGTTGATCGTCGGTAAAGCAGATGCCAGACTGAGATTCATTGGAAGAATCCTCAGGAAATGCAATCCGAAAACAAAGGAAGTAGGTTACAGTACGCTTGTTCGCCCACTGCTTGAATACTGCTCAGCAGTGTGGGATCCGTACCAGATGGGGTTGATAAAGAGATAGAGAAGATCCAACGGAGAGCAGCGCGCTTCGTTACAGGATCATTCAGTAATCGCGAAAGCGTTACGGAGATGATAGACAAACTCCAGTGGAAGACTCTGCAGGAGAGACGCTCAGTAGCTCGGTACGGGCTTTTGTTGAAGTTTCGAGAACATACCTTCACCGAGGAGTCAAGCAGTATATTGCTCCCTCCTACGTATATCTCGCGAAGACACCATGACGATAAAATCAGAGAGATTAGAGCCCACACAGACATACCGATAATCTTTCTTTCCACGAACAATGCGAGACTGGAATAGAAGGGAGAACCGATAGAGGTACTCAAGATGTCCTCCGCCACACCCCGTTAGGTGGTTTGCGGAGTATGGATGTAGATGTAGAATTTGGAGAGGTGCGGAAAACGGGGGCCTACCGTTGTCTCACGAGGCTCGCCTGTTACTGCCGCAGCCCTGGAGTCGGTGGGGCGCCGTTGTTAACTGTAAACTAGCACGTGCTGCCTTGGCGGGATGGGCGAGTCTGCTGTGAGCAGGCCGACGGCGCGGCGCGGCGTCCATTAACGGCGGTATACTGCAAATGAGGCGGCCGCTGAGCTGAGCTGAGCTGAGCTAACCAGCCGGCTGCCACACAGCGGTGTCGGGTGTCGCGCTGTCCCGTGGGAGTCCGTATCGACCAGGGCGTCGACAGCGGCGCCTGCCGTGACACGGGGGCTGTGGGTGGCGGTGGGGGTGGGGCACACACACACACACCTCCACCGGCACACCTGCCGTGGCGCCAGCATCACACCCCGGGGCCCTCACGTCTCCCGCTGCCGACCTCTTCCGAGGGCGATCCAGCGACTCCGGACAAGCGGTAGCCCACTTCCTCTCAGTACGACATGAACGATGCGGGGAAGCAATTTTGCGCTACGTCTCACTCCATAAAAGCACAACGACTGGCACTACATTCGCTTACACTTGGTGTGGCAGCTAAATATGTCAACAAACCTACAAGCCAAATTAAAATCAACACACCTATCACAGTAACGGCTACAGCTAATGCATAGAGATACTTCGATAGGCGTTACACAGAATACAGAAGAAAAGTTCAACAATTTTCTCAACAACTCAAAAAACATGATCAAATGTGTGTGAAATCTTATGGGACTTAGCTGCTGCAGCAATCAGTCCCTAAGCTTATACACTAGTTAACCTAAATTATCCTAAGGGCAAACACACACACACCCATGCTCGAGGGAGGACTCGAACCGCCGCCGGGACCAGCCACACAGTCCATGACTGCAGCGCCTGAGACCTCTCGGCTAATCCCGCGCGGCTTTCTTAACAACTATATAGATTCCACAATGAATTTCCCTGTTAGCTGATATGAAAGTTCCTGGAATATTCACGGAGCACACTCGGCCCTGGGACCTTTGCCTATCGCAAGCAAGTGCTCTATCGACTAAGCTACCCGAGCAAGACTTGTAATGAAACTAACTTCAGTACAGAGCAATTTTTTTTTTTCCAGGCAATAGCGTCCATGTGCTTGGAGAAATGTAATATACACACTGCGCTGTGAGTCTCAAAACGCATTACATTTTCATGAGAAATATCAATTGTAATACCTTCACACGACATACATACTACACTCCTGGAAATTGAAATAAGAACACCGTGAATTCATTGTCCCAGGAAGGGGAAACTTTATTGACACATTCCTGGGGTCAGATACATCACATGATCACACTGACAGAACCACAGGCACATAGACACAGGCAACAGAGCATGCACAATGTCGGCACTGGTACAGTGTATATCCACCTTTCGCAGCAATGCAGGCTGCTATTCTCCCATGGAGACGATCGTAGAGATGCTGGATGTAGTCCTGTGGAACGGCTTGCCATGCCATTTCCACCTGGCGCCTCAGTTGGACCAGCGTTCGTGCTGGACGTCCAGACCGCGTGAGACGACGCTTCATCCAGTCCCAAACATGCTCAATGGGGGACAGATCCGGAGATCTTGCTGGCCAGGATAGTTGACTTACACCTTCTATAGCACGTTGGGTGGCACGGGATACATGCGGACGTGCATTGTCCTGTTGGAACAGCAAGTTCCCTTGCCGGTCTAGGAATGGTAGAACGATGGGTTCGATGACGGTTTGGATGTACCGTGCACTATTCAGTGTCCCCTCGACGATCACCAGTGGTGTACGGCCAGTGTAGGAGATCGCTCCCCACACCATGATGCCGGGTGTTGGCCCTGTGTGCCTCGGTCGTATGCAGTCTGATTGTGGCGCTCACCTGCACGGCGCCAAACACGCATACGACCATCATTGGCACCAAGGCAGAAGCGACTCTCATCGCTGAAGACGACACGTCTCCATTCGTCCCTCCATTCACGCCTGTCGCGACACCACTGGAGGCGGGCTGCACGATGTTGGGGCGTGAGCGGAAGACGGCCTAACGGTGTGCGGGACCGTAGCCCAGCTTCATGGAGACGGTTGCGAATGGTCCTCGCCGATACCCCAGGAGCAACAGTGTCCCTAATTTGCTGGGAAGTGGCGGTGCGGTCCCCTACGGCACTGCGTAGGATCCTACGGTCTTGGCGTGCATCCGTGCGTCGCTGCGGTCCGGTCCCAGGTCGACGGGCACGTGCACCTTCCGCCGACCACTGGCGACAACATCGATGTACTGTGGAGACCTCACGCCCCACGTGTTGAGCAATTCGGCGGTACGTCCACCCGGCCTCCCGCATGCCCACTATACGCCCTCGCGCAAAGTCCGTCAACTGCACATACGGTTCACGTCCACGCTGTCGCGGCATGCTACCAGTGTTAAAGACTGCGATGGAGCTCCGTATGCCACGGCAAACTGGCTGACACTGACGGCGGCGGTGCACAAATGCTGCGCAGCTAGCGCCATTCGACGGCCAACACCGCGGTTCCTGGTGTGTCCGCTGTGCCGTGCGTGTGATCATTGCTTGTACAGCCCTCTCGCAGTGTCCGGAGCAAGTATGGTGGGTCTGACAAACCGGTGTCAATGTGTTCTTTTTTCCATTTCCAGGAGTGTATTTCATCAGGAAAGAATAAGCCATTGCTGACCTGAAAACATTAGAAAATTGGTACTTAACACCGTAATACAGGTTTAAGTAAGCAGAAGACAACGCTGCAAATATGAAAATCTGTAGACCAGAAAGTGCACAGAAACACTACTCGGGCGCAACAAGACCCAGTACGCTAACGCGCATGAGTTCATCAAAGAAGCTACAAGCTAAAGTCAAACATATTGGTCAAAGAACAAGTTACAAACAAATGCACACTATTATGTTATATAAGTCACATGATGCTATTATAATGTCACATGATAAAAGCAAACCGACCATTTGGTAAGAACTGCGACATACGATACTACGTGAAAATGGTCCATGATCGAGGCCGGTAGTGAATAAATGTATTACAAGACAGCACACTGTATATCATCCACTTCTCCAAATTTACTGTAGAACCCGATACATAGTTCGGAATAATGTAATAAGTTTTAAACTTTACTGTCAACTGTGGTCGTTCTCTAATCTCAATGTATCATCTGTTTGAAACTGTAATTATACTGAACACTACGTCATTAAACTTCAAATTATCATTGTTCTATGTAAAATAATTTAGAGAACATTGTAACAACTTTAACTTCAAAATACTTACGAAATTTCTATAAAACTTTCGTCTCTATAAATTTGTCAATACTATGTCAAAGAGTCAAGAGAATACCAGCAGGAAATATTTGGCCCCCGCTTGTTACCAAGCCGATCAGATACATATGAATAAATCGCAAAGCAATTGCCGCGGTGTGGTGTACATAAATAGATTTGCTGGTTCTATGTGATTTATACCTTTTCTTTCAACTAAGTTTGTTAGATATGTTCCTTTTAACATACAGGTATCAAGCCTGTTAAAACCAGGAACACAATTTAAGAAGATGAATCACTAGACTACTGAAGGCAGTTTCCGAGTGAGGCAAGTTATAAGGGGCAGGAAAATTAAAACAGGACGTAAGGAAAACTGTTTATTATTTCAAAACTGGGAAGGCCGGCGTATACCAGATTCCCATCGAAATTCGCACCAGGGACAAACTCATCAACCGAGACTGCGGTTATAATCTTAGCAAGGCATGGGAAGAAGTACGGAGTATAATTAAGAAGACACTCAGCAACGAAAACGATCTGGCGAGTAGGGCGGACGTAGCAGCTGCACCGGCGCTGTCACAGACGCCGACCTCTGCGACTCCGCGACTGCCAACGCGCGCCCGCAGCCGCGGACCGCGGAGGGAACGGCCCGTGGGAGCGGGGATATAAGGCGACCGCCCGTGCCTTTGATTGCGTGTGGCACGAGGGACTCCTGTATAAACTCCTAGATATAGGGGTCCCCGCGTCACACGCAACACTCCTGAAGAGCTATCTAGAAAACCGGACATTTCATGTCCGCACTCAAGATGGTACATCGTCCACCAGACCAATCAAAGCAGGAGTACCTCAGGGCAGTGTACTGGGACCACTCTTATACATCTTGTATACATCCGACCTACCACCGACGGCCAGAACACACCGATCTTTATATGCCGATGATACAGCCATCTACTCCCGAAGTATGAATGCTGCACACCTCCAGGCAAGACTGCAGTAAGCATGTAATAAGCTGAGTGAATGGGCGACGAAATGGCGACTGTCTTTCAACGCCACAAAGACGAAGGCAATAGCAATTTGTAGAAGACCACTTCCGCTTAACATCCAGCCCATTGAGATAAGGGGCACCCCAGTCCCGTGGACAAAAACAGCAAAATACTTGGGTGTGACCCTTGATAAAATATTCGAGAGAAAGCCAGGAGAAGAATGGTACAGCTCTACCCATTATTAAATCCAGCATCAAAAGACTGGGGATGATATTGTACCTTACACTGGTGCGACCAATCTTAGACTACGCCGCTGTTGTGTGGGGCAATGCTGCTCCAACCCACATACAACGGCTACAAAGCATTCAGAATCGTCCTCTGAAAAGGGCCCTCCATCTGCCATACCGGTTCCCAACGAATGAGCTTCACCAACTCGCAGGGGTACCCTATTTGAAAGACCGATTCAGAACCAGTGCCAAAACCTTTTCCGAAAACACACAACAGTCAGATAACGAACTTGTACGAGAACTTGAACACAGGGTGCACTACCTGGCCTCCGCCAGATGGCCCGATGATCTACGCGAATAACAAGACTACACATCTTGTGTATATATTTTTATATAATTTAATTATATTTTAAATCATATTTTATTGTACTTATTATTTATTTATTTATTATCATTATTTTATTAAAAAAGAAAAAAAGTTGAATGAATGAGTGTGAGCTTGTGTTAACTGTAATATGTGTATATGTATGAGTGTGTACGATGTATATATCGTGTGAATGTGTGAGCGAACGGGAGGAAAAAAAAATAATAATAAATTATCATATAGCCAATGTATTTTTAAATTATTTAAAAGCAGAAAAAAACATGACAACCAAAAAGCTATAGTTTTAATGTCAATTTTTATTATTGAAGGCGTAGCCGTATGGCTTGAACTTCTATTTTCAGACTGGGCGATCCTAGATGCCCCAATATATTCTGCAGCGGCTCAGGAAGTCACTCGAGACTGGGACGTCGCAGGAAGTCAGTTCGTCAGCGTACCTGACGATGGCAACATGTCTGATGGCCGAAATATTGTGCCCGTTGGACACTATGAACCGGCAGTACACCTGTGGGCTCTTCGATCGCCAAATACGCCGGGAGGAACTGAAGAATCACATCTTTTTCCTTGACTGCGAGGGCCCGCTGCTCACTGGCTTTCTGGAATACAGCGCCACACAGTTAACCCACAGCGGTACGTCAACACTTTGCAAAAACTGAAGTGCGCCATAACGTGCAAACGGCCTGGAATGTTGAGGGACGCCACAATTCCGTTGCAGCATAATGCCCGCCCACGTGCTGCCAAGGTAGTATCGACTTCGCTGCAGAGGTTCGTCGGGCAGCCCTGACACATCTTCCACACAGGTGTCCCGTTCTCTCCCCATCTAACTTCCGTATTTTTAGAGGCATGAAGAAAGGCATTCGTGAAAGTCGATTTGCTCCGGGCGAATATGTTTACTCCTCAGTACAATCGTGGTTCCGTATCCCGCCGCATTTTTGCCTGAAGGCGTAGTAGTATAAATTGTAGCGATTACTTCTGAAGTCATAAACAGTTTACTTACTTTCTCCCACCTGTCTTATTTTCATTTGACCGCCCCTTATACAACAGCGCTAACATAATAGGAGTATCACACACTAGAAGGAAATGTGCTTAGCGTGTAACTTACTGTCATTAGAGATCGAATAAAGACGTACAGTGAACAAAATCGACCTCATCCTTCTCCAGGAAAATATCTCGGCGTTTGCATAAAGTTGTTCGTTCGGGAAAACCTCAGAAGAACTAAATCTGGATGGGCGCACGGGGACCTGAACCCGCCATCTCCCGAATGCGAGTCCAGCCTGCCTAACCGCTCCACCTCCTCGCTACAAATTCTGCCTGAATGAATAAACCGAGATAATCGAATAAGCCTCTAACTTGGCGTTAAACTCAGTAAATTTGAAAACTGACTCACTCTGCAGACAGGATGAAAAAATCTCGCCTCTTTTTCTCTTCTGTGACAAGCAGTTTCTGCACGGATATTAATGGCAGACAGTATTGTTTTCAAAACATGCGGCCCTTAAAGTTAACACGGAGACGACCGCTGAAATTCCTGCTTACACAAAAGATGTTTCTACAAGGAGATTAACATTTTTATAACTCTATTTACATGCAAAAACTCTTCCTGTTCCCTCCAGACCCTCTCGCCCCCTTGAATGTAATTTGCCAAATTTATTCGTCTGCCATTAGTGGCTCGTCCCGCGTTGTCCTCAAACTAAAAACTCGGCGAGATGAGACAAAAGGACGACTCTGAAACCTCGAGAGCGAGGATATCAACTGAAAAACAACCTAAGGCAGGAACTGAGCAGCCAGACTGCCGTTAAGACCAGATACCATGCCGGCCGAAGTGGCCGTGCGGTTCTAGGCGCTTCAGTTTGGAACCGCGTGACCGCTACGGTCGCAGGTTCGGATCCTGCCTCGGGCATGGATGTGTATGATGTCCTTAGGATAGTTAGGTTTAAGTAGTTCTAAATTCTAGGGGACTGATGACCTCAGATGTTAAGTCCCATAGTGCTCAGAGCCATTTGAACCATTTTTGAACCAGATACCATACCGTGCAAGAGAATTAGTCACGATGCGGCTGCAAGCGAAAACACCGACGTATCCCGAAAACAGGTTGCGGCGTGCAGCGAACAGGACGTGTAAAAAACCAAAACCTTCCCGAGTTTTGTTGAACCCTCGATTGTTCCCTAAGGTGTTCACACCCGCATTACTTAGCTGCTTGTGTTTATTTTACAGGCCGTACTGGTAGCTGTGTGGTCAGCGCCGAGGATTGTTAACTGAACGGGCCTGGCTTCGATCCCAGTCGGGTCAGAGATTTTCTCCGCTGCGTTGTCATTACGTTCGTATCGTCGTATTTTGCCGATTACTTATACTATAACTTTGTTTCAAAATTTACTAGCTTACCGTACATGCCTACAGCCATCTCAGCTGTGGAATGTCAGTTACGACGATTGGAAAAACTGACTCATATATAAAAGACTCGCGTCATTTTATTGAAAAACTAGAGGGACTCTGGCCCCTGAAGATATTCTTGTAAGTTTTGACATTGTGTCCTTATTCACAATGATTCCTGTTAACGAAGTTATGATTTTCATAGTGGATATTTTTCCAGAAGATTTGACCGTTCTTTTCAGACATTGTCTTATATCAAGTCAGTTCCAGTGGGATAATGAATTTTATGAACAACTTGATGGAGTAGCAATGGGTAATCCATTAGGCCCTGCGATTGCCAATCTTTATATGGAGAAATTTGAACAATCAGCCCTAGACAAAGCTACTAACAAACCATCTCGTTGGTATCGATATGTAGATGACACATTTGTGGTTTGGTCCCATGGCAGACAGGCCTTGGACGATTTCTTTGATTATCTAAATAAAATTCACCCAAAAATACAGTTTACCATAGAAATAGAAAAGGAAAACAGAATATCTTTCTTGGATGTCTTAGTCATGAGACGGCCCGATAGAAGCTTGGAATATAAAGTTTTTCGGAAGGCAACACATACGGACAGATATTTACATAAAAATTCTAATCATCATCCTCAACAAAAAAGAGGTGTCATAAAAAGTCTCGTCGATCGAGCGGAACGGATATGTACACCTGAACATTTGGATGCTGAAGTGAAACATCTGAAGCAGGCTCTTGAAAAAAACGGCTACTCAAGAAAAGAGATAAATAGAATTTTGCGTCCAAGGAACAGAAACCCAAAAGATAAGAATGAACCACAACGACAGAAAAATACAGTAGTTCTCCCTTTTATTAAAAAAGTAACAGATCGGATCGGTAAGATTTTACGAAAACATGACATAAAACCGATCTTTAAACCAACAAAGAAAATAAGTCAAGTACTACGATCTGTGAAGGATAAACGCCCTCCCCTGTCGACATGTGGTGTGTATAAAATTCCATGTACCTGTGGTAAAGTTTACATTGGTACTACCAAAAGAAGCGTAAACACGCGACTGAAAGAGCATAAAAGTCTTTGTCGACTTGGAAAAAATAGAAAAGTCAGCTGTAGCGGAACATGCTCTTCAACCAGGCAACCACCAAGTGAAGTTTTCGGATACCGAAGTTTTATCTACAACGTCAAATTACTATCCACGGCTTTATAGAGAAGCTATTGAAATTTATAAACATAACGATAATTTTAATAGGAAAGAGGAGGCTATGAAACTTAGCGATATATGGACAGTGGCTCTACAAAATTGCTAACAATTTTTATCTTTGACAAGGTGGTAATCGATAGTCAACCTTATCTTTGCTATGGATTATCACTGCTCATCACGTGTCACCTGAACCACGCCCCCTTTCTCACAATATATAAGTCGCTCTCAGCGGAGCAGCGCCTCTCAGGAAGTCCAGCGCAGTCCTGGACGAAACGTAAGGAGCAGAAAAGTTCTTGGACCACGACCTCACATCCCGGAAAGTATATCAACAGCCATGTCAACCGGTCGTGAAAGCCTTCATTCTACAATAAAATGGCGACGTTTTCCTTACTTGAACAGCGTGCAATCATTCGTTTTCTGAATTTGCGTGGCGTGAAACCAATTGAAATTCATCGACAGTTGAAGGAGACATGTGGTGATGGAGTTATGGATGTGTCGAAAGTGCATTCGTGAGTGCGACAGTTTAATGAAGGCAGAACATCGTGTGACAACAAACCGAAACAACCTCGGGCTCGCACAAGCCGGTCTGACGACATGATCGAGAAAGTGGAGAGAATTGTTTTGGGGGATTGCCGAATGATTGTTGAACAGATCGCCTCCAGAGTTGGCATTTCTGTAGGTTCTGTGCACACAATCCTGCATGACGACCTGAAAATGCGGAAAGTCTCATCCAGGTGGGTGCCACGAATGCTGACGGACGACCACATGGCCGCCCATGTGGCATGTTGCCGAGAAATGTTGACGCGCAACGACAGCATGAATGGGACTTTCTTTTCGTCGGTTGTGACAATGGATGAGACGTGGATGCCATTTTTCAATCCAGAAACAAAGCGCCAGTCAGCTCAATGGAAGCACACAGATTCACCGTCACCAAAAAAATTTCAGGTAACCGCCAGTGCTGAAAAAATGATGGTGTCCATGTTCTGGGACAGCGAGGGCGTAATCCTTACTCATTGCGTTCCAAAGGGCACTACGGTAACAGGTGCATCCTACGAAAATATTTTGAGAAACAAATTCCTTTCTGCACTGCAACAAAAACGTCAGGGAAGGACTGCGCGTGAGCTGTTTCACCGAGACAACGCACCCGCACATCGAGCTAACGTTACGCAACAATTTCTTCGTGATAACAACTTTGAAGTGATTCCTCATGCTCCCTACTCACCTGACCTGGCTCCTAGTAACTTTTGGCTTTTTCCAACAATGAAAGACACTCTCCGTGGCCGCACATTCACCAGCCGTGCTGCTATTGCCTTAGCGATTTTCCAGTGGTCAAAACTGACTCCTAAAGAAGCCTTCGCCGCTGTCATGGAATCATGGCGTCAGCGTTGTGCAAAATGTGTACGTCTGCAGGGCGATTACGTCGAGAAGTAACGCCAGTTTCATCGATTTCGGGTGAGTAGTTAATTAGAAAAAAAATCGGAGGCCTTAGAACTTGAATACACCTCGTATACGTCGGACCTGCGTGTTGCCAGTATCAGTGATTGCAGACCGAGCGCCGCCACACGGCACGTCTAGTCTAGAGAGACTCCCTAGCACTCGCCCCAGTAGTACAGCCGACTTTGCTAGCGATGGTTCACTGTCTACATACGCTCTCATTTGCAGAGACGACAGTTTAGCATAGACTTCAGCTACGTCATTTGCTACGACCTAGCAAGGCACTATATTCGGTTACTACAAGAAATATCTTCAAGAATGTATTCTGAACAGATAGTATTGTGAATAATGTACCGTCAAGAGCGATGTCCATCATTAATGGATTAAAGTTAAGTATCCAACTAATTACGTCCGCTTTCTGAATTCTCATTCCTTGTCATGTTCCAGACCTCACGTCAGTATAGTTCTTCCATCCTCACGCTAGCCTGCTTGAGCTAAACCGCGTGCATTTCGACCTCCACTCGTAACATGTTGTTGGCTCTTCTGCTAACACAAAAGTTTCATCCTTTTAGATTTATTCAGATGTGTTTACGCCGTTTCGTGTCGCCGTCAGTATGAAGAAGACTGTCAACATAAGAACAATATAACCGATGATTCGGCTGCCACTGGTGCTGGGTGTTGTGCAACCTGCAATGCCTTCAAATACCACCAACCACTTCATATTATCTCGCTCGCTACACACAAACTATTAGTTCTACAGAGAAAAACAGAGAGGACCGGCCATTTGTAAGAAACCTGATATAATTAAATTTTACAGTAGGATACGTTAGAGGCCGCAGTTTTCCAATTATTAAAAAAAAAGTACGGAAGTGACCTTCAAACGCGTTTTTCATGAATAATTCATAAACCATGGCCAACAGCTAAAACTCGTCCCACTAAATTTCCTACAAAAGAAAGTCCTCTTCATTTTTTTTTCTGTAAGACTAATAGTTTGCACATAGCGAATGAGAGAATACGAAAATCTTGCATGTGGTTTTTGAAGGCGCTGTGGACTGCATAAAACCTATTGCTAGGAGCAGCTGCCTCACACTGCAGCCTGTATCACGACAACGGCAAGTTGTGTGAAAAGGATGGTCCACGGGAAGGAAAGAAAAGAAATAAACAGTAAAGTGTTGGGGTTCAGACTCACCTGCCAGACAGCCCATGAAGCAGGCGAGCAGCACGGCACACGCCACGGTCCTCATCTCTTCCCACCTGCAACAGACAGCAGCTCCGGTCAGCACATCACATCACAAGTGTCGGCGCACAGTAACAACATGCACGTGTCGTTCTGCAAAACACGCCCAGCGAGCTGGAGCGAAGGAAGAGCTTCTTCAATAAAAAGGCTGCTCGCAATTGTGCCTGGCACCTGCTTTCTGCCGGGCAACACCCTCACACTGACTGTCCCTCTTTTAGTGCTCAGCCTGAACACGGGTTGGCAGAAGCGTCGATAGCGACACATCTCCCATCTCCCGTTCTAGAGCCACATTATGAAAACTGTGAGAATAGAATTTTAGTAGCAAAGATCGCATTCAATACTGTTTACTCCTCTCGACCGGTTACAGAAGTATAGACTCACCTTGAGATTTGTAACGTGATTCACTTACATTTGAGTACATGTACAACCATTATTTACATTTATCATTACAAATCAGGAGCTGGCCGCAGGTTCGAATCCTGCCTTGTGCATGTATGTGTGTGATGTCCTTAGGATAGTTAGGTTTAAGTAGTTCTAAGTTCTAGGGGACTGATGACCTCAGATGTTAAGTCCCATAGTGCTCAGAGCCATTTGAACTTACCTTTTTTTAAAACAAATCAGGAAATGGAAATTCTACATTTTCATACCATGAAAAATTCCTTTTCTATGCCTCCCGCTCCACTACGACTGTGTCAAACATGCCATGTTGACATTATAGCGGTCAGTATGTAGCACAGTAAACAAAGGTTTGTTAAAAATAAAAACAGGTTTGTAAGAAATTAAAACAATACAGTTACAAAACATGTTGTGGAGCTACCGATGTCTACACACGCAACATTTCACGGATGCTCGTTAAATGTTGAATTACATGCCCTATCTGTGGCTTATTATCAGGTTGAAATGTGTGCATCAAAGAATGTGGATCCATTATATATTTACCTCGTCATGTAAATGTAGACATATGCACTACTGTTAGGCAACTCATCAGTTAACAAGCATCAATGGAATGTTACGTGCGTGGTCATTCCTAGTTACACAAGGTGCTTTTTAATTGTATTGTTTTTAATTCCTACAAAATTGTTTTCGTTTTCAACAAATCTTTGTGGAATGAGCTACATACTATCCACCATAATGCTAATATGGCATGTGTGATACAGTCATAATGGAACAGGAGGTATAACAAGAATTTTTTAAGCTATGAACACAAAGAATTTCCATTTCCTCATTTGTGACAAATATATAAATGATAATTTTATATGTATTCAATGTAAATGCATCACGTTACAGATCAGAAGATGACAGTATTAACTGTTGAAATCGGTCACCAAGAATAAATAGTACTGAATAAGATCTTAGTTATTAAATGTCTCTTCGAAGCAAACACAGATCGCTCCCTCCCATCTCTAACTATGAAAAAAAAAAAAAATATCTGAGGTCATCAGTCCCCTAGAACCTAGAACTACTTAAACCTAACCAACCTAAGGACAGCACACACATCCATGCCCGAGGCAGGATTCGAACCTGCGACCGTAGCGGTCGCCCGGTTCCCGACTGAAGCGCCTAGAACCGCTCGGTCACTCCGGCCGGCTCTAATTATGAGAAATTTCAATCAAAAGCGTGAAACTTCACCAACACACGGTAAGAAATGGTTATACTTTATTTGTATTTTCATTATTGTTTGTTTAGCGCAAAAAATAATTTTTAGGTCGGTGTTTTACGTTTCTTGTTCACCCTGCGAGACTGCAGTTTTCTCTCGACATAACCCTCTGCTGTTTTCTGGAGCGCCCGATCTACCAATAAGCTCACAAATAATTAGGTGGTGTCATGTTTGAATACCACCAAACCATCAGTTTCATAAATTACGGTTCCAAAATATTGACACGAATTATTTACGGAAGAATGTAAAAACTGGTAGAACCCGATCTCCTGATTAGGTTCCAAAGAAATGTAGGAGTTGCGACGCCATGCTGACAATTCGACTTACCAGGTAGGCTTAAAGAAAGAAAATCTACATTTATAGCATTTGTAGATTTGGACAAAGCTTTTGGTATGGTTGACTGAAAAACACTCTTTGAAATTTTGAAGGTAGCAGGGACAAAATACAGGAACCCAAAGGGTACGTACGATTTGTACAGAGTAAAGACTTCAGCTATAAACACCGATTGGCGTGAAAGGAATTGGCAGTTGACAAGGGAGTGGGACAAGCATCAAACCTACCACACATACACTATGTGATCAGAAGTATCCGGACACACCCAAAAACATACGTTTTTCATATTAGGTGCATTGTGTTGCAACCTACTACCAGTTATTTAATATCAGCGATATCGGTAGTCATTAGGCATCGCGAGAGAACAAAATAGGGCGCTCTGCGAACTCACGGACTTCGAAAAGGTCAGACGATTCGGTGTCACTTGTGTCATATGGCTGTACTCCATCACGATCCACTGGAAGTACTATGACAGTTAGGCGGGAGGTGAGAAAACTTGGATTTCATGGTCGAGCGGCTGCTCATAAGCCACACATAACGCCGGTAAATGCCAAACGACACGTCGCTTGGTGTAAGGAGCGTAAACACTGGACGACTGAACATTGGAAAAACGTTGTGTGGAGTAACGAATCACGGTACACAATGTGGAGATCCGATGGCAGGATGTGGGTATGGCGAATGCCCGGTGAACGTCATCTGCCAGCGTGTGTAGTGCCAACAGTAAAATTCGGAGGTGGTGGTGTTACGGTGAAGTCGTGTTTTTCATGGAGGGGGCTTGCACTCCTTGTTGTTTTGCGTGGCACTATCACAGCACAGGCCTACATTGATGTTTTAAGCACCTTCTTGCTTCTCACTGCATCTCTGAACAAGATCGAGCACCTGTTCATAATGCACGGCCTGTGGCGGAGTGGTTACACGACAGTAACATCCCTGTAATGCATCGGCCTGCACATAATCCTGACCTAGATCCTATAGAACACGTTTGGGAACGCCGACTTCGTGCCAGGCCTGAACGACCGACATCGATACCTCTCCTCAGTGCAGCACTCATTGGAGAATGGGCTGCCTTTCCCCAAGAAACGTTCCAGCATCTGACTGAACGAATGCCTGCGAGAGTGGAAGTTGTCATGAAGGCTAAAGGTGGACCAATACCATATTTAATTGCAGCATTATCGATGGAGGGAGCCACGAACTTATAAGTCATTTTCAGCCAGGTGTCCGGATACTTTTGATCACATAGTGTAATATGTTGTCTGCACATTGAACACGCGGTAAAGGAAACCAAGGAGAAATTTAGAATGGGAAGTTAAGGGACAAGAAATAAATCTCTGCGGTTTGCCAATGACATTGCAATTGTCAGAAACGATAAAATATTTGAAAGAGCAGTGAAACTGAATTGATAGCGTCTTTAAAATAGATTATAACATGAATATCAACAAAATTAAAACTAGCTTTATAGAATGTTATCGAATTAAATCGGACGATGCTGACAGATACTAGATTAGGAAATGGGACACTAAAAGTAGTAGGAAAGTTTTGCTATTTGGGCAAGAAAAATAAGTGGTGATGACCGAAGTAGGCAGGATAAAAATGCAGAGCGGCAATAGCAAGAAAAGATTTCTGGAAAATAGGAAACTGTTAAACATCTAATGTAAATTCAAGCGTTAGGAGTGTAAGTTAAGATCTTTCCACTGATGACAGGGACGGTATACTGAACAACGTTACATCAGTATTAACTTCATTTGCTAATTATGGCTAATACGAGTAGTATGTTTTTAGGTTACTGTTATCTAACACGATCATTCAGTGCAGGAGGGGATCTACAAATTTGTGGTGTAGACTTCTTGTAAAAACCAATTTATTTGCCAAGTTCGCTACGTTAACACAATTACTGGATTACTAATTTCTATAGCATGTATTGCCGTCTACAGATCCACAAAATCGGGCAGTGGTAGTTACATCATACAGTGCTTAAACCTCTGTGTCACATTAGGCCTATACAGTACGCATAAGAAAGTCGAGGCATTACAATGGCATGCCACGCATGGTGTCATAATTTACGTAGAACTTGGAAAGGCACGAACGAGACAGATACATGTCACAAATTACTTCTTCGTGGTGTAGTGCCATGTTGGCTGCGAATGAGGTTGCTTAGTAGCTCGAAATGTGAGTGGCACAAACAAGCCAATAATGATTATTTTCCTCTGGGCAGCACGTCAAGTACTGAAGTGTGAACGAGTGGATGCAAAACGGATACTCTATACAGATGGGTGTAGTGCACAGGGAAGCAGTTACGACCGTGCACCAAACACCCGGTACTAAATTATGTGGTGTGTTTGCGGGAATACTGTTAGACGCAGAGGAAAAGCAACTGACACATTGGTGTAGGTCCACATCAAGGTACCAGTTATCAAAGTATCTGTACCTAAGCCGCTAACGCGCTGTGTAGTATATATAGGAATAATGAGTCGGTGGATCTGGTAAGAACACACCAGTCTTCAGCGGAGATCTACATCTACATGTTTAGTCCACAAATGGACAGTACTTGATATGCGAATATTTCACTGTACTCTCCGGCCCTCACGTTCGGAGAAATGATTGTCAATAAACCTCCGGCGACCTCTAATTTCTGACTATTTCATCTATATCTACATACATACTCCGCAATCCACCATACGGTGCGTGGCGGAGGGTACCTCGTACCACAACTAGCATCATCTCTCCCTGTTCCACTCCCAAACAGAACGAGGGAAAAATGACTGCCTATATGCCTCTGTACGAGCCCTAATCTCTCTTATCTTATCTTTGTGGTCTTTCCGCAAAATATAAGTTGGCGGCAGTAAAATTGTACTGCAGTCAGCCTCAAATGCTGGTTCTCTAAATTTCCTCAGTAGCGATTCACGAAAAGAACGCCTCCTTTCCTCTAGAGACTCCCACCCGAGTTCCTGAAGCATTTCCGTAACACTCGCGTGATGATCGAACCTACCAGTAACAAATCTAGCAGCCCGCCTCTGAATTGCCTCTATGTCCTCCCTCAAGCCGACCTGATAGGGATCCCAAACGCTCGAGCAGTACTCAAGAATAGGTCATATTAGTGTTTTATAAGCGGTCTCCTTTACAGATGAACCACATCTTCCCAAAATTCTACCAATGAACCGAAGACGACTATCCGCCTTTCCCACAACTGCCATTACATGCTTGTCCCACTTCATATCGCTCTGCAGTGTTACGGCCAAATATTTAATCGACATGGCTGTGTCAAGCGCTACACTATTAATGGAGCATTCAAACATTACGGGATTCTTTTTCCTATTCATTTGCATTAATTTACATTTATCTATATTTAGAGGTAGCTGCCATTCTTTACACCAATCACAAGTCCTGTCCAAGTCATCTTGTATCCTCCTACAGTCACTCAACGACGACACCTTCCCGTACACCACAGCATCATCAGCAAACAGCCGCACATTGCTATCCACCCTATCCAAAAGATCATTTATGTAGATATAAAACAACAGCGGACCTACCACACTTCCCTGGGGCACTCCAGATGATACCCTCACCTCCGATGAACACTCACCATCGACGACAACTTACTGGGTTCTATTGCTCAAGAAGTCTTCGAGCCACTCATATATTTAGGAACCAATCCCACATGCTCGTACCTTAGTTAGGAGTCTGCAGTGGGCACCGAGTCAAACGCTTTCCGGAAGTCAAGGAATATGGCATCCGCCTTATACCCTTCATCCATGTTTCGCAAGATATCATGTGAAGAAAGGGCGAGTTGCGTTTCGGAGGAGCGATGCTTTCTAAAGCCGTGCTGATGCATGGACAGCAACTTCTCTGTCTCAAGGAAATTCATTATATTCGAACTGAGAATATGTTCGAGAATCCTGCAACAAACCGATGTTAAGGATATTGGTCTGTAATTTTGAGGATCCTTCCTTCTACTCTTCTTATATACAGGCGTCACCTGCGCTTTTTTCCAGTCGCTCGGGACTTTACGTGGGGCAAGAGATTCGCGATAAATGCAAGCTAAGTAAGAAGCCAATGCAGTAGAGTACTCTCTGTAAAACCGAATTGCGATCCCATCAGGACCTGGCGATTTATTTATTTTCAACCCATTCAGCTGCTTCACAATCCCAGGGATGTCTATCACTATGTCCTCCATACGGGAATCTGTACGAGACTCAAACGGCGGTATGTTTGTACGATCCTCCTGCGTGAAAGATTTCACTGCAGTTATGTCGCGAGATGTAATGCGGGAGGAAGTACCATGTTCCCCGAACCTTACTGAACCGTACGCTCGCGAAATTACAACAGCAGACGTACACCGTACTGCACAACGCCTGTCTTGTAGTGCCTGCCAGAGATCTGTTTGACTATCTCTGCGACACTGTAGTCACACGGGACGGGGCAGCTAATGCTGATGTGCACGCAGACGTCACGAGACGCAGCGACGTCAACACGCGGGACTAGCTAATTAAGGTGACTGCGCCCCCAACGCTCTCCAGCGGCAGTTGCCGGCTTTGTCTGGCTAGCAAACAATACAGTTTATCCACGAAAATCGACGCGCCTAAAATTCCTAAATTAGCTCTATTAAAATGCACGTTTTCTCCCTTCTCCATACGCTGGTCATGTTGTTTTATCTGTGGTACGCATAAATAAAAAACTTCACTATCTGTCAACATGTGATAACACAAAAAGGAAATTCATTTTCAGTCAGTTAGGAAATCAGCTTATAAAGTTACACTAAATAGAACAAAGTCACTCACGACAGAGAACCTACTTACTTTTACATAACACCACACTTTAAAAAAATACATCTGTTCATTTTGTAAACCTGGCGCCCAAAGGAAAAGGAAGAGGTGGCGGAAAAGTGGGCAGGGGTCGCTACTCGAGACCTGACTGCAATGTCCCGTTCCCTCCCCCAGGAACCAAGGAAAGTGTAGGCGATGTGAAATAGAGGTACAAAGAACAGCAATGAGACAATGTTTACTTATTTATCTTCTTTTATTTGATTACAACTGAGTGTAGTAGGAAACCAATGTCGCTGAGAGCAACAGTCCAATGAACAGACAATAAGCAGAACCAAGAGAGGCAAATGCGTGGACCAACTCCTTAAGAGACACACTGCGAGTGCAGGAAGAAGAGTAGGCGAGGGAATATCTGATGGAGAGTCGTACGGGTAATTACGGCCAGCAGCTATCGCACCGAGAACCAGACACCTACCGCCGATCGGCAAACCAAGCGATGCTAGCCTGTGTCCAACATATCAAACGCGACGCCAACGAACTGTCTGCAAGGTGAATCACGTGAAGGCGTGACGGGCATACTTGTTTCCCATCGATTGTAGGGTATTTTGTTCGGAATGTGGCGGCTCTAACCACGACACTAGGTTACAGTTTCGTGAAAAGGCGACTTTAATCTTATAGTCTTCTATAAGATTTAACTGACGAAATCTTACTAACTTACATTTAATCGCAACCAAGCCTTACAAGAACGACACGATTTTGCGAATCTTCAATATACTCTTGTCTTAAGACGACTTACTCTCTTAACGTGCGAGTTATTACGCGAAAGTAATGAAATCCGAAATTTCTTTACCCACCAGTATCACATTTCCTCTCGTTTTATAGAATAAATCCTACCAGTAACGATTCGTTCTCGAGAAACTTAATGTACTGGTGCTTAGAAACATGACATTTTCGCAGGTGTGAGGTATTACATGAAACCGATAATGGATGGGCTTCTACTGAACACGACAAATGGAAAATGGCATCTTGCTTTCTGCGGGCCTCTGTCTTCCTTCTTGTGACGTAGGGAGCGTTCTTTCTTCCTATTCTTTCTACTTTACGTAAAACGCGTCCCGGAAAAACAGCAGAACGTATTTTGTGTTTCACGTGACTAAATCCCTCCTCAACGTGAAACAGGAAGTGACGTCACAGAACTCGTTGACCGCCACATCAACGTTAGTTAGCCAACTCGTCCCGTGTGCCGACGGCTGAAGCGACTAAACGATCCCGTGACGAAACGTACGGCTCTACGTTGGACCTTCTTTATCTCCTCCTATTCGCCCCTGACTGACGAACAACACTCACTTCCCTCGACATTCCAGAGCAGATTGGAGAGCCATCCTCTCTCAGCTTCAGCGGGACCGACGGCGGGCCAGTGGCTGGTAATGACATGGACGGAGGGGAGACTTAATAGCGGGTGTGCTGTGCCAGGCAGTCCCTTACAAGACGGTCGGCAGTGTCGCGCCGTGTCCCACCCCCACAAACAAGGGCGCGACAGGGGGCGCGCATAATGCAGTAATATATCGCCGCGCCCTGCGGCACTGTATTAACTCTCCCCAGCCCGTGTGTCCCAAGGACGCTGAATTCCGGCCCAGCGAAGGACGGGCGGAGCGAGGCAAGGGTTGTGACGGACAATGGCGCCGAGCGCAACAGGTAGGACGCGGAGCCAGGGCGCGCGCGACCTGTTCCTCACGCCAGGGAAGGCTCGCACGGTGCTCCCAACCACCCGCCAACGACTACTAACACCTGTTCACGCGATACACTTCACTGCCTCAATCAATTACTCGTGGCAAATGAATGTATTGCAGCGCCCCCAGTCTTTTACTACCGCTCCGAGTCTCGAGTGTCAGAGCGGGTATTTTCTCTTATACGTCGGTGTCGAAATTTTGGTCGTGCGCTGTGACAGCTGACTACATTTGCACTCTACCAAAACTACAGTTCGGTAATTTTGGTGCGCTACATAAACGACACACTGAAGAGCCACAGAAACTGGTACACCTGCCTAATAACGCGAAGGCACGGAATTGCCGCAAATGTTCCTGGAGCCACTCTGTAGCAATTCTGCACGTGTGAGGTGTCGCATTGTCCTGCTGGAATTTCCCGAGTCCGTCGGAATGCGCAATGGACATGACCGGATGCAGGTGATCAGACGGGATGCTTACGTACGTGTCACCTGTCAGAATCGTATTTACACGTATCAGGGGTCACATATCACTTCAACTGCACACGCCCCACACCATTACAGAGCCTCCACCAGCATCAACAGTCTCCTGCTGACATGCAGGGTCCATGGATTCATGAGGTTGTCTCCACACCCGTGAACGTCTATCCGCTCGAAACAATTTGAAACGAGAGTCGTGCGACTAAGCAACATGTTTACAGTCATCAACAGTCCTGTGTTGACGGGTCCAGGTGAGGGGTAAAGCTTTGTGTCGTGCAGCCCTCGAGGGTATACGAGCGCGCCTTCGGCTCAGAAAGCCCATATCGATGATGTTTCGTTGATTGGTTCGCACGCCGACACTTGTTTGTGGCCCAGTATTGAAATCTGCAGCAATCTGTGACGTTGAACGATTCTCTTCAGTGGTCTTTGGTCCTGTTCTTGCAGGAGCCTTTTTCCGGCCGCAGCGACGTCAGAGATTTGATGTTTCACCGGATTCTTGATATTCACAGTATACTCGTGAAATAGACGTACGGGAAAATCCGCACTTCATTGCTACCTCGGAGAGGCTGTGTCCCATCGCTCGTGCGCCGACTCATAACACTAAGTTCCAGCTCTCTTAAATCTTGATAACCTGCCACTGTAGCAGCAGTAACCAATCTAACAACTGCGCCAGACACTTGTTGCCTTATATAGGCAGTGCTGACCGGAGCGCCGTATTCTGCCAGTTTACATATCTGCATTTGAATACGCATGTCAAAAAATGAAAGCGTTTCTAAAGAAGAGAAATTTGTTAACATCGAGTATAGATTTAAGTGTCAGGAAGTCATTTATAAAAGTATTTGTATGGAGTGTAGCCATGTATGGAAGTAAAACATGGACGATAAATAGTTTGGACAAGAAGAGAATAGAAGCTTTCGACATGTGGTGCTACAGAAGAATGCTGAAGATTAGATGGGTAGATCACATAACTAATGAGGAAGTATTGAATAGGATTGGGGAGAAGAGAAGTTTGTGGCACAACTTGACAAGAAGAAGGGATCGGTTGGTAGGACATGTTCTGAGGCATCAAGGGATCACCAATTTAGTATTGGAGGGCAGCGTGGAGGTTAGAAATCGTAGAGGGAGACCAAGAGATGAATACACTAAGCAGATTCAGAAGGATGTAGGTACTGGGAGATGAAGAAGCTTGCACAGGATAGAGTAGCATGGAGAGCTGCATCAAACCAGTCTCAGGACTGAAGACCACAACAACAACAACAACAACATGAACTCTGGAGGATATATGCACGTCTTCCTGTGCAATGCAAGCCAACATGTCAAAAAAATGGTTCAAATGGCTCTGAGCACTATGCGACTTAACTTCTGAGGTCATCAGTCCCCTAGAACTTAGAATTACTTAAACCTAACTAACCTAAGGACATCACACACATCCATGCCCGAGGCAGGATTCGAACCTGCCACCGTAGCGGTCGCGCGGCTCCAGACTGTAGCGCCTATAACCGTACGGCCACTCCGGCCGGCAATACGCATATCAACTTTGGCGCTTCTGTGTAGTAAGGTTGGTTGGTTGGTTCATTTTGGGACGGGGACCAAACAGAGACGTCATCGGCCCTATCGGATTAGGGAAGGATGGGGAAGGAAATGGCCGTGAACTTTCAAAGGACCCATTCCGGCAATTGCGTGAAACTATTTAGGGAATTCAGGGGAAACCTAAAATCAGGATGACCGGACGCGGGTTTCAACCGCCGTCCTCCCAAATGCGAGTCCACTGGGCAAACCATTGTGGCGTCCCGCTCGTATCACGTAGTAAACAGCAGGGTTATAGTTAGTATTGGTAGCATTAGTAGGGAAAGAAACATAAATGAATGTGTGAAACAGAAACTGGAAGCCAACGATTACTCTTTGTTTCTTTTTCTTTCTTTCTTTGCTTTGCATATAATGAGAACGCATATATTTCAGTGCTAGTCCATTGTATATTTTGTATCCTTAAAAAATATAGCTTTTATTTTAAGGCTATAAAGTTAATCGATCGTGTAACTTCTGCGCTTTTGTGTAACCCAAAGAATTACTTCTGATGCGTGTACAGTTCACATACATTATTGTTGTCATTTGGTACCAAACAGAACGTTGATCATCATGATCAAAGGCAAGACATGACTATTATTACTCATAAATGCGAAAGTTGTTTACGAGCATCGCAAACCACCTTTATTGAAGAAATTGCGTTTTCTATTGCTGTATGATAAATCTGTATTTTTTTTTTAATCCCGCTACAACATACATTGGTTCACACAATAAAACACTGGAAATTTCAATTTTGGTATAAATGCTGTTGACTGGAGGATAACTATGTAGAAAAAAAGTTCTTCTTTTACATGGCCCCTTATATATCCACACTCACTTTCTAGACGGTTCACCGCTTTCGGTTTCTAGGGGAATCTAGTAAGACACTGATCGGATACGCAAAAAAAGCGATTGAAATGAGGTAACGCCCGATAGGTCTGCAACAAATCTAACACACAGGTAACACGGTTACGACCTTAGCCGATCAAGGTTACCAGGAAAACGACCTAATTCTACGCTTATTATAGTCGACTGTAGTGTACGGTAGTTTACTACTCTACTGCTGAGTGATTCGGCACACAAATGGTGACGGTGGGGCTGTGGAAAACTATCCCTTTTAGAGAAAAATCGAAATATAGCGACAGAATTTTGGAACAAAATGGTTCAAATGGCTCTGAGCACTGTGGGACTTAACTTCTGAGGTCATCAGTCCCCTAGACCTTAGAACTACTTAAACCTAACTAACCAAAGGACATCACACGCATCCATCCCCGAGGCAGGATTCGAACCTGCAACCGTAGCGGTCGCGCGGTTCCTGTCTGTAGCGCCTACAACCGCTCGGCCACGCCGGCCGGCTGTTGGGACAAACAATGATGATAGAAAGTGGGTGGTTTTGGAAATCAGCCTTCCAGAACAACCCAGTTTTTAAATCGCAAACACGGAAGAAAGAAAAGAGGAGTTTCAAACCTTAGTAAAATGAGTATTGACGACAGAGTTAATTTTTGATCAAAACGTAATTCGTGGTGGATATTCTTAGCAAACGTGGTATGGCGAATTCTCCACACCGCTGAAAACGTGAAGCAAAAGGAAACGTGTTACCTAGATATTGAACAAAATGTACTTTTTATCTACTTGATAAAATATAAAGTTACCAACACGTCAAACAATATTTAGAAAGGAATTAAGAGGTCCTTTTATCTTATCCTTTGTATCTTGATGACCCTCTCAGGGCCGAATAACAAATCTGCTGCAGAGTGAAAATTCAAACTGTTAACTAAGGACCTTTTTTTTCAGATAGCATTATGACATGTAATATAACACCGCGATGAATAAGGAATTGCAGAAACGCAGAAGCGTTTGTCGACTTCCGAGTCAAAATGACGTTTTTAAAACACCACAAGTTCCCGATTATCCGACATAATGCGGATAATGCACAATACAGACGTTTCTAACAATAACTGGTTTTTACTTTATTTACAAAACACGCTTCGTGTTATATTTAAGACGCCACTGCATTATCTATACGTTGCTCGCGGAAACCGACAACTTATTTACGCCCACCTTTTATTTCATTTGCTTTCAGTTCACTTTCGGTATTTTTCTCCTTGTGTTTTCAGTTAACCAATTTCCTGATGACGGGTCGCATTTTGCGGGGAAGTCAGTATGTCGGTACGGTCAAACCAATTTTGTCCTGCATACTAAACGGTGACCACCGCCTATGTTCGGCGTCAATGCGCAGCTTCCACTCACAGACGACAGGTGGCAGCACTATCAGTGGAACACACAAGAAGTGCGTCGGGCGGACGCGGAAAAAAAAAAAAAAGAGTGCAGTCGTTGTCGCAACACGGAAACGGGGCGTTTTATCTGACGGCCGAAAGGGCATGTTCATTCGGGCCAAGGATAATAAGCTTTTCCGAAACGGCTAGGTTTGTGAACTGTTCGCGTGGCGCCAAGGTTAAAGTATATCGTGCCTGGCAAAATGGTGCTAGCCGAAGCAATTGTGGGGCGCCACGGGCCACTGATGATAGGCGTGAACGACGGCTGCCGAGACGTTCACGTGCCAACACACGTGCAACTTTAGAGTCGCTGACCGGCCAGACGAACCGCGAGGCTACCAGCAGTGACAACGCAATGACGTTCGGCGAAAACGTTGCTGCGTACGGGCCTTCCCAACAGGCACCTGGTTCAGGTTCATCCCCCCACGCTGACTGCTATTCATCGGAGACGGGACGTAGAACGGCGACAAGTGCGTTTTCTGGTTACCGTATTTACTCGAATCTAAGCCGCACTTTTTTTCCAGTTTTTGTAATACAAAAAACCGCCTGCGGCTTAGAATCGAGTGCAGAGTACGCGGAAGTTCTGCAAAATATTGGTAGGTGCCGCCACAACTAACTTCTGCCGTCGAATATATAGCGCTACACAAGCATGCTTTGCAGGCACAAAGATAAATACTGGCGCCAAAACCTCTGCGTCAGTAAATAAATTAAAAAAAAAAAAACGGGGTGGAAGACGAGCTTTTTTTTCCGCCCCGAGTTTCGACCACTGCATTTCCTACATTATCCAACGAAGTAAATACAAATTCCGTATTGTAAATCTTCGAATGTAGCAGCATTTCAATGAACAACGAAAATCGTACTGGCAAAACTGTTTGGGATGTTAGTCAATATGGCCAACTCTACGATCTGAATTTTTTCCTACCTGTGAGAAGAGATAGTTGCTTAGTTGGAACTTTTATGAATTGTGAATCACATGCAGTATTCTCTTCACCATAAGAATAATGCGAATATAAACATTCTGCCATGTATTCTTTCGTGTTTGCTGCTATCTCATTTAAATCCTGTCTGCCTAATAAACTATGAAACTAGAGTGAGACAACAGCAAACGCGGAAGGATATTTATATCCTTATTTCATGTTTATATTCGTATTATTCTTATGCCTAATAGTGATACAGTCAGAAATGAAGCACGGCAATTGACTAGATTTTTAAATCTAAGATGACTCTAATTTCTGCGCAGAATGTAATGTACTAAAGAGGCGTCTGCAAAGATTTTCAAACTGAGAAAAATTTTCGCTATACTCTCGTTCAGAACATCTTCTATCATCTTCAGTCTATTATTTGGTTCTTGTTGATCATTATCAAAGAAAGCAGCAGTGTAAGTAACAACAAACAGCAGTCTCTTGCCATTGTTTCGGTAATGAGACGATTCCTCTCTCTCTCTCTCTCTCTCTTTTTTAATAGTAAGCGGCGGTAGCGCGCATAAAAGCAAGCCAGGCCGCGAGCGGCGACAGACCGTTAAACACCCATTATCAGAATGCGAAAACAATGAATGACGCAGTACACTAATGCATTTTCAGCTTAGAGTGACGTAAACACCTATAACAAAGAGAACGGCACTTATCAGATCAAAGAAAAATAAGTTATCAATTCAAACCAGACGAAGCACGTGAAAAAGGAAGGGTACCCGTATAAATACAGACGGAGCGCCTGACTCATAGCAATGGCTACCTGGTAAAGCTTAACTGCTAAGCTTTCGAACCAAACTACTGTAGCTGCATCGTCATTCATTCGGCCTAAATTTTGTCTCATATTGCAATGGACCAATTTTGTTTCGATTTGGAGGTGCGGCCTAAAACTTTTCTCTCCCCTTGAATTTCGAGTCTCAAATTTCAGGTGCGGCTTAGATTCGGGAATTTTTTTTTCCCTTGATTTTGAGTCTCATTTTTCAGGTGCGGCTTAGATTCGAGTAAATACGGTAATCACATTTCACGCTCCATCGAACAGATGGCCGTTGACGTGTACGGCCCGAATCGTCCAAAAGCGAACACCCTGTAACAATCGGAGGGTATTCCCCGAGTCATCCCATCATTCTGCAAAGCGTACTAAATCAGAACAAGTATGCATCCATCCTTGGGGATAACGTCCACCCCTTCATGCAGTCTGTTCTTCCTCGGTACTACGTATCCACCAGCAGCACAATGCAGCGTGTCACGCAGCTCGCAGCGTGCGTGCGTGCTTACAAGAGCACCGAGGTGAGCTGATCGTACTCCCCAGGCCACCAGACTCCTAGGATTCAGACCCCACCGACAGTCTGTGGGACCACCTCGATCGGGCTCTTCGTGCCACGGATCCTCAACCGAAACAAATCTCAGTCGCAACACTGATGCTCGAGTACATTACCCAGCACCTATGTATGATCTCTTGTAAGTCGACTGGTCCAGCAGGTACAGTCATACAGCAGTGTGGGGAGTGAATCCGCCCATATCTTTCACTTCCCTCCCTAGAGGTCTAATCACATGCTCCAGTCGACAGGTAACTTGCGATCTAACATTCACGTCAAATTCTGGATCAATGTTTTGTGTACTAAATATGCTGTTCAGTACCTTCTTCACACCACACGGCTTATGCTCTCCCTGTTTATATTCCAAACGCAATTAACTGTAACGCCTTGCAGTCGTCTGGGCTGCAGAATGTGGTTATCCACGCTTCTGACGGGTGATCGCATTCACGTGACTGCACAGTGTATAACAACACATCAACTCATTTCGGTACCTCGGTGTGATCCACATGTCTCGTCTTGGTTTTCTTGCTCTATCCAACACTTTATGTTCGCTGCATCCACATCACGTAACTGCTCAAATCCCGACTCATAAATAACTTTATTTTACTACTTCGGTATATCTATGTCACCTATGGCTTTCACAACCAAAAATCCTACTTAGTAAATTGCTAAAATAGTCCGCAGTCCAAGATGCAAATTACGTATCTAACGGGTTCCAAAAGAAAACAAAAAATTTATTTTCAATATTCCATTTAATTATTAACCGAATTTAAAAATTAAAAATAGTGTCGTAAAGTACTCATCAAAAGGTAAAATCTTACATCTACATCTACATGACTACTCTGCAATTCATATTTAAGTGCTTGGCAGAGGGTTCATCGAACCACAATCATACTACCTCTCTACCATCCCCTGCCCGAACAGCGCGCGGGAAAAACGAACACCTAAACCTTTCTGTTCGAGCTCTGATTTCTCTTATTTTATTTTGATGATCATTCCTACCTATGTAGGTTGGGCTCAACAAAATATTTTCGCATTCGGAAGAGAAAGTTGGTGACTGAAATATCGTAAATAGATCTCGCCGCGACGAAAAACGTCTTTGCTTTAATGACTTCCATCCCAACTCGCGTATTATATCTGCCACACTCTCTCCCCTATTACGTGATAATACAAAACGAGCTGCCCTGTTTTTGCACCCTTTCGATGTCCTCCGTCAATCCCACCTGGTAAGGATCCCACACCGCGCAGCAATATTCTAACAGAGGACGAACGAGTGTAGTGTAAGCTGTCTCTTTAGTGGACTCGTTGCATCTTCCAAGTGTCCTGCCAATGAAACGCAACCTTTGGCTCGCCTTCCCCACAATATTATCTATGTGGTCTTTCCAACTGAAGTTGTTCGTAATTTTAACACCCAGGTACTTAGTTGAATTGACAGCCTTGAGAATTGTACTATTTATCGAGTAATCGAATTCGAACGGATTTCTTTTGGAACTCATGTGGATCACCTGACACTTTTCGTTATTTAGCGTCAACTGCCACCTGCCACACCATACAGCAATCTTTTCTAAATCGCTTTGCAACTGATACTGGTCTTCGGATGACCTTACTAGACGGTAAATTACAGCATCATGTGCGAACAACCTAAGAGAACTGCTCAGATTGTCACCCAGGTCATTTATATAGATCAGAAACAGCAGAGGTCCCAGTACGCTTCCCTGGGGAACACGTGATATCACTTCAATTTTACTCGATGATTTGCCGTCTATAACTACGAACTGCGACCTTCCTCACAGGAAATCACGATCCAGTCGCACAACTGAGACGATACCCCATAGGCCCGCAGCTTGATTAGAAGTCGCTTGTGAGGAACGGTGTCAAAA
Source organism: Schistocerca cancellata (assembly GCF_023864275.1). Classification (NCBI taxonomy): domain Eukaryota; kingdom Metazoa; phylum Arthropoda; class Insecta; order Orthoptera; family Acrididae; genus Schistocerca; species Schistocerca cancellata. Next base: position 135,127,969 of record NC_064635.1, read on the forward strand.
GCTTTCCGGAAATCTAGAAATACGGAATCAACTTGAGATCCGCTGTCGATAGCGGCCATTACTTCGTGTGAATAAAGAGCTACCTGCGTTGCACAAGAACTATGTTTTCTGAAACCATGCTGATTACGTATCAATAGATCGTTCCCTTCGAGGTGATTCATAATGTTTGAATATGGTATATGCTCCAGAACCATACTGCAAACCGACGTCTGTAGTTCGATGGATTACTCCTACTACCCTTCTTAAACACTGGTGCGACCTGCGCAATTTTCCAATCTGTAGGTACAGATCTATCGATGAGCGAGCGGTTGTATATGATTGCTAAGTAGGGAGCTATTGTATCAACGTAATCTGAAAGGAACCTAATCGGTATACAATCTGGACCTGAAGACTTGCCCGTATCAAGCGATTTGAGTTGCTTCGCAACCCCTAAGGCATCTACTTCTAAGATGCTAGCAGCTGTTCGTGTTTCAAATTCTGGAATACTCCATTAGTCTTCTCTGGTGAAGGAATTTCGGAAAACTGCGTTCAATAAGTCCGCTTTAGCGGCACAGTCGTCGGTAACAGTACCATCGGCACTGCGCAGCAAAGGTATTGACTGCGTCTTGCCGCTTGTGTACTTTACATACGACCAGAATTTCTTCGAATTTTCCACCAAATTTCGAGACAATGTTTCGTTGTGGAACCTATGAAAGGCATCTCGCATTGAAGTCTGTGCCAAATTTCACGCGTCTGTAAATTTTAGCCAATCTTCGGGATTTCGCGTTCTTCTGAACTTCGCATGCTTTTCCGTTGCTTCTGCAACAGCGTTCGGACCTGTTTTGTGTATCATGGGGGATCAGTTCCATCTCTTACCAATTTATGAGGTATGAATCTCTCAATTGCTGTTGCTACTATATCTTTGAATCTGAGCCACATCTCGTCTGCATTTGCATAGTCAGTTCGGAAGGAATGGAGATTGTCTCTTAGGAAGGCTTCTAGTGACAATCCACTTTTTTAAATGAAATTATTTTGCATTTGTTTCTGGTGGATTTGGAAGAAACGGTATTGAGCCTAGCTACAACGATCTTGTGATCACTAATCCCTGTATTAGTCACGATGCTCTCTATTAGCTCTGGATTGTTTGTGGCTAAGAGGTCAAGTGTGTTTTCGCAACCATTTACAATTCGCGTGGGTTCGTGGACTAACTGCTCGAAATAATTTTCGGAGAAAGCATTTAGGACAAACTCGGAAGATGTTTTCTGCCTACCACCGGATTTGAACAAGTATTTTTGCCAACATATCGTGGGAAGATTGAAGTCCCCACCAACTATAAGCGTATGAGTGGGGTATTTATTTGTTACGAGACTCAAATTTTCTCTGAACTGTTCAGCAACTATATCATCGGAGTCTAGGGGTCGGTAGAAGGAGCCAATTATTAACTTAGTTCGGCTGTTAAGTATAACCTCCGCCCATACCAATTCGCACGGAGTATCTACTTCGACTTCACTACAAGATAAACCACTACTGACAGACACAAACACTCCACCACCAATTCTGCCTAATCTATCTTCCCTGAACACCGTCTGAGACTTCGTAAAAATTTCTGCAGAACTTATTTCAGGCTTTAGCCAGTTTCTGTACCTATAACGATTTCAGCTTCTGTGCTTTCTATTTGCGCTTGAAGCTCAGGGACTTCCCCAGCACAACTGCAACAATTTACAACTACAATTCCGACTGTTCCTTGACCCAAGCACGTCCTGTATTTGCCATGCACCCTTTGAGATTGCAGCCCACCCCGTACTTTCCCGAGGCCTTCTAACCTAAAAAACTGCCCAGTCCACGCCACACAGCCTCCGCTACCCGTGTAGCCGCCAGCTGAGTGTAGTGAACTCCTGACCTATTCAGCGGAACCCGAAACCCCACCACCCTATGGCGCAAGTCAAGGAATCTGCAGCCAACACGGTCGCAAAACCGTCTGAGCCTCTGATTCAGACCCTCCACCCGGCTCTGCACCAAAGGTCCGCAGTCGGTTCTGTCAACGATGCTGCAGATGGTGAGCTCTGCCTTCATCTCGTAAGCAAGACCGGCAGCCTTCACCAAATCAGATAGCCGCTGGAATCCAGAGAGAATCTCCTCAGATCCAAAGCGACACACGTCATTAGTGCCGACATGTGCCACCACCTGCAGCTGGCTGCACCCTGTGCTCTTCATGGCATCCGGAAGGGCCCCTTCCACATCAGGAATGACTCCACCCGGAATGCACACGGAGTGCACACTGGATTTCTTCCCCTCCTTAGCCGCCATATCCCTAAGGGGCCCCATTACGCGCCTAACATTGGAGCTCCTAACTACCAATAAGTCCACACTCTCCGATTGCCCGGACCTTGAAGGCTGAGAATCATTCTCTGAAACAGGGCAGGCAGCTGCATCTGGCTCAGCCAGAGACAGTGCCTGAAACCTGTTTGTCAGACGCACCGGGGAGGCTTTCTGATCAGCCTCCGGGGGCGTCATTCGCTGCCTGCCACGCCTTGGAACGACCTCCCGATGAACCACAGGCGAGGGCTCTGCCCCACTGCTTATGTTAAAGGTTAAGCAGTAAAGTTAGAAACTGCGTCACGAAGTATAACTAACGTCGCGCAAATTACTCGGAGTACATTCATTTAGTATTTGAGAATGACAAAACTTAGCGACTTCAGACGCAACCGTGACAAAAATAAGTTCACACTTTTTCAATATCTTTCTCGCTGACATCCTCCCACCCCTCGCCCCCCGGGTCAAATAAATAATAAACGAAAGTAAAAAAGTTTATCGCTTAATGCATTTTCACCCTTCGTGTAGTAAGCATTATACATGACGCTTTAATTTATTACTGTTTCACTCCTAACTCTATTCACAATACATTTTGCAGAAACTGTCCACATGTCCCACCTACTGTACCTGCAGAATTTTATCGTTGTACGTCACGTAGTACAGAAGATTTGACGCCACAAACACTTAAATGTTCGAAAAACTAGTTTTTTTATATAAAAGCGCAAATTACTCACATTAGACTATCCAGTTTTCGATAATGATAGCACTTAGCAGCAGTTCGATTCTCTGGTTTGTTTTCTGACTGCAAATATTCTCTCTCATTCACACAGGAAATAACCCCCCCCCCCCCCAAAAAAAAAAAGGCACTGCGCAAGGATAGTCGAAAAGCCGAATATCCACATCCAGGGAATCGTGAGCATGCTGAATAAGAAACCTTTTTGTATCTGGTTTATTAACGCTACACTCTCAAACGTTACGCTATTGTATTTACGGCAGAAGTTCCCCTTACCTTTGCGAGATCTATATATTCGTTGTTCTGAAATCTTAAGGGATTAACACATACGTACGGGAAGCGATATATACCTGATCGAAATCCCATTTTATTGCTTCAAAATACTTTTTACGGTGTAATAACTGAACAGAGAGTATACAACAAAGAAGTTTGTTGTGGTTAATCCTCCTTTATAACTGTGTGGCAGTTTTACGATTGAATCAAATAATGATGAAAATTAAACCGCGACGCAAGGTGGCAGCCCTTGTTATCGTTGGCAGCACTGCGCCGCGGCTCCCGCGCAGGGATTCCCCAGACGCGCGCGCGACCGCAACGTAATTTGGTGCGGGGTTGGTTGGCGCTGGCGCTAAGCCGACGCGATGCGGCGCGCGGCGCCTGATAAATAACACTTGATTACCGGCGCAGTCGGCGCCGCAAATTAAAGCCGCTTTTGTCCGCGACGAGACGCTGACAATGCGTGATGGATGAGCGCGCTGTGTACCACGCCGCCGCAAGTGTGTGGGACAAAGAGGCAGCCGGGAGGGGGGCAGTTGGACCGCGTCCCAAGGGGGGGCGGGCTGTCATTCCACCCCCGCACAGGAGCCGCCCCAATGAGAAGGTAATCTCCTGGCGTACGAGCGCCCCTCATTACACGCTTCTGTGTGCCCGCATTAGGAGCACGCTCACCGACGCATGAGGGAACTCGGATCGACGCCCGAAACAGCCGAGGAGCTTTTTATGCGGGGTCCAAACCCACGACAGTAAAGCGAGGGTACGGCATCCCCTCCCCCTCTACATCCTATCTGTTTACAAGACCCCCATCCCCTTTTTTGCGAATGATACTCCTCCCCAGCTATGAAGGAACTCATTACATCCAACATTGTTACATGTTGAATCTCACCTTTATCTATGTGATAATGATGTAGGCCAAAGAAATTAATTAAAATTTATATTAGCACTGGGATTGGAACCCTGATCTCCTGCTTACTAAGCAGACGGGCTGGTTCGCCCTACATCATTATTCTTGTTACATTTACACCCAATACCTTAGGAAGTATACTTGAGGACTGAGGTACAGCCGGCCGGAGTGGCCGAGCGGTTCCAGTCGCTTCAGTCCGGAACCGCGCTGCTGCTACGGTCGCAGGTTCGAATCCTGCCTCGGGCATGGATGTGTGCGATGTCCTTAGGTTAGTTAGGCTTAAGTAATTCTAAGTCTAGGGGACTGATGACCTCAGACGTTAAGTCCCATAGTGCTTTGAGCCATTTGAACCAGCTGAATTTGACTGAGGTAGAAACCTTGATGTTATCCAAGAAACCATCAACTGCTAATGACTGAACAATGGAAATTATGTGACCACTGACAGACTATCGCCAATCTTTACATATCTCCTGACAAGAATTTTTGGAATGTTTACAATACTTTTGTTATTGCAAGAGCTAGTATTCAATACGGATAAACCGAGTCAGCAACATGCGGACAATGAAACCGTTAATGCAACACATTAGTCCTTTTATAAGTTAGAATTTCAACAAAACCAAATTACTTTAATCTTTCATCACACTGTAACAAGAGACATTAGTTAACATAGAATGTAAATTTAACTGTAACAAAGCACTGTTTGAAGGTATTTTTATCCGACCGGTGCGGCCGAGCGGTTCTAGGCGCTTCAGTCTGCAACCGCGAGACCGCTACGGTCGCAGGATCGAATCCTGCCTCGGGCATGGATGTGTGTGTTGTCCTTAGGTTAGTTAGGTTTAAGTAGTTCTAAGTTCTAGGGGACTGATGACCTCAGATGTTAAGTCCCATAGTGCTCAGAGCCATTTGAAACCATTTTTGAAGGTATTTTTATGAAATGTAGCATCGAATGGAAGTGACGTTTCACTACCATAAGCAGTTTAGACAGGAAGAAATTAGAAGCTTTTGAAACGCAGTGCTGTGCTGCAGAAGGATGTTATATTTAATATGGATGGAGCGAATAACTGATTGGGCGGTACTGAATTGAAATGGACGAAAACGAAATTCATGAACTTGATTAAAAAAAAAAAAAAGAGGACAGAACCTAAGTCGTCAAAGAATTGCCAGTTTCGTAATACAAGGCAGTGTAAGCGATAAAAATTGTAAGGGAGATCAAGGGATGAATACAGTGAGCAGGTACTGACTTATATGTGTGCGCTGTATTTATGTACAGATGAAGAGTCCTAAACAGGATAGGTTAGTGAGGAGAGATGCATGAAAGCAATCTACGGACTGAAGACGACAGGTACAACTACGATAATGTAAGCTGTTGCACGGTAATTTTACGCCGTCTTTGGCAGAAGTCCTCTGAGCCTCCTTATCAATAGGGTAAAACGCGCAAAGTCCCGACGTCGACATCAGGAAATGGCGCGCACTAAAGTCAACCCGTTGCAGGACAAAAAAAACTCAAAACGTTGCTTTCACTGAGGCTACACTGCCCCGTTCTTGCTTTCTCGCTGCAAAACACATACGGTAGTAAATGCTTTATGATGAAGCAGTGCTACCTCTCGTTGCAACCACCCCGCAGAAGTGCCGCTTTTGTACGAGCATTTCGCGGAGTAAGCAGGATGAAGTGTTGAAAAACGCGGTCCTTCTGGTCCATAATTTCTGTAACCCAACAACAACGGCGTATAGATATACGCCTCACGTCCGCAAAAGCCGCAGAAAAACGCACCGCTGCTACGCGCGCAAAATGTATTAAGGAGAGCCGGCCGCCAGACGTCGCGCCGGTCGGCTGCGGTACGCGCCGGCCAATGGGCGCGCGCCACGCAACATTTCTTGTGCGCATGCGCCGCCGCTGCAGCTGACCATCGGAATTTAATTTGGCGCCCGCGCCGCCGAAAAGAGTTGCCTCTCTCGTCCGTCTCCCTCTCTCTACTTTTTTTCCCCCTCGTTCTAGCAAAGCAATCGATAGGCGTAACGAAGCGTTATGAGCAGCGCGTGTCCGACCAATTCGGTCGTGCGATATATCGACCATTGAGCGTCGATAAATAACAGCTAATTACTGCGGGCCGGCTGCGGTAAGCCCCAGTGCCGATTACACCCCCTCCCCTCCCAGCCCTCCCCTATTCCCCATCCTCTCTCCCAACACACACACACACACACACACACACACACACACACACAGAACGACCTCCGTCTAGTCTGATTAGTTGCTGTACATCGCGCTAGATTACACCCATGTATCTGTATCTGAGTAAACATTTCGTGACGGGCGAAACGGGACTACATGTATATCTGCACTCCGCTGGGGACGGTCGCCCGTGCAGTGGGCTCCCAGCACAATTTGTCGCCTGTGTTGCCAGGACCGCAGACAGAATTTTACACAGGCACGATTGTCTCTTCAGATCCGTCTGGTACCGATTACAGTGCCGTTGACAGTGGTTCATGATGAGCAGATCTTCATCTACACCTACATGTATACTCCGCAAGCCACCCTATGGTGTGTGGTGGACGGTACTTCGTGTATCAAACTTAGCCTCCGCGTGAGTTCAAATCTCTCTAATTTTACCTCCATGATCTTTTCACAAGAAACCACTAAACAACGATTCTTTAAAGAATTGAACTCCCATGTATGAAACAGGTTCACACGCCTGATGACTTTACTGTTGAGTTAAACATGTACCGAAAAAAAAGCTTTGAAATTATGCTTAAAAATTGTTAGAAGTCTGTAGGTGTTCTCACTTTCAAACAATAGATCATTATAGTGTGGATAGTTAGCACTCCATATTACACAAAAGCAAGTTTTTCACGCATCTCAATGTTTATGATGTCAAATTTTCTGAACTATGTGTCGAAAAATAATATAACTTTTCCACGTGCGTTTAGTGATATATGTACAGCGTTTCGACAAAGTCTGGGTACATAGGGAAGTAAGTCTGGGTACATAGGGAAGTCTAATAAATTCTAATAGAAATTCTAAATAACATTGCTTTTTTCCAGACTGAAGGATGGATGTGTCTTGAAGAAGAACGAGTGGAGTTAGTTCTCTTAAGTGCAGGAGGAGGATAGCCGTATCGCAAAATTGCGGAAGAATTTAATCTTCGACACGATCATCTTCAATCTATTTGTTTTACTGCCGTCGGGAAATTAAACATCAAGTTTAAAGAAGCAGCCAGTGTGTTGGGCAAACCTCGTTCCGGACGACCACGAAATTCAGCCGGAACTGACTGTGTTGGCCAAGGTAAATGCTAGCCCAAAGAAATCGCTTCGTCGGACATCCACGGAGTTGGTTGTTCCAAAGTCAACCATCCACAATATCCTGGCAGAGGAGAGATTGTTTATTGGTTGCTTGATTTGGGGGAGGGGGCCAAAAAGCGAGGTCATCGGTCTCATCGGATTAGAGAGGGACGGGAAATAAAGTCGGCCGTGCTCTTTCAAACGAACCGTCCCGGCATTTGCCTGAATGCTTAGTCCCGAGTGCGAGTCCAGCGTGCTAACCACTGCACCACCTCGATCGGTGACCGAGGAGAGATTTTAGCCGTACAGGCTACAGATATTACATCACTTAAATAAATATGACCCCGAAAGACGCACGCAGTCGTTTGGTTTGCAGATGAACTGGACGAAAATATCAGTTTTACTGAAGACTGAGTGTTGATCAGTGGTGAAGCTGTGTTTTATGTCAATGCTGAAGTGGACGGACAAAATCTTCGATGCTGGTCTCAAGACACTGTATGTCTCCATGCAAAGAGCAGAGCTTCCAAAATGAGATTTACGGAAAGCTCATGTGCTAGAACCTTTCTTCTTTGATGATCATGTAACGGGTGAGGCTTATCTGAAAATTATGAGAGACATACTGACGCCTCAAATTGGGTGAGAGGCTTCCAGACTGGTTTCAGCAGGACGGGCATTTTGCAGCAGTTGTTAAGAGATTGGTTGAATGACAATTTTCCCCACCGGATTGGAAGAAGAGGTCACGTGGAGTGGTCCCTTCGTTCGCCAGACCTTCTTTCTCCCCTTTCTGGGGTATGCTGAATGAGAAGGTTTACTAGATGAAGATCACAAACTTAAACCACCAGACAGCACGCGTTTGTCGGTGTGCTAAAATCTACGGCAATTCAGACTTACTCCACCGAGTTCACCTTAATCGTGTAAGGCGCATCAAATTAGTCATTGAAAAGCACGGAGATAATGTCGAAAATATTACTTATTAACATTAAAGTGACTAAAATGTCCGTTATTATTATTTATTACAATTACCTGTGTACCCTGTCGGCACTGTTCAAAAACGTGTGTGAAATCTTATGAAATTGCTAAGGTCATCAGTCCCTAAGCTTACACACTACTTATCTTAAATTATCCTAAGGACAAACATACACACCCATTCCCGAGGGAGGACTCGAACCTCCGCCGGGACCAGCGGCACAGTCCATGACTGCAGCGCCTCAGACCGCTTGGCTAATCCCGCGCGGCTGTCGGTACTGTCTGAAAACTGTGTTACAGTAGAGTTGGTAGTAAAGAAGTAATAAGTTGAAAGGTCATGTCTCTCTGAGCTTTTACTATACGAACGGGGAAAATTTCGTAAGCGATAAACGTTCCTCATTTCACCATTTTTGGGGGTGGGGAGGGGAGGGGGTCATGGAAGTCGCCAAGTGCTCTCAGTCTCAAATACTGGATCAATCAAGTCCAGAAATTCACGCGCCGTCAGTTCAGCTGCCTAGAGACAAACACACACTTTCTAAATGTAAACTGAGTCCGGCCACCCACATTTACGTTTTCCGTAATTTCCCCAAATCGCTCTAGGCAAATGTTGGGATGGTTCCTTTGAAAGGGACGACAGATTTTCTTCCCCGTCCTGGACACAATCAGAGCTTGTGCTCCCTCTGAAATGACCTCGATGTCGGGGACGTTAAATCCTATCTCCCTTCCTTCCTTTTCTAAAGGTAATATTTGTCTTGTTGCTTTAAAGCTTTGAACATAAGATACCACTTAATGAGCAAATTATGACACCGTTTTAAAATTTTAAATTCGGTCAATAATCACGCAAGATATTAAAAAATAAATTTTTGTTGGTAATACAGGACACACGGGAGGAAGAAATGTACTGATCGACTCTTCAAGAAAATTTCGCTCACGTAATTTTAACAGTAGGCAACGGCCTTGCCGCACTGGATACACCGGTTTCCGTCAGATCACTGAAGTTAAGCGCTGTCGGGCGTGGCCGGCATTTAGATGGGTGACCATCCGGGCCGCCCTGCGCTGTTGCTATTTTTCGGGGTGCACTCAGCGTCGTGATGCCAATTGAGGAGCTACTGGACCGAATAGTAGCGGCTCAGGAAAAGAAAACCACTGGCACGGCAGGGAGAGCGATGTGCTGACCACACGCCCCTCCTATCCGCATTCTCATCTGAGGACGACACGGCGACCGGATGGTCCCGATGGGCCACTTGTGGCCTCAGGACGAAGTTATTTAATGACAACAGCAAAGTACGCTGTGATGCATAACGCCTCTCTTGTAAAGTCTGTAACAAGAGTTGTATGAAGGTCTCCGTGATGGTTTCGCGCCTACTAAACGAATCTGTGACGGACAGCACCGCTATTCTTTGCATTTTCTCTATTTCCCACACTGACACGTAGTATTCAAGGCTAGGTCGAAGGCCGATTTGTAAACTATCTTCTTCATGGATGGGCTGCACTTCCTGAGGGTTTTTACTGATGAATCTCAGAATGTCATCTTCGTTTTCTACGATTACTTTTATGAACTTAAATCGCTACTCCCAGATTTTTATTCCCTTGCCGTACTTTGAGGAGTCCGACTCGTGGGAACGAAAGTAGGACCAATTATTTTTTTTTTTTTTTTTTTGTATGTCGGGTATGGTTTATTCAGTAAGTGCATTATCTGAAAAACAATACACGATCTGAGAAAGGAAACATTTCGAAAGTGTAGAAAACCATCACTAGGGGAAATACGTCTTCAAGCGCAAAATTGGGCCCATGTCTTAAAATATATGGATCCGACGTGAAACAATGATTCCGAAACTTTGCACGGAACACGAAAGTACGAAGTGAAACGACTCGGGAATGCCCTGAATGTTAAGGTGCGTTACATCTGCCACAATGCTTTCGAAACAACCGAGCCATGCAGGGTTACTAATTTTTTAAAATTTTTTATTTATGTTGGTGATTGAAAGCCGATGAAGCCAAGATCTCACATGAAATGTTCTTTATTTGGACGGATTACTTGTTTCGGACCGTCTAGCCATCTTCAGATCATAAAATATTCTTGATTGGTCTTGGCGTCGTTACGGCTACATACGGCTTTCTTACAGTGACATCATTCGTACTTGATCTAGTTAAAAATAAAATTTCATCGTGGATGTAGTCATTTTAATAAAGATTTTAACGATGTGTACAGCCGCACTGGCACCAACACAAATCAAGAATGTTTTGCTATCTGAAGATGGCTGTACTGTTAGCTGAAACTAGTAATCCACCCAAATAATGATAATTTCACGTGCGATCTTCACTACAAATTTATAAAAGATCGCATATTACAACGTGAACATAACTTGATAATTTTTAAAAAAGTTGTAGGTATTTTCCGGTTAGAAATTCGTTGAAGGGGTGTATTCGTGTAATTACATTTTTTGTTGACAGTATCAGCGCTTAGGCGTCGTGTCATCTGTTGAAGAAGTCACACCTGAAGACGCCCACGAAGATTACGATTTCTGTTAAAAGTATTCTTTGTGTGTAAAAACGTATTTTCTGAAGTATTGTTTGAAATATTGCATTCCAAAAATATATTTAAAAACGAACAAGAATTAAATTAGCGTCACGAATAAACGTGTAGCTTCATTAACTGCTACCTGCATGAGGGTTCGTACAGCGACTGCCTCACGCCGCACTCTGGCCCCGTTTACAGCGCGTCGTCTGCAATCGCTTGGGCATGGATTTCGTCCAACTAAACGGTACGGCAGGGGGTTAATGGATGTGGCTGCCCTGCAGGCGAGAAATCAAACAATAACCGCTCTTTCCAAATATATGTGCGTAATACGTTGAGCGTCAGCTGCCGATCACCGCTCCACGCGTCGACCGTCTGCAGCTCTTGCAGCGTTTCGCTACAAGTTTCTTGCATCGCGACTGCTCTGTAGTTTGCCTGCACTGAAAAAACTGCAAAGTGTGAACTGGTGAACAAACGCATTAACATTTCGCTGCGACTTCCAAAAGAATTCCTAACGTACAACGCAAAAAAAGAATTTACTCCCTCGCAAAAGCTCCCCTCTTAGCTCAATGACAGCCCGGTGACTTCTCTTTTCTCTATTTACGCCCTATCCGGCAGGGCATGACTGACTGTTTTAGAAATAGATTTCTTCAGCTACATCACAACCATCTGGGAACGGGGCAACGGTTTCCCAAATGGGAATAATTGGGAGAGAATTACCAATTCTGGCATTCGTCTGCTAACCCCCCAAAAAAGTTGTTGCTAAAACGCTGTGTGTGGTAAAAGCAATGCGCGGTCAGCATTTTAAAGTACAAATTACTGTGACCAGTCACATGTAGTAACTATGCGTTCCGGAGGATTATACGTCCATGCGGATTTATGTCAATTAAAGCGGCGTGGCCGCTTTGTGTGATTTGAGTTTTTGACGCAGAAGGAGACAGAAACCTATTTCACTATAAGTTCCAATTTGTGTGGTTGCTACGCTTGCGTAGGTAAGCAGTAATTTAAATGTAAATATCTTTCAGTAGTCACACGCTGCTTTTCCAATCGTATTTACATGACACACAATGTCTATACACTCAGTTACGCAAGGATGCCATAATGGAAGCTACGAAGTGCAAATAATATATAAAATAAGCATGCTGCCGTTAACAATGGTAAATTTTATACATTTTAATTAATGTTACATTTTAATAGAAAGCTGTCCAGATGGAAATTAATTTTAGTTTATGTTACTCATTTCGGACTTTTAAGAGCATCCTCGTACGTAGCCTCCAGATAACGCGGGGCGCTGGTGCACGGAGCACTTTGTAGTTGTCACCAACTGCTCAACTGTATCTGGGGGTGGTTTCTTATTGTGACAAGGCCTTTGGCACGATTTCTCAGTTGTGCCCTGTAATACATACACGTTTTAACATAACTGCCAACTACTACCACTTTAACACACAGCTACATACATTTTCACATCAGTATCTTTACGAGTAGGATCAACTCATAACGAAAGGTAAAACCAAGTTGTCTTCGAAACGCGTAAAAAGATCTAGTGAACACCGCAAATAGTCTATAGAAAAGATAGCACTCATAAGCAAACTGCTTTTAACTCAGTAGAATTTAAAATGTAAAACAACGTATTGTGTATGCAAAATATTTACAGAATCATCGCTGACTTTGCTTCACCAATAAAACGAAGCACATTGGGGAAAAACTTTTCTGGATCTGCGAAAGAAAAAAATCTAGTTGGGCTCGCTATGATAACACTGTCTGCTGCCGACCTATCTGTAGTGCCTTTACTAGAGGCGGAGAGAGAGTTCGACAGTTACTTTGTGTCAGCACAACACGCTGGGGTAGGCCATTTATCACGCCCGAAACGTTGGAGAACTGAATTTACTAACAGTGCTTCCACATAGCCTGGAGAATTTTATTGACTGCGACGGTGGTAGCGGCAGCCTAGACTTACCATTTCATTGGCATTCTTTTTTTTTATTTTTTAAGTGAGAGAGAGTAGTAGTTTCTTCTGTGTACGTTAGAGTACGGCCACATTTAATCTGGCTTAATTCTAACATGATCGTGACAGTAAATTGTAGCAAAGTGTCAAAATCTAGCAGAAGGAATAACTGTCGAACAAAATCTGGGTTACAACTATGTTCAATTTTAACTGAAGAAGAAGGTTACTATGGAAACATATCTCTCCCAACAAACCAGGCCCGCACTGAATTCGGTGCCTGTCTCTTTGGACGACGTAAACTGGGGCCAACAAAATTAAACATTCATTGATCGGGGCTTCTAATTTAACTGGCGACGAAGAAACGAGGAATACAGTCTCAAGTTGCAGCGGACAATCGCCACCCAAACAGGAAAGAAGCAAATAATCTGAACACCAGTATAGCGTTTTTTTATTTATTTATATACTTATTTTTTTAGGCGCTGCCAGGTCCGCTTTAATACCGAAGCGACGCAAGGGGCCGGCTGGGGCCCCACGCAGGGTGTATGATTTGTGTAGAGGGAGCATCGTAACGCGTGGGGAGAAGTGGGGCCGGTCAAGGTACACGACAACAGAAGCAGAAACGTTGTGGCAGACGACCCAATGGTTCAAATGCCTCTGAGCACTATGGGACTTAACATCTGAGGGCATCAGTTACCTAGAACTTACAACTACTTAAACCTAACTAACCTAAGGACATCACACACATCCATGCCAGAGGCAGGAGTCGAACCTGCGACCGTAGCGGTCGCGCGGTTCCAGACTGTAGCGCCTAGAACCGCTCGGCCACTCCGGTCGGCTGGCAGACGACCGGCTAGCGAGATGGTAGATTAATTTGGTACACCCACCACTGGTTTCAGTAAAGAAGTTTGTCCTAATTTCAATTTGAGCCCCATTATCTGCACACTTTATATAGTAGCTCACATTTCAAACACTTTAGTGCAAATTAGGACAATACTTCGTACTGGAGGCAGTGGCGGGTCATTAACACATGTTTGAAGTTGTCCCAAAACAGCTCATCTGCGCACCCATGTTTACAGTATTCGCCCTGTACATGTAATAATTTTTGTTATAATGTTTCTAGATAAATAAATAATAAATGTTCAGAGCTTTGTGCAAATATTTTCATCTGGCGTCATTTAAGCAACGTGCTTACATTAGCGCTGTCCACAACGTTATTTGTCTTTCATATCACACGCAAATTTGTACAATCCTTTTCAGTTGCACACATAACAATTTTAACACTTTCCAGTACTTTCACTGAAAATTTGCTAAAATTAAAGTACACTGCTTGACAACTCCTGAGAAACAGCTGCCACTTGCTAAGCAACAACTTACAATAGCAAAGAAAAAACTATTTGTTACGTACACCCTACCGGTGATAATAAAAGGAAATGTACAGGGCGGGACGTGCTAACTACAGCAAAGTCTGTCCACGAACGCTCTGTATGCATTCGACAGTTCATGCAGTGCGGCGTTTGACGAAGGTTGTCATGTCATGGAGCCGATTAGTGAGACACTGTTTGTATACAGCAGCATGCCTGCAAGACATCACTTGAATGCTCGAGATGACTGGGTGTTTGTGTTGTCCTCATCATTTCATCATCATCCAGGAAAGTGGCGAAATTGGACTGAGCAAAGATTGGGTAATTGTACGGGCGCTGATAACCACGCAGTTGAGCGCCCCACAAACCAAACATCATCATCAAATCATACATAAAAATTATTTAAATGAAAAACGTAATTACGAAATGTATTTGCATTTTGCGAATTTGCATTGACATCAGCTGTTTGTGACACACGAAAACCTATGCCGGACTGTGACTCGAACCCGGATTTCGTTCTTATCGTGTCTGATCACCTTAACCTCGACGGACTAAAACGACCATAAAATATTAGTCTCTCCCTGTGTGGGAATCACGAAACCTTAGGGTTGTGGACTCCTTAACATATGGAAGTTTGTGTCAGTGCTGCAGGCGTGTTCAGATAGCCAATAGCCGACGAGGTTAAGGCGACTGCTCTTTACAAACGGGAAATCCGGGTTTGAGTTCCGCTCTGGCACAGATTCATTTGCCATCAACAGCTGACGTCGACACAGACTCCCATGCACAACCATTTCGTAATAATTACCACAGCTGTGTCGTCCGAAAAGTGTGTGCACGTGTGAAGGACACTCTAATGTGACATACGAACACTGTATAAACATGAAACTGTAACTTTCAATAATGAAAAAATAGAATCTCATTAAAATTTTCGAAATCGATTGGCAAATTTCACACACACTAGTCTAGAAAGCACGAAATAAATAAATAAAGACAAATTTTAATACAACACGTTCTTAAAGTATAAAATAATCTCTTAGCGCCATACACAGCTATAAGCCCAAAGAGATAGCCGTGCAAATTTGTGCTTGTGGGGTTTTAATAGCTATGACAATACTCATAAGATATACAACAAGAAAGGTGTGGCGCTGCAATAGATAATAGGAGGTGAACTATTCATGAATCAATTATGTATTCAATACACCCCATGGTTTTCGATAAATTTTACACGGATTGTCACAGCTATTAAAAATTCACAAATATCAGGATCTGTATGGGGCTTGATACTTTCGAGTCCAATTTTTAAAAACGAGTTAGATAAAAAAATTATTTTATTTAGATAATTATTTGTATTTCCGCCACACTTTTTGTGATAGAGAGTGGAATAACTTGTGCATTATAGAATATATATAAACTGGCACATGAACCATGACATTTTCAATTATTACTTCTTTACTGCTGTCTTCGCGAGATACAGTATCTTCCAGAGAATATTCACATATACTGCTGAATGTACCAGCACAATTATATCACTGTACGTCACATAGTTCAACAGGTATTTTGTCAAATACTGAGATGCGTCTGATACTCCCGCATCATGCATTAAGTTTTAATTTATTACTTCTTTACTGCTAATTCTATTCCTATGTCAGGGGCCCACGCGGGCAAGTTTGCACAATCCATGACCGTAAACAAACATCACTTTCATCACCAAGTTCGGTTTTTAGAAATGGCACATGTACGTTTTTTCTACGGCAATCATAACTACAGGTACAGTCAATGACGGCAGACTAGTTTTCACTGTCCTGAACCTCATACCTTCTGAAATAAGACACCGGCGCCACAGTTTCTGCCGAAATCCACACAGGAAGGGTCGCCTGCAGCAGGCTTCATGACGGTGCAGACAACCCGCACCCGCATGAATTCCACTTGCTCTGACATTTCGGCTGTACACCGTCCCGTCCCACCCATCTTCAGAGTGAGCCAAGTGACTTAAGGGGGGTAGGACGTCAAACGGTCCGACTTGGAGCAGGAGAGGCACCACAGGACATTTTAATGTCCACTGTCTATACTTTTGCAAATAAATTCATAAAGCTTTGTCAGCACGACCAGGAAGGATTCAAGATTCACACTCATAACAGTGGAAGTTCAAAAACATAACAAAATAAATTTCTTTTAGATACGAAATTTCATCATTTAATCACTTACTGTTGGCTGCATTTGTTGCTATAGGTACATTTTTCTTCACAAGTGAGAGAGATCCTTTGATGAATTTTGCACAGCATATAAACCATACTTAATAGTGTATGAAACTCTAGAATTTTTCAAATCTATTAAAAACTGTGGTCAAAATTGAGATGATTAACAACAAAATTTGATTTTTTTCTAAACATAAAGTTTAAAACGTAACAGCTCATTCATTTTTTCGTAAGTTAAATAGATTCTAGAGTTTCACACACCTGTAAGTCTGGTTTGTATGCTGTGCAAAATTCATCGAACAGTCTCTCTTACTTATGAAGAAAAGTGTACCTATATCAACAAATGCAGCCAATAGTAAGTGAAAAAATGATGAAATTTCACATGTAAAAAAATTTGTTTTGGTATGTTTTTGAACTTCCGCTGCTATGATGTGAATCCTGAATCATTCCTGGTCATGCTGACAAAGTTTTATAAATTTACTTGTAAAAGTATAGACAGTGGAAATTAAAATGTCCTGTGGTGCCTCTCTTGCTCTAAGTTGGCCCGTTTGACGTCCTACCCCCCGTAAGATGGCTAAACGGTATACAGCCGAAATGTCAGAGGAAGTGAAATTTATGCGCCGCGCACACGTAACTTTATGGAACAATCATTGCGTTTGTCCTTAGGATAATTTAGGTTAAGTAGTGTGTAAGCTTGGGGACTGATGAACTTAGCAGTTAAGTCCCATAAGATTTCACACACATTTGAACAATCATTGCGCCGCGAACATATTAACACGCACATCGATATATCCTTGTGCAAAAAAACTGTTTCCGGACCAGCCCTAGGTGCAGGCCTCGTATCTGTTGTGTGTGAGGGTGGGGGGGGAGGGGAGGTGCTGCAGAACAGTACTGACACGACTGGGCAGAACAGCGGCTGGTGCGTTCAGCCGAGAGGCGCATCGGTTTCGCCGCCGCCGGCTAATTCCGCGCTTACTAACTGCTGCCGGAATCCGAGCGGAGCTGGCCTTGAGCCATTAAGGCTGTCAGGGCGGGCCGCATCAGCGCGAGAAATAGCCGGGGAGGGATTAAGCGGTCGGAGGCGGCGCGCGCGGATGAGCGCCAAGCCGGCGGGGCCCTCTGCTCTGCTCTGGCTCGCTGGTCGGCGCCGGGCTGGACAAATCAAACAGCTGGCGAGCCAGTGGCCAGTGTGTTGCCATCCGGTACCTCAGGGTGCACGCACGTCCGGATACTTACTAGGTACCGGGAGTTCCTCACACCCATCTGAAGCTGCTTACTACGTTCCAACGGCTGTCTCCTCTACCACCCGTACTCCCCTCTCTTACTAAACCGACAACTGCTTGATACGTCACGCTTTACCTAGCGATCCTTTCTTTTAGTCAGGGTGTCTCATAAATTATTTCTCCCGCAATTCCATTATTAATGACGTCATTTTGGAACGACAGCAATCGTACTTAATCGGCACATACTATAAAAAAACAGGTGTACATATGTACGTACGTATCTATGTTCCGTATGTTCTAAGCCACTGGACCGATTTCCACTTACTCTGGAAAGAATCGCTGTACGGGTAAGAACCATCCACCCATCCAAAGGGTGGGGGTGGGGTGAAAAAGCATTGTAGGCGACCAAATAACCATATCTTTTCATACGATGCTTGCGAATGAAAGCGCTTAGTCACTTGGAAAAAACTTTACACATAATTCGAAAACTTAACGTAACTTTTTCTCGATTACAATCTCCACAAAGTGAAGAAAGGAAAAAAGTTTGTCGCTTACTACATTTTGGCAACGGCCTTGCCGCAGTGGATACACCGGTTCCCGTGAGATCACCGAAGTTAAGTGCTCTCAGGCGTGGTCGGCGCTTGGATGAGTGACCATCCAGGCCGCCATGCGCTGTTACCAATTTTCGGGTGCACTCAGCCTCGTGATGCCAATTGCGGAGCTACTCGACCGAATAGTAGCGGCTTCGGTCAAGAATGCCATCATAACGACCAGGAGAGCGGTGTGCTGACCCATCGCCCCTCCTATCCGCAACCTCCACTGAGGATGACACGGCGATCGGATGGTCCCGGTAGGCCACTCGTGGCCTGAAGATGGAGTGCTTACTACATTTTCGCTGTCAATGTGGCAATACTGCCACATCAAATGGCTCTGAGCACTATGGGACTTAACATCTGTGGTGATCAGTCCCCTAGAACTTAGAACTACTTAAACCTAACTAACCTAAGGACATCACACACATCCAAGCCCGAGGCAGGATTCGAAACTGCGACCGTAGCGGTCGCGCGGTTCCAGACTGTGGTGCCTAGAACCGCTCGGCCACCCCGGCCGGCACTGCCACATGAACCATGACATTTTAATGTAGTAATTGTTTACTACTGTGTTCGCGAGACATCTTGCAG
This sequence comes from Schistocerca cancellata, assembly GCF_023864275.1. Taxonomy (NCBI): domain Eukaryota; kingdom Metazoa; phylum Arthropoda; class Insecta; order Orthoptera; family Acrididae; genus Schistocerca; species Schistocerca cancellata. Next base: position 135,146,836 of record NC_064635.1, read on the forward strand.
ACAGTACTGCCATACGCCACTCAAAGCACCAGCAGAATTATACCATTGTACGAGACATAGTTCAAACATGCGTCTAAAATTGCCGCATCATGAATGGCATTTTAACTTATTACTTCATTCCGGCTAATTCTATTTACAACACATTTTGGAGACCTGCAAAGTTATATTATTGTACGACCCATAAGTTCAAGGGAAACGACTTCATTAGGATCGAGCTGCGTGAAATTAAACTTGAAGGTGAAATTCGCTAGAGAAACAGAGGAAATATGTGTTCAAATATGTGTGAAATACGTTAAATATATTTGAAATACTCTACATATGACATTTCCATACGCGGGTAAAAGCAACGAGTAAAAAGGTCATCCTCAATTCCTGGATCGATATCAGTTAAAATCAGAACAAGTACTAGTTACGATGTGGAACAAAATACAGTGGGGGTACGAGCCACGAGCCTCCTTTTGGGGTAGAGGTCATAACGTGGAGAGAGAAGGAGGAGGAGATGGATGGACGGTGAAGTGGAGGGGGAAATGAACCGAGAGAGAGGAGAGGTGGAGATGGACACAGAAAGGAAAGAGGAGGAAGTAGCCAGGGCAGGAAAATATCGGCACAGGGAGGGGAAGGAGGAGAAAGACAGTGACAGGGAAGGCGAGAAGATGGAGAAAGAGATGGGAGAGGAGGGAACAGAGTATGGGGGAGCAGACGAAAAACGAGAGGGGCCGAGACGACACGGACAGGGAGAGGGGGGATGGAGGAGATGGACAGGAAGAGGGCAAGGGAGCAGATGGAATTAGAGAGGGGTAGAGGAGATGGAAAGAGGAGGAAGGAGCAGATGGACGGGGGGGGGGGGAGATGCAGATGGGCAGAGAGAGGGGTAGGAGGAGATGGACAGAAAAGAGAGGTGGACAGAGAGACAGGAAGCGCAAATAAACAGAGTGACAGGGTGGAGGAAATAGAGGGAGATAGTAGGAAAGGAAGAATGGAAGATAGGAATAAATACATACCCAGGCAACGCCAGCTATTTTAATAAAAAGGCGTCCAGACCGCAGTACATATTTAGCAGAGGACTTTTGGTGACAGTTACCATGCCAACCTAAACACAACCAAATAGTTCGTTTACCTACACGCCATATCGCAATTATTCGTTGCACCCTTTATTCCATTTTACTGTAACACGCCATAAATTGTTTTTGGTATTTTTAATTAACAGCCTGTAGCCATGCAAGTGGACACGTCGTGACAAGGTACTGAACGACGCCGAGTATCGGGCGGGCTGCATCGTCACGTTCGCCAGCCAGCGGGAGAAGATCTGCGACGGCAGCACAGAAGTCGGGATTGCGTCTCCGTGCCCGACGGTCGAGACCCTGCACAGCATAGTCTTTGCCTCGCTGACTGCATCTTCTGCACATGTCGCAGTAGCAGCGTATACGCAACACAACAGCTCGAACAAGTACACGACAGAGCGCAGTTATTTATTTATTTATTTTTAAATACGCTGACTGTTGAGATCGGCCTATTTAAACTTTTGAAATGTATTAGTAAACTGAAACAGGAATTGTATTACGTTTCATATACAATGTGATGTTTCTCTGTTTATCCACACACTATTTTCTGATATGATCTTTTTATTAGAAATCATATAGGGACCGGTAGGTGGAGCTTGACTTTCATGACGCCTACTCTTTACTACGTAGATAAGAAAATAAAATAAATAAAAACACCACAAACTCATTACCATACCTAATACGGAGTAGGAAAAGCATTGGGATTCAAAACTGCCTCCACTTGTCTCGCAATGTATAAATACAGGTCTTTTGAAGCGAATCTTATACCATACTTCCTGTAAAATAAAGCCCAGCTCCAGTAAAGATGATGGAAGTGGATAGCGATCACGTGCACTTCTCTCCAAAGTAGACCATAAAGGCTCAATAATACCCAGATGTGGTGACGGTGGCGGCCCAGGGGAGACGCGACGATTCGCCCTGGCGCTGCACGACGCGAGGTGTGTGGGCAGCGGCCCTGGCTTTTTGGAACACAGCGTCGCCACTCGGCAACAAACCTTGTACCACGGGATGGACCTCACCAGCCAAAATGGTGACACTCCTTGGCAGTAATCCGACCCACTGCTCCTCGGTCCGGGCTTTTAACACTTGGGAGCCACGTTTCCTTGTTACGGGCATATGATGAGTGGTTTTGGAATTTCAGCTCGCCCTGCAGTTCTCAGCTTACGGAGCTCCCTCCGGGTTGCTTTGGTTCTGACATGGCTCTCTAGCGCGACATTCCGTTCTGCAGTGCCTTTTGCAGCTGTCGTCCTGTTTATTTTTCGTCACAATCCAATTCAAAGGCCTTTTTCCCGCTTTCGCTGTGCGCGATATAAATCTTAGATACGGTGCCTCTCGAAACACCAGACACTTCGGCTACCCTGGTTACGGACTCATCCACCACATGAGCACCAACAACTTGCCCACCTTCGAATTCACTCGCAAGTACACAGAACACTGTTCTGACCGCGACAGACACCTGCAACGCATTGAGGACATTGCACGGGCGGAAGAAATGTATTGCCTGTTGCGAATATGGACAACCATCAGCTGTATAACGGAAAGACAGCAATACAAATTTGTGCCGGACCGAGACTCGAACCCGGATTTCCCGCTTATAGCGAGTGATCGCCTTACCACTTGGCTATCCGGGACGACTCAAGGCAAGACCTGACCTTCCTTATGTCATCAACCATGTGTCTACAGCCCGTACCCGTACATCCATTATGTATACTCTCATACAGGAGAGACACTTCACCAAAACTTCCATATGTCGTCAACCATGCGTCTACGGCCGCTACTCGTACATCCATTATATACAGGGTGAAAAGTATTTAAACCGACAAACTCGGGGAGGTTGTAGAGGACAACAAAACAAATATTTTTCCCTTCCGGTAAAGGAAGATTTCTCTGGCGGCAAATTAATTAAACCAACAAACTCTTTTCCATTTTTTTATGACCAAGAAACAACAATTTAGCACAACCCAATTTCAATTACACTAGATTTTCAAAAATTCCTCCATTGACACGTAAACAAAGGTTACACCGTCGGATCATGTTCTGTCTGACACGGGCGAAACTCCAGGAGTATCCCGAATTGTTCCTGCTGCTGCTACTATCCGGGCAACCAGATCCTCTTCTGATGCAACAGGGGTTGCGTAAACAAGGTTGCGCATCTCTCCCCACACAAAAAAGTGCGGATGTAGCAGGCCATGGTACAGGACCACCTCAGCCAGTCCACATTTCTGGGAACCGTCGGTCCAGGAATCGACGCACACGACGACTGAAATGTGCCGGCGCCCCGTCATGTTGGAACCCCATGCGTTGTCTTGTAGGGAGCGGGACGTCTTCCAGCAATTCTGGCAATGCTCTGAAGAGAAAATTGCAATAGTGGCTGCCATTTAATGGCCTAGGTAGCAGATACGGCCCAATTAAACAGCCCCCAACAACACCGACCCACACATTAACGAAGAACCGCACTTGATGAGCGCTAGTAACTGTGACATGTGGGTTGTCCTCAATCCAAACATGCAAATTGTTATGTTGAAGACTCCATCACGCCCGAACGTTGCTTCATCGGTAAACAACACAGAGGATGAAAATGTAGGATGCATTTTACACTGTTCCAGGTACCATTGCGGAAACGGTGCTCTGGGTGGACAATCAACTCGTCCAAAATGGCTCTGAGCACTATAGCACTTAACATCTCAGGTCATCAGTCCCCTAGAACTTTAAACCTAACTAACCTATGGACATCACACACATTCATGCCCGAGGCAGGATTAGAACCTACGACCGTAGCGGTCGCGCGGTTCCAGACTGAAGCGCCTAGAACCGCTCGGCCACCAGAGGCCGGCACAATCAACTGGTTCGAGGTTGTGGACACGCTGGAAGTGAAATGGACGTAACAATTCCTCTCGAAGGACTGTTCTTACATTCGTCTGATCGTCCCCATGTTACGTGCAATTGCACTAGTGCTGATTGAAGGATCCCGTTCCACATGCTGCAAGACAGCTTCCTCAAATTGCAGCGTTCTTACCGTGCGACGGCGTCCCTGTCCACGTACCTGCTGAAAGAGCGTAATACGGCCTGCACCGATTTAAATAATCCTCATAGGAAAAAATGACATTAGGGAAAAATATTTGTTTTGATGTCCCCTATAACCTCATAGAGTTTGTCGGTTTAAATACTTTTCACCCGGTATATTCTCGCACAAGAGACATCTCACTTGAAAGTCGCTTGTCCAATGTCGGCAGATAAATACTTTGCACCGTACTTCGGTTTTTGCGCCCTAAAACAAAAACAAAACCGTGATTCGGAATAACACAGGCGCTGCGTTATCCTGTTCCACGGGCGCCGTCCGTGGTCAAACACTGCAGCGTGACTGCAGCATAGCCTGCATGCTTGGCTACCATCTGCATTCATGTTCGAGCCTGCATTTCTCGCGGCGTTCCCATATCTCTGTCCAAAGTTCGCGAGAGGTACCGGTCGGTACCACACAGTGGCTTCCCGCAACCTGTTGTGCATCTGGGCAACTCACGACTATATACAACTACGGTTGGTTTTATATAATTTTGAAAGTAGGGAAGTTTTGTCATACATGACGCATTTTAAAAACCTCATATTACGTAGCCTTGGCCTAAGCGTCGTGTCATAGGCCGAATCTCACCACCAGAATTAAAATTAACAATTCATTGCGATTTCGATTGCTCACCTTAGTTATTCCATCTACCCATCAAATTTTCAACGTTCTTCTGTACCAACGTTTCAGGTCCTTGTATCCGCTTCTTGTCTGAACGGCTTCGCCTACGTTTCACTTCCGTACAAGGCTACATCCCAGACAAGTGTCTTTCGAAAAGACATGCCAACAGCTAAAGTTCACATTCGGTGCTAAATAAGTTCTATTTTGAAGAAATGCTTTCCTTGTCCTAGCCAGACACCACTTCATATCCTCTCTACTTCGGCCATCGTCAGTAACTTTGCCGCCCAAACAGCAAAACTAGTCTACTACTTACAGAGTCCATTTCCTACACTAGTTTGCATCAGAACGGAACTGATTTAATTTTATTACATCCCCTAGTCTTTTTTTTACCTTTTTCCTGCTGATACCGTCATAGAAAACCCTTGTGCGGCCTACACACGGCCAAACCAGCGCTGTGTCCGTCATATTTCTGAAGGCTTGCTGCACGGCCGTCCGCAGACGTTCCCGACCGGGCCGTGTGAAAACCACCCCCGCAATATTTGTCCCCACGCGACCGCATCGCGTCCAATATATCGCGTCACACTTCCAATTTCCATACGTATCCGATATTTGCCGTGATCCCCTTCCCTTCAGCCCGTCCCGCCCATATATCCCGTGACAGCATGACGTGGCACTTGTATCGGTGAGCATGCACGAGGGGAAAAGAATATATTCGAGATTGGGCGTTTCCGCCTGTGCGTGCGACGCAGATACGTGATGTGGATATATCTCCAAATCAGACTGTCTCAGAGTGTGTAGCAAATCAAAATAATGTTACCATTCTTCCATTTAATCCCCTCCCACTCAGTTTGCTACACGTTAAAGTACGAGGCGCGTTCAATAAGTAATGCAACACATTTTTTTCTCGGCCAATTTAGTTTGAAAATGACGTCTGTAACGGAGGTAGTGTCCACGCTGAGAGCTGTCACTGAGTTTCTTTCGGCGGTAAACCAAACCATCACAGACATTCATAGACTCTTGCAGAATGTCTACGGAGGCCTGGCAGTGAACAAAGGCACGACGAGTTGTTGGGCGTGGTGTCTGTCGTCATAGCAACAAGGTCGCGCAAACCAGTCCGACCCCCGCGTGCCGCGAGGCGGCCCACGGCTGTGACTTCTGCATTATTCTATACGTGCGGACACTCTCATTCGAGTTGATAGACGTGTCACAGTCGAACACCTCGCTTCTCAAATGGGCATCTCTGTTGACAATGTTGACACACTTCATTGGATTGTTCCACTCAACACAGTACGGACTTCGCACCTTACGACTTCCATTTGTTTGGCCCAATGAAAAATGCACTCCGTAGGAAGCGGTGCGTGGTCGATGGGGAAGTTATTGATGCAGCACCACGTTGGCTCCGAAATCGACCAGTAACGTGGTACCACGCGGGGATATGGGTCCTCCCAGTACAGTGGCGTAATGCCATCGACTGAACGGAGATTATGTTGAATCAGGGTGCATTTAAGTTCTAAGGCCTCCGATTTTTTTTCTCCGGACTGGAAAGAGATAGAAACATGGACATTGTTTTAAAATGAGGCCGCGTTCATTGTCAATACGTCCCAGAGATGGCAGCACAGTACTGCAGATGGAATTTTACCGCCAGCGGCGAGAATGAGAACTGTTTTAAATACTTAAAATGGCGACGTTTTCCTTACTTGAACAGCGTGCAGCGAAGTTTTCCTTACTTGAACAGCGTGCAATCATTAGTTTTCTGAATTTGCGTGGTGTGAAACCAATTGAAATTCATCCACAGTTAAAGGAGACAGGTGGTGATGGAGTTATGGATGTGTCGAAAGTGCGTTCGTGGGTGCGACGGTTTAATGAAGGCAGAAAATTGTGTGACAACAAACCGAAACAACCTCGGGCTCGCACAAGCCGGTCTGACGACATGATCGAGAAAGTGGAGAGAATTGTTTTGGGGGATCGCCGAATGACTGTTGAACAGATCACCTCCAGAGTTGGCATTTCTGTGGGTTCTGTGCACACAATCCTGCATGACGACCTGAAAATGCGAAAAGTGTCATCCAGGTGGGTGCCACGAATGCTGACGGACGACCACACGGCTGCCCGTGTGGCATGTTGCCGAGCAATGTTGACGCGCAACGACAGCATGACTGGGACTTTCTTTTCGTCGGTTGTGACAATGGATGAGACGTGGATGCAATTTTTCAATCCAGAAACAAAGCGCCAGTCAGCTCAATGGAAGCACACAGATTCACCGCCACCAAATAAATTTCGGGTAACCGCCAGTGCTGAAAAAATGATGGTGTCCATATTCTGGGACTGCGAAGGCGTAATCCTTACCCATTGCGTTCCAAAGGGCACTACAGTAACAGGTGCATCCTACGAAAATGTTTTGAAGAACAAATTCCTTCCTGCACTGCACCAAAAACGTCCGGGAAGGACTGCGCGTGTGCTGTTTCACCGAGACAACGCACCCGCACATCGAGCTAACGTTACGCAACAGTTTCTTCGTGATAACAACTTTGAAGTGATTCCTCATGCTCCCTACTCACCTGACCTGGTTCCTAGTGACTTTTGGCTTTTTCCAACAATGAAAGACACTCTCCGTGGCCGCACATTCGCCAGCCGTGCTGCTATTGCCTCAGCGATTTTCCAGTGGTCAAAACACACTCCTAAAGAAGCCTTCGCCGCTGCCATGGAATCAAGGCGTCAGCGTTGTGAAAAATGTGTACGTCTGCAGGGCGATTACGTCGAGAAGTAACGGCAGTTTCATCGATTTCGGGTGAGTAGTTAATTAGAAAAAAAAAAAAAAAAATCGGAGCCCTTAGAACTTGAATGCACCTCGTAAATAAGGTTCTGTAGACAAAAGAGTGGGGCATACTATGGTGTACTGGAGTCCTGAATGATACTATCCCGCTTTCAGAAAAAAATGTATTGCATTACTTATTGAACGGTCCTAGTATAAGCACGTAAGTCATTCAATGGTACGAATTTTATTTAATTTCACGGATGTGTACACAGCACGGAAAATTGTGTTTTCCGGTGCAACAGTGGTTGCTTACGAATTATCAAGGTGCTGCTCGAAAGCCCCCTGTAGACAAAAACAATTGTCAAATTTTTGGAGGCGTGCCGCTTTATGTGAGGTGTTTATCAAACAATGAGTGATTTTGACGTGTTTGACAGAAATTAAGACAGATGTCCGAGCTTGCAAACAAGTCTGATCGCGACACTACGTGGCAGATGAAACTGCGTGCTACGCAATGATCCAGGTTCGAGATCCCGCCTGGTAAACAGTATAATCTGCCATGAGGTTTCAAATCAGTGCACAATCCGCTACAGAGTGAAAATTCATTGTGAGATGGATGGTTATTTACTACAACGTTTGTCAAACAAAATCTACCTGCTTGCCGGTCTTGGAAGATGATAGATCTTAACGATAGTTCTGGTGTTTCACCACGCATTCTGAGCGTAAAAGAAGTTTATCTCTTCGTACACAGAGTTTCTGTAATTACGGAAACTAAGATCAAAGGATTAAATGAACAAAATAAGAGGCCATTCCATAATAGTACAAGTGTTGTGCCTTTTCCATCCAAATATCACACAGGAAGACGTGCAGAGAAATTCAATATTCTACGCAAGACGTATAAGCGGGAGACCCAAACCGCTGTACTAGACAAGGTCCTGGTGAGGTGTTTTCCCACTGCCTTCCTCCGGTCGTAATGAGGATGACGAAGACGACACAACAACACCCAGTCATCTCGAGGCAGGAAAAATTCCTGACTCCGCCGGGACCTCGTGCGCGAGATGCGAAAACGCTACCGCAAGAGCACGAGCCGTGGACAATTTGTTTCCTTAAAATGCCACTAAAGATATGGGATACAATGCAAGACACACTTTTATATCACCGAAATGTGATCCAGTTGCCACACATGTCACAGCTACAATAAACGTTGAGAAAGTGGAATAGATATTCGGATAATAGCGTGGTGTTTTATCCTTTTTTTATTTTATCAGATTTTCACCGGCATATTTATTTTTCAGTTTCAACCATTCGCAATGTAGATGACGGTGTTTCAGCAGAAATGGTAGGGCTGGGTGCTAAGTAGCCCTGGTCCTCCAAGATACGGTGTACAGCTAGAGTTGCGCTCTACAAAAACTACGGTTCAGTAGTTATGGTACGTTACGTAAATTGTGTAGTAAATCGTAGGATTGAGCATTGGTAGCCACAGAAACATAAACGAATGTCAAAGAGAGGAACTGGGATCCGATGACTTCTCTCTGTTCTTTGTTGTTTTCTTTTCTTTGTTTTGCACATAATTAGAAACGCACCTCGTTCCGTGTGAGTCCATTGTGTATATTCGTACAAAATATAAATTGAATTTTGGAAATAATCGCGTAATTTCTGCGCACTTACGTAACCAAAGCAATTAGTTTTCATGCAAGTACACTTTACATGCAAAAGCATATAGGCGTCTTCAGACCACAAGTGGCCCATCGGGACCATCCGACCGCCGTGTCATCCTCAGATGAGGATGCGGATAGGAGGGGCGTGTGGTCAGCACGCCGCACTCCCGGTCGTTTCTTCATCGTAGAGTTTCCTGTTATTAGTGATAAGTACGTAAGTTGTTTATTAATATCAGAAAACTGTTTTAAATAAGATCGACGAACTAATGCAGCTATCTTTGATATGTTTTTGTTTTCATGTCTTTTTTATAAAAAATTTAATCATCTTTTGAGAAATATCGTTTCCGAGCAGTTTATGATAAATCTGTACCTTTTTCATTTTTGCTACAACGTACATCTGTTTCATGTTACAATTCAACAATTTTTTATTAAAACCTAAATTAAACACTGACTATTTCAATTTCGCTATATAAACACTGTTTACTTTTTAGTAATGTCCGAAAGAACAGATACGATCGGTGACCATGCAGCTCGTTAGATACCATCTTATTATATATATAGTTAAGGCTCACCGGCCACTTAACCATCTTCTTCTTCTGTGCGAATGCACAAACAGTGCCCGAACTCATACGGGAATCGGCAACGCGCCGCGAGTAATGAGTATAATGAGTGGGAGCACTACGATTGTAGTGCGGGACAATACGTTGAAAATGTGGGTTTCGCGGGAGGCGTGCCAGAGATAAATACCTGCAGTCGCGCTATCCTCTGTGTCCTCGGTGGCTCAGATGGATAGAGCGTCTGCCATGTAAGCAGGAGATCCCGGGTTCGAGTCCCGGTCGGGGCACACATTTTCATCTGTCCCCGTTGACGTATGTAAGCAGCTAAGGGTGCTCATTTAATTGTAATTTCATTCTAACGAGCTGCATGGTATCTGTTCTTTCGGACATGTCCGAAAAAACAGATACCATCTTAGTATAACTATCTACGAGGATAAGCTGACATGCTTACGAAGAACTTATAGCTGCGTTCTGGGCTTACCGATTTCGTGCCATACTCCAGGGCCACACACATTCATGTTGCTAAATAGATATCTCGCACATGTTACAATTGCAGACATGTGAAATCACAAAATTTTTTGAAGTTTATCACACGATATCAATATCAAAATTAGTTGCGAGATAACGAAGTATAGGACTGTGATACTTTTAATTCAAAATGGATTTTTCCACTGTTGAAACCTACTTGTACAGACTCATACAGTAGTACCGGCAATTGTAAAAGCCATGCCTGCGGCGGCAGTGGAATCCGTGTGTTCCGTCCCACTAGGCAGAGGCGTTTCGCCGTACCTTCGCCAGCACCGACACCGTAATGAAAATTGGCGCCGGTGTTAACAAAGAGAGAGGCCATATAGGGACAGCTGCACTACACGGCTGAATCGACCAAAAGCTACTCCCTCAGCAACGACATTATCACAAGCCAATACGGGCGCCGTTCGTGCTTGCAAGGCCCGCTACGACAGGGGGAGAAAGTTCGTTAGGACAACTGGTCTTAGAAGTGCCCTTCGGGAGAGCAGAGCATTCCGACTGGGGGCGCTCCCTTCCAGAAACCAACTAGAAGGGGCGCAAGAGATCCTTACCAACACTCGACACTTTCGCGTCAATTCGTCTTTTATCTTTCTTCCGCCGTACTGCTGTTGTTTCACACATTCATCCCTGTATGTGTGTTCCAAGGTAAAGTGTCAGGACCATTATCATGTACAGTATGATATACAGGCGGATTATAAAAACGGAAGACGACGTAAATGAAGATGGGATGTAAGATATGATACCGTATGAAGAATTTGACAGAGCACTAAAAGACCTATGCCGAAACAAGGCCCCGGGAGTAGACCACATTCCGTCAGAACTTCTGATAGCCTTGGAAAAAGCCAGCCATGACAAACTCTTCCATATGGCGTGCAAGATGTATGAGGCAGGCGAAATATCCTCAGACTTCAAGAAGAATGTAATAATTACGATTCCAAAGAAAGCAGGTATAATTATTACCGAACTATCAGCTTAGTATGTCATGGATGAATTCTTTACAGAAGGATGGAGAAAACTTCTAGAAAACGACCTCGGGGAAGGTAATTTTGGATTCCAGAGGCATGTAAAAACGCCTAAGGCAGTACTGATTCTACGACTTCTTTAGAAGACGTATTAAGGAAAGGCAAACCTAAGTTCACAGTATTTGTAGATTTAGAGAAAGCTTTTTACGATGTTGACGGGAATGTGCTATTTGAAACTCTCACAGTAGCACAGGCAAAATAAGAGGGAATGAAAGGCTATTTATAACTTGTACAGTAACTGGACGGCAGTAGTAAAGAGTTAAGTGGCATGAAAGGGAAGCAGTGTTCGATAAGATAGTGAGATGGGGTTGTAAACTGTCCCATTTGTTATTCAATCTGTACACTGAGCGAGCATTAAAGGAAACCAAAGAAAAATTTTGAAGTAGGAACTTAAGTTCAGGGAGAGGAAATAAAAACTTTGGAGTTGCCAATAACGCTGTAATTAAGTCAACATACAGTAAACGACTTGGAACACCAGTTGCACGAAATACACAGTTGTCTTGAAAGGAAGATATAAGACGAACATCAGCAGAAGCAAAACAAGGATGCTGGAATGTAGTCGCATTAAAACAGGCGATGCTGAGGGAATTAGATTAGAAAACAAGACGCTGAAAGCGGTAGATGAGTTTTGCTATTTGTGCCTCAAAATAACTGATGGTGGTCCAAGTGGTGAGGATACAGAATGTAGATTGGCAATGGCAAGAAAAGCATGTCTGAAAACGAGAAATTCGAGCATAGATTTTAAGTGTCAGGAGGACCTTACTGAAAGTATTTGTATAGTTTGTAGCCATGTAGGGCAGTGAAATGTAGGACAGTCAAACATGGACGAAAAACAGATTAGACAATAAGATAATTTAGCTTTTGAAATATGGTGCTACACAGGAATGTCGAAGATTCGGAACTAATGTGGAGGTACTGAATAGAATTGGGGAGACAAGAAATATGTGGCCCAATTTGGTTAGAAGGATGGATCGGTTGATAGTAAAGGTAGCAAATGTGGAAGATAAAAATCGTAGAATGAGACCAAGAGATGAATACAGTAAGCAAATTCAGAAGGATGTAAGTTGCGATATTTATTCGGAGATGAAGAGGCTTGCACAGGATAGAGTAAAATGTTCAAATGTGTGTGAATTGCTGAGGGACCAAACTGCTGAGGTCATCGGTCCATAGACTTACACAGTACTTAAGCTAACTTATGCTAAGAACAACACACACACCCATGCCCGAGGGAGGTGCCGCGCAATCCGTGACATGGCACCTCAAACCACGCGGACAGGATAGAGTACCATGGAGAGCTGCATGAAACCAGTCTTTGGACTCACGACGACAACAACAACAACAACAACATGATTTACAGGGTTTTTTCCTCTGGTACGTACAAAATAGTAAGTGAAAGAAATATTTATTTAGATAGGTAAACATAAGGAAAATTACTCTTTCTGTAGAGTTTCGAGAGTAATTTATTTAGTCATTTCCTAGACAGTGACCGCAACGAGTTATTATTTTAAACAATACATTATTTTTTTCCTTGGCATGTAACCAACATACTTAAAAAAACTGTACACAAATTAGTTTAAATCAAGTTGCAATCAACTTTAGTCAGGCAGCTGCAGTTTTAGCACGCAAAAACGTACCAGATGATGGAGCTCTTCGATCAGGATAAGTCACAGCATAACACATGGCTGCTTCGCTGGTTTTCGCCGCGCATCGTAACGTGTCAGACTTACTCGATTAATGAGTATGCCATGTTTCTCCCACATCAATATCCGTGGCAGGTAGAAACAAGTAGTATTGAATACGACAGTGAAACGATACACGTTCAAGCATCTAACAGACCATGACTTCGAACAGTGCAGCGAACAATTTGTCTTTTCGTGACACCAGTAACGTTACATCAGATTTCTGCATTCAGAAAGGCGGGCTCCTGTTTGAAAAACCCAATTACATTAATTTGCAAACACAACAATACAAATCTCAACACATACAATTATACCAGGTGATTCAGCCACCCGTACCAGTAGGTTTCACGCAACCCAAGGGAAAATCCAAAAATAGTGCGAATGATTTTCACATTCTCTCGTTCACTACACGCAAATAATAAGTCCTACAGAAAAAAATGAACAAAACCTTTTTGTAGGAAATCTAATGTATTTAAATTTTGTACTACGATACGTTTTTGCTGGCGACCATGGTTTGAGATCGTTTTGGCACGTTTTCCTTGAATAATTCGAAATCGAAACTAGAGCCTCTAGCAGAAAAATATCCCAGTACAAAATTCCTCTACATTAAATTTCATACAAAATGGTCCAGTTCATCGTGTTGCAATAATAGTTTGCACATAGTGGGCGACAGAATACAAAAATCTTGTGCGTGGTATTTGAAGGCGTTGAGGGTTGTACAAAGCCCATGGGTAGGAGCACCTGAATCACCCTGTATACATCATGTTGAGTTCACGCCTGAATCGTTGAACATTTCTACCTCCCTAACTAAAATTGACGGAAATACCACATAATTTTATTTGTACACGGTAGGCTATCTGCCACAAGATAGAAAAAATCTGTATTTAAAAATTATAACTTGTTGTTGTAGGTCTACCTGAAAAGAGATAAAGAAATTATGTTGGTAACTCCACAGAAAAAGTAACGTTTCTTACTTGTACTTATCTCAATAAATTGTGGTGTCACCGCCAGACACCACACTTGCTAGATGGTAGCCTTTAAATCGGCCGCGGTCCGTTAGTATACGTCGGACCCGCGTGTCGCCACTATCAGTGATTGCAGACCGAGCGCCGCCACACGGCAGGTCTAGAGAGACTTCCTAGCACTCGCCCCAGTGGTACAACCGACTTTGCTAGCGATGGTTCACTGACAAGATACGATCTCATTTGCCGAGACGATAGTTAGCATAGCCTTCAGCTACGTCATTTGCTACGACCTAGCAAGGCGCCATTACCAATTACGATTGATACTGTAAATAATGTACAGTCAAGAGCGACGTTCACCATTTATGGATTAAAGTTAAGTATTCCAGCAGCAACGTACGTTTTTTTGCTAGTCTAATTTCCTTGACCTGTTCCAGACTCACGCCAGCCTGCGTGAGCTAAAACGCGTGCCTTTCGGCTTCCTCTCAAAAACCGGGTTGGCTCTCTTGCCAATCCACAACATAAATATTCATTTCACTTATTATTTTATGAGTTACAGACAGGAACACATTGTGTAGAACACGTTTTACAATAATAAACTGAAGCGCCAAAGAAAATGGTATATATAGGCATCCATATTCAAATACAGATGTATGTAAAGAGGCAGAATACGGTGCTGCGTTCGGCAACGCCTATATACACTGAAGCGACAAATAAACTCGTATACATATGCATGAATAATCAAATACAAAGATATGTAAACAGGCAGATTACGGTTTTGCAGTCGGAAATGCCTATATAATAAACAAGTGTCTGACGCTGTTGTTAGATCGGCTGCTCCTCCTACAACGGCAGGTTACCAAGATTTAAGTGAATTTGAACGTGGTGTTATAGTCGGTGCACGAGCGATGGGACACAGCATTTCCGAGGTAGCGATGAAGTGCGGATTTTCCCGTACGTCCACTTCACCAGCCTACCGTGAATATCAGGAATCCGGTAAAACATCAAATCTTCGACATCACTGCGGCCGGAAAACGATCCTCGATCCTGCAAGAACAGGACCAACGACAACTGAAGAGAATCGTCACAGAAGGACAGAAGAACAACGGTTCCGCAAACTGCTGCAAATTTCATTGCTGTGCCATCAACGAACGTCAGCGTGCGAACCATTCTGCGAAACATCATCGCTATGGGCTTTCGGAGCCGAAGGTCCACTCGTTTATTCTTCACGACGACACCAGGCTTTTTTGACTATCATGGAATGATGTACCAGCATGCAGTTCTCCCTCACACTACTGTTACAGCAGCATACTACATGTCAGTACTGGCTGAACTGAGGATTCAAACTATACAAATGGCTCTAAGCACTATGACACTTAACATCTGAGGTCATCAGTCCCCTAGACTTAGAACTACTTAAACCTAACCTAACCTAAGGACGTCACACACATCCATGCCCGAGACTGGATTCGAACCTGGAACCGTAACAGTAGCGCGGTTCCGGACTGAAGCGCCTAGAACCACTCGGCCACAACGGCCGACTAAACTGAGGACCCACATTGAAAGGAAACGACCATAACTTTTTGGGACTGGATGGAGACTTCATCATGACAATGCGCAGCCTCATGCCGCAAATAGCCGTGCAGTTTCTGGCTCAACTGAACATTACATGTGTACTGCATGGCCTTACATCTCCGATCTCGCATCCCATGGTTTGTTTTTATTCCCATCACTGACTAAGGGCGTCGCTACGGAGCATTCGGTTTTATAACTCTGAAGCAGTGCTCAAGTAAAGTGAGAAGATTTTTTCGGACCTGGCAAAGAATGGCCTGCACCATTTGTTCGAGTACCGGCACAGGCGCTAGAAAATGTGCATTCAAGTAGGAGGGGAGTACTGTGAAAAACGTTATGTCAACACTGAAATGGAGCAATAAACATCTGTGAAAGAGAAGTCTCAGTCTTTGTTGATCAGCCCTCGTACATAGGGCTCAATTATCGTCGTAATAAAGTAAGTGAAACCAGAGCTAGCACGGGACGAGTTAGGTGTTCATTTTTCCCACGTGCTGTTGGAGATTGGAATGGTAGGAAAACTAAATGAAAGTTGTTCGACGACTCCTCTGCCAAACAATTATGTGCGAATTGCAGAAGAATCATATATAGGTATGTACACACACGCAAACTTGATTCGTTAAAACTTGATACGGGAAGTTCACACTCCTCTCTTCTAGATGTCGCGACCATAGATTTATATTACCTCTGATGAAATTATATCTTTGTAAAAACGTTGAACCGTTTGTTTCTTGGCTATACAACACGCGTTAACTTTGTTGTTAGGGCCTCCCTTAACAGAACGATTATGATAGTTGTATTTTCAGAGCCGCCGCGTTCCCTTTGAAACATGGAATTACTGGCAAGGGCGACAGAAATACGTGCAATGTTTGCCCAAACTCAAGAATGAAACGAGGGGATGTAATTAGCAAGTATCAACTATGCCGCAAAAAAACTCGTCGCTGGCACGGTTCCCCTGCTTTTAAACGAGGAAAAGACGCGATTTTTCACGAGCTTTTTAAGCAATAACGGCTATTAGAAAGAAGAACATCGCAGGACTTTTATTTATTATAATCTATTGCTGCAATTCGTATTCATTTCTATGGGGCGCGGAGGGGGGGGGGGCGAAATAAAAAAGATGAATATCGTACGCGTTCGTTAAAATGGAGCTCGCCACCACAACACGTAACTTTCGCCGTAATGAGAATGAACAAACTGTGCTCCCTGCCGCAATTTCTTATTAAAATTACTCTATCTGTTCCGCACAATAGCATTTCCTCGTAGAGAATCTTTCAAAGTCTATAGTGTAGCGGCCATCGATGATGGTGCGAGTCTGACATTACAAAACCGAATAAAAGAAAACGTGTACAAAAAAAAAAAGAAACTATGAGATAATATGAGATCTCACGCAATGGTTACATAGTTTTTTCCTCTTCGTTAGGCATACGACTTTTGACTTGTTAATGCCGCCCGTCATCAACAAAACGCGTTGCGGCGACGTCTTTACACGAAATTTCAATCGCCAGTTACTCCTTAGATATTACGCTGACTCCCAGATGTTTAGGGAGAAACGTCAATCGTTGTAAAATAAGAGTAATCTTACCTCCCACATGCAATTCGAGACTGCTACTGTGGAGATATATTCATTATGTTCATCGTGGCTGATAAACTGCGACTGTGATTTAATTTAGCAGTTTATGCAGGTCAAGTGTGACACCCAACCACACGCTTTTTGAATTTGATACGATTTACAGTATCATTCAGTAGTTTTCTAATCATTGATGGCGCGGCATAAGAT